>NW_026251690.1:2400000-3047500 GCF_025201355.1 Halteromyces radiatus
AGATTGTTGTTGATATGGACATACATAAACTTGTGAGCGAAGAAAGGAGGAGGAATCAGAAGAAATACATGTAATGAGGTTTCCAGTGGCAATCGAACGTATATGAAACCAAACATCATTTGTTGCATCTTGCAAGTCAGTTGAAACCATGGTTACCCTTTTTCTTTATTGTTCTTGTTGTTGTTGTTTGTAGTTGTTGTTTATTGTATGAATGTATATGTATGAATGAATAAAGAAAATATATGTAATAGGTTTATTTATGCATCACCAAAAAGAAAAAAGAGAAAAAAGGTAAAGAAGAAGAAGAAAATAAAAGAAGGCGATAAAAAAAAAAAAAAAAGAGAGTGGTTTTTATTCCTTTTGATCTCTTTTTTAGGAACTGGTCCGTTTGCTTTGTCTTTCATTGTCCGCCGTACTCCCTCTCCACCCACCCCCTTGTCCTCCCTTTTCCCGACATTTGTTCAACCGTTCGTTTTTCTTTTACTATTGTGCCCCCACATCATGATGGTCTTTTAGTTAATATCCATTTTTTTTTAAAATGATCTATGATAAAATATATAATGAAATATTTTAATCAGTTAAATTTCAGGGTACAATGTGATTATTTATTTTGACAATATGATTTCTTTTTTTTCTTTTCTTTTTTTTCTTTTCTTTTTTTTTTTTCTTTTTTTTTTTTTTAGTCTTATCTTCGATAAAATCTACTTGTCTCTAATGTAATGATCTTTTTGTCAGTCATATTCCCTTGTTAGTTCAATAAATTTCTATTTCTCCCCCCCCCACTCTCACTAATGCATTTTTGACAGTGTTACACATCTTTTACTCAAAGTTTTTTCCTTCTTGTTTTCTTTGAAAAAAGTCTCACACCAATTGTTCTCATTTGATTCTAATATTTTCCCTAGATAATATCAATTATACACACGGACACAACATGCTCATCTATTTCATCATACATATATATTATAATATATGCATATAATGCTATCACACTATATAATCTTACTATAATGTCTTTTTAACCCCGGATGTATAATAATAATATAATCACTCGTTTAAGAAAAAAAAATGAAAGGAATTAGGATATATCTCTTTTTTAAATCACCAATATATATATATATATATATATATATATATATATCTGTTCAATTCATTCAAATTAAAAAGAATTTATAGGTAAAATGGGGGAGATTCCCTTTTAGGAATAAAGTCGATGACTACTTATGACTTGAAGATGTCTATCTAGTAATCATGATCATATTTTCATAATGATCTTTTATCATTTTTATTTTATTTTCATTCACTTGTATACTTAATGCTGAATTATCATCCTTATTATCCATACCCTTTTCATACAAAAAGAAGAAAAAAAGACGTGTAGTAGGCTATGAGATGAATTTAGAAGTCCGTTCAGTTTTTCACTCTCACATATGAAAAGATGGAAGCTTCCCCACACTTTTTCACTTTTATTTCTTTTTTTTACTCATGTTAAATACCCATCTTAACTTTTTATTTTTCTTATTTTATATCTTTTACTTTGTTATTATTCCTTTAAAATACTAATTCAAATGTTATTAAAGTCTACAACTCAACGACCTGTGCGTATCGGATGTTATTCTGCATTTTGTAAGAACTTGTTATTGAACCTATAATTCTTCTTTATTCACTCATTTATTTTATTTTCAAGGGGGTGATTCCACTGCTGCTGCTGCTCAATTAGTGAAACATGAAGGATCAAATCTTGATTATCTTGTAGCCGATTATCTTGCTGGTAATAATAAAAAAAAAAAAAAAAAGAAAAAAAAAAAAACTCTCATAATGAAAAAAAAAAAAGATTCATTAGTTTCTTTATTTGAATTAAACATATATAGAAGTGACAATGGGTATTTTAGCAGCTCGACGCCAACGACGTATTATGCAAGGCAAAGAAAAGGGTATCGATTTTATCAACGAATTCATTAGTTTAGTGTTACGACCACAATTATCTGCTTTGATCAAGAACGGTACCAAAGTAGTAACGAATGCTGGAGGATTGGATCCTGTTGGTTGCAAAGAAGCCATCGAAGCACTTTTGGTCAAGATGAATATTCAAGGTATCAAGGTAGCAGCTGTTTATGGTGATGATTTACTTGCTGATAAAGAATCACCCACATTGGAAAGCTTCAAAGAAATTCATTCATTCTCCACCGTCTCACCTGTTGATCATACCAAGGATGCTGATCGTATGCCAACTAATGATGAACCTATTCTATCCATGAATGCATATTTGGGTGCTACTGCAGTAGCGGCAGCTTTGGATCAAGGTGCTCATATTGTTGTCACTGGTCGTGTTGTTGATTCTGCTCTTGTGGTAGGTCCTTTGATGCATGAATACCAATGGAAACCCAGCCAATCCAATTATTATGATTTGTTGGCCTCTGCGTCTTTGGCGGGACATATCATCGAATGTGGATGTCATGCTACTGGTGGTAATTTTACTGATTGGCGGCAAGCTGCTTTCTCTCCTTATGGTGGTTATAGTAATATGGGTTATCCTATTGTGGAATTCGATCATCATGGTGAATTTATTGTTACCAAACCTGAACAAACTGGTGGTGTGGTATCTATTGGCACTGTGTCGGAACAAATTTTATATGAAATCTTGGACCCTGCTCTTTATCTATTACCTGATGTTATCTTGGATATGCGTCAAGTATCTCTTAGTCAAGTAGGAAACAATCGTATTCTAGTCAAAGGTGCAAAAGGTTTTCAACCATCTCCTTGGTTGAAATGTTCTGGTACCTTTTTGGATGGATGGAAACTTTCTGGTGAATTATTAATCGGTGGTGCTGAAGCAAAAGAAAAAGTAAGAAAAGAAATAGTGATGTGATCTGATCAATTCTGATGACTCATCTTGAACATATATATCCTTTTTTTTTTTTTTTTGTTTCTCACTTACTTATATGTCTTCTTCTTTTTTTTTCTTTCTTTAATATCATTAAAATTATTATTATTATTATTAGGCAATTGCAGTCGGTCAAGCTATTCATAAACGTGTGGATGGTATGCTCAAAGAACGTGGTATGGCACCTTTACGAGACTATAACATGGAAGCCCTTGGTACTGAATCAATCTTTGGCGCTAATGGCAAATGTGCTGATACCCGAGAAGTGGTGTTACGTCTCACTGGACATCATGATGATACAGCCGCTTTGGGATTATTCGCTATGGAAGTGATTCCGGTAAGATAAACAATGACAAAAAAAAAAAAAAAAGACTAGACATATATGTATATAGGTATAGCTGTGCTCTAACATTTTTATCTTTATTCATCCTATATATATATTTATATCTATATCAGTCTGCTACTTGTATGGCTCCTGGTATTACTGGTGGTGGTGCTGGGCGTCCTAAGCCTGTTCCTAATATGGTCCATTTCCCTTGTTTGGTGCCCAAGGCGGATATTCGAACCAAGTTGATGGTAGGTACTGGAACTCATCAAACTTTAGAATGGGATGCTTGGGATGAAAACGCAAGTTTTGCTATACCTCCTACTGTATCTAGTATTCCTGAACCTGATATCAAGATTCCTTTGGTCAAGACAAAGTTGATTCATTTGGCTTATGGACGAAGTGGTGATAAAGGAGATGTGTCAAATATTGGTAAGTCTTCTTGTCATGAATTAAAATAGGTTAGAATGAAATCTGTGTCACCAAAAAAAAAAAAAAAAAAAACTGATCATCTTTTTTTTTCTTTTTTCTTGTTCGTTTGCCGAATAGGTATTATTGCTCGACGTCCGGAATACTTGCCTTATATCAAGCGATCTTTGACGGAGAAAGTGATGGCGGATTATATGAAGCACTTGTGCAAGGGCTCAGTGACAAGATTTGAACTACCTGGATTACACGCATTGAATTTTGTGCTTACTCATTCCTTAGGTAAGACAAGCTTTTCATCCCTTTAATATATAGAAATGATACTTATTTTTTTTTCTTTCTTTTTATTTATCATGATGATCATCATCATAATAGGTGGAGGTGGACTAAGCTCCATGGTGATTGATCGTCAAGGAAAGACATTTGCTCAACAAGTGATCTCTGGAATAGATATCGAAGTTCCGGAGAATATGGTACCTTCTCAATCAAAACTTTAAAAAGTTTGTAGTTTAGTCGTAACTATACATTTTCAATAAAAATGGATCAATGGATTTTTTTTTTTTTTTTTTTTTTTTTTGGTTGTGATGTCTTGGCTTCGTCATGTTATGAATCTGCATTTGTCATGTTACAGTTCCACTTTATGTCTATCGGGATTTGGAAGTGATGATAGATTGGGGGGCATGTCAAAACAAAAGAGAAAAACATTGTTGCTGGGGTATCAAATGACACTAGGTTCCATTTTGTTTATATTGATGATCATGATATTGATGAAAAAGGTACGTGCACCAACAACTTTTTTTTCTTTTGCATCTACTCTTAAAATAGGGGCACATTTAAACTTTTTTTTCTACCTTATTCTATTTGAGGTAGGACTATTTGATCAAGTGGTACAGCATTCTTAACGTAACTTGGCTTCCGGCTGAGCAAAAAAAAAAAAAAAAAAAAAAGGATGGGCGAACTGACACATGCGCGTTCTTTATTTGGATACCAAGTGTCAAGGGTCAGGTACCACAAGCGCTCCCACACAACTAACCATGGTTTTCCTTACGTTTCAAGTTTTTCTCTTTGGCATCCATTTCAAATAGTTTCTTTTTTTATTATTCATTTTTAGAAACAACCCCATTCATCTTTTTTTTTTCACATTGACTAAATTCAACCATATGTAGATGTGAGTATAGAAAAAAAAAGAAAGAAGGATGGGTTCCTTATCGAGAAAATAGATAATTTAATTGACCATTGGTTTTTTTTTTGTTTTGTCATCTGGTGTTTTCATATGATCAGCATAATGCCAACTATGAGCTTGATTTCCCCCAACATGTATTACATAAATTTATAATCAATGTTAGTGATGCATTGATAGCTTCATGGCTTATTGTAGTTTCCCATATAATCCTCCTCTACCTCTCTAACGAAAGATTTTTAATTCAACTCTTAATGAACGTTGATGATGATTGATGGTAATGGATAGTAAACTATTGTTGCAGGATGATGAATGACGGATGACGGGATGATGAATGATATAAGATGATATGTGACCTCCATAGACGATAACTGATGGACGATGTATAGATCCAATCAACTTAAAGTTTCTTTTTTTTTTTTATTTTGAATGATGATACTTAAATGATGCTATTAAATAATGAATCACTACAATGATGTATCAAACACACCAGAAGAAAAAAGAAAATAAAAGGAAAAAATACCCCGAGAGCCTAATTGGTAGTGTACCACCTTAACATCATCACTTCTCTATACTAATTTATCCTGTGTGAATAGTTATTTTTATTCCTTTGATGATAGATTTATATAATATATATATATATATATATATATATATATATGTATCCTTCATATCTTCTTTGGCATCTCTACAGAGAAAAAAAAATCAAGTAGATCAATTCTAATGATGATATATATTATATCAACGATTCATCATAATAATGTCGATTATAATAGATAGGTTACGATCATCAATATAAAAGAAGGACGATCAAAAAAAAAAAAAAAAAAGGAATATTCTACCATTACTCCTCAATATTCTGTTTCACTATAAACTCGGAGTTCAACACCTTAGTTCTCCACATAGAAGAAGGAGCAATATTATATTGTAAATATTAAATGAAACTAATAGAATGAATCTAAGAAAAAAAAAAAAACTTCCATTCTCTCAATAGTTCTTATTCTCTTATAACAAATCCTTGATGCCTTGTTTATTTCCACTACATAACTAAAGTATAAAGACAAGTATTTTGATTTTGCCCTCCTAGCATTCATACTACATACATCTTCTCCGAAGTATGCAGCAGTTTACAGTTAATTATTCAAAAATCATTTCAGAATGACATGTGTATTGAAAAGAACAAGTGGTGAAATTGAGAAGAGAACGATAGAAAGTGATTCATTCTTTAAAAAGGTATAAAAAGTAGGTACGCCTTTCGATGATTTTCTTTTATATATCAAATCATCCTTTGATTCTATTTAACTAATCATCATGAAGTTTACTTGTCTTTCCATCCTTGCTCTTGGTATGGTCTTCACTGCCGAAGCTGCCTCCTTCACTGTGAAGTACTCCAACAAGGATGTCGAACAAACCGTCGAATATGGTGAATGTCTTCCCATCAAGAAAGATGGTGGTATCCTTGCTACCGTGACCTTCCCCTTGGATGCTGAATGTACTGCTTTCGACGATGATAACTGTCAAGTTGCATCTACCACCGTCCCTACTGTCAAGCTTCCTCGTGGTACTGGTCCTTCCCAATATACTTCTGGCTCAGGTATCTGTCGCGCTGTCGCTTAGATCCTTAGAATCTCTCTTTTTTTTTTTTTCTTTTCCATCATAATTGATGATGAATCAGAAATCTTAATAAAGAATGATCTCTCCTTTGGACTGTCTCGTTTCTACCATGGAGATGAATCAAATTAAAGAAAATAATAAACTTTAGATTTTAGTTCAATTGAGAATCTTTTTTTTTTTTTTTGTGGAAGTAACGAGTCGCCATTGATGTCACTCGAGAACGTTGTATTCAAATTCGGATGTTTTTTTTTTTTTTTTAGAAAAAGATAGATGATCACTGATAGCTGTTTATTGATGTTGGCTGAAGACGATAGTGTCAATGATGATGATCCATGATGTTGATTGACTTCAATATCATTCGTCTCGTTCAAATTGTCCTCGATATTCCCAGTAGTCACAAAATATCATCATCAACATCCCATCATCATATACCATTCAGATCATCCATTGTCCAAGTTTCCTAGCAAACAAACGAACATCTAGATAATAACCTGATTTCAAGCACCAATCAGATATCAGAACGTTCCTTAAAACATAAAAAGGTAAAAAGTAAGGTTCATCACAAAAAAAAAAAAAAAAAAGATTTTATTAAGTAAATAATTCATCGTATTAAACTAAACCAAGTTCTTTGGGTGTTGGACTTTGCCAAGAGTAGTTTTTATATGGTTCCAAAAGAGAATTGATTTGATCTAAAACTTTGGTTTCAATATCAGGGACTTGAATAGAGCCTTCTTCTCGTGCCTTGACCACCTTCCATGCCGCTACGGCTTGCTGTACTTCTTCTTTCTTTTCCAATCCAATGACGGTACTATCCAATTGAAAAGCTGATCTTCCACTGAATGCAAACATGGATGCCAAGGTAGAGATATTGAGACCATTGTCCTTAGCTACTTGAGCACATTGTTGAGCGGCTTGTCGTAGTTCACTATGAGCTGGATGCCATTCTGGGGGACCAGCCTCTCGGAATAATGCCATATTGAGTGGTGAAGCATTCAAAATATATCGAACACCAGCTTGACGGAATAAAGATGCATAATCAGCCAAAGATGTATTTTGGAGGTTGTAATGACTGTAAGATAAGATGACATCCAAGGGTTGGCCTTTTTCATTTTGATGTTGAGCGATCTTTAGAAGAATAGGAAGAGGATAACCTAGAATAAAATGATAAAGACAAATAAATGAAATCATATTCTAAACATCATTCAGTCATATATGTTTGCTAGTTCTTGTTTTTTTTTTTCTCTCTGTCATACCTGAACATCCTACGTATTTGATTTTTCCTTCAGTCTTGAGTTGAAATAAAGCTTTCAGAGCACCATTTTCACCTACAACTTGATCGAATTCCACAAATTCCACATCATGACATAATACCACGTCAATATAATCTGTTTTCAATCTTTTCATGCTTTCAGCAACACTTTCCAAAGTTCGTTGGGTACTATAATCAAAATCTTTTGGAGTATAACCATAGCGTCCGACTTTGGTTTCAAGATAATATGTTGACCGAGGAAATTCGTCCTTGATTTGTTCCAAAGCATCACCCAATATGTATTCACTTTTCCCATAATATGGTGATGTGTCAAAAGTATTGATGCCTAGATAGCCAAATACAGCACGATAAAAATAAAAAATAAAAAAAAAAAAGGAGGAATGTTAGATATTGTATTCTAAATAATAAATCAATCGTCGATAGTAGAAATTAACTAAATGAGGATTGAAGTTTTTTTTTTTTTTTAACTTACCAGATAATAAAGCTTCTCGACAAGCTTCTACAGGCCAATGATCAGCGATAGCATCATAAGCACCAGAAAGTGCGCCACCACCAAAAGAGAGCTCTGAAGGTTTGAATTCGGTTTGAGAAACCTTCTATTCGATTATAAAAAAAAAAGACTTTTATTAGATCCAATTAGGACAAGAAGAAGTGTCTATAAACTTACCATTGGTATAATTAGTATCGTACCTGAAAATAAAAGAAGAAAGGAAAAAAAAAAACAGGAACGAAGAACAAAAAAAAGGATATTTTATTCGGGTAAATGTTTGACCAATAGACAGACGTGTTCGCATTGTTATTAAGCGGAGGAGATAATTTTTTTTTCTCACGAGAAAATCGCCTGTTTCCCCGAATCTTGTTTATTTTCTTTCTCTTTCTCTTCAAGAATCATAATGTGTTTACACCATTCCATAGCAAAAGATCCTAGTAGTTTGGCTAACTTGAAGCAAGTCAAAAATACTCACTTACATTTGGATTGGACTATCTCTTTTGATAAAAAGAATATCTCTGGTCACGTTATTTTGGATCTGCATACTTTGGAAGATAACGTTGACAAGGTTATTTTGGACTCTAGTTATTTGGATATTCAACGTGTTTCTTTGAACGAACAAGATCTTACCGTATGTTTATATATATATATATATATATATATGAAGTATATTACTTATTTTTTTCTTTTCTTTTCCAATAGTATACTATTAGTGAACGTCACCCTTGTCTTGGTTCTGCCCTTACTATTCAACTTGCTCAACCTATTGTCACTGCTGGTACAAAGTTCCAATTGAAGATTGACTATAATACTACTGATAAATGTACTGCTATTCAATTCTTGGAACCTGAGTAAGTATCTTTTTTTTTTTGAAATATATATATATATCTATTGAAACTGATATTTATTAAACAATAGACAAACTGTTGGCAAGAAACAACCTTACTTGTTCTCTCAATGTCAAGCCATTCATGCTCGTGCTTTCTGTCCTTGTCAAGATTCTCCTGCTATCAAATTAACTTATTCTGCTTCTGTCACGTCTCCTTTACCTGTAATCATGTCTGCTCTCAAGACAGGGGAAGTTCAAGGTACCAATGGATTAACTACCTATGGATTTGAACAACGTACTTCCATTCCTAGTTATTTGATCGCCATTGCTGCTGGTAACTTGGTATCTCGTGAAATTGGTCCTCGTAGTTCCGTTTGGTGTGAACCTGAAGTCATAGAACAAGCTGCTTGGGAATTTAACGTAAGTTTTTTTTTTATCATTATCTTAAATTACTAACATATATCTATTATAGGGTACTGAAGAATTTATCCGTACTGGTGAAGATTTGTTAACACCTTATGAATGGGGACGTTATGATTTATTGATCTTACCTCCTTCTTTCCCTTATGGTGGTATGGAAGTAAGTTTGGATGTCCAAAAAAAGAAAAAGAAGAAATGTCCCTATTAGTTAATTTACTCCGAATTCTGTCTTCTCTGTGTCATGTTAGAATCCTTGCTTGACCTTTGTGACACCAACATTATTAGCAGGTAATATGAAAATGGATATACCATATTTTCAAGATGATGATAACGATTGTTCTGACTTTTTTTTTTTTTTTTTTACTGATCTTATAGGTGATAGAAGTGCAGTCGATGTAGTGGCTCATGAAATCGCTCATAGTTGGATGGGTAATTTGGTTACTACTCACAACTGGGTAAGATATTATATTTAATAATCAGAATAATGAAATGATATTGATATTATGTTTCTTTCTTTCTAGGAACACTTTTGGGTAAAAAATAACATTGAAAGCAAAACTCATATCATTGATAATTTGACATTTTTTTTATTTTATTTTATGGGATGTTATATAGTTGAATGAAGGTCATACTGTTTTCATCGAACGTAAGATTACTGGTCGACTTCATGGTGAAGCTGAACGTCAATTCAGTGCTATTATCGGATGGAAGGCATTGAAAGAAAGTGTGGAATTATTTGGCACTGATTCCCCTGCAACTGTTTTGAAACCTGATTTGAGTAGTGGTATTGATCCTGATGATTATTTCTCTAGTGTACCCTATGGTAAGTCTACAAAAGAAAAAAAACGATAAAATGAATTCTCTGTTTATAAACTAACCTTCTTCCTTTTTATACGATTTTAGAAAAGGGTTTCAACTTGCTGTATCATATTGAAAAAGTCGTCGGGGGTGGTGATATCTTTGAACCCTTTTTGAAGTCTTATGTCGGAAAGTTTGCTGGTCAATCTATTACAACAGAACAGTGGAAGGATTATTTGTATGAATACTTTGAAAAGAATCATGGACAAACTTTAGTGGATAAACTCAATACTATTGATTGGAACACCTGGATTAATGGTCCTGGTATGCCTCCTGTGGATCCTGAATTTGATACTACTCTTGCCAAACAATGTTATGATCTTGCTGATCGATGGGATAAGGCTCGTGACAATACTGATCTCTCTGGTTTCACTGCGTCTGATGTTGAATCATTCTCTGCTGGACAAAAAAGTATGATAAAATAAGAATGAAATATTATTATTCATACTCTTCTATTTTTTTTTTTTTATTATTTAGTTGTATTCTTGGAAAGACTTACCGATTGTGCTCCTTTGCCTCATGCTTTGATTCGAAAGATGGATGAACTTTACCAATTGACAAAGATTCGCAACGCTGACATCCGATTCCGCTGGCAAAACCTTTGTGTGGTGACCAGTTATGAACCTATCTACCCTGAAGTAGTTGAATTTATCACTGAACAAGGTCGCATGAAGTTTGTCCGTCCATTGTACCGTCTGTTACACGAAGCCAAGAATGGAAAACAACTTGCTATTGATACTTTCTTGAAACACAAGGACTTCTATCATCCTATTGCTGCTACTTTGATTGAAAAGGATATTGGACTCAAGCAATAGATTATATTAGTTTAGTTTAGGTTTTCACGGTAACATCTCTTGTCTTTTTTTTTTCATGTTGTTTATATTTGTAGAAATAAAATTTGGATTACGTCAATGTCTTCATCACTCTCTTCCTCAATATATCTTGATTTGTTAGTATTTTTTTGTTAGTGTCATTGTTAATGCTGCACTTTATTCAATAATAAATGATAGAAATAAAATATATAGTAAAGATAGAAAATAGATGACAGAAGAAAAAAAAATAAGAGTTGAAAGCATAATCAAATATATATCTTCTTTTTTGACATGTCCTCTGTCTTATTGCCGTCATTCACATTGCAAGAATGTTAAAGTTGATTATTATTCAAAAAAAGATGACAATAATGAAATTTTACACTTCCAAACATCAAGCCGACTTGTACGATAGCAGGTAGACTGCCCAATCGAGTATCACAAATGCAAATAGTTTTCAAAAAAAATCTTTTGCACGATGATATTCAATTTCCGTCTAAGCTGCATGGATTTATGGAGACTTAAGTTCCTTTTTTTTCGTTCTCTCTCTCTCTCTTTTTTTTTCGCTCTTACACTTTTTCATTTATATGGATACATCTTTTCCTCATGTATGAACTGCTTTATCATCAGTTGTACTCACAACACCAACCTAACCTTGATCTCTTTATCTCTCCTTCTTCTTCTGATGTTGATGACATTAGCTTTTGAACGACTAGTTTGACCCTTCGAATAACTACGATGGACTTCTGCGATTAATATGAATAGCTTGATACGAAAGTGCGTTATAATTCTCAATGATATTACAATAACATGCTTACTCTGACAAAAAAAAAAATACTTTACACCATGGGAACAATGAACTTTCCTGCGATACAAAGTCAACTTCTCCTATCAATAGTTATCGTCAACTTGGTATGATTCATACAACGGAGCTCCAGCGACTCTATATTTCGAAATATTGCTTTTAGACGATCCGATTTTTGGGATGTGACCCTGAACCATGTCAATCCACCGGTCTGCACGATATTATCAGTCAACAACTCAAAAAATAGGCAACTATCTCATTATGGACTCTTCTTTGTTATTGTCAATCCAAAAGAAACAGTAAGATGAATAAAAAATGAATGTAGAAACTTATGGTTAGTAATTGCTAACGACATTCAAACTAATTTTTATCATTTAGGTTAGCCATTGCACACGTTTTTATTCAAGATCTTTCAATCTTATTTATTAGTAATAAAAAAAGAAAAGGAATTGAAAATGTCCAATTAATAAGGCCCATCTTTTATCACTATGACTATTTTAATAGATGAAATCAAATTTGTCAGTCGATGAAGAATTGGATAAGATGCAATTTAATAATTAGGCTTGTTCATCAAGAAAAGATAACAATGATTATCAGTTATTAGTAAGTCAATAAGTGGAAAATATGATGGAGTATGATTCAAAGGATTCATCATGTAATTCGCCTTCTTTATAGATTCAACAAGGTGATCAATACTGGGGGAAAACATTACCAACTTGGACGAGCTAGCAAGGATCAGAAGTTGGTATTCTTACGTGTTGTCCTGTCAGGCAGAGTGAGGATCCTACATATGTATTGGAAATCGACTTTGATTGCCATGTTTATTGCTCTTCCATTGATGGTGGTTGAAGGAACAGTGATCCATTATTTTGATCAATCAGCATACTTATCGACGTACAAAACAAATCAAAGGCCACATCTCAATATTTTTTGATGAGGCAAGTGATCGATATAATAGACTAGGATTGGCAAAAAAAAAAAAAAAAAAAAAAAAAAAAAAAAAAAAGGTTGGACTATAATATTTACTATTCATTCATTTCATATAGATTACTGTAACGACTGATATTATTCAAGTGCTTGGACTAAAATGCGATCTTTAAAGGCACCTTGGCGTATCTTTATAAACAGTTTGAAAATTGGCAGGTCATATTTTAGATCCTTTTATGACTTTATCTACGGTGTGAAAGAAAGCATATTTAATCTACAAAAGGTAAATTTAAAAGGTGAAAGGAGTAGCACAAGAACCCAATGAACTAATATTATCTATTCTTTTACTAATCATATGCTTATCTCTGTTCTTTCTACATCAAAAGATATCTTATTCCGGTAAGTGAAACAAGATTTTCATTGGTGAAGACTTGGTATTGAACATCCTTTTTTTTTTTTTTACTAGTATTATTATTATTTATTAAAATTTTTATCATTAATAAATAATACATTTGGGTACCCATTTGGTTCTTTCAGTGAAATATGATTTACATTCTGTTACTATTGTTCCGGTCTTGTTTGCTTTTATGGTGCTATGTCATATCGTATCTATAGGTAAGTAAATAAAAGATGATCTGATAGAGGAAATGAACAAAAAAGGGAAATGAGGCGAAGTGGACAAGTCAATAATGGTGTGATTTTGTTCTTTTCTTTTTTAATATAGATATCTATTGGAATCATCAATAGCATGGGCAGGGTCCTAGTCAGGTTATCTTTCTCATCCTACAAGGTACAAAAGATCGAGATTGATCATGATGGTACAACTACCTCGGAAATGTCTATTTCTGTTTGTGTAGCCAGATTCTTTTGTGGTCACCTTGGCGTTGAAAATCAAAAAAACTTGTTATCGAACGTGAGTCTCGACGAGTACCACAGGGCAAATGGATCGGAAATACAGGCAAAAGGCAACAAAAAAAAAACAAACAAACAAACAAACATTTCATTGTATCACCTAAACAACGATATACATTTTAATGATAGTGGGAAAACGATTATTATTCAAACCCTTCTTCAAATGCACGGATCTCACCAAATTGGACAAATCTTGTCAATGGCCAATCTCTGTCTTCTTTTCTTTTTTTTTTTTTTTTTCTCGCCAAATGGAGACAAAAACCTGATTCAATGGTGTCAAATGTTTGAATTGATTGATCAAGTACCACAATCCTTTCCTATTCATGCAAATGTAGTAACAGGCTCTCGTAAGTAATTAAGAGAAATATATGTTTGTATGCGTATGTTTACATATATATATATATATATTTGTTTTCGTATAGTATATATATTGTGTTTGTGTTCGTGTTTGTGTTTGTGTATATCTTTTTAAATGAAATTTTTTTTTTACCTTTTATAGGAACAGATCGCTGTTATTAGGGTTTCAGTGGAACAAGTATATCGACTTGCCAATGGTCATCATCGCATTACCTAGTAGTTATGAAACGGTACTAGAAAAAAAGAAAGAGACAAATGATGATATCAAAAGTATTTACTAGGTAATAAATAGAAAAAAAAAGCTGATGGATATGGTAATGTCTCACATAGACTAATGATGGATATTTTTTTTTCTCAAACCCTGATTAGCACGGGCCTTGATATGAAAACCAACTTTGCTACTATTAGATGATATGACCGGTGCATTGGATTGGTAAGCTGAAAAACAGAGATAGGTTACACTGTCATTTATTTGCATCCATTGATTATCCTTCACATATAGACCATCTGACTCAATTTGTACATCAAACACTGAAAACCTTGGTGGAAAAAGAAGAATACCTCTCAAGACTCTCTCTTGTTGAAATTAGAGAACCAAATTTATGTTATGACAAAATAGTGAAGAAGGGATGATATGAAAAAATTTGTAGATTAGTTAGTTTATTCAAATGCACTAGGTAGTTAAATGATGGTCAATACATTCATCGATTTGTTGTAAAAGCTCTTTATATTCTTGTCTTTGATATAGCTGATCTATTATATAGAATGAAATAAAAGAAGGAAAAGGTGATTAACAGTGAAATGGTGCTGTCTTTTTTTTTTTTTAATACCTTTATGAATGGTTGGACCTTGAATACCATAGATACGTTGGATATAAAAATACAATTGACTAGAAACCAATACAAAATGTTGATTTAGTTTCAAATGAGGATGAATGGAAGGAGGATGATCATTGATTAAAAAATAATCATGTTGAGGCATTGAGGAAGGAGGATCCATGGAGGGTGAAGAAAGATAATTAATCCAAGCATAGAACCATTGACTATCCAAAAGATAACATGGAGACTGTGTTTTTGATAACAAAAGTCTTAGTTCCCATTGACGACGAACGAGGTGTGGGACCATCTGCCCATGATGACGATCTACCATATCTAAAGACCATGTCAGGCGTTGAATCCATTGTTTTACTATATATTTTTCACTAGCACTAGTATATTCACTTTCACTCGATCCCCAATACCCAAGCTACCAAACAAAAAAAAAAAAAAAAGAAAAAAGAGAAGATGAATGGTATGGGTCGATGACTTTTTTTTTTTTTCTTACGGGTCGATTACACGCATAACACCACATCTCTATAAAATGAGTACTAGATACTTTCAAAATAATAGAATGTCCTGTTTTCTGGTAATGTCCATATAAATGCCCAGGATTTTTTTGAGGCTCAAAAAAGATATCCCCGCATCCTTTATACATAATAGAAAAATGAATGAAACTGGATGATTATCTTTTGTTTTATGTTACCAATGAAATGACAATCTGGATGCAAGCATATACCAAAAGAAAATGATGATGATGATGATGATGATGAAGGACAACATAAAATGGGCGTTCGATATTGCAAATCGAATGATGCTTGATTTCCAATTTGCGTAGATTGAGTATATTGATGACAAAGGAGGGTACTTAAATGAGCGATCAATTGATCGATATCTTGTTTCCAAGGATCGTGCAATCGTCCATTTAAATGCGGGCATATAAGATCAACATGACGAGAGATAGCTAGTTGATACCATGAAAGGAAAGGATGGTGATAGGAAAGTCGATATTTGGATTGAACAAGATATCGCCAGAATGATTCATGATGATGTCCCATCGTCAATGTGTATAATGAACGACAGGTTTTTAAAAATGATTGGATGTCTTTGGATGGCAAATATAATAAGATGACAAATAAAATTTCGTTCGGTAATTGCATCAACCTTGATGCTTGTTTAGTCTGGTCTATCTTTAGGCTGTGAATTGCTTTGTTATTATTGATGATCGATGATGTAGTCATGGAAACGAGTCATTAAAAAAAAAAATAGAATTTAGTAGATATTTGGAAAAGGATGAAAGGAAAAAAAAAAAAAAAAAAAGAGAAAATCCCCCGTTTTCCAATGATCATCATCATTCCTTTTTACTACCAGCTGTAATCAAAACACATCATCATAGCCATTCACCCTTTTATGGCATTTTCTACTATTTTCCCCATCATTGAATATTATTATTTAATCAAAAGGAAGAACAAAATGATATCATCCATCTTTGCTAAACTTGGTTTAGATCATTCAACTTTTCTCAAGACCCCTTCTTAGTGTCTTATGCTTTGACACTAAAGGTCGATTCATGCGATCGATAAACCCCGATGGTTTCGTTATTTTGCATTGATCATACCGAGGGTCCTTTTTTAATCCATCAAACTTTCATTCAGTCGGGTTCCACGTGGATGATGGTGTGTGAGATAATTGATATACTTACGAAAGTTGAACCTAAACCTTTTGTTTTTTTTTTTTAATATGTCATGTTTTCCAAAATTGACACATTTTTTCTCTGAGAATAGGATGATTGTCAACTGTCAAATAGAGAAGAAGAAGAATAAGAAAAAAAAAAGGGTAATCATTAGCTCAAAAGAATCAACAAACAAACAAACAAATTAAAATTAAAAAAAGGATGAGATAATTATAGTTTAAAGAGAATTCCAATAGACCGAATAGGATTGTTTCATCATCCACTTGTTTCTCATGAAATGAATGAAATCATATAATATATGCAAACCATTATCATCATGGGAGATATGAAAAAATGAGTCTTTATCATCCCACATTTTGGTGCCTAGAACTGTCCCACGCTCAACAAACTTAAATGTGCCTTTTTTTTTTCAACCTATTGTGTTCTATTTTACTGTTCTCCCTAAATTTTGAGATTCCGTCTTTTCTTTTTTGGAGTATAAAAGTATCATGTTTAAACTTTTTCTGTTTCTTGTTTCTTTTTCCATTTCTTTTCACTTTTTTTTCACACTTTCTTTTTCTTTTTTTTTTTTTTCTATGCCTGCTACTCAAAAGAAACAAAGATCTTCCAAACTTTTTCAATGTTCTGGTTTTGGTGATTGCAAAATGGTTTTTACTCGAGGTGAACATCTTGCTCGACATACAAGGTAATTATTTTAACTATTGAAATAAAGCAAAGAAGACTAATTTACCTTTTTTTTTTTTTTTTGGTAACAGAAAACATACAGGAGAGGCAAGTGAATAATATAATATAGATTAAATGAATGATATACGTGAAGGTTAATTAGAATTTATTTATTTTATTATAGAAACCATTCTTATGTATTGTGCCTGATTGTAACAAGACTTTTTCAAGATTTGATAACATGATGCAACATACTCAAACACATCTAAGAAATCCTATTGATAATCAACAACGACAACAACGACAACAGAAACAATCATCTTGTCCTTCTTTACCTACTGTCGATAAGGATGATAGAGTAATACTTCAGCGACCTTCTTCCATTGTTACCTCCGATAATCATCAACAATATCAGCATCATCTTGGACCAGCTTCACCTTCTTCATTATGCTCTACATCATTATTGGATTCCTCTTCAACTGCTTCATCATCAGATGACGAAGATGATGATGACGATGTGGATGATCACTTCTTTGATAACAACAAGCATCATTGGATAACTTACCGTCGATTATCAATAGCTGATATGTGCAATCCTATGGATGAATCACCTACTACGTCTTCCATTGATCAACTTTCTCGGGATGAAGTCGAGGTGATTCAAGCTTTTGGGAAATTACGTCAAGCAACTTATTGAACAAAAATGTCAACCCTCTGTAGCCTTGGTATCGGTTCCTTTTGCTATTCCATTGTATATAATTCTCATCATTTTAACTTTAGTCTACTTTATCTTCGTGGCTTCCCTTTTTTTTTTACATATATTTACTTTTGTACACTACGATTCATATTTATATATAGTATATCTCAAACTTTGTATACTTCAACTTTATTCAATAAAACAAGGGAAAAAAAACATATCTCGTTCTTCAATACAATCAAGCAATCTCAATGGAGTTTATGCGAAAATGGAAAATGACTTATATATATATGTTTGAATCTAGTTATTTTATATATATGTGTGTGTGTGTTTTTTCGTGTGTGTGTGTGTGAAAAATAAACATGTTGTATAAACTATTTGTTTATCATCATATGGTCTTTTGGTTCTAAGAACAGCGGCGATCTCTCTTATGTAAAATCAGTTGATGTAGGGGAAAGGATAAAAAAGGAAAGCGTGTAAAAAAAAAAAATTCCATGCTATGAAATGTTTGTGCGTAACTTAAACTGAATGTCTTTCATGTGTGTGGTTTGAGTAACACTAGGTCACTTGTTTGAACAAGTAAACGTTTGACTCTCCGAAGAGGGTTTAACTTTCCAGTAAAGTCTATTTTTTTTTTCTTTTTTATGCTAAAACTCTTCATTGCCTCATTGATAATGACAAAAAGTAATTTTTATGATAATCATCTTGAAAAAAAAAAAAAAAAAATTGAGCTCTGAATATAAGAAAAAAAAAAAGGAAAAGACAGTTGATGGGAAAGGTCGGGTGCATTAAATCGGGTGGTATAGGAAACGGACAAGTTCATCTTCATATGTTATGAATAACTAAAGTGGTGTTTAATAAAAGCGTACGTTTTGCGGAGATCAATACGATCAGTTCAAAAAAAAAAAGTGGGCACTTATTGATCTCACCTCATTCTCTCTCTCTCTCCACCTGTCAGACGACGTAATGTTTCAAACTCCCCCCTGCACTAAAAAAAAGAAGAGTCGAACCCATCTCGCGTTTCTTTCCTTCTCTTTTCTTTTCTTTTCTTTTTTTTTTTAATAACAACAACTTTATAAACTGTAAGTTCATGTTTCCTTTCTATCAAAAAAAAAAGGGTCTTCAATTCAAATAAAATTGAATAAACGTATCGACTCACTTTTTCTTGCATGGTTTTTCTTTATGGCATCCTTTGGATGATATATTAGTATTGCAACAATGTCTCCTCGTAACTTTTTCATTGGTGGTAACTGGAAGATGAACGGCTCCGTGGCCCAAGTGAAGTCTCTTGTCGAAGGTCTTAACAAGATCAATGTACCTGCTCAAACTGGTAATATTTAAATAGATTGTGTGTTGGGTCAATATCTTTTTTTTTTGTTGGGGATGTTTTATCAACTGACACAATTTTTTTTATTAACACATATTAGAGGTTGTGGTTGCACCTCCTGCTCTTTATATTGATCGTGTTCGTGCCAATTTGAAGAAAGAAATTGGTGTTGCTGCTCAAAATTCTTATGTCAAGGCTTCCGGTGCCTATACTGGTGAAATTAGGTATATACGAGAGAGAGAGATAAGATATGATGATGATTGGTAGATTCACCTTCTTTTTTTTTGTATTTTGTTTTTTATTGATAGTCCTGAACAATTGAAGGATCTTGGTATCGATTGGGTCATTCTCGGTCACTCTGAACGTCGTGAATACTTTGGTGAATCTGATGAAGTAAGTGATATTTGTACTAGTACGATATATTACTACCTTTAATCCTTATAAAGATGGATTCAATTGACTTCTTTTTTTTTTGATATAGTTCGTTGGTGAAAAGACTGCTCATGCTTTGAAGGCTGGTGTCAGCGTAATTGCTTGTATTGGTGAAAAATTGGAAGAACGTGAAGCCAATGTTACTGCTGATGTTGTGACTCGTCAATTGAAGGGTGTTGCTGATAAGATTAATGACTGGACTAATGTTGTTGTTGCTTATGAACCTGTCTGGGCTATGTAAGTAAATATATATATATATATATTATTGATTTATCTGACCTTTTTTTTTTCTCAACGCGAATAGCGGTACTGGTAAGGTTGCTACTCCTGAACAAGCCGAAGAAGTCCATGTTACTTTACGTAACTGGTTGTCTACTAATGTTAGCAAGGAAGTGGCCGATTCTGTTCGTATCATTTATGGTGGTTCTGTCAATGCCAAGAATGCTGCTGAATTAGGTAAGTTTGCGTGTCACGGAGGATATAATGAAGAGAAAGATTGTTTTTCTAGTTTTATTGATTCTTTTTTTTTTTTTTAATATAGCCACGAAACCTAACATTGATGGATTCTTGGTTGGTGGTGCCAGTTTGAAACCTGATGATTTCAACACTATTGTTCAAGCTCGTCTCTAAATCAGGAGGAAATAGTTATTATTAGGATTTTTATTGTAGTTTAGCTAGGTTTTTATTATTGCGTATCTGTTTTTATTATTGCTTTTTTTTTTTTAATAATGAAATAAAACGAATATATTCTTTTTTTATATATATAATATATTGATTCTTCTAGGCTCATTGTTTGTTTGATTTTTTGGAAATTGTAACACAAGAAGAGTATTTCTGGATTTTGTCTTGGCAGGACGAAAAAAAAGTGATTTTGTGAATGTTTGGATCTTTTCTTTTTTTGGAATCAATCTAAAAGGTACCCAAATAAAAATAGATTGATATTTTTCTTTTTCCGTCTCTCCCCTTTTTTTTTTTCTTTTTCTTTCACCTTTTTTTTTTTTTTTTGTTCTAATGGCACCTATTGATAGTTATGCTCATTATTTGATAGCAAGACAAGCAGTGCAAGATCAAGCAACCAATGCATTAACACCAACAGAAGATCAAAAAATCATTCTTATTATTATAGGTGTCTATATTGCTGCTATTCTAGTCTTATGGAATATGCCCATTGCCAAGATCATCCTTTCTCCATTCAAGGTTATTTTTTTTTTTATTCTATTAAAAATTATTTTTATTTTACTGATATATGATTTTGTTTATTAGTTGTTGACAGTAGGTTTACACGAATTTTCTCATGCTATTGTTGGTTGTATGACTTGTGCAAAAATTGAATCTATTGAAATTGATCCAGATGAAGGTGGGGTAACAAGAATGGTAAGTATGATTTATTTATTATATAATAAATATACTAATATATTATTATTATTAGAGAGGTGGTATACCAATGTGTACCTTACCAGCAGGTTATCTTGGATCTTCAGCCATTGGCGCTATTTTGGTCATGTGTAGTTTCAACATTCTGGCATCTAAAATTGCATCCATCTTTTTGGGTGTCTGTCTATTATTTACATTATGGTGGGCAAAGAATTGGTTGACGCGTGGTATTGGATTTGCTTTTATTGCTATCATGGTCTTTTTATGGTGGTTAGCTCATGGGGTTGGATTACGTTATTTTGTTCTTTTCATTGGGTAAGAAATGATTAATTATAAAACAACCTTTCATCATTAACACACTTTTTTTTTTAATATAGTGTTATGTCAAGTCTTTATTGTTTATGGGATATCTTGGACGATTTGGTATTTAGAAAAGCATTCGAATCTGATGCCTCAAAATTCGCAAAATTATGTGGATCATGCATGTCAAGTCGTGTTTGGGGTGTATTATGGTTTTGTATTAGTTTGATCTTCTTTATTGCTGGTATCCTGATTGGTTTAGCTGCCTTTAAAGGTAATGATTATATATATATATATTGTTATTGTTATTGATACTGATTTTTATTGTTTCTATAGAGGATATGCAAACTCAACAACAACAAGCAGCAGGATTTGGCTGGTAGACTCTCTTCCTCTTTCTTTTGATATCTTTCTTTAGTCTTTTTTTTTTTTTTTTTTTTTTTTAGTTCTAGTTTTGTATATTCTTATTCTATCTTTTTTATTTTTTTTTTTTGTTAATTGTACATATACAATATATCTATCACTATCACCTTTTTTTTTATATTTATACAATATGACTAGTCACTGGGGAAACAAAAAAGCTTTGAAATGAAAAATTTTTTGTAGTCCGCATTTACCTCCCTTCTTTTTTCTCTTTTTTTGTAATAAACAATCCACACTAATATAATGACTAAACAACGATCCTATATTATTGAACATATGGAAGATGATATGCATGCTTGGTGTGTATTGGAATACAAGCATATGCTAAGCAATGTTGGTGGTGAACATCTTTGGTTTTCATGTTTATCTGAAGCTTGCAAAAAGAATATGCCAGAAGAACTCAAACAAGCTCATTGTCATTCTGAAGATGTGTTACATCTTCCTGGTGTTGATCCCAAACGAGTCTGTTTATTAGATCCTGCAGCTACTTCTGAATTGGCTCCTGAGGATGGTGATAATTTTGATTACTTTTTATTTGGTGGTATTTTAGGTAATAATACTTTGTCAATATTTCAAATTCACTTTTACACATATATACTCACATGATTTATATATATATAGGGGATGATCCACCAAGAGGTAAAAAAAAAAAAAAAAAAAAAAGTATATGTTAGTTTGATCATGATACCAAAATCACGTTCTTTTTTTTTTGACAGATCGTACCAAGGAACTTCGCAAGTTAGGTTTTGCCGGAAGAAGATTGGGTCCAGTACAAATGACAACGGATACTGCTTTGAACGTAACACGTCGTGTAGTGGAAGATCGCGGTAAGAAAAAAAAATAGAATATTCAAAAAAGAAGAACATATATATATATGGGTGGGAGAAAATTGATCTCAAACTAAATTTTATAATAAATAATGTTTATCCGATAGTACCATTGAACGAAGTACCCTATATTGATCATCCAGAAATTCATTTCTCTAAACATGAATCTGTGACCATGCCATTCCGTTATATTGCTGAAATCAAGACTATCACCAAAAAGGATGGACAAGTGAAATCCGTCAAGAAACCATTGATGCCTCCTGGGATGTTGGAATTGATCAAGAAAGATAATGAAATGTCTTTCGATTTTTAGTTTATTAGTTTAGATTAGATGATTTTTGTATTATATTGATCACATGTAGATTTTTAAGGGGAGGAATAAAGAATAATAATAATAATATAAAAAAAATGAATTGGAATGAAAAAAAAAAAAAAGTGATGTGATGAATCTGATTAATGATGATGATTAAGACTAGAATGATACAAAAAAAAAAATGGATTGATTGCCCGAATTTAGCCACGTAGGAGTGTGCAGAAATTTGTCATAATGATTTTCCCACTTTAAGGCGGGAGGAAAAAAATTTCCCTCAATTTCCAAAATTTTTTTTTGAATGATTCAATTTAAAAATTATTCCATAAGAGGAAAGTCTAGGAAGATAGAAAAAAAAAGTTGGATCAAAACTATTAAAAAGAGGAGGGGGGGGGTTTATTAAATTGTGTGCTTTCACTTGAAAGTCTCGACATGATTCATCATTGATAGTTAGAATAAACGTGATTTGATAGGTTCAAATAGAACATGCTAAGTCTTCCAAATATGGTATAAGAAGAGAGGGGAGGGGGGATAAGCATTTTCGCCGAGTTACGAAATTGGTTCTATGTTGCATCACTAATAACCAATCAGCGAGGAAGCTTCTGGAACGCACCACAAAACTTGTGTGTGAATCATCGGCGGTAAATGAATTCAGCTAGGCTATAAATAAATTTGATTTCATTTTTTCCTTTTTATTCTTTTCTCTTTTCTGTTTATTCCCTTTTTTTAAAAACTTCTTTATATATCTACTTTTCTTTTCTTTTCTTTTTTACTTGTTTTTTTTATTACTTTATCCATTATGGCTTTCTAAATTTTCTTGCTTCCCAAGCAAAAAACGACAAAACAATTTTTACGAAAACATTTTTTTTTTTTACAATACGATCAACATTGAACCATTTTGCCGATTATTTCAGCAATCTCCCTTTTTTTTTAATATTATACTATGATTTTATTATTGACTCCACGACCTAGCCCCCTATTGGCATCCAACATCTTGTTGCACTCTATTACTTCCTGATATTATTTTTACATATATACACAACGAAACAGATACACCTTCTCTATTCTATAGTGTTTCTATCTATTTTTTTTTATCTTTATTTATCTCAAACAACAATTTTTTACAACAATAACAACAATTGCTTCTACTTTTAATCTGATGTCTACTACAATCTCAAGTGATTATTGGTCTGAACTCTCTCAATCTTTGATTGACACCACTGTAGGTGATTATCAATTTGTCGAAGATCTTGGTCATGGCTCCTATGGTGGTCTCTTTCTTGGTCAAAGTCTGAAAACAAAGTCTTATGTTGCCATCAAGGTTCTCAACAAGTCTGGTCTTACTGTTGAACAACAACAACTTCAACAATTGGAAATTGATATTCAATCTCAATTGAAGCATCCTTCACTCTTGGCTCTTCATTCTGTGATGCAAGATCATTCTTATATTTATATGGTAATGGATTTGTGTGATCAAGGTGACCTATTTGACTATGTGATTCGTGATCAACAAGATCGTACCTCTCGTCCTGAACATGTGGCTAAGGATCTCTTTATTCAAATCTTGGAAGGCATTGAACAAATGCATGCTCAAGGTATTTATCATCGTGATATCAAGTTGGAAAACATTTTACTCAAGGGTTTAGATGATGATACCGATGGTTTTGATTGTAAGGTGGCAGACTTTGGTTTGGCGACACGCGATCGATGGTCTATGGAATTTGGCTGCGGTTCTGCTACTTATTTGGCGCCTGAACATTTTTCAAACGATGATGAATATGATGATGATCAAGATTTAAAACCTTATGATTCAGCTGCATCTGATGTTTGGTCTTTGGGTATTTTACTATTGGCTTTGATGTTTGGTCGCAATCCTTGGCAAGAAGCAAACTTGGCCGATCCTGCCTTTGCTGAATACAAGAGAAATCCAACCATGCTCAAACAACACTTGTTTCCTACTTTGTCATCTGAAACTGCTCTCTTTTTGCAACAATCTGTACTTACTTTGGATCCTAGTCGTCGTGTCTCTGTGTCTGAAATGCTCAAACAATTCCGTGGATTGACTCTCTACCAAGAAGAAGATGATGATGAAGAAGTGTCACCTTTGACTCCTGTAGATATTCCTCAACAACAACAACAAGAAGGAAAGGATGGTCAACCAAGATACGATTCTGCCTTCTTCAGTATGTCTGCTGCTCCTGGTGCTCAAGGTTTATCTTGGTCTGATATGGTGGAAGAAGATATTTCTATGAATGATTGCTTGGAAAGAACTCCCTCTTCTTCATCCTCTTATTATCAACAAGATGATGATGATGACACTGATATGTTTGTCCATAGTGATGAAAAGGAATCTTGGTGGTTATAGGCAATAGTTTATTATTATTATTATTATTATTATTATTATTATTATTTAGAACACTACTAGTTTAGTCTGTTACCCCTACGTCCTTTTTTTTTTTTACATACTATTATTTGAAATAAAAAAAAATTACAGTTTGCCTTATCAAAAAAAAGATAGAATGATTTTCGTATCAATAATAATCTAATGAAATATTATAAATGAAGCATAAGATTGTGAGACTTTGGATGATTTCTCAGGCTGACCTTGAAAACAAGATGGTGATACAACATAGCATCAATGAAATTTTACGCACATGCTTGAATGATTGATTTATTGGAATCATGAAAAAAAAAAAAATGAGCTGATATCTGATCAAAAAAAAAAAAAAAGACTAAGGTAGGTATAGTAGGATAAAAAGGAAAGAATCAATGATGATAAAAAAAAAAAAAAAAGGGTAATCAACTAAGAGGATAATTTTTGTAATAATTCTTGTCTTTGCTGCTTGACCACACGATGAACTTGATCTACATTTTCACCAGCATGTCGTACCATTTTCTCCAATTCAATAACATGACGATTCATAGGGTCACGATAATAGCGTTGATCAGACATGACTTGATTGGTAGATAATCGAGCGTAAGGTTGGTATGGATCCTTTTCTAATTGTTCCAGCCATTGCCACATAGAATCCACTTCTTGACGATGTTCTTGTCGCCATGTTTCCAAAGGAGAAGAAGAAGAAGAAGTGATAGGTGTACGTGTATCCATTCGAATGCTATAAAGTTGTTGTCCCATATTGACCATTTTCAAAGCTATATAAAGATTGATCATTACCATTAGAATCAAACAGATCATTGTACATTGAGCCATTGTGGGAGGAATGACAAATAGATCACCAATCGTTTGTATACCATCATTCACTGTTTGTATCATTGTACTAAAGACGGATGATGATGTCGTGTCTTTTGTTGTTACTTGATTGATACCAATTTGTTTATGATCGTTGCCCTTTTCTTGTCCTCCTTTTCGTTTGCCATGTCGTTTCTTGGACCGTGATGATGATACTTGATTTCGAGTTTCCAAATATTTTCGTATGGCTACATCTAATCCCTTGAAATAATTGATTTGACCATCTATAGATGCTTTTTCAATAGTGGCTATCCAAAAAAAAAAAAAAAATGATTAAATGATTCACCTTTTCCTTAATTCTTACTTACATTTCAACCATGATGATTTTGAAAATGGTACGAGTACTGTGACTAAAACTCGTACTTGACCTTGCCCTGCCCAAGAGATACATACACGAGTCTTGACACAAAAAGAATTACCAGAAGGAACATCAGGAGTTTGAGTGGTTGTTTGTTGAGTGACAGATTGATGTAAATCCAAATGAATTAGTTCTTCCTTGAGAATACATCTGGTTGATTTGGGACCAATAGCACCGCCAAGATATTTGACATACGAGACATCACGAACAAATGGAATATCTTTGTCTTGACGCCAAGGACCAATAACAACATCTATATAATAATTATCAAGATATAAATAGTTCAATTTCCGATCGCTTTTTACTCTTTTTTTGGTTACCTGTATTTTTTTCCACATCAAGAAGATATTTTTTGACAAATTCACTTTGATATAATAGGTTGTACATGGTTTCTATAGTGCATTGATAAGTTTGATCCAGGACAATATTTGGGAAATGATCATCAGTTGTTTGACATTGACATTGAGTTTCAGATTGTTCTTGCTGTTTTGACGTTGCTTCACATGTCATTGTTTGCTTGTTGATATCTGATTTGGTATTGATTTGTTGAACGGTTGGTAATGGTTCTTCAGTCGCACTTTGTATTAGTGATTCGGTATTGGGTCGAGGTCCTGCCTCGGAAACAGCACGACGACGAGCTGCATCTGTTTCTTCATTGACGTGTGTTGGAATTGGTAAAGAGGCCAATGATGATTGTCGATCTATTTTTTTTTTAAAAAAAAAATTAGATTATATTTATTTCGCAAAGTTTCATTCTATTTTCTTTTTTTTTTTCAAACTATTTATATATTTATTACCTTTTTCATTCATAGGTCTTGGAGGTGTCAATACTAATAGGTCATCCATTGTTTGAGTTGTTGCCAACTCACTATCATCTTGATTATCATTTTCAGAATGAGTAAAAGATAGATCATCATCCATATCATCATTTTCATCATTTGAATCTTTTAAGGAATTGCCAATAGTGAGAGATGATTGTCGTTCTTGATTTTGTTGCCATATAATCATCATATGTTCATAAGCTTGTTCTCGGGATAAAAAGGAGGCGAAAAAATGCTGTAATTTTCATCCATTAAAAACAACATATTTGATTAGTTTCAAGTTTATTGAAGATGACATTATATCCCTTATTCCCCCCTTTTTTTTTAATATCGAATTTTACCTTGGATTGATGTGTTGATATTTGAATGGCATTGGGAATAAAGATGGCAGTTGTTCGTTTTTCTATATTAACGATATCAGCAAATGCAATGACCAACTATAATACAAAAAAAAAAAAAAAGAAAAAAAAAAGGTTAGTTATTTTAAGATACAAATCCATCAGTAAAAAAATATAATACTTACATTGGTAATCCATCCAAATATATTCGCGTTAAAACATAGATGATGTTGTGATATATAAATTCTTCCCTGTAACAAGATTTCCTTTTGTAGAGCACAGCCATAATCTAAAAAAAAAAACAGTTATATGAGTGATACATTAAATATGGAATGATAAATATATATATATAAATTACCTTCTATCAAGTTGTCGTCTAATGGTACACTTTTAAAAAGAGCATGGAATTCTTTGTTGCGTTTGTCATTGGCAAAAGGTCTTGAAAGACGTTCGTCACTTGAGGAAAGAGCAAGGTCTGATTCAAAAGATCTACGACGATTGGTTTTCTTTTTAGATGATTTGAAGGAACTTGATAAACTTGGTTGAGATCGTTGTGAGGTTAGACCTTTTCGAGGTTCATTATCCCCTACTGTAGAGAAACTTGACCGTCGAGAGGAAGGAAGAATGATACGTGGTAAACTATGAGAACTTGAATTAGGATCAAAAGATTCTTCAGGTGGTTGAATAGGAGATGATAGATTGTCAATATGTTGAGAAGTCATAATAAAGAATAAATCATGAATCCTTTAAAGAAAAAGAAAAGAGAAAGAAAAAGAAAAAGAAAAAGAAAAAAGAACCTGAAATTGAGGAGTTAAATATCGGGAATACAAAAAAAAAATGTTCAGCCCATTGATTTTCTCAAAAAGAACAAATATGGCTTGCGTTCTCGCGCCTTATATGCGGTAAGGAGGTTAATGATGAAAAGCAGAAATCCAAATGATTCTTTTTTTTATAAACTACTTCTTATTTTGGTAAAAACAAAATAATCTACGTTTTGTGAATGTAATCCAGAAATTTAAAACTATGTCAAACTTCTTGATTCCCCCATCTTCTTCTTTTAAACTACCGCCATTGATTCATTAGAAATGGGTCAATAGTATAGTAGCATAAGATAACAAAAAAAAAATGAATGATTTCCCCCATTAGAAATAGAATTTTTTTGAACCGAATGAACTGGGAACGGGCATTGAAAATGCTTCACAAAAAAAAAATCTCTACTTACTGTATCTCTTTTTTCCTTTATTGTCTCTTCTTTTTTTTTTTTTTTTGTCTTTTGACGGTTATGGCGGCAAATTATTGGGTTTCAACACAAAAGTATATTATCCATTATTATGTTTAATAATATATATAGAAAAAGAAGACTAATATATGTATTCTTTATGATGAAATAGAAATCATTGGTTACTTGATCGTTGGACTTTAACTCAAAGTAGAGAAGAAGACTTGAAATATATATCAGAATCAGATTATATCAAAATCAAAATATGGTTTTGTCACTGTAAGTAATTATTATGTTTTATGATATATTATATATATAACACCTTTCTTTAGTGATTCAAAAACTTGCGAAACGATTACAACTTAAACAACAAGTGGTGGCTACAGCTTTTGTTTATTTTAAACGATTTTATACAAAGTAAAAGAAAAAAAAAAAGAAAAAAGAAAAAGAAAAAAAACATTATTCTAAATATATTCTATAATCTAATCTTGTCTCTTTAGAAACTCATTACGTATGACAGATCCATTACTTGTATTGGTGACTTGTGTTTATCTTGCTACGAAAATAGAAGAATGTCCTGTTCATATTAAAGTGGTCACTCAAGAAGCCAAACAAGCATTTCAAGGTAAATAGAAATAAATGAATGATTTTTATTATATCCTAATTATTTTATTTATTTAATGATTGTTTGTTTGTTGTATATTATTTAGTCGACTTTGGTGGATTCCCCTATGATAGTTCCAAAGTAGCGGAATTCGAATTCTATTTACTAGAAGAATTAGAATTTTACTTGATTGTGTGGCATCCATATCGATCTCTTACTCATATTTGTCAAGAACTTGGAATGAAGGAACAAGGATTACAATTTGCATGGTTTATTGTGAATGATTCATTTCGTACTGATGTTTGTCTTTTACATCCTCCTCATATGATAGCTTTGGCTGCTCTTTATCTCACTATAGTATTAAATCATGCTGATTTTGTACCTGGATCTTTAGGTGATCGAACAGATATGCGTCAATGGTTTGCTGATCTCAATATACAAGTGGAAACTTTGGTGGAAATTACTCAAGAGATTCTATCTATTTATGAAGTTTGGGCTGATTGGAAAGAAGAAAAAATGTTATCACTTTGGAAAGAACTCAAGAATAAACCATCACCTACAAAATCAACAACATAATTTAGTTTTTTATTTATTTTATATTTATATATATATTCATATTGTTTTTTTTTTATTAAAAAAACAATGATATCCTTCTAATAGAAATAAAAATGAATCATTATCAATCAATATTATCGGATCTTTAAGCAGGGACCGAAGGTTTACCGTTTTTTCATTGGACGATCAAAAATCCAGGATGTTTTGACTCACAATTTTTTTTTCTTTTTTTTTTTTTTTCTTTCCTTTTTTTCTTTTTTCTATATCTTCACTTTTTTATAACCAAACATGCCATCGACTGAAATGCAATATTATAACAATCCTGATTTACCTTGGGTTGTTCAAAAATTCGGTGGTACTAGTGTTGGTAAATTCCTTGATAATATTGCCAATCAAGTAGTCAAGTAAGTGATAATAATAAAAAAATATAAAAGACTTTATTATTAAACAATCTTAATCTATATTAGGGAATATGTAAAACAAAATCGACTTGTTGTAGTATGTTCAGCAAGAAGTGGAGAAAGCAAACAAAATGGAACTACCAACCGATTGATTCGTGCTGCTAATTATGCTTTACAGCCTGGTTGTGAAGATTATTGGGATGAATTAAACAATATCTTACAAGAACACATTCAAGTTGCTAATGATATGATTCAAGATGAAACTATCCGAAAGAATTTGATTTCTGATATAGAATACGATTGTGAAAAATTGACTTCCTTCTTAAAAGCTGCTCAAATCATCAATGAAATCTCTCCTCGATCTCGTGATATCATTATTGGTGCTGGTGAAAAATTATCTTGTCGGATTGTGGCTGCTGTATTACAAGATAGAGTAAGGAAGAAAAACATCTTTTCTTTTTTTTTTTTAATTGTTTTTATTCATGTTTTTTTTTTAAATAGGGTATTGATGCTCAATTTGTTTCCTTGGATAATATTATTGATCGTGAATTCGAAGTCTTGGATCAAACTTTTTATGATTATCTTGCTGAAAAAATGGCTGAAGCTGTTTTGAAATGTGGAAATAAAGTTCCCGTTGTCACTGGTAAAATAAAAAAAAAAAAAAGAAAAAAGAAAAATAAAAAGAGGATTGACTTTTTTGTTTTGTTTATTTCTAATTTCTAGGCTTTTTCGGTATTGTTCCTGGAAGTTTACTTACAACAGTTGGAAGAGGTTACACAGATCTTTGTGCAGCATTGACGGCGGTGGGATTAGGTGCAGAAGAACTTCAAGTATGGAAAGAAGTGGATGGTATCTTTACAGCAGATCCTCGTAAAGTGAAATCAGCACGACTTTTACCTATTATCACTCCTGAAGAAGCAGCTGAATTGACCTATTATGGTTCAGAAGTCATTCACCCTTTTACAATGGAACAAGTGATTCGATCTCATATACCTATCCGTATCAAAAATGTGGAAAATCCTCGTGGAGCTGGTACTGTAGTGTTCCCTACTGATAATGTTAGCAAGGATGGTACTTCATCTCCTCATTCACCCAAGGTATTGGCTGAAAATGGTTATTCTTTAGATCTTTCTCGCAAGTATCCTACAGCTGTGACTATCAAAGACGGTGTGATTGTACTCAACGTTCATTCCAATCGAAAGAGTGTAAGTCATGGATTCTTCGCCAAGATTTTCTCCACATTGGATCGTTATGGTGTGGTTGTAGACTTGATTTCGACATCCGAAGTACATGTTTCTATGGCGCTTGGTGTAGATAGTGCAGACAAAGATTTAGCTCGTGTTATTGGCGATCTTCGATCGGTGGGAGCTGTGGATGTATTACAAAATATGGCAATTTTATCTCTGGTTGGTAAACAAATGAAAAACATGGTGGGTATTGCTGGTATGATGTTCACTACCCTGGCTTCTGCGGGTGTCAATATTGAAATGATTTCTCAAGGTGCCTCCGAAATTAATATATCTTGTGTCATTGAAGAATCCTGTGCTGTTACTGCTATGAATGTCATTCATGATCAATTACTTAGTAAGAGGAATCAATTGGTTTTACCTACTCTTAAAACTGCTTTAGAATGATAGATTATAGATTAGAACTTAGATTATTTTGTTATCATTTTATTTATTTTTATTATTTTTTTTTATATTTTTTTTTTTTGCATCCTATCAAAATAAAAAAAAAATTCAAATTCATTTCGGGAGAAGTTTACCCGGTAGTCTCTGAAATAGCTTTTTTACTTTTTATGGGAGAGAAGTTTTTTTTTTTTTTTTTCATTCATACTTTTTTTTTTTTTTTTGATTACTTTCTTTCTCTTCTCCGCTTCTTTTTTTCTTTTTCTTTTGTTGGTGTATTCTTTTGTATTGAAACGATACAAAGTGATACACATGATAACATTTACAATATTATGTCTTCCAAATCTTCTCATACAACTATGCCTGATATCCGACCGGGAATTCATTATAATAACCGACCAGCTGTAACGATCCCACGAACAAAACGAACCAGGGCTAAACGAAGCTGCGATCTTTGCCGAAAGAAGAAAATTCGTTGTGATGCCGATGTCAAAAAACCTTGTACAAGTTGTGCAAGTTCTCATTTGGAGTGTGAATTCTTGGTGGAACAGAAGAAACGTGGACCTGCCACAGGGTAAGATTAACTCAAAAAGAAAATCCACTTATCTCCTCATTATTTGTTATTGACTAATAGTTTAATCTTGTTTACTATATATAGTTTTTCTTCCAAAAAGAATAGTTATGTAGAAGTCTTAGAAGCTAGATTGAAACGTATGGAAGCATTACTCGCCACTTTGTCAACACCAACTGGAAATTCATCGACATCACCTCAATCTTATTATTACAATAGTGACGATGACTTGACCTTACCCCTAACACAACCAATTTCACCCAAAAGAAGTGATAGCTGTAGTAGTAGTATTAGTAGTACTAGTAACAACAACGACACTAAACCTATGCCACTAGATGCATCGATTGTCACCATGGATATCGCTACCGCAGCAGCTGAAGCAGCATCAATAACAACAACACCGACGCCAACAACAAAACTCAGTATGATCCCCAACGAGAAAGGCAAACACCGCGATTCTCCCTCTGAAGATTCTGAAGAATCGAATGTTAACTTGTGCTGTTGTCCTAGCTTGGATCCTGCTAAAGAATTGACAGTAAAAATGGACAACCTTGGAATTGCGGACTATGAAAGAACACGGTACATTGGCATGAGTTCTGGTGTTCACTTGCTCCATCAAGGTCTTTTCAATTCCAACAAACCACATTGTATCAAGGAAACCCCATCTTGGTTTGTTCAAAAAGTGAATGATGATGAAGAAGAACATATATTGATCAAATCTGAAGCACTCAAAGCCCCTCCTCAAGGTTTTATGGATCGTACTGCTGTCTTTACTACTACTATTCCTTATATTAATCAAGAACGGGTCGATATCCTCGTACAAACGTAAAGTCAATATAAAAATAAATAGAAAACTTAACTCACACGCTTTTTTTTTTTTTTTGATTAGGTATTTTTCAACTTATCAATTGTTATGTCCAATTATTAACAAGATGTTCTTTTTAGAACAATACTATTATCAAGATCCCAGTCCCTGTGATGAATATCTCTTATGTGCTCTATGTACTATTGGCGTAAGAACACTTACTTTATTGGATCGATCGGCATTACCTCCATGTATCCTGGAATTGACTGAAGATGAATTCATGGAAATGGGCAAGGCTTTCAAGAAAAGAGCTCTCAGTATATTTGATTTGATTTACAAGCGCTCTCGTATCAGTACTGTGCAAACTATTATTTTGATGACCCTATTTGTGGAATCACATGATACTGATTTTGATGATACAAGTTATTGGTTCAAAACTGGAATGGCAATTAGAATGGTAAATGAAAAAAAAAAAAAAAGGTTGGAACATATATCATAATCAAGATTAATGATGATGATGAACTTCTTTTTTTTTTTCAAGGCACAAGATCTTGGTCTTCATCGAAGTGCAAGAGGATGGCATATACCTGAACCGGAAAGGGAATTACGAAGTCGTATCTGGTATGTTATTTATATGATGGATCGATGGGTAAGGAAAAATAAAATAAATATATTAAAAAAAAGATCACTATTGATACAATGATAATAAATGAATATTATGTTATTTATGGATTATTGTTATTTTTTTTTCCAATTGTTTAGGTTGCAGCTGAACTTGGAAGACCAGTAACCATTATAGATCAAGACTTCGATGTAGAACTACCCTCGTTTTACGAAGTAGAATCATGTCATCCAAAAGACCTCTCTGAACGTCCATTTGTTCCGGAAATTATTATGCAAACAGCAAGAGATATTCGAAAGAAGACACCTTTATATGATCATTTTAATCACGCTGTTCGTCTGGGTCAAATATATGGTCAAGTACTTAGTGGTCTTCATTCTCCAAGATCTATACGTTTCGGTCGTCGAAGTCAAGCTTTAGTACATCTTTTGGATCAACGGTTAAAAAATTGGAAACTTAGTATTCCTTCATCAATTACATATGATATAAGCAATCCAAAACGTCAAAATTCTCTATCAGGTAAAATAAAAAAAAAAAAAAAAAACTTGATCTAATGACTCTATTTTTACCTTTTTTTTTTTTTTTTTGGTACTGTTCCAGCTATGGGCTTCTTGTCCTATAATTGTATTTTACTACTCCTCTATCGACCATTTATCAGCAATCAAGAATCAGAAGATATGGATTTCGCATTCAAGGCTCTCAGTATATGTACAGTGGCAGCAAACAATATTCTTTTCGTGACAGAAAATATGGATATCTTTACAATTGCATGTATTCCTTGGACCATCTCTGTATAGTAAGTTAGAAAAGAAAAGAAGAAAAGACGGTATACAACTAACATATGTCATTTTGTTATTAGTTCGATTTTCCAAGCAGGTATTATATTTTTACACAACGCAAAAGGAAATAATGTATCAGTGGCGGAACAAGGAGTGAAGAATCTTTTACGGTGTTCTCGTGTTATTCGACGTGATCCTTGCTTAGCGTCCACTCACGTTGCTCAAGTACTCCAATCGATTGCTGCTCGTTTCTCTGTCAGCTTGGATGAGGACAACATTAATATGAACTCACGCGATGGTATGGTCCAACAACAACGAAGGAAACGGAACAACTCTACAGCACCTTCTCCAACAACAATATCATCAACAAAGGACAACGAATGGCAGAGTGATACCAGCAATACTGAAGACAGCTTACAAGATCGTATGAAACAGGACAAGGAAAGTTTATTAGCCATCACTGATATTAAAGATGATGGAACCGCCATGCCAATACCACCACACTTACTTTACTGCGTTAGCACACGACCTGAGGATATGTTTTTGTCATCACTATCTAGAGCATCAGCAACTGCATCACAATCAACCAAGTCGACCCCATCGCCACCGCCACCAACATTACCAGCAAGTACTGAACTTTATATACCAAGGTCGAATCCATCTAATCAATTAAATGACGAACCACAACAACCACATCAATCATCATTATCACCAATGATTGCACCTTCAACGCAACAGGAACAACACAATCAAATGCAGGATATGGATTTGGATTTACTCTTCTGGAATCCTGAGTTGGTACCCGCTGATAGCGACGTTTTTGTGGCTGATGCTTTAGTGCAACAACATCAACTGCAACAACAGCAACAACAACAAGAACAACAACGACAACAGCAACATTATCAGTACCAACAAGATTTCCTTCCACTTGAATCTCAACCTCATGCTCAAGATCCACTTCCTCAATACATTCCTCAACAGATGATTAATAGAGAATGTCTCTCCTCTGAAGTACCTTTATACAATATGCCGAATAGTGTAGTTTGGGAAGATTGGGATACTTTTTTAAAATCAAATGTTAGTTAATAGTCATGTCAACTAATTTTTGAAATAAAGTTTACTATTATTATTGTTATTATCTCTATTTTTACCTTTTTTTTTTTTTTTTTTTTTAATTCTGTTGTCTTCTTATATATTGTATATATGTTGCGATTGCGTTAAGATCGAGGACATGTCAAAATTGCTTCTTTTTTTAGGATCCATCCTCTTGTTTGTCTCATTCGAATACATAAGAAAAAAAAAAAAAAAAAAGAACCAAAAAGGTGATATTCATATCCATCTCTTTTTTTTCAAATCAAAACTGCATAAATGTGTATACCTACAGTAATTAACATTAGAGTTTGCTAGTCATGTACGTACATTAAAATATACTTTTTTAACATTCTCGTTTAATAAACTCAATTTACAAAATCATCGTCGTAGGAATCATTTTCTGTCAACATCAATCATCACCTTTCTTTTCACCATTCCACATCATCAGTCACCATCATCAGTCAATCACCATCATCAATCAATCACCATCATCAATCGATCACCATCATCAATCAATCACCATCATCAATCGATCACCATCATCAGTCAATCACCATCATCAATCAATCACCATCATCAATCAATCACCATCATCAATCAGTCATCAACGTAGTCAAGATATCATCCACCAATAAACCGATCTTCTGCATTCACCAATGAAAACAAAACGTGTACTGTATTCCATCTGAACCAACAAACGTCAATTGCGCCACACCTAGCAAGCAGAAAAATAAAAAAAATAAAAATAAAAAAAAAGAGATGAAAGTGAAAAATGAAAAATGAAAAGTATCACTATTATTTGTTTCCGAGAAAAAGAGTTAACTGAAGCTTAAGAGAGTTTATTGAGATATAATAAATAAACCTTTTCACTAAAGCTAAAGAAATGTCGGGAAAGAGATATCACCAACAACAACAAAAAAAAAAAAAAAAAAAAAAAAAAAAAAAGGAAGTATCAAATCCGTTTCCATTCTATGCCCATCGTTGTTCCTATATGTTCTATGATATGACTTGCACATAAAGAGTTGGACATGATTTCATACAGAAGTTTCCACTCGTAACGTTTTGTTCATCATTTAGACCTAACATCAGTGAGAATGAATAAAGTTGAAGGGATGACTGATTAATCGCAAACCTATTTGCTATGACTTTTTTTTTTTTCTTTCTTTTAATAGAAATTCATATTTACATTGTATCCCAAAACGATTTTCAATGACATGATGATTGTTTAAATTTCTTCGCTGTTTCTGTTCAAACGCGATGATGCTGTCATGATCACATACAACGCTACTGCCACTATCAGTACCTATAAAGAAAGATCATGTCAGTTAATGTAATACTATTTTATTTCATGATGGAGAGATATACTATACCAACATATAAGAATTGAGATGTTTCGTAAGTTTGATTGCCTTCAACTGTACATATGTATGATAGATGAGGAAGTGGAGAAGTAAGACCTAATTGTACAAGAACAAATAAAGTCTATCAGTTTCGTCCGATAAAGCAAATAGCTGGTACACGGTTGTAATTGCATCTTGTTTTCTTTCAAGTTACCATTCGTTCATGAAGACATATAAGACCTAATAATCGTTGACAAGAAAATAAAAGTATCTGTAAATAATCCCATTACAAAAAGGAAAAGGAATGCTTAAGTATATTGCTGCAAATACAAAAGAAAGCTTACATGGTTTCTAAGAGACGATTGTAATGTTCTTGATGAAGCAAAAGAAGAAGTAAGAATATATAAAAATAAAAAAAATAAAAAGGTGAAAAAAAATAAAAAAAAAAAAAAATAAAAAGGTGAAAAAAATAAAAAAATAAAAAGGTGAAAAAAAAAATAAAAAAAAAAAATAAAAAGGTGAAAAAAAAAAATAAAAAAAAAAAAATAAAAAGGTGAAAAAAATAAAAAAATAAAAAAAAAAAATTGAAAGCAAACAACTCGACCACTTTTAAGTACATCCTAAGTTTTATCTTTATTCATTATTCTTTTCATGCAAACATCAAGCGTCATCGTATATACAAGATATCCTTTTTTTTTTTTTTGTTCTATTTACTAATAACTGTTGCCCATTACGATATAATCAATCATTCACATTTATTATTATAAAAGTATCACAAGTTCATCCATTGCATGATAATATATATCACGTGATCTTTTACGAGAAGTTTAAAAAGAAAGATAGGGCTTCAACGAGGATCGAACTCGTGACCTCACGCACCCAAAGCGTGAATGATACCACTACACCATAAAGCCCCACGGACAAAAAACTCGAAAAGAACATTATATTCCTCTACTTTCCTAATTTGGAATATTTTCCTTTTTTGGGTCTTGTACAACTATTATTTATATTTTTAATTTGAATGATTGCAATAGATACAGTATAATGTATTTATTAAATAGAGAAAAATAAGACTGTAAGAAAGGGGAAAAAAAAGGTAAGAGGATGAATGTTGTTCATGAATACAAAAAAAAAAGTATTCACCAAAATTTGAACATTTCGGAGTGGGAAAAGTTATCAATAGGCTTTTTTACTTTTTTTTTTATTTTATTTCATTTTCCTTTTTTTTTTTTTTTTTTTTTTTTTGCAAAATGAACTATGCCATTACATTCACAACAAATGCCATACAATAGGAAGACCATTTCCTATATACTTCCAGAACCTGACTTGGATAGTTTACTACAATTGGCTAGCGTTTTATCGGATACAAAACAAAAAAGTCAAATTGAAAAGTTTGTCGCCTGTTTTCGACAAAAGGTAAAGATAATACATAAATGTTACTTTTACTAACAAAGATCTTTTTTTTTTTTTTAAAGAAATATATTGGAAAACTACTTGATATCTTTGAACAATGCGAACAACAAATTGATCTTTCAAATATTCGAACATTACGAGGCATCTTTAATACTTTATGTAAGTAAATGTTTTTTTTTTTTTTTTTTTTTTTTTAACAGGATACGAAATAGTTTACCTTTTATATTTCGTTTTGTATTAGTATTATGGGCTGATATCAATATGATACAAGAATTTGTTTTGGAAACACATATAAAAGGCGTACTTCGTGTACTTGAATGTAAGTTAAATATACCGTATATATATCTATACTAAGATAAACTAAATCTTTTAGTTTCTATACAATAAGTGACATCAAAGAAAAGTCTATCCTATCATGAACAATTTGAACAGTTTCCGAGAATGAATGTTGTAAGTGTAAAAAAAAAAAAAAAAAAAAAAAAAAAAACATTTCATATAATGTCATGTTTTTGACATTCTTTTTTTTTTTTATTATTATTATTATTATTTCTAGAAAAATATACTTCCAAAGCAACTTGGTCTCAAAATACGACAAATAGAAAACTTGGAATTCTTCAAAACTCGTGTTGCACCACAGTACAAACAAAAATCTCAAATTATAAGTGCAATAGATCAATTGATTTGGTGGTATCATTGCGATATAGTAAATTGGTTACAACAGGATAACAATCTCATATATGATTTATTCAACAAATTGAAATATCAAGAAAATCAACTACTTATTATAAAGTTTTTATGTCTAGTATTTGGTTTTGCTTCAAAAGATATGCAAAGATTCGCTGGTATATCTTTCTTCAGGTAAAAATAAAAATAAAAGAACCTTTCTATTTTAATTTATATTATCTTTTTTTTTGGTTCTATTTAGAATACTTGCAGAAAAAGGACTTTTGAATGAAATACAATATCTTTTATCTGATGATGATCACTCTGATATACGAAATACGGCGGCTGGATTATTACACATTGCTATTCAACTGGATTCTGGAATTGTACAAGAACATATTTTGATACAAGCCGAGAAATACAAACATCAACAACCCAATTTATTACAAGTAATATTAGAACAATTGACAAAGGACGAAGATGATTTCCGGTTGAAACAACAACTTTTTGATTTAGTCAAAATTATTCTTGGAATTGGTAACAACAGTTCAAATCAACAACAATCCTTATCAACTCCCACACCCCAGGTAAATACAGCAGTATAGAAATGATATGAACTTGACTCATCTTTTTTTTTTTTTTTTTTTTTTTTTTTTTGTAGACTCTCTTTGGTGATGATCCTAGGACAGGAAATATATTGAAACTTTTCTATGAACGATATGCTACACTGCTTCTTCGATCTATCCATTCTATTCAAGTCAAATCAGTGGACCTGGTAAATCCTGTGGAAAATTTAATTATGGACCCAGATCAAATATTATTTTATGGAAACCTCTGTGAATTTTTACAATCAATGATACTTCATTATGGTGGACGAACAAAGCGTATTCTTCATGATCCTCGATGTTTTGCAAATATGGTTCAACTCCTCCGTTGTCAAGATCCTTTATTGAAAATACGCAAGTCATAAAATGTCAATATGATGGATTATTTTTGGTAGACTAAATGTATCTTCTTTATTATTATTATTATTATTATAGAAACATTACGATTCTTTCGTGCAGCTATAGGAATGCGGGATATGGAAATGAATGCAATGATGATTGAACAAAATGTTTTTATTCTTCTCGTACGACTATTCCTAGATGTATATACTCAACCTGACAGTACTCTCTATTCTGAATGTTTGGATGTATTTGAATTTATACAATTGGTAAAGAGAAAATTGCATATTATAAAATGTTACAGATATCACTGATTCTTTTTTTTTTTTTTTTTTTTGGACTTGATAGCGAGGAAGCAAAGAAATTGTGAATCATATTATGGGTGAATATGGTAGTATCCTAGAACCAGTGGTGACTCTCCGTCCATTCAATCTGCTCAAGCTGAAATATGACAAGAACTTGGAGTCCATGGTTGATAACTCTATCGCCTAAGTTTATACATAAATATTTTGTACTCTTTGTTTCTCCGCAGCAAATAAACTACTGTATTCAAGTTACTTTTTTTTTTCTTTTCTTTTTATTTCGATTTTTTTTTTTTTTTATTATTCCTCAATATTGTGTCAAGAAAGAAACTATGGCTTCTTTCACTGAAGAAGCTGATAATGCCAAGCGATCATTGTCACAAGAAGATCTTACCAGTAAGTTTTAATTATAGATAGATCAAATATGTATTTGTATTTAACCAATTTTTTCCTTTTTATCACTTAGATCTATCAAAGAAAAGCCGGATTGATGAACATGGAAAACAAGTAACTATTCAACAATCAAACGAACTTAATCAAGATGGATCTAACCTTGTCAGCACACTTGCCAAAAAGGATCGAAAGAAGTATCACAAAGCTATTAATTTGGGACAAAAAGTCAAAATAAGTGATGGAAAACTGGTAAATGGACGATAAAATACGAAAGGAAAAGATACTCATCGAAAACTTTTTTTTAGTTTCTCTATCCAAAGATTGCTTTTCGACAACACAATAGTTTTATTTCACTCAATGATCTTCGTCTATTGATACTTGCAACTCTTGATTCTGGTCACAAGGTACCGCGTTGGGCTGAAATACTTGAACGCCACAAGATCAAAAAAGTAGTAGTAGTAGACATTCCGGTATTGGATCCGACTGTGTTAGATATTGAGGCTCTTGATCTCACGATATCTAAAGAAACAACTCTGAATTCGTACAACACATTGCTGAATAAACGAGGCGAATTTTTCAAGTATTTTGGGGTGTCTAATATCGAAAGTGATCCTATTGCAATTATTGGTACTGGTCCTGGTGACAAGCGCAGAGGACTTCAAAATCGATTTAGTCAACTTTTACAGTGCAAAATGACAAAAGGACAATTGAAGAAATTACGACATGAACCTACTGGTAAAATCTACTCAAAAATAGAATCTATATAGGATATTCACCTTTTTTTTTTTAATAGAAATCGATGGCAATGTTATCCCAAATGCAGAAGAACTCATGTTAACTCTTGAAGATTTGGTTGAAGAAAATTTCCCTCTACATCATTCTTTACAACACGATACCCCTTTACCAGATGGATGGGTAGATACAAAGGAAGGTACTGGATCAATAAAGAAACTTTTGGCTATGGATTGTGAAATGGTAAGATATTCTATTGAATAGTACTTACATAGTTATCTTTTATTAATATTTATATATTTAAAGTGCAAAAGTGAAAATAGACGTGTCCTTACCAAAGTGGCTTTAGTGGATGAAGGTAAAAATAAATGTTAAAAAAAAAAAAAATTAAAAAAATAAATATCAGATGGTTATTATGGAAAGCTCATTTGATTTTTTTATATCAGATCACAATATCCTGTTGAATGAATTTGTGAAGCCTGATACTCCAATTACAGATTACGTTACGCAATATAGCGGTGTGGATGCAAAATCATTGGAAGGGGTTACTACTACATTGGCTGATATTCAAAACAAACTGATGGATTATATTGACGGTGATACAATTCTTGTGGGTCATGGATTGGTGAATGATCTGCGAGCGGTAAAGATGCGGCATCCTTATATCATCGATACATCAGTCATCTATCATCACGATAATGGTCCACCTTATAAGGCGCCATTACGAGGTTTAGCTTTACGATATTTGAACAAGCGGATACAACAACATCACCAAGAAGAAAACAACGACGATGATACCAACACAAACACATCATATACGCAGTCAACAGTACAAGTGGAAGAGCAACCTATCGGACATGATCCTTGTGAAGATGCTATTGCTAGTTTGGAACTTACTCAACTCAAAATGAAGATGGGATTCAAATTTGGACTTCATATGGATTATGTGACGGAAAACATCCTGGATAGACTAGAGCAACAAAAGAAAACGGGTGTAGTGATTGATGTACAAGCAAAATACAATAACGTCCTTACTAGAGAGCTGAAGGATAATCCCAACTTTTACAATATGGTTTCCAATACTCAAGCTGTGGACAAGGCAATTCAACAACATGCTAGTAATGATTTAGTGATGATGAAACTTGGGCAAGAAGATATGAACGATGACCTGATTCGAACTGACACAATTATTGCCACCTACTTGGAGCATGTACGAAAAATTTATGATCATCTTGAACCGGATACTGTCATTCTTATGTTGACGGGTCATTACAATAATGATGAACTTGAAAGGTAAGATTGTTTTTTTTCTATCTTGAATACAGAAATTGGGATTTTATGTATTAATGATGTTATATTTTTTAGGTATCGAAAAAAATGGCTTGCATATAAATTGGATCTACGAACACGACTTTTAAATGAAATCCCAGAAAATGAACGATGGACCGAACAAGATGAACAACAACATAGTACATTATTAGAATTAGCTAAAAGATTCCTTGTATTCCCATTTGTCAAAAATTGAATGAAATAAAATAGGATATGATCTTTGTACCAAATTTGTATGTGATAAGATTCTCCTGTGGGTAAAATGAGGATAATGATGATGATGATACATTCCTTGGCAAAAGACATTTTCCCCTATTTATACATGCCATTCAATATTTTCATTGTCTCTCTTTCATTTTCCTCTTTCTTTCTCTTTGTTTTTTTTTTCCTTCCTTTTTTTTTTTTTTTTTTTTTTTTTTGTTTGTCTTTCTTTCCTTTCCTTTTCTTTCTTTCTTTTCCTTCCTTTTTTTATCATTCACATTATTATTTATGACTTTATATCTTCGATCAACACTAGAAAAATTTTCATCCACTACTACATCTTCCACTACTAGATTGATGATAGATGAGGTGAGGTTATCCGACTTTTTTTTTTGAAATATATTTTTATAATGATGATTTTTTATTTATACAGGGAACAATCACATTGGATATAATAGATATGGTACGACTAATAATAGAACTAAAAAAAAAAAAGGTCCATCTTGATAAAGACGGGGTTATTTGTGGGGGGTAATGATTCTTTCCCGGCTTACTGAAATGACATATTTTTATTTTTATGCAAACTTGTAGTGTTCCCCTTTTCTATATACAACTAAACAATATTCTAGTATGAGGATCATCTTAGCAGAGTATATGGATACATTGCAGAGAATATTGATAGTTGCAGAAGAAAAATCATCATTCACCTCATCAAAAGCGGATCAACTGATTTGTCTAAGCAATATTATGCAGGCTTTGCTTCAACAAATGGCTCATGAACAGAGAAAAGCCTCAGTAAATCCTATAAGACCAAAAAAAGAAGAAACAAGTTTTTTTTTTAGTGTGTGGGACTTATCTTTTTTTTTTTTTTGTTTTTATGTAACAGAAATGTAAACGCCAAGTTCTTCATTTTTGTTATTATCAAGCTTACCTATTGGATTGCTTAGATTGGCCATCATTAGAAAAAACATATGTAAGTATGTTGATTTTTTTTAAAAAAAAAAAAAAAAAAAAAACTTTCAGACATCATACGTTACTCACGTGGTTCTATATTTCCATTCTTGTAAAAAAAGAAATTGTTATGTAATTCTTTACCTAATGATAATGATTATACTTGCCCGATTTGTTTATGCCTTTTAAATAATCCAATGGCCTTTGATACATGTCATCATCGATTTTGTCGTTCTTGTATTGATGATTTCTTTTCCAATGGTCAACCTTATTCCAAATCGATGTATCCAATAAGGGCGGATCAACAGAATGATGGGTTGCATTGTCCTGTGTGTAGAGCATCAGTGATGAAAAGTCAAGTACATTTGGATAAAGCACTAAATGGTTTTATTAAGACGTATTTCCCTGTTTATATTCCTTGGTGGAAGCGTGCTGCTAAATCATCAAAACAAATATTATCAGCATTATGTGTTGCATGGTGTACTTCAGCATCAGCTTATCAATTTGATGACTCGGGTGTTCAATCACAAATCTTTATTCCTGTTTGGTATTAATATAGTTGACTTTCTTTAGATGTACAAATAGTAATAAAATAGAAGTGTCATGATTCCCTTGTTTGCATATTTGTTTGCATATCAAAACCATAGTTTCAAACTCAGGTAGCTTCGGTTTGTTAGCTGTAACTTCTTTCCTTGTTTTATGCACGACCTTTTTTTTATTCTTTCTCTCTCTCTCTTATTCTTTTTTTTTTCTTTCTCAGAACGCGAACTATTACTATAATACAGTACGATAAATAAAAGAAAATTTATATCCACCAAAAGAAAAACCCTTTTCTCTACAATGACTCAACACTACTTCCAACTCAATTATATATCATTTTGTTTCTTTCAATGTATCTAGGTATTCCAAACATGACCGTAAAAGACAACCATAATAATGACCTTGGAAAAATACATAGTTATATCTCAGTTATTGATGTCGAGTCTGGTAGGAATGGTCTTGTTAATGCTCTCAAGGAATTGGTGATTCATATTAGTCAAGGAAAAAACGATAAGGATGGTAAGAAACGCATGTCATTAATGAAGTCTTTTGCATCACCTTACTCAAGTCAACCTACTGGCAAGGCATGGCGTATTCAAGCTTTGGTAAAGGATCTAGAAAATTTGTTTGGTATCACTCCTCAACGTACAAATGCTATCAAGGAAATCCTATCTTTGCCTCTTTCGCAACAAAAAAAGATGATTGGTGCTTTGATCGAAAGGTAAAATAAAAAAAAAATATTTAGGACTGATATTTGTATTTTTTTTTTCTAACGCGTTTTTTATTTTATCTTAAAGATTATTGGTTAGTGGAGGTGCCCCTATGAATGATCGCTCAGGTACTCTTGAATCTACTCTCAGCATATTAAGTGTTTTGGGTCCAGAAGGGCATGATTTGAATGAAGAAACTTTTCAACCTTTGATTCAATATTATCATGCAAGTTCAGAACAAAGAACTACAATCATATGTTTAAAACGTTATTAAATTCATTTTTTCCTTTTATGGAATGACAGGATACTATCAAGAAACCGTATATCAATTACATGGGACATAGCTTTCGACGAGCCGATGGTAGCTTTAATTGCATCAACCTTCCAAATGTAGTAAGTTATTCTCTCTCTCTCTCTCTCTCTCTCTCTCTCTCTCTCTATTTTTTTTTTTTTTTTCACTTTGAGACTGGAAAAAAAAAAGATCAATGTGCTGGTTATCAATCTAACTTATAATTCTATTCACTATTTACCTTTTTTAGGGCAAGGCTGGTAATTATTATGTTCGCAATGTGACTTCCACCGCTCTAGTCAACGAGAACCTCCCGTCACCACATGTTGTTTTTGAACGTCTGCTGAAACGTCCTGAAGGTCAATTCAATCCTCACAAAAGTGGCATTAATATGTTTTTGTTTTATTTTGCTATCCTTATCACTCATGACCTATTTTATACCGATCGAAGGGACCCAAGACGCAACCTGACTTCAAGTTATATAGATATGTAAGTGATCACTATTGCTTTTACCTTATGGAACATGATGATGATGATGTTATTGTTTACTTTCTCTCTCATCTTTAGGTCATATTTGTATGGATTCAACAGAACGGATCAAGAGAGTGTACGTCAAATGAAAAATGGATTACTGAAAAATGACCAATGGTTTGACAAACGACTTGTTATCCAACCACCTGGTAAAAAAAAAAAAAAAAAAAAAAAAAAAAAAGAGTCTTATGAATAATATGAATCGAAATTATCTAACAATTATGTATTTTTTTTAACAGGTGTTGGTGCTTTTGCTGTTTTATTCTCACGCAACCATAACTATATTGCCAAAAAATTACTGGAGATCAATGAAAATGATCGATTCTCATATGGACCTGGAAAGCGTCTAGCTACCGAAGTACAACTAGATGAAGAATTATTTCAAACTGCTCGATTGATCAATAACGCCTGGTAACTATTGAATTTCATCACTTTTTATTCTAAAAACAAATCATTCAGACCTTTTTTTTTTTTTTGGTGCATAGCTTTATCAATATAATTGTTCAAGATTACCTTCGATCTATCTCTGGGGCCCAACAAGATGCTAACTTTGTATTCAATCCATTGGCAAGACCTTCTTATCCGACTTTTGGTAATGAAGTATCCGTTGAATTTAACATTGTTTATCGATGGCACGCTGCAATTGGTCAACATGATGAAAAGTGGCTCAATTCTGTCATGTCAGTTTTGGGATCCGAATTAAGATATCAAGCACAAGTACCTCCTATGTTGGATCATCTTCAAGAAGGAAATGACAGCAAAGGACCAGATGAAACAAGAACACAACCAGGGACGGATCAAAGCGAACTTGATGCACTACTCCCCAGCTTCAACAGTAACTTTGCAAAGGCGACCCCGGAAGAATTGGAAAAAGGATTACCCTTGGATGGAGCTCATCGAGATATAGAAACCGGATCATTTCGTGATGCTGATTTGGCTCAATTACTACGACGTGGGTATAATCAAATAGCCTCAGAAATTGGGTAAGAATTAGAAAAAAAAAAAAAAAAGGTATCCATCCATTCATGACTTTTTTGAAATCAATCTAGAAATGGACTAGGAGTTCCTGCATCTATGGAACCTATTGAAATAGCTGGTATCATACAAGCACGGGCACTTGGGTGTTGTTACTTCAATGAATTTAGAAAATACCTTGATCTATTGCCATTGAAGACATTTGAGGATTTCTCTGATAAAGTGGAAGTGCAAACAGCTCTCAAGGAACTCTATGGTACGCCAGACAAGGTTGAATTATATGCAGGTCTGATGGTAGAACGTACTCTGTTGATTGGTCTTCGTTTACCTTACACTATGACGCGTGGAGTTTTAAGTGATGCCATCAATCTTTTACGAAATGGTAACTAGGAAAACAATTAAAAAAAAAAAAGGAACAGAAAAGAAAGTGAATCAATATCTTTTTTGTTTTTTTTTTTTTTTTTTTTAGATCGGATTTTGACTCAAGAATTGGTACCAAGTACGTTGACAAATTGGGGATATGAATTTAGTCAAGGGGAACCTGAACATTTTGGACGCATTTTCCCAAAAATGCTTCGACTTCATCTTGCCAATGCTCATCCTGATGGTGCACCTGTATTTACTGACAAGGAACTGAAGAATCTCTTTGTTGTACCGGACTTTCATGATAACTCCCACTAGTTTTTTTTTTTTTTTTTTCTTTTAGTTTAATATATACGTCGTATTTTGTTCTTGTTGATAATAATAAAAATGACTATGTATTCCCTCCTAAAATAATGTATGCATTGTTTTTTTTTTCTTCTTCTTTTCTTTTTTCTTCCTTTTGTTTGTTTTTGATGGCGTTTAACAATGTTTAATAATAATAGAGATGATGATATAGAGCCAAGATGGTTTTCTGTGATGATGAATGGTATGTAAATGGTATGGGGTGATAGATGGTATGTGATGATATGTTAATGACGGAATAACATATATTATGGTATGCGATGTATAATGATGAAAGATGATTTGCAATAATATTGGGATGATGTAGAATGAATAACAAGTGATGATGATCTTTAAGTACGAATGAAGGACATTTATGGATTGTTTACAATTGTGTTGCGCCATCATGTTTTAGTGCAAAACAAAAGAAAAAAAAACATTCTTCATTACAGAAGAAAGAAGTATGCGATAGGCGCATGTTTATTTCTTTAAGAATACATACCGTTTGTATTTGGTTAATGCATTGATCCTATTTTTTTTTTTTTGTACTATGATGACGACGGAATACAACATTATCACGCGCTCTATTACATTAAGGAAAAAAAAAGGAAATCTACATACTTTATCTGAGAAAATGATCAAAGCCTTTTGCTTGTATGTGTGCCTGTGGCCTGTGCCACAATTTTCGTGTTACTCGTTGGAAATGAACGGAGCCATCTGCTTTTGGCTTTGAAAAAGAAAGTTTATTTCTTTTGCATTTTTTATCTTTTTACCTCTTCTCTTTTCTTTTATTTTTTCATTTTTTATAAATAATTCTTGTAATAAAATGCTCGTTGACAATGGAACTACAGCCGTTTCTCATGGCTTCGTAAGTCTGAATAGAAAAACCAATGCTCATTGGTGGATTGAATGGTTTAAAACTCCATCATTTTTTGTACCTTTTTATTCTCTCTGTCATTCATTTTCTTTTTTTTTTTTCTTTTTTTTTTCTCTTATTTATAGTTCACCAAAAAGGAATCTATGAACAATAACTTGGAAAAGAAGTTGCGCAATCACTTGTTGGCGATTGAATCCGAATCTGGCACAGAAGGTCTTTTGAATGCTTTGAAGGAATTGACCATTCATATAAGACAAGGAAAAAGTGACAAAGACGGCAAGAAGAAACGGTCTTTTTTCAAGGGGTTAAGTCCCTCTTACTCAAGTCAACCTACTGGCAAGGCTTGGACTGCTCATGCTTTGGTTAATGAATTGGAAAGTATTTTTGGTATTACTCCTCAACGAACAAATGCTCTGAAAGAAGTCTTAGGTCTTCCTTTATCTCAACAAAAGGTCTTGATCACTGGTTTGGTGGAAAGGTATAATACATGAAGAGAAAATAAAAATAAAAAAAATTATAATTAATAACATTTTTTTTTTGTTGATAGATTACTTAGTCAACATACACCTATAAACGATCGCAATAATACTTTTGAAGCCGTGATGAAAGTCTTGGGTGGTCTTGGTCCTGGTCATCAAGATTTGGTACTTGGAGTTTCTCAGCCTTTGATCATGCTCTTTTATGTAAGTTATTGGCTTGGCAACTTCAAAAAAAGCATGACGATAATTTTCTTATATTTTCTTTTTGGATGAACAATAGGATGACATCAAGAAACCTTATATCAACTACGTAGGACATAGTTTCCGTAGTGCGGATGGTAGTTGTAACTCTATCAACTTTCCTAATGTGGTAAGAACACCGGATCTGTCGATCTTAAGATTTCCTATTGATCTTTTTTTTTTTTTTTTTTGTTTGTTTCATTAGGGAAAAGCTGGCAATAATTATGTTCGTACTGTCAACTCCAAAAGTCCAGCAAATGAAAACCTTCCTCCTCCTTCTGTTGTCTTTGAAAGGTTATTGAAACGTCCTGAAGGTCAATTTACCCCTCACAAAAGTGGTGTCAATATGTTATTATTCTACTTGGCTATTCTTATCACCCATGATTTGTTTTACACTGATGGAAAGGATCCAAAGCGCAATCTGACTTCAAGTTATCTTGATATGTAAGTTTTTGCTTTATATGATGATGTTATTTACTTTCTCTCTCTCTCTTTTTAGGTCATTTTTGTATGGATTCAACAGAATTGATCAAGAAAGTGTCCGTCAAATGAAAAATGGCTTGTTGAAGAATGATCAGTGGTTTGACAAACGGCTTGTACTTCAACCACCAGGTAACACATATTTCAATGGATGAGTCGGTACGAAGAGCTCCGCAAACTCACCTTCTTTTTTTCTTTTTTAGGCGTTGCTTCCCTCGTGCTTATATTCTCTCGTAATCACAATTACATTGCCAAGAAGCTATTGGAAAATAATGAGAATGGTCGTTTCTCTTATGGACCTGGACAAGAATTAGCAGATGAAAAGGAACTTGATGAAGAACTCTTCCAAACAGCAAGATTGGTCAATAATGCTTGGTAAACAAAAAAAAAAAAAAAAAAAAAAAAAGAACAAGAAAATGGATTTTCAACTGATTTTTTTTTTTGATTTGTCATAGTTTTATAAACGTGGTCATTCATGATTATATCCGTACCATCCTCGGAACAACTGAAGATTCCGATTTTATTTTGGATCCTTTAGCTCAACCGTCTTGGCCTGTTTATGGAAATGAAGTTTCGATCGAATTTAATTTGATCTATCGATGGCATGCTGCTATTGGTCAACAAGATGAAGATTGGTTGAATTCTTTGATGGCATTATTTGGATCAGAAGCACAATCGATGTTAACAAAACCTCGACATCAAGAACCAGCATCAAAAGCATCCACAACAGCAACATCATCATCATCCTCAGTATCTCAAGCAACTGGTTGTGATGTCAATTCATCAGGTACTGATCAGAGTCTATTCGATCAGCTACTTCCTGCTTACAATTCTCATTTTGCGCATGCAAGTCCTGAAGAATTGGCATTGGGTCTACCATTGGCTGGTGCTCATCGTGATCTGAAGACGGGTTCCTTTGGTGATGCTGATTTGACACGATTATTACGACGTGGATATACACAAGTGGCTGGAGAAGTTGGGTAAATTCAAAAAAAAAAAATGATTGACATAGATTCATTTTGTTTGAACAATTTTATATATCATTTTTAGAAATGGATTGGGTGTACCAGCAGCACTTGAAACTATCGAAATAGCAGGCATCATGCAAGGTCGACGACTTCGTTGTTGCTACTTTAATGAATTCCGAGAATATCTCAATTTGGTGCCCATGAAGACATTTGAAGATTTCTCTGAAAAGGAAGAAGTACAAACGGCTTTGAAAGAACTTTATGGAACTCCAGATAAAGTGGAATTATATGCTGGATTGATGGTGGAACGTAGTAAGGTGACTGGACTTCGATTACCTTATACCATGGGTCGTGCTATTCTTAGTGATGCTATCAATCTTTTACGCAATGGTAATAACAAAACATCCTTTTTTAACATCATCACTTACTTTTTTTTTTTATACAAAAATAGATCGAATTTTGACAAATGAAATGACACCCAACACATTGACCAATTGGGGTTATGACTTTAGTAAAGGTGATGCGGATCAACATGGCCGTGTGTTTCCAAAACTCATCAAGTTGCATCTTGCCAAGGCTAATGCGGATGGTTCTCCTCCTTTCACTGCCGAAGAACTCTCTAATCTCTTCACTGTACCTGGTTCAGATAGTTTCTAGTTTGATCATTTTATTTTGATATACATTTACATCTATTTTTATCTATAAATACTTTTTATCTTATTTTTTTTTAATGTCTATCTAACACCTATCTTGATTCATATTCAATAAATCAAATAACTATTTCAATATCATTTTTTTATTTCTATTTTTTTTTTTCCAATATCATCTAATTTCTAATCTAATGCTATCTATTATGATGGTCGCTCTTGCCTTGCTGGTGCTGATGAAGATGGTGATGATGTTGTTGGTTGTGATGTGAGGACTGGAGTCAATGAAAGTCGAGGGGTTCTCAAGTGTGCTTGTCGAGAAGGATGTTGTCGTACAGTTGTTTCCCGTTGATTAGCCAATTCAAACCAAGTGTCTTCCAATCGATCTTCCGTTATACTATCATTATTCTCCAAGAAGATATCTATATAATCCTGTTGTCTCTGTTGTTGTTGACCAATATGTACTTGTTCTGGTATGGTGGGAAGAGTAATAGCAATTTGAAAACAAAGAGGACAACATGCATTTTTCTTGGTGAGCCAAATATCTAAATAGAAATAAATAGATTAGCATACAAAAAAAATTTTTTTTTTTACTTTTTTTTTTTTTTTTTTTTTTTTACCTATACAATCTTGATGATATTCATGCCCACAGGGTAATATACGTAATAAATTATCCAATTCAAAGCTTTCCAAACAAATCACACATTGATCCATGTCCTTTTCAGTCGTCCCATCCCAATATCTTGTAGGTAATATGTCCAATACAGAAGGATGTAACCGATACCGCTGTTTCTTTTCATGTCGCTGATGTGAACTACCTTCATTGACAGGATCATCCTCTATGGTTGTTGCTGATAATAATTGAAGCCAAAATGATTCTTGAGGTTCTTCATCATCATCACCTAATGTTTGACCATCATCCATGCTTTGTTGTCGTCGTCTTCGTCTTCGTTGTTGTCTTTGTTTTCGAGCAATGCGACAAAGATGACATTGTACTCCAAGCACAATCATTAATGTTGTAAAGAATACCACGCCAATCACAATCAGTGCAAATTGCCAGGGTTCCAAGAATGGTTTTTGATCAGGATACAACGTGACTCGAGTGACAACATGAGAAGGAATACTATCCACAAGTTCGGTCATTGTTGAGCTTGTCTTGTTATCCCAATGTGTCAGATTTTCTAATCGTTCATAAAGTTCCATGCCAGTCGTATGGTCAACATAGTATGTCGGGATAAATATTGTATTTGGGTCAACATGCTAAAAAGAAAAAAGAAATGGTGTGAGATAGATATCATGAATTTTTCTTTTTTTTTTTTTAATATTATATATTTACCATTCTTGAACTTGGATTCATACTATTTTCTCCATTGATATCTTCCAAGGTCAATGATGCGTCTTCATATACAATAACAGCATTGGCACCATCACTTTGAGCATATTTCAACTTTTCCATTAATAAGCATCCTCCTAATCGAATTAAAGCGATTCTTGTCAAGTTGTCTTTCCATGCCGAGTCATGAAGTGGGAATGGAAGTGTATTTGTGACAGTTGATGAGCAAGATAGTCCACGATCATATAATAAACCCTTTCAAAACGTTTGTGAATATTAATAAAAAGGCAAAAAAAAATTAAAATAATTAGGATGATTTTTTTTTTTTTTACCTGTAAGCCAGATTCGATGGGAGAAGGGGTGTTGTCGGCGGTGATTAAATTCTTATCGTACTTCCACTGTTCTGAAATAAATGCACTATCACTTTTCAAAGAAGTAGTATTTTCAAGTAGTACAATGATATCTTTTATCAATGATTATTAGTCTCTATTTATTCATTATATCATCATCATTTACCTTGTTGTATAGATGCACTTGAACCTTGAAACCATCTGGAGGCATTAGGTAAAGTCACTACTGCAAATAACAAACATAAAGTAAGTATGGTAATTAATCCATAAATGATGGCTGGTGCAAGACGGATCATGATTAAAAAAAAAGAAAGTTTACTGCGTCATGAAGTTTAATAACAAATATATGCAAGTAAACAAACAAACAAACAAAACTAAGTAATCAATATAAAATAAATAAAAAAAAAAGATCATTAAAGGAAATGTTTCTCCTAGATTCACCAAAAAGAACCTCGGTCAAACCAAGTATAAGTATGTTTTAAAGGAGGGGTTTTTTATTCTAGGTTTCAAAAATCATGCAGAATTGTATTTGGATTCCTCTCGACCAATAAGATGAGTTCCTGAAAAATTCATATATATTGTGTTTATTCGAATACAAAAAAAAAAAAAAAAAAAAAAAGATGGGGGGAATATAATATAGGGTTAAATAATAAAAGTGAAAAAATAATATACTAATATAATGGTAAAAATGGATAGATACACTAAATAACAATAAATACTAAAATCGATAAAAATACATCAAGGGAGGGTCGATAGATCGTTATATATCTGTTCTTGTCGTACGTATTGGAGGTGATGATGATGATGATGATTGTTGTTGTTGTTGTGATGATACATAGGAAGGTGGAGGTGATATCATCGTTGACTGTAATTGCATACTTTGATCACTGACTGGAATTTCTTGATCGCCATTTTTTAATTGTAATGATGAATGATTAGAATTGACTGATGAGGTGATCATAGGGTCATTGTCGTTATTAGAATGGATATTACTGGCATCATTGGTGGTATTGTGTATTCCTGTAGAAGAAGAAGGAGATGCTGGTGAAGTCGTATTACCAATGTTGTTTTGATTCAAACCCATTGTTCCTAAATCACCATCGTTATCCTGTTGTTCCGATTCAACTTCTTGACAACAATCGTATTTACATATAGGACACCAGCTTGATTTCTTAGTCAGCCAAACATCTAGGGTTCATAATGATAAAAAAAAAAAATGAATTTTCCATCTTTCTGTGTTCTTTTTTTTTTTTCTATCCCACTTACCAATACAACTTGTACAAAATCCATGATGACAAGGTAATAATCGAATTTCACTTGTTGGTTTGAATTCATCTAAACAAATAGCACACATAGTATTCTTCATTGTTGACATCGCTTCAGCTGCAGTCTGCATAGGACATAATGTATCCAATTTTTCCATTGGAACACAAGATACTTGATCAGTTTGTTGAGGTTGTCCAAAAGGTCGCATTCCAATATGATTCTCCACATCTATTTCATTGTTTCCTGTTTCTCTTGCAAAGAATCGAGGGTTTCTACACCATTTCAAGAGGACAATGGCTAAAAATAATAATAAAAATCAAAAGTTAAGAAGATGATATGGTTTTTTTTTATTACTCTTCTTCTTACCTAAAATAATAGCTACACCTGCAGCGACAAGGTAAGCAATGTATCCACGATTTCCATCACCAAATAAAGAGTCAATAGTACTATTACTATCTCCATTACCTCCATTACTATTATTATTGTTGTTTGTTGTTGAGGTACCAGGAGGATTATCATCCATAACACTATTGGTAAAAAAAGTAGCCAATTCTATATATTGATTTGTGTTGTTCATTTTTCCGAGCATCTCAAGACCAAACTGTCGAGGTACAAAGTAAATAGCGAAAAAAGGAGTCATCTTGGTAGCGAGTAAATCATTATCAGGCATAGACGATATATTGCGTTGTGCTGGAGTAAGCTGAGCAGAATTCCATACTGGTGTAGAAGAATTGCTCGGTTTGGCCTGTATCACTTGCGTCACATTATCGGCGTAGGTAACGTTGTCATATATTAGTAACGCTTTGATGCTTAAGACTGAATTCATTTGTACAAGATTTTGTAAATTGGTGATTTTGGTTGTCCAAGAACATCCACCTCGAGATACAAGACCGATCAATGACTGTCGTTTTATAAAGGTACTTATACCATTGTAGTTGGAGTTGAGAAGGTCGTCATAACTTGGAGTCATACATCCATCACCTACATTGACAAGTATCCTCTGTAATATATATATATATATAATTTCATGTTAGAACTTAAAAAAGAGTATATGATTTCATTATATTACCTCATTATGGCCGTAGTTGTCACTAAGAATAAAAACTGTCTGGAAATCTTGAGAATAATATTTCACCGTCGAATTGTATACATAGTTGTAACTAGAACTTGAGATGGGTGTAACTAAAGTTTGCCTGAACAATATATGTTTGAAAGAAAAGAGAGAGAGAAGGTGAGAAAGATCATTTTACTTTTTATTCATTGTTTTTGTCGTAACTTACCAAATAAGTGGATTCTGAAGACTTATTTGAGCTTTTACTGCAGGTAATGGGTTGCTAATGAATAACCAAATGAATATAATGAACAACCACAGAGAATACGCCATATATTCATATAATAAAAAAACAAAAAATAGATAGAAAGAAAAAGAAAATAAAAAGAAAAAAAGAAAAAGGTATGAAAAGAGACAAAAAAGGATCTCTTGTTGTTTGAAATTATCCAATAAAAAGATGTGAAATTGGGCCGCAGCTGATACTATTCCAAAAAGGGAATTTACAAGATACTACAAAAAAACTGTTTTAATATATAACTAATCCTTTTTATTTCAAATATGCATATAAATCAATCTAACCTAGAATCCAAAGATAATTTCTTCACTAAATCCTGAGGAACGCAGGTAATCTTACCATCCATTAATAGTTCAGTCATCATCAAGCCGGATACCGGAGATAGTAATATACCCCATACGCTATGACCACCAGATATATAAAGGTTTTTGTAATTAGGATGTTTGCCAACCAACGGAGATCCATCTAGAGATATTGGTAAATAACAAGCTTGTTCCGCCAATAAGTTTTGTTCTCTTGTATCAAGATGAGGGGATATTAAACCAGCTGTATATTTGAGTCGGTCAATTGCCTTTGGATCCACTTTGACAAGATCTGCTGTTGGAGGAAGAGGAACCGTTCGATCTTGTATGCCACACATATATACTGTATGATCTGGTCGAGGATACACTTCCGGTTCATACATCTTTGATCCATCCAGAATACAAGTAAATAAAGCTTGAGCTCCAATAGGACTTGTTCTTGGAACACGTATGACGATAGAATGTGCCCTTGCTGATGTGATAGGTAAACCACGGTTGTTATTTTTGTTGTGATGTTGTCGAAGAATAGCATCATTCATCATGGAAGAAGAATTCAATTTAATAGGAAACATTTCTGCCCACGGTCCTACACATGCCACCACATGATCCGCTAATATCTTGTCACCATTATCAAGTAAAACGCCTCTAATGAGTTCAGAATCATAATCATCATATAGTAGTTCTTTGACACCATTTCCACAAATCAATTTCACGTTGCCTGTTGCTTCTGCTGCTGTCATAAGAGTAATGGTGAATAACTTGGGATGAACTTGTGCAGTTTCATTTTTATTGCCTAGTTCGTCGCAGGTAGTAACACGTTCTTGGTTTAACCAGGGAACATTATCGTTGACTTTCTTTTTAACTTGTTTGGCATCCTTTTCATTCTCTTGACTTGTCATAGTAACAGAATATGTATCCAATGTTCGGTATCCATAAAACTTTTCACCATCCAATGCTTCAGCTAGTTCTTTGTGTAAATTGTAAGATTTCAGAGATAATATTCCATCACCTTCACTCCTATAAAATAAAGAAGTATATATTTATATATTTATTGTTTACAATGTTTTATTACGTACTTACCATAAGAAACCACCAGCTTTTCCACTACTAGCAGAGGCAACTTTACATCTTTCAACAACAGTAATCTGAATATCTTCTCGTTGTGATAGATAATAAGCAGTACATGTACCTATTGCACCAGCACCAATGATAAGAACATGAATGGTCATTGTTATAATAAAAAAAAAAAAATTAAAAAAAGATAAAAAGGAAAAGATAAAAAGGAAAAGATAAAACTGTATATACCCCGCCTTTTACTTTTGGCATAAAAAAGTCATTATACTGTATATGTGACTCGCAGTCCTCGGTTGTTTTTTTCATTTTTAGTGTCCGTCTCAAGTCTTTTTTTTTTTTTTCTTTTTATTTTTTTTTTTTATTTTTTTCATTCTCTCCTCTTCTTGTACTTGTTTATTTTTCAGTAGTACTTTTGTGTGAAAAGTTACCTTATACCTTTCATCACCTTGTCCCTTCCTTCATTACAAATTTATATATTATACTTTTTATTATAAAATGGGTCATTCTTCTGCAGATCATTCTAGGGATCCTTGGTAAAGAAAAAAAAAGTTTATATTTATCTATTTTAAGTCTTAAACTATTAAACTATTCTTTTTTTTTTATATATATATACAGTCCTTGGGTTATCTTGAACGATTTAGGTGGTGCTTTTGTTATGGGTGCTGTTGGTGGTGGTATTTGGCATTCAGTGAAAGGTGCAAAGAATTCACCAAGAGTAAGTTTAAATTATTATTATTATTATTATTTTGATATAACCAATTATTAATATATATATCTATTTTAGGGCGAACGTTTAACTGGAGCAGTATCTGCAATGAAAGCTAGAGCACCTGTATTAGGTGGTAACTTTGCTGTATGGGGTGGTTTATTCTCAACTTTTGATTGTGGTCTTAAAGGTATTCGACAAAAGGAAGATCCCTGGAATTCTATCATGTCTGGAGCTTTGACTGGTGGTGTATTAGCTGCTCGTGGTGGTGCTAAAGCTGCTACTATTTCTGCTGTTGTTGGTGGTGGTTTATTAGCTTTGATTGAAGGTATTGGAATTGCTATTTCTAGATGGACTGCTGAACAAAATAGACCTGTCATGCCTCAAGTAAGTTAAAAGTGGAAAGAATAGAAAGAATTTGGAATTGATCAATTATTTCTTTTTTTTTTTTATGTTAGATGTAAATGTCATCTTTACTGTATATTCTTTCTCTCTCTCACACACACACTCCACTCCCTCTTTTGTCCTTCTCTTATCCTTTTTGTCATAATTTTACATAGAATCTTTTTATTACAAACAAAAAAAACCTCTCTCTTGTTTTGAATTATATATACTTTTTTTCTTATATTCATCAATAAAGGAAACATTTGATCTGTCTCTTTCAACTCGAACCTTCTTTATATACAACAACAACCCCATGTACCCGGTTTTTTGACATCCCGCCAATTGAACCATTAAAGTTTTTTTTTTTTTTTGTAGCATACATTTTTTTTCTTTTTCTTTCCTTTTTGTTTTTTTTTTTTTTTCTTGGTTGCTTTTTACAATGTCTACCACTGGTCAAGTAAGTACTATAAGAGGAATTAAACTCACTCTTTTTCTTTAACTTACTATTGAAACTAACCTCTTTGTTTTCTCTCTCTTTTTCTCTTTGTTTTTTTAATATTAGGTTATTAAATGTCGCGCTGCCATTGCCTGGGAAGCTGGAAAACCTCTTTGTAAGCCTTTTTATACAAACAACAAGTATTCTATCTTTTATATTTACTTACTATTTTTATATTATTAAAACTAGCCTTAGAAGAAATAGAAGTAGCTCCTCCAAAAGCACATGAAGTTCGTATAAAGATCCTGTATTCTGGCGTGTAGGTTATTCTTCATGGTTAAAACTTGTTTTTTTTTTTTTTTTGACTCACGTTTTATTTACACTTTTCTTTCTTTAGGTGTCATACTGATGATTATACTCTCTCTGGAAGTGGTAAGCGTTTTTTTTACAATATAATAACTATTGACTGACGATGTTTTTTTTCGGCTAAACTTTTAATTTTATTAGATCCTGAAGGTGTTTTTCCCTCTATTCTCGGTCATGAAGGTGGTGGTATTGTGGAATCCATTGGTGAAGGTGTTACTGATGTTGCAGTAGGTGATCATGTGATTCCTCTATATACAGCTGAATGTCGAAAGTGCAAGTTCTGTCTTAGTGGAAAGACTAACCTCTGTCAATCCGTTCGCGCCACTCAGGTAATGAATATGATTTATTCCTTCCTTCCATCTTTCTAACTCTTTCTCTCTCTTTTCCTTTTTTTTTTTATTTTTATTTGATAGGGTCGTGGTTTGATGCCTGATGAAACTACCCGATTCACCTGCAATGGCAAGCCTATTTATCATTATATGGGATGTTCTACTTTCTCGGAATATACTGGTAATCTTGTATCTATGGTGAGAAACAAAAATTATACTGATACCTTATTTGGCTGTTTCTTTTCTAGTTGTTGCCGATGTATCTGTTGTCCGGGTTGATCCTAAACCTAGTTTACAAAAGTTATGTTTGTTGGGTTGTGGTGTTACTACTGGTTTCGGTGCTGCCACCAAAACTGCAAAGGTTACTGAAGGTTCTACTGTAAGTATAAATCAATTATAAAATGGAAGTTGAAGATTGATGTAGATCATGATCATTAACAATATGTTTTCCTCCCTTTGCATATATTTATAGGTTGCCATTTTCGGTATGGGATGTGTTGGTTTGAGTGTTGCTCAAGGTGCTGCCTATAATAAGGCCAGGTAATAATAATAAAAAAAAAATAGCATCTATATGGATGAGATGAAAATGATTTCTTATTCGTTATTCAAACCTTATTCTCTTTTTAGTCGAATCATTGCCATCGATACAAATCCTGGTAAAGAGAAGATTGCTCGTGAATTTGGTGCCACAGACTTCATCAATCCCAAGGATCACAATAAACCTATTCAGCAGGTGTTGGTGGAATTGACCGATGGTGGATTGGATTATACTTTTGACTGTACTGGTAATGTAGAAGTAATGCGTGCTGCATTGGAAGCTTGTCACAAGGGATGGGGTGAATCTATCATCATTGGAGTTGCTGCTGCTGGCAAGGAAATCGCTACTCGTCCTTTCCAATTGGTGACTGGTCGTGTCTGGCGTGGATCTGCATTTGGTGGTGTCAAGGGAAAGACTGATATGCCCAAATTGGTGCAAGAATATGTGGATGGAAAACTCAAGGTGGATGAATTTGTCACTCATACTTTCGATTTACAAGAAATCAACAAGGCGTTTGAAGCAATGCATAGTGGTACTTGGTAAGTATAAACAATTAAAACAAAAATAGTCGGTATGCTCATCTTTCTCTTTCTTTTAGTATTCGTGCTGTATTAACTCTTCAATCTGAATGAATGGAATGGATATAGTTGTAATTTAGTTAATCTTCTTTGTTGTTGAATAAAAAAAAATCGTTTTTTTTTTTGTTTGTTTGTTTATTTATCTGTCTTGTTTTATGATACTTACATCTTACTTTATTATATAGTCTTGTGTGTTCAGATAATAGAATGAGAACAAAATAATCCAAATCAGGAATGTGGTACAATTTACCCCACATTTATAATTTTTGTCATGATATGTTTTTGTGTATTGATCATTTCATTTAGCATCATTATAAAACTCACTCAAGTTTGATTTTCATCGTACCAAATTTGGACTGAAAATAGATGAGATCAATCTATTTCGCTCTGCCTTAATAATAATTTATACCTTGTTTTTTTTAATTTATAGAATAATTTAAAAAATAAACTTCAATATCATTATCCCTCAACCAATAATGATCATTACCCGATAACATTATCACCATTAGATTCCTCTCAAAAAAGTAATCCAAAGCTTGATATTGATCAGATTATCACATAATGAGAAAAAAATGCTATTTGAAGTATCTTCCAGCCTGAGAACCTCTTTATATTTTTGTATTTCTTTTAAAAATGGACATCATCTCACCAAATTTGGACTGAACATACATTAAGTTATTCTCTTTCAATTGTATTAATAACAGTTTATACTTTACCTATCCTAGTTTTAGAGTAAATTTAAAAAAAGGTAAAAATAGGGCATATCGGAGTGTGAAAAGGGTCCATACCACAATTTGCAATCAAGGATAAAAAAAGGGATTTATATAGCTGGGGTTTTGGTAGTCTGGGTGCCAAGATCTTCGGATCCTCTGAGCAGATAATATTAATATAAAAAAAAAAAAGAAGTGGGATGTATTGATGGACGAAGTTACGGCGTTGCGTCTACGATTGTAGTGGTCTGATTCATTCTTTCGCTGCTAGAGTTTCCTGATGGTTTCCTGATGGTTACTCGAAACACAACAATGGGGAGATATCACACAGGAGATGAACATCATATGGACCGAGTAATGGACATCATAAAATACTACCCACTTCGCCCGTTTTTTTTTTTTTTTTTTTTTTTTTTTTTTTTTTTTTTTTTTTTTTTTTTTTTTTTTTCTTTACGACTATTCAATCCATTCATTTTACTTTTTTTTTTTCTTCACAACTATTCAATCCATTCATATCTTTTTATTTTTTTTTTCTTTAACAATACTAATCATATCATGTCATGACTTTTTGGTAATCAAATTATATTTATAAGATAAAAACATTTACAAACTAAAAAAAAAGTAAACTCACTTTAGTTTGGACCAATGAACAATTATCAATAAAAGTAACTTTTAACTTTTATTATCTCATTAGGAAGCAAGCTTCTTTATTTATCTTTCTCAAACACAATCAAAATCAATCGAATAATATCATATAATGATAATATCATATAATGATCTAAAATACCTTTACACCAATCTCTCTAATAGGACTATGAAAGTGTAAAGTTCAAAAAAGAAAACTACGCGACTGTCTTCTAATCCTATTCTTCTTCTTCTTCTTCTTCTTCTTCTTCTTCTTTTTTTTTTTTTTTTTTTATATCTTTTTGTGTATAAACTATTCCAACTTCTTTACTATATGCGCCCTTTGTTCTTGTAAACTACAATTACTATGATGAAAGGTAAGCTTTATTACAAAACAAAAAAATAATTTTTTTTCTTTTCTTTTTAACCTTACTCTTTTCTCTATCTCTTTCTCTTTTTGTAATATAATCATGTACTTTCTTCTGGTCTTTATCTTTTCATTGGTTCAGTATCATCTAGCCGTTATTCTTCTTTTTTCTCTTAGCTCTTTGTATTTGATATTCTCTGTACGATGATGGTAAGTCTGAAAAAAAAAAAGAGATCAAAGGGGAATCTAGATACACAAATACTAGCAACTGACATCTTTTTCTTTTTTTTTTAAAAAAAAAAAAAAAAAGAAAGAAAGATAGATCTACAACTATGATAGGTATACAATAGGAAAAGTTGAATGGATGTACAACAGGATCAACAGACGGAAGGTAAAAGATGAGCAAACTGGATGGAATGGAGATGCAACTGGATCAACTGTTGTAAATGAACAGGCAATCAATAGGAATGGAACACATAAAGTCATAGGGTGAATAATATATGGACAACGATATCAACTGGATGAATAGATGATGACACTTTACTTTTCACTTTGGATGTTATCATATTGACTTTTTGATGTATTAATAATTTAGTTATATAGTAATGCCTATATTACAATACCTAGTATATCATCTTCTTCAATAAAGTCATACTTATATTATATCATCATCATCATATCAAATTTAGACTGAACATAGATGAAAACATTCTCTTTCGCTTACATTAATGATGGTTTATATCTTATCTCCTAATTTATAAAAGTAATCACACTTGATGATGATCAAATAAAATAACAATATAATTGATTGTATAAAGTAGATGTTGTTTAAATAAAATAAAGTTAAAACTTAAGATGATTGTTTTCTTTAGAGTGGCCAAGATGATTTGATTTATAAAATAAATCTTTTATTGATTTTGTTAAAAAATATAAGATAAGATTGACACTGTAAACTAACTAAATATTTGGGACTTATTTATATTAAAAAATATTTTGAATGATTATTCATCAATCGTGTGTTAATGAAACCAGTTTTGATGATGTGAAAAAAAAAACGGATGAAACTAGAAATGTTGATAAAAAAAAATAAAAACGGATGAAACTAGTTTATGTGTTAAGTGTGATGCGAAAGAAAAACGGATGAAACTGGTATAACGGATGACACGGTTGTGAGTATGACAAACCGTGATTTGAGATATGAAGCCAATTTCTAATAGGACAAGTAACCGTGAACCAGAAGAACTTTGCAATATACGATAAACCAACCACCTTGTTAGTCACAAAAGTAAAAGTAAATTTCCAGGTAGGTTTATCAGTAAAAACTGAAAAAAGAGTAAAAGAATTGATTCCGAAAAATAAAAAAAAAGAGGTAAAAGAGTTGTTTTTTTTTTATTTTAAAAAAAAATATAATGTATTTATATTAAACTAAATATAAATATAAGTGAAACTACACGAATAGTAATACACTGAGTAAAAAAAAATAAAAAAAAGGAAAAGGAAGTAGAAAAAAAAAATAAAAAGTACATGAATGGAATGAATGAATGAATGAGGAAAAAGAAAGAAAAAGAAAAAAAAAGTAGATCCCCCCTGGAGTCCAGAGGAGTGTGAAATAAATTTGATCCTTCATCCCCCAAGTCCTTTCACCGTGTGTCAAGTAAAATAAAATAAAAAAAAGGATTGAGTGATACGTGTGGTGCTAATACTTGAAGTTAGCTATGCTCCAAGGATTACTGAAACGGTAATCACGTGTGTAACTTATTAATAAATAAAAAAAATAATATATTACTTGTCGATCCGTTGACAAGTAATCACAAACGTCAAAAAAAAAATAAAAAAATAAATAAGATGATGTTCTAAAAATAGGAGACATGATGATTTGAGCTTCATATACAAGCTCACCTCATCACATGAGGGAAGGACAAATTCTTGAAAGAAGAAAAAAAAAAGATTTTACATTCCGAGATTGTTGAAGCAATGTTCCATGACTAACATCCTCCGCATGGGGATTAAATGGTCCACCATCTTGCAATAGGCTGAGATATGATGTCCAAGGGTCTTTTTTTTTTTAATTTTTAATTTTCCGGATAATCAATTTGATAGAATTAGGAGTACCACCCATAGCTTTAGTAACTTCCATAATGTACTTGTTACGCATAGCAATATATTGTTGCACACCTTTCTTTGTCATTAGCTTTTCAAACTTTATATGCACCAAAGAGATCAACAACGGCATAATTTGTGTGTGTGTAAAACTGCTTCCAAACTTTGTTTGTATTGTTGATTATCATCATAGGCATTCATAAAATTGGGGAAGGACCTGATCAATTCATATTCAAGGCAATCAACTTCATCAGGGGTTCAGGTCCATGGCTAACAACGGTTTTTTTTTTTTTTTTTTGTGATGTTAAGATTTTTTTTTTGTAATTTGGTAGATGATTGTTTTGTAGAATGAATGGATGATATTATTAAAATAATAATATCAATGATAATTGATATGTAGTGAGCATCAGTTCTTCTTATAAAAAATAAAATAAAATAAAAGTAGTCCAGAAAAGGAAATAGATGTCTTGGATAAATGATCACTCTTGATGATGATCAATAAAATAACTTGAATAAAATACTTGTTGATTGATTGATAATAATAAAAATAAAAATAAAACTTGGATAAGAGATTCCTTAAGAGGGGCCAATATGATTACGGTTAAAAAAAAAAAAACCTTTTATTGAAGACAAATATAAAAAATGATAAATAAAAAATGAATAAAATAACAAAATAAAGTTGGACGTTTTTCAAACACTGTTAAAAAAAATCCAGTGTCTGAAAAATGTCAAACACAGAGCAAAAAATTCCAATGTTTGAAAATTTTCAAACAAGGAGAAAAAGGTTTGTTGTTTGAAATCCTATTCAAGATTGTACAGTAGTAATAAAAATCCAGATAAGGAAGTTGACTGATGATGATGATAATCACAGTTAAGTGATGATCAGACCAAATGACTTGATACCTTTTTGTTAATAAATACGTCTTCATATTTCATCATCATCATCATTCTTGTTGTTATTATCTTTATTATTGCGTCCAATAATTCCAATCAGTCATAATTCGTTAATCATCCATCCATCATTCATCAAGTATTGCCCAATATCTATCATAGCACATCATCCATTCCATTAGTATCGCTATCGCCATAGTTACTCTTATCCATCTCATCACCATTGCCACTCACTATCCATTCATTGTAAGATGACATCTATGTAATTCCAAGGATCAGGAATATAGAAAAGAAGTCGTTCAACATAATAACAGTACAAAGAAAAAATTATACCTTTAGTTAGACACATCACCTTCCGTACTACGAAAAAAAAGCCAACCTTCTACACAGAAAACAACAACAACAACAACAACAACAAACAGGCTTCAGCGGTCAGCATCGTTTATTGATAAATTACTATGTCATTGCTACTGTTATACTTTTTCTAATGAGTCTAAAAATGAGGGAGTTTCTATTTTGAGGTCAAATTGTACCATAATCCATCAAACATCTTGCTATCCATAAATTTGCCTTTGCGATCCAACATGTATCCAACTTTTTCGCCTTGTGCCCGTAAGAAGATATGAGATGATGTTGCTTTACCAATTGGTTCGGTGCCAGTAGATCCTAAAAAAAAAAAAAAAGAAATGATGATTTCACATAGAAAGAAATGATGATTTCACATAGAAAGAAATGAAAATTGAAATGAGTTACCCAAGTTTTTTTTTTTTTCTTTCCTTGTTCGTTTCACTTACCAATGCCGGTATAGACCTTTTGTTTACAATAAAGTCGTTCTATAGGGTAAGTCTTGATTTGATGTGATTTAATCCATTTAGCGTGTGTGATCACTTGTACGTACTGTCCTCCTTTCAGTAATATCAATTTGTCAATATATCTATTTATATGATAGAGAGAGAGAAAATGAGTAAACCTGTTTGCTTTGTATTATGGATAATCATCCTTTTTTTTTTTTTTTTTTTTTTTTTTTTTTTTTTTTTTTTTTTTTACCTCCAAGGATAAGTGCACATAGCAGCTGCCACACCTAAGCCAACAGTTACTAACCCACCAGCGATAACCATTCGTTTACCTTGAGGAGCCAATATCATGGGTGCATTCTCTTCATTACTACAAAAAGGAAAAACAAAAAGAATAAATGGTGAGTATACAGACAAGATCAAAAAAAAAAAAAGGTTTATTTTTAATCAAAAGGTCTCTTCCTTTTATTACCTTTCCGGTTGACTATAAGTGACATATGCCAGACTTGCCAAATTACCCCAAAATAAAAGTTGGACACCAGCAGAAATATACATGAAAAAGAAGGTACGATTAACATTGGGAGGAGCTTGATAAAAGATCACATCACGACTTTGTAAGGTTTTCAAAAGTTGTCTAGCACCCGATTGAAGTGATTTTTTATCAAAGTTTGTCATGGTTGAAGCAGGGCGACACGAAAATAGAGTACCTATGTTAGAAAAAGTGACAAGTAGTAACAATATAAATTGAGGAAAACAGATCATATTCAAAAAAAAAGAGATGAAAGTTTTTTTTTTTTCTTAATTATATTACCTTTTCGTAAAAGCATTGTATGTAGTCTGATTGTCGCAATCATTATGCAGGAAGAGTATTTTGAAAACAAAAAAAAAAAAAAAGAAGTGGAAAAAAAAGGCTTCCTCCAACCTAGTCCTCGGTTTTGAAAGTGCGCGGTTTGAGAAAAAAAAAAAATAGGCACTGCATCAAATCCTGATCTCTGCAAGAGTAGGCTTGACAGAAAAAGAGTATTATCAATCATCACCGATCATCATCAATTAACAAACAATTGATAACAACAATACAACAAGTTGATTGCATTGTGGGATCATCCAATTATGAAAGGGTGTAACAGAAGCAAGATAAGACAGCTTAATAGAAGAAGTAGTAACCAGTAATAATAGTTAGAATTTTTTTTTTTTTTTTTTTTTTTTTTTTTTTTTTTTTTTTGCATAGAATGAGGTTTTGATAGATTAGATAATCGTCTATTGTAGTTTCCTACATATTTACATTGTATTTCAATTTCAGTTGCCCATTGTGGTAGTGTGGGAAAAGAAAAGTTTATTTCTACTTTTATGAAATCTTTTCTTTCTCCCCTCTTTTTTCGTCCCTCTTCTTCTGTCTTTATTCTTCGCCAACAATGACTTTATCCAAAACCATGCGTATTGCTGCTGTGCAATTGTACATAGATCGCACCAATGCTGGCAACAATTGGGCACGAGCCAAGGATTATGTCAAGAAAGCTGCTGAAGCAAAAGCTGACCTTGTGGTGTTCCCTGAGTAATATATATACATATATATATATGGAAAGTTTTTTTTTTTTTTTTTTTTATTTCTTCTCACTTCTGTCTCTATCTTTTTTTTTTATGGTAATAGATACTTTATTTCCATGTCGGTGAATGCTTTTCCTGAACTTCTTCCAAGAATAGTTGCTCTTGCACAGGAATATGATATCGATATTGTGACAGGTACCTACCCAGAAAAAGGCAAGGATGGCAAACTGTACAATTGTTGTAGTTACGTCGACAAGGAAGGCATTGTATTATTAACCTATCGCAAAGTTCATCTATGGCACCCTGAACGAGAGAAATTCACACCTGGAAATTCATTTGGTACTGTGGTCAATCGGTTTGGTATCAAAGTTGGACTCTGTGTGTGTTGGGGTAAGTACATACAATTTCTTTTTTTTTTTTTCTTCTACTGCTCATCATAACTCTTCCCCCCCTTTTTTTTTCTGTTCGTGAAAATAGATATTGCTTTCAACGACTGTTTTACTGAAATGGCTTTGAATCAAGATGCTGAATTGATTGTAGCTCCTTCTTACTGGGCCTTGGAAGACGCTGGGGACATTGGACAACGGTATCGACAGGATAGTGAAGTCCAGTTACTCAATGCTATGTGTACAGCTCGGTCATTTGAAAATGGTATTGTCATGGTCTTTGTCAACGGGGCTTCCTCTCCTTTACAATATGGTCAGAGAGACAATTCCAGTCTAGTCAAGTCTGATCATCTTACTTTGGCTGGTCGAACACAAATTACTGCTCCTTTCAAAGGTGTGTTAGCTCGATGTGATCATAGTTACGAAGAAATGTTGATACAAGATGTGGATATTGGGCAAATGACCTTGGATGCTGAAACTGTCTACAAGATACGTGATGATTGGAAACTGAAGAAGGATGCTGCCAAACTATGATACAAGTCGATCAATAGATTAGTTTTATTTTTATATTTTTCTTTTTATTAATAATAATAAAAATATCAGGTTTTATAATATAAAAACTCTTTTTCAATCTAGACGCTTTTATTGTTTTCGATCAGAGGAATAAAACTATCAAACAGCATATAATCAATAAATAACAATGTTTTTTTCTTTATACTAAAAAAAAGAAAGTATCACCATCATGACGCATAAGCATTTGGCCACATTTCCTTGATGAATGGGTTACTCATCAATCCCTTGACAAATCCACGCCATACCGGACTACTGACAACATCATCATCCCAAGAACTAAAGAGAGATCCATCTTCATTTGATTGAGGTACCAATTGCAAGGAAGAGATCTCACCACCACGGACACGATCGATCACTAATGCTTCAAAAAACTTGCAGCCCAATTCATCAACCATATCATTTTCTTGTTGATACATCAATACAAGACAGTCACTAACAAAAACACCTAATGTTTGGCCCTGGAAAAAGGATGTGTTTTGCATAGCATAATGCTTGATGGAGGAAGGAATCACATCTTGTAAAAGGCATCGAAGCATAGATAAACAAGCATTACCACCATGACTATTGTACATCAAAGGAGTGGTTACCAAGCAAGATCCAAGTTCAGCTTAAATATATATATATAATAAAGATATGAATCAGTATCACATTCTTTTCCATATTTTACTAATCTTGAGGGGATTTCATAGATATATCTATTCCTTTTTTTTACCTGCACGCACAGCACCACCACTTTTGCCCGCTTCCAGTACTTCATCGACAATCATGCCAATGAACCAATGAGTGCCACCCATTTTCAATGCCGCTTGAAACATGACTAGATCCAAATAATGAGATACTACTTGTTTAGGAAGTTCACATTTGACAGGTTCCCATAATGTTTTAGCATCACCATCAACATCGTTCATATACATAGATCGGCCACTTTTCACAATATATTTGAACATTTCCCGTGTCTTGTCAAATAAGGTTCGCCTAGTAACACCACTGGAGATTGTTTCTGGGAAGGATAAATGCTGTTCGTCGTCCAAATCCAGTTTTGTAATGAAAAATTGTTCAAGAATTTTCACTCGGTCTTCATCATCCCTTTGTTGCATATTATTCTGTTGTTGTTGAGTATCAGATTGGATATTATTGTTGCGAATGTTTTTATCTTTTGCACACAATATATTGTATTGTCGTTGACGTTCCTTCCATGCCCGTAAAGATCCAAGTGCTGCATTTCCACAAAGTCCAACCAAAGTATCAGGAAGACCGTGTTTGACAAAAAGATGATCTAGACATATAATAGAAGTTGTCGCATTTCGATTCAAAAGTTCATCACAAAGAGTCCTTGTTACGCCAGGTACAAGTACAAATCGTAAAAACCGCTTCTGAAAGTAGGAGAGAACCCCAGTAAAAGTGTCCAACTCAACGTGTCCAGCTTGATAGATGAAAAGTAACCTGTCGATCAATGTAGGTGTTGCACGTAATAACATTTGTAATTTCGTTGTTCTAACAATTAAAAAAAAAATAATGATGAGAAACTGACCTACAATATATCCTTTATATATATATATATATTACCGAAGAAGATCATCTGAAATACCATCACCACCCATGGCTGATAACCATTTGTCGACAAGTTCTTCCACGTCTTGGTCATGATCATGTACACCATATATGATAGGACCAGTCACAAAGAATTGATAACAGAGTCCATTTCTATTCTTGAAAATCGTATTGATGACTCGAGTGATCTATAAAACAAAAAAAAAGTCAGAATAATACGTTGATAATTCAATCTCATGACGCTTTTGATGACTTACGTCAAATTTGCTTGCTACCACTAATACCAATGTCCATATCTTGCCAAATTTGCAATACCAATTTTGAATACCATCTGTATCATCATCACCATCATCATCATTATTTCCACTAGCGCCGTCATCCACATCCATAATATAGTCTTCAGATGGATTCCATTCATTACAAATCGTCTCCAAGGGACCTAGTAATACATTGGGAGGATATAGTTGAAGAATAAGATCAATCGCTGATGGGCATTCATCCAAGGCATCACATAATCGAGATAAGGCACGAATATCACCAGTTTCAGCTTTCGTTTGCAAAAGCTATATATAAAATCATAATCAGAATTCATCTAAATTTTCAGCTTTCCTTTTTTTTTTTTTTTTTTGGGGGGGGGGGTGTCCTTACATTTAATAAAAAGTCCACTATCTTCCGCCAATGAATCAGGGAGACAAAACCAATGTGAATCAATTCGGAAACAGATGCTTTTGTAACATTGCTCTGAATCGCTTTCATGCGTTGATCTATATTCTATATCATAGGTAAGTTAAATATATATGTATATTCCTCCTTTTTTTTTTTTGATGTGAGTCTTACTTGGTCGACTTGAGCGAGTACATCAGATTTGTCACTATTGTCGCTTTTTCTATCCAATTCATCACCATTCATCATGTCGTCATCTAGCATTGAAGAGTATTGTTCTTCTAGTTTCGGTTCTTCATTGAAAAGATCATCATCGCCATCACCGTCCTTGTTGTTTTCTTCCTCATCCTTGATTTTGTTGATGCGTGAATTATCCTTTTTCGTGTTGTTCTTGTTGTTGTTTGTGTTGAGTAACACGTCTACTTTGTTGTCGCGCAAAAAATGATAAGGTTGACAACTACGTACAATACTAGTAAATATATCGTCAGCACTAATAGAGCGGATCGTTTTTATAAACTCTGGAGTATCATAGTCGGCGGTTGTTGCATAGCTGTTATCATTGATCATCATCATCATATCATCATCATCCATTGTGGAAGTGTGTTTTCCATTATCGTCATTGTTGCTGTTGTTGTCACCACCAAACGCAAACCGGTCAACGTATTTGGATGACTTTGAAGAAGGTACATAGAACTCGGAACAACAGGCAGGAGGACTACAGGCATTCAATAGACCAGTAAACGTTTTGAGTTCTAGCAAGGACGATTCTATAGGGTTTTCCTATTTATTTTAAAGTAAAATGTGATTGAGTCAAACGAATCATATCAATAGAAATTAGTGATTTTTTTTTTCGATCATTACTTCATCTTTTTCCATTGATTTTCGATGTGGATCCCGTTTCAAACTGTAATTAGCCAATTCTTCTTTTTGTTTTCGTTCTTGAACTTTATTGATCAAGTGAGGTAACTATAACACATATAAATAAGAAACCAAATGAAAAAAAAGAGTATTAAACTTTCTGTATTTGCATTCATTTCCTTTTTTTTTTTTTTTTTTTTTTTTTTTTTTGTAAGGAATACCTTGACTAACACCAGATTTTTCCATAGTAGACGGTTAGTCGCCACTGTTGTGTTGCAACTATTTGAATTGTTATTGATGTTGGTTTGTTGATTATCACTCGAATGTTTTGATACCATATTTTGACAACTCGTACTAAGGGAAGCCTCTCGTAAACCAGTCAAAGCAGCAAACCATAATTCCAGATAAAACGATTCATCAAAGGAGCCCTATATATATATATGAGATACTGTTGTAGTCTAAATTTTCGATTTTATAAAGTTACCTTGATTGCCTGTAATTTGACTAACCGATTCACTAGTTCATCATCGTTTAAAGCTGGGCGAATTTGAACCATGTGATATATTAAACCCATCAGACCTGCACTTGGCATTGCTCTTGCTGTCCCTTCGTCTTCCAATTCGTGATATTTCATATGTACTGCCAATCGACGTTCCAAATCGCGATCCGTCAGTCGCTCAATTAATAGCAATAATTTCTGGATATATACATTGTGAGTACCGGATGTCGAAGATACAGTTGCTGTTGATGATGTTGCTTTCTGATTGCCAGGAACAAGGATTTCGTGACATGTTACCCAAGGTTCTATAATAATAATAATAATAATAACAATAATTATAATAAAAGAAAGATTAAACATACTGATAACGATCATTCCGTATTTCCTTTTTACCATTTGAATCCAACTTCTTGTTATCGTCTGTACTAATTTCTTTTTGTCCTTGTTCATATTTTTCAATAATACGTTTGACACCTTTCTTTTCTATAAGATCAATCATGATATTTGCAGCGGCTATAGCATTGTCCCATTCCGTCCTATTTCGTTGCAAAGATGATGATGATATAGATTCGTCCATGGTACTAGGATACAAAGAACTAGACTGACTTGTGTATTGCTGTTGTTGTTGTTGTTGTTGTTGTTGTGCGCCAGTCGAAGGTACTGAAGAAACATCGTGTATATTAGTTGTCGGCATAGTATCCATGCGAGAGATACTGTCTACATCTACTTTCATTGCTGTAGTTGTTGTTGCTTCTGCTGCTGCTGTTGTTGTTGTTGTTGCCATTGCTGTCATTGGAGGTGAATTACTAATGTTGAATTTCTGTTCATCTTGCCCAACGAAAGGATCCGGTTGTGTTGCATCGTTTGTTCCATCCATATCCCAAGTGGCGTCAGGATCAAAACTCAATTGAGAATCCATTGCCATTTGAGTTGTATTGTTTGTCAGAGAAAAGTTGGGTTGTTGTGATGAGCTCAAGTCTTCTGTCTGATTAAATTTCGTCATATCGTCATCATTGTCACTATTGTCGCCACTTTCGCCGTTGTTACTGGAATGTCGATCGCTTTTTCGTTGAGGATAAAGTCCCCCTGCCACAATATGTGATAGAATAATCAAAAGTTGAGTAAGAATAGGAGCCCATGTTAAATTTTCCTTGCGATCACCATCCACTTCTAGCAGTAATGAAGGAAGAATCCGTAAGATACAGGACCACTGATGTCCATATTCTCTACTTGTTGCGAAACGTTCTTCTCTTGCTACCAATTGTGATAAGAAGAATTTTCCTTTGATAAGTGTTTTCGTATCATCAATGTTCATCCCTTGCTTTGCTTGAGGATCACCAGTAAGAGCATAGGTTAGATAGGATTCGAGGAAGATGTTGTGGACACGCGCCGTAGAAAACATATGCTTCAATAACAGATCTGGTAAAAAGTGCAAAGAAAAAAAAAAGAAAGTAGAAAATGATCAGTATCAAGTCTATAATTTGAATCAATAATGACATGTTGATTACTGTTATTATTATTATTATTATTCATATATTACCACAAAGATCTCGTTGTAGGTCTTGTTCAGATTGTAATAAGCATTGTCTCACTGGATCTGCCCACTAGAGAAGAAGAAGAAGAAAGGGAAGGACAACATTTAGAAATCTACTTTTTTAATCAATACATACAAGTTTGATGATATGATTACCTGAATACAATTATATCCATTAAAGTATGCATAACGTAGAATAGTTTCAAGCGTGTATGTAGTCATAAAATATAAGAGTTCTGCCCCACGCGTGAGTGAAGGAAAAAAAAAAAAAAAGGAAATGAAAGGGAGGAGGAAAAGTAGCCTGAAGAGTGTTTTTTTTCACTCAAAAAAATTAGGCGCTCTTTCAAAATCAACATCGTTCCTAATTCCTGGAAATGAGGAATCAATACAGATTACCAAGAAGCATATGGAGATCTGTTGGTAGCGATCGATGGTTTGCGATGATAGAAAACGGTTAAGAAAGTAATAAATAAAGTAATTACGTATAGAATCTATAGTTTCAAAAAAATAATTTAGTGTATTAATGGAGTGAGTGAAATTTGCAATTGTAATAGTGTACTTTTTCGTGAAGTGTCTTGAGGCAAAAGTGATATCATCAAAAGAATAAAAAAAAAAATCATCACCAGGATAGACATCATTTTTCAAAAATATTGTTTTATTGTTAATAAATAAAGACTTTTTAAATAATTCAACTAAAACTACTACAACTAATATATATACAAATACACTATCGGCTTCCGTTGGTCATGACATTGGTTTTTTCTTCATCTTCTCCGTTCGGTAGCATTCCTTCTTCATCTTCGTCTTCATTTCTTTCCTCGTCTTCATTTCGTTCGTGGAATCGATGTGAAGTTGTAGCTCCATTTGTTGTATTCTCTTCCTCTTGAGGGACACTAGGCGACATGTCCCCATCATTTTCATCGTCAGAAGAATCGTATTCCTTGCCTGTATTCATATCCATCAACCGTTTTTGAGTTTCCCTCTATTGTATCCAGTATCAATAAAAAATCAATTAATCAATCAGTTACTATTCAATCTTATACGATCTACAATCTTGAGCATAACTTACAGTGAGTGCTCGTTGTTCTTCCATTCCTTTCTGTATCTTCTTTGCTGATTCGATCAATCCACCTAATTGGCGTTTCCGAGATTCGATCACTACTTCCTTATTCAACTTTTCATTCTTCAAAAATTCAATATCAGCCTTGAGTTGTGTAATAGATCTATGACAAAGAGTGTAATTATTGTGTCAATTTCTAATGATATCCTTCCTCTTTTAATTATTTATACATACTCTTGATAAGCGTCGCGCGTTTGTAATTTCATGATTTCTAGAGCTACCCTGTCATACTCTAGTTTGTTATCCCGTACTTTTTGAGCCTTGACTAAGTCATCCTTCAAACTAGTAATATCATTCCTAGTTTCCACCACCATTGTTGCTAAACAAGTTCAAAAACGAAAAAAAAAATGTTTACACGTATATCATTCTTCTATTTCATTTTTATTTTATTTTATTTTTACCTGTCTTTTCTACAGTATTCGAATATTGTTCACTGTCCATATTATTTGCCTGTCGAATAAGATGATGTCGTTCAATATTCGTTTGATAATTGGCGATCTGTGCTAATAAAGAGTCATATGTGTTTTGACTATATAACAAAATAAAACATAAAAGATTATATAAAAAAAAAATAAAGATCTAATGTTACTTTGTTTCTACTTTACGCTGTTTCGATAGAATCGGTTGATAAAGAATAGAGCCATTGATTGATCTTTTTCTCTAGATTTCGTATTTGGCGTTCATCCATGGCCAGCCGTGCTTTCAACACCCATTCTAAATGAACATAAGATTTTGAATATATAAAATTCATTTCATATTTTCATTAATGTTACTTACCATCGTCAACGTTCATTATATATTGGAAATTATAGAAAAAAAAAAGAAAAAGGGAAGAAAGAAAGAAAAGGTGGAAAGAGTCAGGCGAAAAAAAAAAAAAAAAATATAGGTATTTCGATAGCTGAGAATGAAAAGCTTGTCTCTTAAATCTTGCTCTCTCTTTCTCTCCTCCTTCTTTTGGTTTCAAGCTTTAACATAAAATGGTAAATATCTTCTTTACTTTTTTAATATCTGACGTTAATGAACAACCAATATAATAATGTTAATTTTTTTTTGTTTATTTTTATTAGGGACAAGAACAATCGTCTACTGTCAAAACACCACATCAACCATTGAATAAAAATGACCACTATACCCATCACCATCGAAGAACATTATCAGACCTTCCTATATCAGATACAAATAACCGACCCATTATTAATCGTTTCCATAGTACTACTGCTCTACAGCGTGATCAGCCACTTTCAATTCAAGGTAAACTTATCGTTTTATTCTAATAGACGGAAGACAAACTACTTTACGATTCGATGACTAAACCGTTTATTGCATTTATTAGATTCTCAAGGAAAATCTACAACACCTTCTGAACAAGGTGATGATGAGGTAAGTAGTTAATTAACTTTACATATACACATCTTTCTTGCTAATATGTAATCAATATTTAATTAGGGTATTATTCACGTTACTACATTCTCAACAGATCAACATGACGATATTTTATCAAGATTACAATCCATTGAACAGGTAAACATCATAGAAAAACAGAAGGTTTTCTGGATAAAGTATCCTACGACACTCATTATTGGCAGCGCTTTGTTACATTTTACTTTTTCAATCTTATGATCGCTAGGTTCAACCTTTGATAAAAGACAGCAATAGAACAACATTTGGTTTGGAAAGTCTATTTGATATTGGTGCTACTGGAATGAAAGTGTTATCTGGTAAAGAATCGATATCATCAAGGTCTCCCTCCATCAAAACAGACAATACTGATACCACAATTAATAGTAAGTATTCAAGCTTTCCTATTATATATCCTATTAAGATTTTTAGGTCATATATATATATACATATTCTCTCATACGGAAACATTTATAATCTCTTCTCTTTTTACTTTAGCACATGGAAATCCATTGATGGATATCTTACTAACTCTACAGTTACATATCAACAAAAACATGTCAATCATCAATCAGAACCAGGTAACTTTTTTTTTTCCTAAAAAAAATATCAATTAGAAGTGTCTCATTACCATTGGCTCGTGCGCTTATCCTCAACATCTTTTAATTTCTTGAATTTATGTATAGAAAAGATTACTTCAACGTATCAAGCATGTGGATGATCTCAGTTTGAAGACAACCCAAACGATTGGTGTAGCACTAAATCAGTCAAGGATAGTCTCAGACCGACTTAATGAAGGTGATTATCAAAAAAAAAAAAAAAAGACTAATACGCTTACTCAACAAAAATGGTTATTATTATGATTTATGATTTTTTTTTTTAGCAAAATATATCAAGAGTCAAGCAAAAGAAACAAGGCAATATGCTACTAATATATTTGAATCTTTATGTCGGATACAAAAGCTTTTAGAACCTGAAGATTGTGTTGGGCATACAGAATTTGGACAACGGTGGCCAATATTACACTCGCTTCATCAAAGAGCAAGTAACAACGGCAATTCACGATCAATTCTGCATTCATCATCATCTAACAATCAGCATCAGCAACAAAAAGGAGCAGCAGCCTCAGCAACTATTACTCGTGCTCATGTTTCTTCTTCATCTTCTTCAAATGAACCATCGACCACTGCGCCCTTATCTTCATCCTCATCTTCATCATCTATTGCTCTAGTTTCAACGGTATCAAGTGCAGATACAACGACATCATATTGTAATCAAAAGGAAGCTCAACAATCAAATTTGGATATATCCACGGTAGTGATGAATCAACTGCGAAATCTGGTGGATTATGGCGGAATCAATGAACATGGTGGAATGGAAAACTCGACTGGAGATACCGAATCAGTTCAGCCTGTTGTGAATACTGATGATACACTTTCTTCAACCTAGCTAGTAGTAGTAATATTAATAGTAGTAGAACGTTTGTATGATAGAATGGTTTTTTAGTAGATTAGGCTACCTTTCATTGTCAGTTACTATTTTCATAGTATGGGAATAAAATAATACATTTGAACATTTAATTTTATCTTAAATCATCATTTATCATTACGTATCATCCAACTTACATCATTTGTCAATTATCATTTCGCCATATCATCATTATCAATCATACATCCATTATCCATCAAATTACCTTACTCATCAATTTGTAAAAATCTATTGTCTATTTGAAGTTCATCAATTCAAACAGATCTTCGACTTTGAAAAGTTCAGGTTCATCTAGGATCATATAATAACACTTCCCCCTTTTTTTTTTTTTTTTTTTTTTTTTGGTGGAGACTAATCAACATAAACAGAAAAATAGGTTTCAACTCTTTAACTGTATCACATACATATAAAGCAATGAACAACAGAATACTTTTTGTCAAAAGTGTTACATCTAATAAATCAGACTGATGTACTGGGTTTGAAAATAGAAAAATACAAAATGGCAACTCCCTTGTCTCTTCCTCTTTCTTTCTTTCTCTCACTTTTTTTTTCGCTTTCTTGTTTGATACCAACATCCTTTTTTTTTTATTTCTTTTTTTTCTTCATCAGCGGAAACGATGACTCAGCAACAGTATTCTTTGAAAGTAGCAGAAGCAAAACCTGGTGAAACAGAAACACGTCGCTCATTTCTATCTCCCGATGAATTGATTACTGTACCGGCCGAAGGGGTGACAACATTATACGATATCTTAGTGCATAGCGCAACCAAGTATCCGGAAAGACAAGGTTTTGGTTATCGTCAATTGAAAAACACGTTTCAAGAAAAGAAGGAACTCACAAAGACAGTAAATGGCGAACAAGTAAAGGAACTCAAAACATGGACTCTATTTGAATTATCAGGCTATCATTATTATACTTATCAAGAGACTCGGGACATGGCTATTATTCTCGGTGCGGGCTTGAAACAACTCGGTTTATCAAAAGGGGATAAAATTCAATTCTTCGCGTCTACAAGGTAAAAAAAAAAAAAGTACATTGATATCAAACAGCATCTACTTGTACTTTCTTCAATATCAAACTAACCAATTATATTTATGCATATGCGGAATAAAATGTTGTCATAGTGTTGAATGGATGCTCTTAGCACAAGGTAAATATTTATAGAAACTGAACAACAAGTTTGTGATCAAACAGGGTGGGAATGTGGGATGAAGCATGCATGTATCACTTTAGTACTACCAGTTAATAATTTCTCCTTTTTATATACATATATATATTGATAGGTGCCTTTTCTCAATCTATGATTGTTGCTACTGCTTATGATACATTGGGTGAAGGAGGATTACAGCATGCCATCAATGAGAGTGAAGCCAAGTTATGTTTTGTCAATGGTGATCAACTCGGCGTTTTGGATAATATTCTGCCTCGATGTCCTGGCATTCGGATCATAGTATATCGTGGAGAAGGGGATCCTATTCTTTTGAAAAAGTTGGAACAATTGGAACAAATCAACCATGTGATTTCATTTGAAGCTATCTTGAAATTGGGCCAAGAACATCCTACAAGTATCTGTAAACCATCATCAAGTGATTTGTCTTTAATCATGTATACTTCTGGATCAACTGGAACCCCAAAGGGTGTGTGTTTGACTCATAGGAATGTCGTAGCAGCAGGTATAGATTACAAAAAAAAAAAAAAAAAGAGAGAGAGAGAGAAGTAAAGGAACAAATGGAACTTAAGGAAAATATTTTTATAATCTATTTAGTGGCAGGAACATCTTGTATGCTTCAACATTTGGTAATACCTGGCGATACAATGATGGCTTATCTTCCTTTGGCACATGTACTTGAATTCCTTGTACAATCAGTTTGCATCTTTCTTGGAATCACACTTGGTTATGGCTCAATTCGTACTTTAACTGATGCATCTGTCCGCAATTGCAAAGGTGATCTTCAAGAATTCGCTCCCACATTGATGACAGGTGTTCCACAAGTATGGGAAACTATCCGAAAAACCATTTTGGCCAAGGTTGCACAAAGAGGATCAAGAATTCAAACCATTTTCAACGGGGCACTCAATTTAAAGGAATATATTAGTTATTATGGTCTTCCAACTGGTATCTTGAATCGTGTGGTTTTTGATAATGTCAAGAAACAATTAGGTGGTAATCTCAGATATGGACTCTCTGGTGGTGCTCCTTTGTCCGTTGAAACTCAACGATTTTTATCTTTGGCTGTGTGTCCTATTACTAGTGGTTTTGGCATGTAAGCTTTTGAAAAGAAAAAAAAAATATAAACATATAATAGATTAGAAGAGTTTAGTTAATAATAAGTCATTCCGTTTACTTTTTATAGGACTGAAAGTAAGTGATATTTGATTTATCAAGAAAACATGACTATTTTTTGCTTATCTTTGAATAGTTATTAATCTCTATAATTTTTTTTTTTTATTTTATATGATGTCTTTCACCTGATTATTACAAGGCTGTGGGTATGTTGATCAGAAAAGGAAAAAAAAGAAAAAAGAAAACGTTAGAGCGGGATCAATGCAAATTGATCTATTGATTATGCTATGCTAATAATAATTTTGTTTATTTTATATTATGCTGTATTTAGAATGTGCTCTATTTTATCACCAGTAAATTGAAAAGAGAACTAGACAAAGGATGAAGGACCTTTCATATGAATTAATCATATCTTTCTTTTCTTTTTTTTTTTAATTAGGAATATCTTACTTATGGAGAAGTAGGTCCTCCTGTACCTTGTGTTGAAGTGAAATTAGTCGATGTACCTGAAGCAGGCTATTTGTCAACAAATAAACCGAAACCTCAAGGTGAAGTTTGGATTCGTGGACCTTCCTTGACCTCTGGCTATTTCAAGCAAGAAGAATTGACAAAGGAAACATTCACTGAAGATGGATGGTTGAAAACGGGTGATATTGGTGAATGGAATGAAACGGGTACTCTTAGTATTATTGATAGGAAAAAGAACTTGGTCAAGCTTAGCAATGGAGAATATATCGCATTAGAAAAATTGGAATCTGTAAGTTTCGTCATGCGTCGCAATCCCCCCCTGCCTCCTTATTTGTGAAATAACCACTGATTGTTCATGTTATAATTTAGAAATATAAAACTTCTGTGATGGTTGAAAATATGTGTGTTTATGCGAATCCATTGTACCTGAAACCCGTTGCATTGGTGGTTCCTGTGGAGTCTCAACTTCGTGCGTTGGCTGATTCTGAAGGATGGCATACTGACAATTGGGAAATGTTGTGTGAATCACATGCCGCTCGTAAAGCCGTTCTTTCAATTTTACAAGATCAAGCAATATCATCTGGTCTGAAAGGTGCTGAAATCATTACTGATGTTTGGATTTGCAAAGATTTATGGACCACTGAAATGGTAACCAAAAAAAAAAAAAAAAAAAAAAAAAGAATTGGAAACTTACTTTTTTTCATTTAACTTTGTAGGGTTTACTTACTGCCGCACAAAAGTTGAAACGGGCTGATATTCATAGAACTTATAAAGAACAACTAGATCAGATGTAAGTACCTGTAGTAACAAAAAAAAAAAAATCAGGCAAAATGTTTTTTTTTAAGAAATGATATGAAGAGATCTTTATGTCTATTTATGGTAACTGATTCTCTTTTCTTCTTCTTAGGATTCAATCACAAAGCAGCTAGATATCAATCTTATTCTATTTCCTCTCACCATATACATACATATCATTCATCCCTCCCTCCACACCTTTACGGTCATTGCCACCATACAGTCTATTTTTATCTTTACATCATTTATGATAAATACTTCATTCATACACTGTTTAGATATTCCTTTTTTTTTTTTTGATGAACAAAGTAAAATAAAAAAATATCATAATAACATTTTTTTTTTTAATAAAACACAGATAAATCTTGTAATTTTCATATCAAAAGTGTCATAGAGAAAGAAAAAAAAAATAGGTGTCATCTGACTGGTTTTATTTATACATAAAAAAAAGAAAAGACAGGGGAAATTAATGCACAAAGGAGGGAAAGGGACTACAGAGAGCATGATTGGAGATCACTAATAATAAAAAGACCGAAAGAAGAACAGAGGGAAAAGGCATAATATATAGATATAAACATAAAAAAAAAAAAAAGGGGGGGATGAGGGAGAATTCTAACCATACTAATGATGATGGATGATGTTGACGATTGATGATAATGATGATGATGGGTTTTACTTTCGACGCTTGATATAGACATTCATACCGTTTTTCATTGGAAGTGTCAAAGAGACTTGATAGGTGATATCTTGATTTGGTACTAGAGAAAATTCATATTGCCGAACCAAATTTACAATACAAACAACTGCTTCCAAAGTGGCAAGATTTTGACCTATAATATAGTTAAATGAAATAATAATAATAAATAAGAATTGTTTCTTCAATCCCATGAATAAAAACATTTTCTTTTAATTACCTAAACAAGTTCTTGGACCAGCATGGAAAGCAGGCCATTTTCCAGGAGATTCACGGCGAATGTCGCCTTCAGGGGTAAGCCAACGTTCCGGTTTGAATTCCTTTGCATCATCGCCCCATACCTTTGTGGATCTACCTTGAGACCATGGACTCCAGACAACATAGTCATTCTTTTTGATTCTTGTTCCATCGGGCCAAATGTCATCATCCAAGGCGTATTTTTGATTGGCTGGTACAGATGGATAAAGTCGTAATACTTCATTGAGACTATATATATATACAGAGAAAAAGTTTTTTTTTTTAAAAAAAAGGTTCAAGATACAAGAGTGAATCCGATAAAACTTACACAGCATTGGTATATTTCATCCCTTTAATGACTTCATATAAAGCAGAGGGGTCGTTTTCCAAATCATCGGTGATATTTTCTTGTACTTCTTCCAGTAGTTTCTTTTCCACCTGTGGATTGGTCATGAGCGAGTAAAAAGTCCAAGATAATGCTTGAGCAGTTGTGTCTCTTCCAGCAATGACAAAGTTAAGCACCACATCACGAAGTTCCTTGTTGCCGAGAGGTTCCCCTTTTTCATTTTTGGCCGACATAAACCGAGAGAGTAGATCACCATATTCTTCCCCATTCGCCAGTTGCTTTCGTCGTTTTTCAATCACACCAAAGGCAAATTCATCCATTGTGTCCAAATGTTGTTGAATTGTTGTTCTCCACGGCATCAATATTCCGCTGAGTGCTTCCGTGATCTTGTATGCAGGATTGACAAATCGCTGGAACACATTCAGTTGACAAGCATCAAATGATGATGCAAATGGTACTTTCTCTTTACTTCCTAGTGCATGTAATTCTACACCAAAACTGAGTCTATTAAAAAAAAAAGAAAGGTCAGTTCATTATATGAAGACAATGATGGATCACTTACTCTACAAAAGAGTCCAATGTAAACTTGAACATCACATCATGAAAATCCACAGGAGTACCAGTTTGAATAGCAGGATCAAAGATATGTTTGCCCATGTAATGGATATGTCGTACAAAAACTCTATACGATGAAGTATTGGTGATTCAATTGTTGGATTTATAATTTTTTTTTTTTTTTTTGCATAGTTCTTACGTACTCTGTGAAATGATCACGGAAATTCTTGACATTGAAAATCAAAGAAGCCGTCTTTCTTTGATACTTCCAAACCTCACCATTTGCATTGAAGATACCATGTCCCAAAAGATCGCTGGATGTGTCATTTAACATGGGTCCCTTTACATAGTTTTCAAAATTATCTATATCAAAAAAAAGGATTGAATAAAAAAAAAAGAATCATTTGGATTAATAGAAGAAAACTTACGTTTCAAGATATGTTCAACATTTCGAGGATCAATAGTTATAACAGATCGAGGCATACCAATACCAGCAGCAGTACTATTCAATGAATGAATATGAGTAAAAAAAAAAAAAAAAAATTGAATATGATCTATCTTACGTAGTCAAAGAATCCAATTTTTCAAATCCTTCTAAAAAGAAATGATGTATAGTTTCCTTATTTCTGAATATCTTGGGAGTAATACCAATTAAAGGATAGGTACCGCTAGATGGAATATCATCTCGACTTTCAGTAAAGATAGGACGATCAGGATATTTCATTGCCAAAGCTGCCAATACAAGAGTAGTTCCACCAGCAATGAGACCAGCTGTTTGCATATAAGGATGTTGTGATTTCTTGATAGAAGTGGTCATAATAAGGATAACGGAAACTTTGACGGTATAGGAGAAAAAAAAAAAAGGGAAAAAAAAGAAGTCCAAAAAAAAAGGAATGGGGGAATATTTATATGCAAAGAAAAGAAAAGAAAAGAAAAGAAAAGAAAAAGGTAAAAAAGAAATTTGGTCATAATTTATTCATGGTTGATTCGGATATTGAATACTTATTGTTTGGTTGCTTTTTCACACTTTGAGATCGTCTGCGGAGACTACAGCCGACACTCAAGCCCTTTCTCCCCACCATTTTTGTAAAGTTGTAACTTTGATCCTAGTTTTAGCCACGTGCATCATCATTACATGTGATATTTTGACCCCACTCAAAAAACAAGATAAAAAATATGACACTTCCTATAATCACCAAAACAATCAAATAAAAATAATCTTCTTTTTTTATTATTTATTAAATTAATTAAACAAAGGAATAATATGTAAAGAGAATACGAATAATAAGAATAATAATAAAAATAATAATAATAAAAGAAAAAAAGTACTAATCTAATTTATTGATGTGTAATGCCTTGACAGTCGGGCTAACAAGATGTCAAAAAAAAAAACCCACTCCATAAAGCGACGCGTTCTTCTTGGTACCACATGAAATTGCGTGTTCCTTCTATATTGATCATCCAAATAAAACCTATAAATTTAACCTTTTATTTTACCTTTCGTTAAGTACCATAAAGTCATCATTGTCGAATGAACACAAGTCAAAAAAAAAAAAAAAAAAAAACGAGTGGGAAATCAGTGCGATCAACGCGATTTACTTTTTTTTTTTTTTTTTTTTTTTTTGATCATGTTTGTTTTTTTTTTTTTCCCAATGGATATTGCCATCAATCCATTCATTATTATAGATAATTTTGTTTTGTTGAATAATATATGTCAATTTATTATCCTTCATTGACACAAAAAGTTCTAAACGAAAAAATCAATAAATTCATCAATGGTTCAAATTTTTTAGAATATCCCTTTATGGTAAGTCATGACAGTACAACGTAAAAAAATTCCCTTTATTTTCTAATATCTAAACTATCATACAAAAACTAAAGTTTAAATTTGATCTTCTTTTCTTGTTTGTCCTGTTTCTTCCGCTGATTTAAAGCTTCTAATGTTGGTATGGTGATCAAGTTGGGAGCTGCACTGGTGGATACAGATGATGCAGTAGAAGATGATGATTTTTCAGCGTTGGTTGATGATAAATTACCAGTGGTTGTCACCATATCTACCATTAAGTTGGGTGTTGATAAAGTTGATAATGCTAATGGTGGTGCTACATTCCGTACCATATTACCAAGTAAACCGCTAGATCGTCCAAATAATCGAGTTCCTGCTGAAGCTTCATCTTGTGTATCTTGTCGGAAGAGATGAGGGAGTGATCTTGTTACTGGTTGTTTTTGGGGTTGTGGTTCTTCTTCGTATGCGTCCATCAGTCGTTTTAATGGTATGTCGCGTTGAGCTGATAACGAATGAGATAATTCTGATGATGATGATGATGACGATGATTGTGTTGTTGTGTTAAGTGCTGAGAGTGCCATTAGTGGTGGGGCATCCTTGTCAGTAGCAATATATGATTCATCAAATGGTGTGATGTGCGTAAATGGATTGGTGATAGGTTTCTTTTTCTTTTTGACGGTTAGTGGGTGAGATAGGTTGATGGATGATGTACTTGATGATAATAACGTTTCCCCCTTTTTCTCGTATAAATCTATTCCATCCTCTTCCTTGTTGAGTAGATTCATCTTTGGGAATGCTGGTAAATAAGATGGTACATAGTTCGGTAAAGATGTTTCAGGTAGTGTTGATAATGTTGTTGTTGTTGTTTTTGATGATACTGACTTGTCAGTAGTGATTTCGTCGTCGTCTGTATTAAGTGTTTCTATTGTACAGTTGTTTAATTCTTCTTTATTCAAGTATTCATATATAAAAGGTTTTTCAGACTTCTTTCTCCGTACGTCAATGACACCTAAAAGAAAAATGAGTATAGGTCATGGAAGAAAAATGTATTTTCTTTATGAGTGTCTTTACCTTCAAGTGCACAACTAGGATCAGATTGATCGGTCCATGCAGGTGTAAAATCTTTTCCTTCTAGTTCTAACCAATTCTCTAAAGTCTTGATGTCGATTGATAATTCTGATAATCCATCCATAACATCGAATGAATTGCCAGTTGCTCGACCAGACAAATGAGCATATTCGCATACTGTTGAGGCCAAGAATTCAATATACTGTCCAAAGACATCAGTAAGTGTATCCGCTGAACTAAGTTGTACTGATTCGAATCCTACTGATTGTAAGATTTGTAAAGTCGTTGATCGTAATAAGGCGAAACAAAAATCATCAGTCATGGAGTTGCGTTAAAAAAAAAAAAAAAAAGAGGTAAGATAAAAAAAAAAAAAAAAAAAAAAAAAAAAGAGAAACCACCAAAAAAAAAAAGTCCTCGGAGAACAAAAGTGGCTCAATGTTCCAGTCGTACATGATTTTAACATAAAACGATAATAAAAATTTAATGTTTTCTATATAGTATCAACAAGTTCTAATCTATTTTTCAAACATCTTATCAAAAACAACACAGACTTCTTTATAAACTTCATCTACAGGCTTGACACATGATACCTAAATAAAATGAATGTATCATGTTAGTAAAAAAAAAAAAATTTTTTTTTTTATGAACTTACAGTTTGGACTTTGTTCTCTTTTTCAAATGCTTCAATCACAGGGAAGCTAGTTTCCTTAAAGACACGGAATCTTTTCTTGATAGATTCAATGTTATCATCAGCACGACCAGAGTTTTCACCACGTTTCAAAAGACGTTCCAACATGACTTGTTCAGGACATTCAAAGTATAACACCATTTTTGATGGTACAACAGCTTCTTCGAATTTGAGAGCTTGATCCATCTTTCGAGGAAATCCATCAATTAAAAATCGTCGTTTATTGTCCTTTTCAATGGATTCACGCATGGCTTGTTCCAATAATGCAATGGTCACTTCCATAGGTACAATTAATCCTTCCTTGATATAATGTTTGATTAATTCACCATACTTGGAACCTTCTCGATTTTGTTCTTCACGAAGAAGATCACCAGCTATATTAATATGAAGAAGGATTAGTCTTTTCATATGATACATCACAAAAAAAAAAAAAAATCTCGTGATATTCAATGTTTTAAGTTTTACCTGACAAGTGGACAAAGTCATAATCCTTTTTCAATCGATCACATTGAGTTCCTTTTCCTGCACCAGGTCCACCTATATATATATATATATATATATATATATATATATATATGTAAAGTCAAAAATAAGGAAAAAAAAAAGAAGTATGAGTGAATTAAGACTATTAAGTATATAAATATGCTTTTTCCATCATTACCGAGAACAAAGACTACAGTGACTTCATCAGGGGTAAAGGCAGGTACATTGGGTTCCTTTTCAGTTGTGTCTTTAGTGATAACATTTGGTTCTTCTTGTTGATTAGGTTTTTGTTGTCTTCGGGGTAAAGCTAAGTAAAGAGTTGAAAAGTCAAATAATAAAAAAAAAAATAAATAAATAAATTCAATATCAATGATACATTTATTATTATTCTTAATTTTTTGATTTTGATTTGTTTTGTCTTTTTTACCTTGACCTTCTCTAGATTTCACCAAAGTATAATAAGCAGCAAAACCCATAGACGCAACAGCAAGCATGGCCGGGATACTAGGAGCACCTGATGGTTTACCTGAAGTATATTGTCGACGGGTGATAGGAGTACATTGTTTCAAGGATGAACGAGGAACTTGTCTAATAGCAGTACGTTGAAGTATAGAACGAAACATTAGCAGAATACAAAAGAATGAATGGAATTCAGATGAACAGAAGAAAATAAGAAAAATAAGAAAGCCTATTTTTTTTTTTTTGTGATTGAAAACAGGTACCCAGCCAAAAAAAAAAAAGTGGGATGGGAAAGAACACAAAACAGCCTTACCGCACCAATACGTTTGGATTCTCCGACCGGACCTTCCTACCATTTTTGATTTCATTTCTTGTTTCATTCTTTTTTTTTTTTTTTACTTCTTCACTTTCAAGTGTTTTTTTAGAGCGTCTTGTATCCCATCCATAGGGTTAAATCGTTACTTGCGACAAATCAAAAACACAATCCATCCAAATCCTTATCCATCCATCATGTCTGCTGAACTTGCTGTCGTTTACGCTGCTCTCATCCTTCAAGATGACAATATCGATATCACTGTAAGTTTGTTTTTTTCCCATCCATCTCTACCGGAGTTGAATCATTCATTTTTATTTTTCATGTCATTTCTCCATATAGGCTGATAAGCTTCAAACTCTTGTCAAGGCTGCTGGTATTGATGTTGAACCCATCTGGTTCTCCTTGTACGCCAAGGCTCTCCAAGGTCAAAACCTCGGTGAACTCCTTTTGAACGTTGGTGCCCCTGGTGCTGGTCCCGCTGTTGCTGGTGGTGCTGCTGTTGCTGGTGGTGCTGCTGAAGAAGCCAAGGAAGAAGCTAAGGAAGAAGAAAAGGAAGAATCTGACGAGGTAAGTTGATAATTGTATTTATCTATCATTTTTTTATAATCTCTTATATAATCTTTTTTTCTTTATTAAAAAAAAACAAATATAGGATATGGGTTTCGGTCTTTTCGATTAAAGAATGATTTGTAGATAGTATTTGTTTTATCATCCTCTATTTGTGAAATAAAATATCATACATCCTTTCTTTTTTGAAAAAAAAAATAATCAACAATATACAACTGGACTTTTTTTTTATTTATTTTTATTTTTTATTGTTATTATCAAATGCAGAGATAGAAAGAGGAGGGTAGTCATCAAGAAAACTAAGCAATGAATAAACTAACTACTTTGAATAATGGACAGTGAATAGGATGGTTGTTCAAATTAGGGTGAATTGAATGAAATAAACTATAATAAATGAATCATCATGTTGTTCGTTCACCATCATCTACAGCTGCCATCAGATCATGAAGTATATCATAGCATTCGTTGAGCAAAGCTATGCATATGGCTTGACCTAATACAAAAGAAAAATGCCTTCAGTTTATTTTCTTTCATTTGACCTTTTTTTTTTTTGTAAAAAAAGAATTTACCTTCAGGGATATTGCCTTCATCATCATAAAAGATTCCATTTTGTCGCATATTATCAATACTTGCCAACTTTAATTGATATGGATATAAATCACGAGCTATCATCATAGAAAGAGTCAAAGATTATCAATCCTTTCTTTCTTTCCTTTTTTCTTGTAATCATTTTTTTTTTTTGATATCTTACCAGAGTCCGGTTTTCCCCATTTTGTTACCTCCAATAAACAACGACGTACAGTGCTGAGCTGATTGTGAATAGGCATAATGGCTTCACTGACAGGTACATTTTCGCTTAGCATTTTTGTAATCAGACGGTAACAGCCACGTAATAAAAAGTTGATCAATGCTTGTCCATCTGGTACATTGTCTTCTCCAGCTTGTGGATCACGGAATTTCCCATTGTGTCGTAATTTTTCAATTTCTTGTAGTTGTAACTAAGAAGTTTGTTTTTTTAGAAGAAAAGATAAGTTGACATTATCCTATTCTTTCATTATTAACTGATCTTACTTGGAATGTATATAAATCAGTTTCCCGCAAAGTCCATCGATGTGTCAAAGCTAATCGTTCTAATTGAGCTTTTATTTCCTTCAGTCGATCAGCAATAGGTTTCAAACTATCAGAAATATTATCAGTAGACGCAATCAAATCATGAGTTTCTTCATAAAGCTGTTCCAATAATCCAACAATCAAAGCTTGTCCATTTGGTACTGATCCATCTTTTGGAAATAAATCTGATTTCAAATTGTCAATTTGTCGTAACTGATAAAAAGAAAAGAAAAATGAATCAAACTATTCCTTATACTTTTTCTTTCTTTCTTATATTGTACCTTTTCTTGAAATGGATAAATGTCACTTGCTTTAAAACCACAGGGTCTTTGAGCTACCATGGCTAATTGTCGTCGTAGTTCCACAAGATCGTCTTGGAGAGGTTTTCTAAAAATAAACACAAGAAATATAAGGTTAATGGAGTTAGCGCAAAATGTGGCAAACTTACAGTTCTGGTGACACTTTTCGGATAGTAGATAAAAGTGAATCCAATGCGTCCTCTATCAATTAAAAAAAAAAAAAAAAGGTTACAAAAAATAAAGATGATGAATATATGTTAAATAACAAACTTACTGCTTTTAGTGTATTTCTTTTTCAATAGATCAAGGAAATAAGTGGGGTGATCATCAGGTTGATCTCGATCTTCATATATAATACTTCCAATATCTTCCAAACGTTCTTCAATTTCCACCAACACACGATCTGTGTAAATTCCCATTTGATTGAGTTGATCCAAGTAACGCTATTTTTGAATGATAGAATAATACCAATAATAATAATAATAATAATAATAATAAAAATGTCATTAATGTTATTGAATAGATTCTATTTTTTTTTTTTTTTTTACTTACTTCAACCGTAACCAGTTGGGCATAAACTGCAGGATCTAAATAACAATAATAATCATAATGATAAAATCAGCACAAAAGAAAAAATAATATAGTAATCATCCTACTTTCTCCACTAAACAACTCTAAAACTTATCCCCAAAATAACTATTTTTTTTTTAAAAAAATAAAATAAAATAAAAATAAAAAAACTATAAAAAAAAAAAAAAACTTACATTCACGGTTTCTTCCAATAGTCATAAAAAACAGAGATAATAAAGACATAACATCGTCCAAGACATCATTAACACGATTGCGGTTCTTTGAGCTCCATACATCCCCTGATCGACACGTTGCTAGTAATTCGACTTGTTGTTCAGTTTGTTGATATAACGAGATAATATCTTCAGCTTTGGGATAACTATCTCTATCTTTTTTCAGTGCAGATAGTCTATGCCGTATACTAATAAGCTTTTCCAGTATAGGTGCCTCTATATTCAATAATAAGAGAAGAATGAGTATAAAAAAGCAGATATAACAAATATTAAATAAAGGATAGGTGAGAGAGAAAGAGACAGAATCAATCAAAAGTTGTTTCATGTTTTTCCTTATATATAGTTAAATTATTTTACCTTGCATAGGAATAGGAACTGTGCTCATGGTATGTAAAGATATTTGAATTGATATAGATGAGGTAAAAATAGAAGAAGGAAGAAGAAAGAAATAGAAAAAATAAGGGAAAAAGAAAAAATAGAAAAAAGAACGCTTGAGGGAAATTTTTTTCTTTTCGAAGCGCTTTGCTCGGTTAATAAAAAGACCGAGTCTGTCAGCTCACCTTTTTTTTTTTTCATTCTACCCCGCATGATTATCATAGCTAAGGTTCTTGTTTATTACATGATTTTATAAAGGGGAATAGGTCTCTTTCATTCAAGAAATGTGATCAGATCTTCCCTGAGTGAACTGGTCAAAAATATAGATTTACATATCGTATTTATGAATAATCAAAAAAAAAAAAAGAAATTGATGCATTATGTAGTTTCTGGTATCATAAGAATTTTCTTATACTGGAGATCGTATTATTGATCAAATAGCACTTAAGAAGCTAGAGCAGACATATATGATAATAATGGTAATAGGATAGTACATCGAATGTAGTAATGGATGATCACATGATGATATTTTTCTTACGGGTGATTATGAATAACGTGTATTATGATGACTATATGATACACAGTATTGATTATAAACGGTAAATGACAGAGGGAAGTTTAATATAATAAACGATGTTTGATGATAAAAAAAAAAACATATGAGCCGGAGCCTGATTTCAAACAAATTTTCTTTTTCTCTTTCTTTTCCTTTCTTTCTCTCTTTCTTTTTTTTTTTTTTTTTTTTTTTTTTTTTTTAAACGTATCTCACTGAAATGGATCACTTTGATTCATCATACGACGCTCATGAAAGTGATGGTTGGAGAGATCCTACAATCTTACCTGATGCTAATTCTCTTCGACGTTCTGGAAATATTGTGAATCGTCATGAAACTGAAGTGACTGCCCCTAGCCGACAACCTGACGACTGCTGGATGTTGCCTTCTACCAGTACAGAAGTAGATATCTTGGGACCTCAAAATAAACAACTGGAAATTATTCAAAAGAAAACTGAAGCATACTTGGTATTCAACCGTGCAAAACATCAAGTTGATATTTGGGGTGATCACGTTTCCATTCCTCTTGCCAGACAGTATCTTGATCATTTGGGCGACCAACACCATGAAAAGAAACAGCCAACAAGAAAAACCAAGAAATGGGGAAAACCTGAACGTCAACTAACGGAAAAAGAACAACGACGCGAAGAAAAACGACAACAACGCCAGATGGAGGAAAGAAGCTATCAAGGTCTTCCTGCTGGTCCTCAACCTTATATTGCCTTTTTTCCACTTCCTGATAACAACCTTCCATTGGAAAAATTCGTTGGTGAAAAGGAAAGTTTTCTCAACAAGCTTCGAGCATCAGGAAAATCACACATATGGTACGAAGAATCTATGAATGCTTTCAAAGTTGCTGGCCAAGACCAAGATCTAGTTCAAGAAACTGCCACCCGTTTACGTCAATGGTATCTCAAACAGTGTAGAAGACTTATGCCTGCCGAACTACGACTTTTATATCAACCCACAAAGAATATTGGTGCCCGATTCATCAAATTACCAGCATCCTTTACACCATGTGAACTTTATCTTCGTCAAACTGAATTTGATTCTTATCGGATGTTGGACCCTCTTGTCACAGGAGCCATCAAGGATACTCTTCATAAAAAAACAAATGCTTTGGTCAACCGCCCTAAGGAATCTTTGGATCTAATTCAACTTGGAAATGAAGAAAATTATGAGGGATCTATTGAAGACAATGATGAATATCAAACTACTGGAGGTGATGGCGATTCTTCTGTTGTCTCGAAAAGTCTTTTGGATCTTAACGAACGAAATGCAAAATTGATTTCTGTTAAATTGGATGAAGGCCTGGAAAGCTTGCGATTATTGGATTGGGATATTTCTTTAGATGTGATCTTTGGACAAATTTATCTTGTAAGCTATCCCAAGAAAACTGATATGTATGTCTTTAGTGCAGAAGAATTGGCGGACAAGTACTTTCCTCATGACAAATTCGAATCCAAATTGGCACCTTGTATTGGTACGAGTCATGAACATGTCAAGGGTTTATTGGAATATCTTTCTCGACACGGCGAAGAGTATGCGGATTCACCTAGAACCTCTTTTACTGTTGAAGCTATACAAATGCCTACATTACCAGAAGCACCCAAAGAAGGATTTTCTCGTGGTGATCGTGCTACTGCTCCTGATTCTGGTACTATCAAGCCTGGTCTTTCTTGGAGAACGATGGTGAAGGTGAACGGATTTACAAAGGACGGTTATGTTAGATTATGGGATTGTGTAACGGATTACAAGTCATTGGTCAAGATTAGTTGCGCCAACTTGGAAGGTGAATACTCTTGGGAAACACGATTGAAATATGCTCGACGATTACCTTCTGAACTCAATACTCCTCATGGACAGTTTGTAGATAAGATGCGACTCACGAATACAAATCGACTTTCGATGATGATGGTACCAGGTTATCAACCTCATATTATTAAACAAATCACAACATGGGTTTATGGTTGGGGATCTTATGTAGTGGAAGTGGAAAAGGAAGAAATGTGGGATATGGCAAATATGGATGACATTCATACTTCCAAGTTAACAACATCTGGTCTTCCTTTGGATCTGTCGAAATTTACTCCTCATCGTGTCAACTATCATATATCCATGTACAAGGAACGCTGGAGAAATAGGTTTTCTGATAATCTCAACTTGGATATTGGTGAAGCACCTTCATGGACCCCTCGTCATTTCCTGAACAACCCTGGTACTGCCAATATGAATGATCAAGAAGATGCTAAAACCATTCAAGAGGATGCCAAGAAATTTGCTGATATGTTGTCTAGTGTTTTGCCCCGTTATTTTGAAAATCGTCCAGTATCCTTAGTTTAGTATCCATTTTTTTTATGTTTTCATACCCTTTATCACTCTGTCTATATTTTATCAAAAAAAAAAAGGAAATAAAATTACTTTTGATTACTTTTATTTATTCGTTTTTAATGCCTGTACTTAATATGACAGAAGATGATTCATGCATAGTCAAAATAGAAGATTTTTTTTTTTTGGTTCGAACCTGAGTCCAAAAATGAAGTGACTCAAAAGAAAACGCTCAGTGGCTAAATTTGACGTTGTGTCAATAATTATATAAACAACTGACTTTTTATTTGTTCTCTTTCTTTTTTCTTTTCTTTTTTTTTTTTTCTTCCCCTTATTTTCCTTTTTATTTGAAACATGGTTCTCAAACTTGTTGTTGCCACAAAGGCATCTCCTATAAGCTATGGTAAAGTAATATGATCAAAAGGAAAAACCATTCAAGGTCAATATATAGATAACTATATATATATATATATATATATAGACTGACTAACTATATTTTTTTTTTATGTACCTTAAAGGATCACTCGCTATCGCTCAACAAATCAACTCTATCAAGCCTGGATCTATTGAAATCGATCTACTAGATGCCAAGACCGTTGAAGGTGATAACATTACCGCTCTTGTTGACTATGAAGGGTAAATAAAGATATATATAAGATTTTGACAATGTTACTTATCGGTATTTTCTTCTTAGTGCCAAATATGATAACTCATATTCAATTGCTCGTCTTTTTGGTCGACTCTTCCCTGAAGCCAGTTTATATGATCCCAAGGATCCTATCAGCTCTACTTTGGTAAGAAATTAGATGTAGATAATATTAAGATCAGATAACTAATTAATTTTTTTTTTTATTTAGGTGGATCAATGGCTTGACTTTGCTCAAATCAAATTGGATACTGCTGATTTCAAGGCTCAAAATGAAGCTTTCAAGGAATTGAACAAGTATCTTACTCTTCGTTCTTACATTGTTGGTTACTCTGTATCTATTGCCGACTTTGTTATTTTTGGTGCTTTAAAGGGTAAAGATAAAAATAAAATTATATACTTTATCTATTTACTAATACAACATAAAACTCTTATTTTTTTTTTTTAGCTTCTTTGGCCTTTGGACGCGTCTTTAAAACCAAAAAGGAGTCCCTTGGTATTTATCTTGTTCGTTGGTTCGAATATATTCAATCTCTTGATGCTTCTAAATTGGCTGTGGATAGTGTACAATCTACTCAAAAGAAGCAAGACAAATCTTCCAAATCTGCTTCAAAGGTAAAGAGAAAAAGAGAGAGAGATTCATAAAAGGAATGACAGTATATATATTTACCTTCTTATTATATAGGGTAAGAATTCTGATCAAGGTAAATTCGAAATTGGTCTTACTGAAGCTGAAATGGGCAAGGTTGTTACTCGGTTCCCTCCTGAACCTAGTGGCTATCTTCATATTGGACATGCTAAGGCTGCTTTGTTGAATCAATACTTTGCTGAAACTTACAAGGGCAAGATGATTGTACGATTTGATGATACCAATCCAAGCAAGGAAAAGGAAGAATTCGAAGAATCTATCAAGGAAGATTTGGCTCTTATTGGTGTGGATTCTACCATTGTCACTCACTCTTCTGATTACTTTGATCAAATGTATGAACTTGCCCTCAAATTGATCAAGGATGGTAAAGCTTATGTGGATGATACCGATCAAGCAACTATGCGTGATCAACGTATGAACTGCGTACCTTCCAAATGCCGTGATTTGTCTGTGGAAGAAAATTTGCGTCGTTTTGATGAAATGAAAAATGCCACTGAATTTGTAAGTATAATATATTTAAATAAAAAAAATATTTAAATAAAAAAAAAACGAAAACTCACTTTATTTATTTATTTATTTATTCTTAGGGTCAATCTTGTTGTTTACGTGCCAAGATTAGTGTGAATGATCCCAATGGTACTCTTCGTGATCCTGTTATTTACCGTTGTAACTTGACTCCTCATCATTATGCTGGTGACAAATGGAAGATGTATCCTACCTATGATTTTGCTTGTCCTATTGTCGATTCTTTGGAAGGTGTGACTCATGCTCTCCGTACCAATGAATACCGTGATCGTAATGCTCAATATCAATGGATGATCGAAGCTCTTGGTCTTCGCAAGGTCACTATTTGGGATTTCAGTCGTATCAACTTCGTCTACACCTTATTATCTAAGCGTAAGCTCCAATGGTTTGTTGATAAAGGTTTTGTTACTGGTTGGGATGATCCTCGTTTCCCTACTGTCCGTGGTATCCGTCGTCGTGGTATGACTATTGAAGCTCTCAAACAATATATTCTCATGCAAGGTGCTTCTCAAAACACGTTATTATTGGAATGGGATAAACTCTGGGCTTTGAATAAGAAGGTAATTGATCCTGTGGCTCCTCGTCATACTGCTGTATTGAAAGACAAATTGGCTGTCTGCAATATCCAAGGTATCTCTGCCAAGGAAGTCAAGGAAGTGCCATTACATAAGAAGAATCCTGATGTCGGTACAAAGAAGACCAACTATTCCTCTAAGATTGCCCTTGATCAAGAAGATGCTCAATCTTTGGAAGATGGTGAAGAAGTAAGTCTCTAGTATATATATAATCAGAATGATTCAGTTGATCTCACCTTTTTTTTTTAAAAAAATAGATTACTTTGATGGATTGGGGAAATGCCTTTGTTCGCAAGATTCAAAAGGATGGTGATATTGTGACCAGTGTAGATTTGGAGTTACATTTGGAAGGTGATTTCAAAAAGACCAAAAAGAAATTGACCTGGTTGTCTTATGATGATGAAGTTGTGCCTGTGACTTTGGTGGATTACGATTACTTGATTACCAAGAAGAAGGTGGAAGAAGGGGATGATGTCAAGGATTTGGTGACTCCTGTGACTGAATTCAAGGTGGATGCTATTGCTGATGCCAATATTAGTCAATTGAAGAAAGGTGATATCATCCAATTCGAGCGCAAAGGTTATTACATTTTGGATGCTCTTGCTACTGCTACCGACTCTGCTCAATTCATTCAAATCCCTGATGGCAAGGCTGCTTCTACTATCTCCAAACACAAATGAAAAGGTACAATCAACTCATTTTTAGTTTTTTTTTTTTGTGTATGTAGTTTATCGTCTTTTTATTATCATTATATTAGCATTCGTTAGTTTGAATTTTCTTTTTAATAAAGTCAACTTTATTGTGATAAAAGGTCTTTCTTGTCTTTATTCTTCATCTTCCCATTATTATCATTCATATCCACATTTCATCACACGGTAAAAAAAAAAAAAATATTGATCAGATATTGATTTTTAGCCAATACCTGTATGATTTTTTTTTTTTGATGTTGGCATATGTATATTGACTTTTCGTATTGAAAAGTCGATACTAGTATTCATTGTTCAATATATTTTTTTTCTTTTTACCGTGTCAGAGCGAGATATCAACGTATATCGGAATAATAACAATAATCAGGAACACCATACACAGTAGGACACACGAAAAAAAAAAAAAAAGAAGATGATTTTCGTTTATTTGCTCTGCGTATATAAAGTAGGTATGTTTGTAAGTAGGGGGTAAGGAAAGAAACACATACGTGCGTATCCAACATTCAGTGAGAAAGGAAGGGGAAGGTAAATAATAATAATAATAATAATAAAACATGAGTAAGAAAGAAGAAGGCATATAAAATAAGGCATGTATAATAGATAGAACTACAAAAAAAAAAAAAAAATAATGAGAAATAAAAAAGAAAAGTATATATAAAGGAAGGATAAAGAAAGAAATAAAAAAAAAGTATAATTCACAATAAAAGAAGGGGGGATAATGACTAACTAATAACCAATGAGATGACAAAAAAGAAAGATGGATAGATCAGAATTGATAAAAGATATTGGTTTTGTGTATAATGCCATCAGCCGCCTTGACCAGCAATAACGGCAATTGGTAGTGAGTCTTGATACGTGCTGCATTGACAAGATTGTTTGATGAGATGGTGGGTGATGTGGATGAGATCGGTGCTTGGTATGATTCCACAAATGTACAATCCATGAGTTCCTGTCGAGAAGGTAAACGACAAATGACGAGTTCGCGACTTTTGTATTCCACATGTGGTGCCTTGATATCCCCTAACCAAACTTGCAAATCTCGAGCCAGATTGTCACCATGTAATTGAAGAACATCATCTTGCATGACGGAATAATGAGATAGATGAGGAAATACAAGAGAGGCTGGTGATGTAGATATTGATTTTCGATGTTGCTGTAAATAAGATGATGATTGTTGTTGTTGTTGTTGTTGTTGTTGTTGTTGTTGCTGTTGTAAAGGATATGTATGTTGAAGAGAAGAAGGATCACTGTTGTTGTCTGACGGCATAGATGAAGTAGGAGGCAAAAATGTATAGCTTGCAATATCTGTTCCTACCAAAGTCCACACTGCTGCATCAGATACATCCTCATACCAATAAGCACCACCCAATGGTCCATTGATCCATGAAGTTGATGATGATGAGGCAGCCGATGATGTTGATACTCGACGATGATGATTTTCAGGAATCGAGACTGATCGTGCACGATGATTCACCCAGTTACCATTTTGCATACCTGACATTGTAGAAGTAGATACAGAACCTTGTAGATGATGATGATGATGAGGATGTTGAAATTGTTGTTGTTGAAGTCCATAGTCATCATAACTATTAACACGACGTCGATGAGGAATAGTATTTGAGGTGATATTGTTATAAAAATCAGCAGTAGTCATATTGTTGTGATCATGATGCTGCATGGATTGAATAATATTATTGTTGTTATTATTATTATTATTACTACTGTTGTTATCGCTGGCAGTTGGTGATGGTGGATGAGGTTGATTGACAAATGTAGATACTTTTCGTTTTCGTACGACACGGCCCCCTTCTTCGATGATTTCTTCTTGAGCAAATGAAGCAGGTTGATGAGGTGGAGGTGGAGGAGGATTCTTGAGAATAGGTTGACGCTGTTCCGATGATCTGTGCATCCCAACCATATCATTCAGACAAGCCAGATAAGTCACAGGGGAAGTATATCGTGGTAACATACCTTCCATCAGACCGGTAATCAAATCGTTTGTATTTTGTTGATATTGTTGATTATTTGCACGACGTTGCTGATTTGAAGTCTGAGACGGATCGTGAACAATTTGAAGGGCAATCTTGTGTAACTGAGAGACGGGATCACCAAGCATTTCATCACCATATTCACCACCATTGGCAAGAAGAGGTTCATCCAAGCAACGAGCACCACCAACTACTGTTGAAGCTTTGTCCACTTTTCGAATAATCATGACAGGACTGACTAAACCTGTAGTCAAACATTGTAAAACAATATGTTGATTATAATGAATAGCTAATGGTTGTTGCGTTGTATTTCGAAGAGCGATAGCAGGAGGAGGAGGATAATTCACACTTGGTTTGAATGCACGATGACCAATATAATCTTCAGGTTGATTAGGCACAGTGTTCTCATCACGGAATTTTTGTTGTTCAGGAGGGCGAGAGGTATCGACTAACCATATAACAAATGGATCCCAAGAGGCTGTTCGTGCTACAAAACATGTTCCATCATTACTTTTCGATTGTTCGGTAGGAGATTGACCAGGATAGGCGAATGGAGAATCATTTCCGTTGGATACACCAAGGTATTTAGTTGAAACAGTCTGGGATCGAATGCGATTAAAAAGAGAGACAACAGATCCATGATGAATGCATACTAATCAAAATCAAAATCATCAATATTTCAAAAAAAAAAAAATAATTTTTTTAAGACTTACATTCCATATTTTTGATACTTTGTCTTTTTTTAGAAGGCTTGCTAATGACCTTGATACCTTTTCCAGCCAAAGTCCCCATCCATTGTCCATGAACTTGTAGTTTAACTAAACATTCTACACGTTTTCGTTTTTCATCAGCATCATTGATATAGAGTTGTTTGGATACACATCGACCTCCACCTAAAGGTTCCATTCGAGGGTTATGATACCAATCGCCACCATTGTTTTTTATTTCCGTGTTTGAATGACTTTTAAATCGTGTATTGTTGGTATTGGTGAGATCAGCGGTTGTTGTTGATGATGGTGTCATTGATTGAGTTTGTTGGCGGGGAAAACCAGTTTGTCCTACCACGGCGGCATTGATTTGACTATACCATTCAACTTGCCCAGTTTGTGAAGAAGATTCGCCGGAAATGCATACGGTCACTTTGGGAGGTGTCACTATCGTCATTGTGTCACCATGACCTTCTTGAAAAGAATGTTGTTGTTCATCATCATCATCAACATCGTCATTGCCTCCAATATCCTTTGTTGTACCATTGTTTTGATGTGTTGCAAAAGAGGAAGAACTAATCGATTTTTGTTTCCTTGACCACCAAGTAGAACCAACTAGAATCGCAGTAGGTGGAGGACATAAAAATCTAAAATATAAAAAAAGAAACAAAAACAAAAAAAAAAAAAATTCAGTGGTGTGAAAAAAAAAAATGAAAATTGACGGAACATAAAATGCTACTAACCTTTTCTCAGTGCCGTAGCTCTTTTGTGCGACTTTACTGGACATAATGATCACAGTTTTTTCACCTATGGCGCTCGGATCCTTGGATTGAAGGTATAGCTGAATGATGGGTCGAATCTTGGCTGCCGTTACTTGTTGTTGAATCACACGTGCTGTAGCCACTGCATGGAGATTTCTTGGTGGGAGTGAACGAAGAGCTGTAGATGTAGTGGTATTGGTAACTGCGTTGCTATTGTTATTGCCAACTGATAATGATTGAGTTGTTGTTGTTGATGATGATGACGATGATGATGTAGAAGAAGGTGCTGACGGATGTTGTCGTCGATAATCAAATACCAACTCTGTGGACATCATGGGAGCCTGGGAAGATGAAGTATAAGGTTCATAAGGCGTTCCTTCATTGATAGTCATCACCATATCCATATCCGTACTACCATTGTTTTTAGGAAATCCAGTAGGTGATGATAGAGGAGATAAATGTTGTTGTTGTTGTTGTTGATGATGATGATGATGGAAAGTAGTCATAGTTGTAGGTTGTTGTTGCTGTCGAAGCGAGAGATTGGATAATCGACCATACATTGGAGTAATAGCAGGTGATGAATGAGTTGATGCCATAGTTGCAGGTGAAGATGGAGGTGAACCAGTGTCGCTTACAGTAGGAGGATGATGATGAGAAGTCAATAACATCATAGTATTGTTGTTCCCTGAAGGTACCGATTTATCAGAGGACTATCAAAAAAAAAAAAAAAACCAAAAAAGGATTAGTTAGTGAAAACAGACTAAACAGCCTTTTTTTTTTTTTTTTTTTTTTTTTTTTTTTTTTTAATAAAATACCATTGGTGATGGGTCAGATATGGTATCAAATTTCATAATATCAAAATCAGGTTTGTCGACTGGTTTTCCATCAGGCAAGGAGTCCAAAAAACCCTCAGGAGAAAAAGCGGACTGATTGGACCGATCCATATTTGAATGTGAGTTAGATCGATAGGATGTTATTGATTGGTTAGTGGAGTCCCAAGGAGCAAGGTTCAGTTGAGAGTTTGATTCAAATGATCTATTGTCCAACTCGTGAGTTTGCAACAATGAATGAAGAGTATCATGTTGTGATGGTGGATGAGTATAATTTTCTTCTTCTTGCTGCTGTTGTTGTTGATGTTGTTGTTGTTGTTGTTGCGTATTACCATTATAAGCATCATCACTATTTGAAGGAAAGAAATCGTGAGATTCTTGTTGAAAACCATCAAAAACAAAAGGAGAAGGTTGTTGTTGTTGTTGAGAAGTAGCCCCAAAAGAATCGTGATAGGATGATTGAGAAGATAGAATAGTGGCTGAGTGCATGTTTCCCTGCTCCATAGCGGATGACCAATGGTTCGGTTGTTGTTGCTGTATGGAATCAGTCAATTGAGTAGTTGTTGAAGGTGACCATTGGTAATCACTAAAAAAAGTTTCTGATGTTGATACACGTTGTTTTCGTTTACGCGAATCAATTGTTGATATTTCAAGTAAAGAGGAAGAAGAAGAAGAAGGAGCAGAAGAAGTAGCTGGCACTTGAAAGTAATTAGAAGGCACCGATATTGGTTGATATTCTGCCATGAATACCAATTCAAATCAACCAAGATGGGAGAATGTAAATAAGACAAGTAGTAAAAAAAAAAAAAAAGAAAGGGAATGTACAAAAACAAATAAAAAATAAAAATAAAAAATAAAAGAAAGAAAGGATTTATTATTGAAAAGTGTGGGAGAACATAAAGAATATGAACGAAGAAAGTAAAAAAAAAAAAAAAAAAGGAAAAAAAAAAGGTTTAACAAAAAGTGCGGGGTAAACTGGATGCTGATTTTAAAATTCCAGGCAAGTTGGATTTACCACGTCTTGTGTGGCTCCTCCTAAATACACACACGCTATAAAAAAGGTCTATCATAACAAACAATAACAACAACAACAACAAAACTAGGATAATGAATCTATTCATCCTATTATAAAACATAATTGACAGTAATAGAGAAGAAAACGAAAAAAGAGAGAGAGAGAGAGAGAAGAAAAAACAAACCTGATCGATATTGATTCCAATGATACGTTTACGTAGATCAAAAACGGGAGACAAAAGTGGGGTCTCCCCAACAACGAAAAAAAGCGACATCATCCACGTTCTACAGTGTCTTTTTTGCTTTGGTTCACGTTACACTTATCCCATATACAATCAAGACGAAATCTATGCACATGACCATTTTGTATCCATTGTCCTCTTTCTTTCTTTCCTAAAAGAACAAAAAAAAAAAAAAAAAAAAGAGAGAACTAAGAAAAACATTCTATTTTGACATTTTTTCTTTATTTTTATTTTTGTATTAGTAAAATAATAACTAGACTACTATAGTAAATCTCCAAATATTTAAACTAAAACATACACGATAGTATAAACTTTAAAAATAATAATAATAATGTATAATCCAAACATAAGAAAAAAAAGACAAATCTGTCATTTCTATATCTAGTACAATTCCTAGTTCCAGTTCATCCAATCCAATTACCAATATCAGTTAGAATCATAAATCCAATAATAAAAAAAAAAAAGAGGTAAGTCTTCTTTTCGGTCATAAAGTCATTGGAATATTTGTATGTTTTCCTGTCCTGGAAAAAAGAAACAAAAAAAAAAAAACTTTTGTGAGGGGAACTAACGGTGATACAATAAATCTAATTTTTTTTTTTTTTTACCTATGATGACGATATCGCCGTTGAATGTTCATCACCTGGTCTGTTCTTTGTTGTAGCGTCAATGTTGCCTAACAGATTTTACACTTATTTTAATCATCCACTTATATATATATATATATATTATTTACCTTGATAAACAAAATCTAATGTAGCCATCACTGTTTTCATATCTTGTTCCATCACTTGTGTCCAATTCTTGACGTCACCTAACTCCTAATGATATATGATAAATTAATATTACCCATATTCAAATCTTTTCTCTCTTCTTTTTTTCTTCTTTTTAATACCTTGAGAGCATCATTGAAATCATCAACGAGGGTTAACCATTGTTTGGTTTGCTTGGTATATCTTGATGTCTGTGTAGCTAATTCTTTTGATGCTTGTTCTAGGGCTTTTTGTTTTGCAAACATGGTCGATACACTATATTATAAAATGAATGCAAATAAAGTCATTTAAAGTCTTGCAAGTTGGTTTTCTTTTTTACCCTTGATTCACGTGGTCAGATACTGTGTCGGTTAAGGTATGTGTTGTATTCAAAGCTTCTTTTCTTAACTGATCTATTTAAAATAAATAGAAAAAAACAATGAATACGTATGTTTCTACTATATACATATGATGATCCTAAGGAATAGCAATCTTGTTGTTCCTTTTCTTTTTTTTTATTACCATTTTGTCGTTTTGATTCTGCTTGTTTCTGATGATGGTTTTTCAATAATTGTGCTAAAGACATTTGATATATATATATAAAAGAAAATAAAACGGAAAGAAAGTAAAAAAAAAAAAAAAAAAAAAAAATGCGAGCGTACTTCCGATTTTTATTCCGGCAACTTGGAAATTATTGAATTGAAAAAAAAAATGGTATTACTTTTACGAAGTAAATTGATATTATTGTTTTTTCAAACAAGCCTACCATCATATAATAAAAGATACTATTATGATATTATATCTAATGTACTTGATTAAAAATGTACCCGGGTCCAACATCCGGTGATAATGATTTTGAAAGAAGTTGGTACCCAAGAGATAGGATTTGAAGTCCGCTTACTGCCCCGTGGTATGACAAAAAGGTAAAGAAAACGTGTGTCGAGGCAAAAAAAAAAAAAAAACAAGAAAAATAAAATAAAGATTTTGACATGTATAGTCCAATAGGGAAATATATTATAAACTAGTATAAAAAGTAAAGGAAATCATAAAATAGTTATTATAATATTCTATTAATATATTAAAAAAAAATAAAAATAAAAGGATTTTCCACACATCACACATACATATACATATATTATGTTAGAGTAGAGACTCCTCTCCGACTGACGCAAAAAAAAAAAAAAAAAAAAAATCTTATTTTCTTTTCTTTTTTTTTTTTTCTTCTTTTCTTTTCCTTTTTTTTTTTTTTTTTTTTTTCCTTTATATATCTATTTCTATATATTATCCTATGGTAACTACCATTCCTACTATTCCTTTATCTCCCATTACCAAATCTTGGTTACTATGTCAAACTGACCTTGAACAAGCAAACGTAGCACTTTCCAGGGCAAAAACTCAAACTCATCCTAATGTGTCTGTCAGCATTTTACGAAAACTTCTCGAGCAAGTCAAGGTAGAAAGACACCGTCATGATAATTTAACAAGACAAATGCAATCTGTACAAGCTGCCACTGCTCTTTATTGGACTCCTGATACTTTAGCCAAACAAATTGCTATTATTGATTGTCAATTATTCAGTATGGTCAAACTCGAAACTTCTTTACTCTGCCAACTGGATCTTGTCAATTCTCAACTTGATCGTTTATTGGATTTTCACCATTACCTTTCTCATAGTTTTGCACATCAACTTATATTTTGGTCAAGTTTATCCAAAACTACTACTTCGACTGTTATACCTCCTGTACAGCCCAAAGACAATTTGATATCCCATTTGGTTCAAGTCGCTCACCGTCTTTTACATATTTATCGTGATTTCTCTGGATTCGCTGCTATCATGAAAGCCCTTATGTTACCTCAAGTACAACGCTTGCGTTCTCTATGGAAGAATTGCCCATCTCGTATCAAAGAATTATTTAGTGAAATGGTTCCTATCTTATCATCTGATCAACAATACCAAGCATACCACAATATCCTCTATCAAAAACTCTCTTACTTTTTCTTTACACCATCATCTACTCTTGACTCAAAATCAATATCCAAAATGGTAGTGATTCCTTGGATGCAACCTCATCTACTCTCTTTACGCTCTATCGTGACTGACTATGCAGCTATTGGTGACGACCATGCAACATTACAACAAACATCAACAACTCCTTCCAAGAATCATTTGTGTCACCAAACTACTTCCAATATTGAACTTGTTTTGTCGGCCCCAGGACTTCAAAAACTGGCTGTGATCATGGCTCTCTTGGAACAATGTCAAACCTGTCCATCTTCATCCGATTCCTCCTTCTCTTCCATGACAACAAATACAATACCTTCAGCTTCTTCAATAGATATTTTGGAAGATTACATGCGGCCTTGGCGTCAAGATAATCATCATTATAATACTTTTTCTCCTGTCTCTATGGAAACAACAGGCGTCAATACAAACAACAACAACAACAACAACAACAAGAACAACAAGAACAACAACAACAGCAGCAGCAGCAGGAGATCAAGTCGACATTCTATGCATCCCACTACCAACAAGTCAAACACTAGTACTACTGTCCATGATCTTCATACTCTTTCTCCTGGTGATCTACTGGTGCATCATTGGTTAGTATCTCGTGTCTATTTACGCAGAGATCAGCTCGTGGATGAAAGTATACAAGTACAGCCTTTACTGCCTGGTGAACAACTCGTTTGTGATGCATTTGCTTCTGATGATGGTGCCTTGGAAATCCTTCTTCGCAAAAAATTAGATACTACTTCTCGACAGCACCTTACTGACAATAAACATCATACACAGTCAACCAATCCAGCTTCACCACGTATCTCTGCAGCGTTTGTCGGATGGAATACATCAACAACAAGGATTGAAAATGGAATTCACAACAGTACTACGGTTGATACCAATGACGAAAAACCACAACAGGATGGGAAAATGGATGATGATGACGACAATCTGGATTCTCATAATATCAAGACTGATCATCACAGTAATCAGCATACTCCATCATACGATAAAGGTGCCACTTCGCTCGAACATATCAATGTATCTCAACTACCATCACTATCTTTGTCAACCGATGATGACCACGTAATGAAGCAACAACAACAAGTAGGAGAAAAAACGAGTAGAATGGATAGCGCTAACTCGGCAACTGCATTGGATACACATTGTCCTGAAGATATGATTACAACCGACTCATTACAAGTAGACAATGGAAATGATTCGTCTGGAATGACACAGGATTTGACAGTTGATCTTGGGGACAAATCAACAACGACAACGACAGGAACAACAGCAACAACGGCAACAACCATAACAACAACGACAACAGGATCTATAGCATCATCTGTTTCTGTAGTTATTGAAAATCCAAGTAGTAAGCAAGAAAAAGAAAAAAAAGATCAAAAGGCAATGCCCACCTCAACTAACAACCCAAGCAAGAAATCCAAGCTCTCACCTACTGCACCTGAATTTGTACCATTAATGGTGGTGGCTCAAAGTCAATATGAAAATGTACCATCATCTGTAGCGGTGTCACCATCATCATCAGCACACGGCTCCCTTCAAGAAAACCTCTTATCGAATAACATGCACGCAAACATCAACAGCAACAAGCGAAATGGATATATACCTATGCCTAATAATATCAATGAATCATCTTCAGAGGAAGAATGGAATGGATACCCAACCCCTGTCTTAGAAGAAGAAGAAGACATATATGACCAAAAGCAACAACAACGACGACGATCTCATCTTGACAATGATGATGATGATGACGATGATGATGAAATTTGGACAGGATACCCAGGACCTCAACAACGACATGGATCGATGCATTCTATTGTATCAGATGAATGGAAAGGATACGAGGCTACCAAGGAAGAAGCAACATGGGAACTGGAAACGGCACTCAAGATGAAACAACGTGATTGGCAAGGTTATACTTTGGAAACTTTGAATGAGCAAGAGCTTGATGGCCAATAATTTTTTTTTTTTTTTTTTGGATCTATTTTATACTTGATTAGTTTAGTTCATCCCTTATTTATTCCTTTGATTATTCAATAAAAAAAATGATTCATTACAATTAATTGATACTTATATATGACTCAATTGGCCAATGTCTATTTCTTTTTTTTTTTTATGGGCATATGGGGTTTACTAATCATCAACACTTTATAGTTGAGTAGGATATCAATTAAATTATGGAATGACATATGTGTATCGACTTGTTCCTCCGTTCGAAGAACTCGTCATCTTATGATGGATGATGATAAATAATAGTTCAATAGAGATAACAAAGGTAATTATGATAGAAATATACACTTTATTAAAGAAGACGGTAAGTAAAAATGTTAAAACTGTCTAAGCCTAATTATCTTAAAAAATAAAAATCATGATTCCAACCCCAAAGACACACATACACAGAGAGAGGCTTAAAGCAGAATAAGAAGAAAAGTGATCTATGAGATATCTTTGTCACTATCTAACTTGCCTATTCTTTTGTCCAATAGAAAACCTATTACATACCCAGTCGATCCTATTGTATACTCCTTCATATATCTATCTACTGTATTTTCACAGAAAGAGTAAAAATAGCGAAAAATAGATTAGTTCATAGTATGTGAGACTGAAAGAAAGTAAATATAGAAGTATAATATATAAAGAGTGACTTTTAAATATATAATATAGATTAGTAAAATAATGTATAATGGTAACTTACAAATGTTCAGAGACTCATTGGTTAAAAAAAAAAATAAAAAAATAAAAAAAAGTAAAAGGAAAAAAAAAAGTGAAGAGTGCGCCAAATTTTTCTTTTGTCAGAGCTTGGTCCAACTTTTTCCATTGTCTCCAACAATTTTTTTTTTTTTTCAATCTCCAGATTTTTTTGATCTCGACCAACTTTTTTTTTTTTTTTTGATCTCGACCAGATCTTTTTTTTTTTTTTTGAGAATCTGATCCAACACACCCCCACATTGAGACCGGACTTTGAATGGATACCATTTATGGAAAACACTTATGATTTTAATAAAGTTGAATAAGATGAATAATAAATAATAATAATAATAATAATAATATGATGATGATATAAAGATAAACTTTATTAAACAAGAAGAAGAATATAAAAAGAATATAATAAGGCTAAAACTATCAATAAAAGAAACTATAGAAAAAAATGTCATCTATTTGTACACAAATTGGTTTCCCTTTCCAGTTGTTGTTAATAATATAGTTACATTAGTTATTCGTCCTTTTTATGTATCCAATTTTCATTTGGTTTTGTGATCTGTATATAAAGGATGATGATGTATCAAATCAATAAAAAAAGAAAGAAGAAAGAAGAAAAAGAGAATGAGAATCATATTTTAGACATTCTTTTTCTTTTCTTTTCTTTTTTTTTTTATATCTTACTTTGAATAGAGTAATTGACCATACTTGAAACGGATCATAACAATTGAATAATAGTAACATAATAAGACTGATGGACCTGTATCATGACAACCTATCTATTTAATAAATAAATGTTAATGGTTGATATGTGTAGTATATATTCCACTGTAGTTGGAACCTATACCAATAACAGTTGAAGGATGACAACGATAGTAATGATAACGATATCAATTTCCACGAGGATAAATAAATGATAAGAATTCAAACCATCTTGATAAGAAGGATGCCTTTATAGAGAAAAGAGCAACATATAAACAGCTAAATCTTGTATTTGTGACACTACCCATCAACAAAAAAAAAAAAAAGTGATACCTTGATTGACAGATCCTTCATTATCGTATTTTAAGTCTTACCTTCAAAGATAATATTCTTGATTGTGTTTTGTTTGTGCTTGATAACCATAATTGATAGATATATTCAATAGCCTTTCCATAGGCATTATACTGGAATACTGCTGAGAAAAAAAAAAGGAAAGAATGGGAATCGCAGCCATACCCAAATCACTTATTATTTTACTATTTCTTTTTTTTTCTTTTGGATTTATAGTAGTACCTTTGATAGTTATAGTACCATTGTTATAGTTTCATGATCTATTGAATATATATCGAGGATTCAGTTTGTAAACAAGAGTGAAGAGATGGTATTTCTATAACAAGATAAAAAGAGAGAGAGTTTGGTTAACAAATATATCAAGTCCCTTTTATTATATCTTTACTTACTTTTTATACAAAATAAAAAAAAAAAGAAGTTTATAACAGTAGTGATAAAGAAGAAGAAAAAGAACAAGAAAGTGTGAGAAAATAAAAAAATGTGAGGTCTATTTTATATAACCTCATGAATTGAGCCTTTCCTTTTTTGGATGTTCAACTACCGCTTTTCATAATTTATATTCATTACTTTATTATTTTATATTATCAGGTAATCAATTTATGATATTTAAACTGATTTATTATTCTATATGAATGTAATTGATGTTCCATAATAAAAAGTTGTTCAAATTGATTTAACTTCTATGCTTGATATTCCTTTTTCTTTTGTAATCTTTCTTCACTATCATGATTATTCAAAATTTAATGAATACAAGGAATATGAAATAAGTGATCAAGACATTCACTTGAAAGTATTTATTCTAATATATCATCATCATCATCATTATGATGTTACTATAATCAATAATAAAAAAAATCAATTCAAAAAAAAAAACTTAAACCTATGTGATTCCTTATGATTGGTAGATTTGATTTGCAGGATTTTTTAAACTGGTTCCGATCAGGTAGACATATAAAATAAATCTTTTTCTTTTTTCTTTCTTTCTTTCTTTCTTTCTTTCTTTCTTTCTTTCTTTCTTTCTTTCTTTTTTTTTTTTTTTTTTTTACACATTCCACAAATATTTACTCTTATTAAAGGTAAGTTTCAAAAACAAATGCTTTTCTTCTTTTTGTTTTTTTTTCTAACCTCTTTCCTTTTTTTTTTATATATACGTTCTTCTGATCTTGATCTTTTTACTACAACATCCATCCATCTAGAATTACCATTTTTTCTTCTTCTCATACTTCATAATTGGTATCCTTGACGATCATCATCACTGAATATATGTCTAAAAGAAAGAAAGAAATCTAGATACATGAAGTCTTGATCATTCAAATATAGTATCAATAGGATAATTACGCAAAGTGGCTATACATCTGAATCAGCGGAATGGATAGATATACAATAGGATCACAGAATTAAACGAAATGAATACGTGCTATTGTCATAAGGTGTGGATAACATGGATGAACAGGATATATTATAGGATTCAACTGGGTTGGATTATACAATCAATTAGAAGTATCTTTTTCTTTTATTCTGGCTTATGAATCGTTAGTGATTCTTTTTACTTGTAGTTTAAAATGATACTTAGTATATCAATTATATATATTTACATTCTTTTTTTTTTTTAATAAAATCATAATTATTACTTTTCTCTAATATTATTAGTTATTAGCTCTCGAACAGTCATCAATGCATTTCTGTACCTGGTTCCTTAAATAAATTAAATGACAGCTGAATCCAAGCAAAGAGAATCAGAGTTTAAAGACTTTCTAACAATAATATGAAAAACAAGAAACAACATGGAATCATATTAATTCTCTTTTTCATATACTTTGTCGTTTTTTTCCCTTTTTTGCCATATATTGTATTCTTGACTCGATCTAAATGTATTATCAACAGTGAAAGAAAAAGTAGATTAGTTTTTGACATTGAAAGGAAAATGTCAAAAAACTAATCTACTTTTTAATTGTACATTCATTATCACATTACAATATATTCTTTCTCTTTATTTTGCTACTTTTGGTACGTCACTTTTATCTATTCGGGCTTTTGCTTTCTTTTTTTTATTATTTATTTCGTTTCCCCACATTTTTCTTTTCTTTCTTTCTCTTTCCATTTCTCCACACTTTTTCCATTCATTCTCCGCACTCTGTTCGCGTCTCCATATTGGAATAATGACAGGTAACATATAAAATACAATGACAGTAATGGATTCTTATTCTACAATTGTCAATTTAGAAAATAAATAAAATAAAATAATAAAAAGTCAGTATAAAATATAATTACTTACTTGTTTTGTGTTAATTCATGACTCTTCTGGTTTTTCCATTTGTCAAGATCTCTTTTCTTCTCGGTTTTGGTCAAACGAAACGATGATACAAAGCAAGCCAATGGTGTAAAAAGATAAGTATAAAAAAAAATAATAGATGTTAAATATTTTTTATTGAAATGAGTTTATGAGTTGGCTGAATTGAGGTATCTTTCAAAGCAATCACGTATCTTTTCTTTTCTTTTTCCTTCCTTCTCTCGTCTTTCTTTCCTTCTTTTTTTTTTTTTTTTCTCTCTCTAGCTTTACCTGGTTATGGCTCTTCTAATGGTTTGGAACTGGTTGGAATGACAAGAATGGAGGTAAGACATAGATTAAGGAACTAATCGTTTTTCTTTTTTTTTTTATCTTTTTTACCATTAGACTCTGGACGGAGCACCAAATGCAAGTCAACTTGTGTTACAGGTACTTTTGAAGATCTTTTTTCATTTCTTCCTACTTGGTTGGTTATTCTCTCCTATGATGTTGGTTTCTTCAAGATTATTTCTCTAATGGTATGGTGTGCCTCTCACTCTCTTGTTGTTATCTCTCGAGTTTGCGTGGTCTCTTCTTCTCTTTTTTACTTGGTTGGTCTCTCTCTCTCTCTCTCTTTCCCTTTCCCTTATCTGTCTCTCATTGTCATGGTGCTTTCTTCGAAATCTCTTTCTTGCATGGTTGGTCTTTGTCTTTCTTTTCTTTTTTGTCCCTCTCACTTGGTATGATGTCTTCCACTTATTGTTTTCTCCCATGACCTTGGACTATTATCCCTTCGTCTTGTGGTACTCTCCATTCCTTTCAACAAAAATCAATAGCTTCGGTTTCGCCTATACTATTTGTAAATTGTCCTTGGTTCTTCCTTTGGTTTCACTTTTATGATTGATACATCAACACTGGTGAACCATGTAACTAAGGTAATCCATACATTAAAAAAAAAAAGGAGAGAGAATAATAGTGATGAACTAGTACTCGTTTTACTGATTCTATTTGTAGATGCCACAATTGTCGCCTATACAATCAAGATGATGCAAAACATCCACTGGTTATTGATAAGGTAACATGTATATATATAAAAAAAAAAAAGAGTAATAGATTGCTACTCATTTGGTTTATTTTAATTTGTAGGTATCATGATTGTCGCCTATACAATCAAATGTCGAATGGTCATCATCATTTTATACTTAGCTTTTGGTGATATTCAAAGATCATGGCGTGATGATCTTTGTTTATCTAACAGGCATTGGACTTGGTCGAGGATGACTGGTGTCTAGGATCATTTATGAATCTAGAGGCTGGATCTAGTGCTCAAGTAGGTGGAGACTAGAAGGCAACATGCAGGGAATACAGTATATCGCCTGTAGGTCGTGTTGTTTCATGCTGGAGTCCTTGGAAGTCCTGCCATTTGCGGTATGGTTTGGAAAGAATTAGGGGATAATATCATAACTGGTCAGTGGAGCGTATCTATTAAAACCGGAACAAGCTACCTACTTTGATGGTCTTAAAATGTCAGATATACTGCTAGTGGCAACCCTTCTTTCTCTCCGAACTCGTGATGATGATGACATTCAATTGCAATATGATACAAAACATCCGCTGGTGTTGACAAGGTAACATGTATATAAAAAAAGAAAAGAAAAAAAGAGTACCAGATTGCTACTCATTTGTTTTTTTTTTCTAATTTGTAGGTATCATGATTGTCGTCTATACAATCAATTGTCGAATGGTCATCATCGTTTTATACTTAGCTTTTGGTGATATTCAAAGATCATGGCGTGATGATCTTTGTTTATCTAACAGGCATTGGACTTGGTCGAGGATGACTGGTGTCTAGGATCATTTATGAATCTAGAGGCTGGATCTGGTGCTCAAGTAGGTGGAGGCTAGAAGGCAACATGCAGGGAATACAGTATATCGCCTGTAGGCCGTGTTGTTTCAAGCTGGAGTCCTTGGAAGTCCTGCCAATTGCGGTATGGTTTGGAAAGAATTAGGGGATAATATCATAACTGGTCAGTGGAGCGTATCTATTAAAACCGGAACAAGCTACCTACCTTGATGGTCTTAAAATGTCAGATATACTGCTAGTGGCAACCCTTCTTTCTCTCCGAACTCGTGATGATGATGACATTCAATTGCAATATGATACAAAACATCCGCTGGTGTTGACAAGGTAACATGTATATAAAAAAAGAAAAGAAAAAAAGAGTACCAGATTGCTACTCATTTGTTTTTTTTTTTTAATTTGTAGGTACCATGATTGTCGCCTATACAGTCAAATGTCGAATGGTCATCATCATTTTATACTTAGCTTTTGGTGATACTCAAAGATCATGGCGGGATGATCTTTGTTTATCTAACAGGCATTGGACTTGGTCGAGGATGACTGGTGTCTAGGATCATTTATGAATCTAGAGGCTGGATCTAGTGCTCAAGTAGGTGGAGACTAGAAGGCAACATGCAGGGAATACAGTATATCGCCTGTAGGTCGTGTTGTTTCATGCTGGAGTCCTTGGAAGTCCTGCCAATTGCGGTATGGTTTGGAAAGAATTAGGGGATAATATCATAACTGGTCAGTGGAGCGTATCTATTAAAACCGGAACAAGCTACCTTCCTTGATGGTCTTAAAATGTCAGATATACTGCTAGTGGCAACCCTTCTTTCTCTCCGAACTCATGATGATGATGACATTCAACTGTGATATGATATAAAACATCCACCGGTGTTGACAAGGTAACATGTATTAAAAAAAAAAAAGAGTACCAGGTTGCTACTCATTTGTTTTTTTTTTTTTTAATTTGTAGGTATCATGACTGTCGTCTATACAATCAAATGTCGAATGATCATCATCGTTTTATACTTAGCTTTTGGTGATACTCAAAGATCATGGCGGGATGATCTTTGTTTATCTAACAGGCATTGGACTTGGTCGAGGATGACTGGTGTCTAGGATCATTTATGAATCTAGGGGCTGGATCTAGTGCTCAAGTAGGTGGAGACTAGAAGGCAACATGCAGGGAATACAGTATATCGCCTGTAAGCCGTGTTGTTTCATGCTGGAGTCCTTGGAAGTCCTGCCATTTGCGGTATGGTTTGGAAAGAATTAGGGGATAATATCATAACTGGTCAGTGGAGCGTATCTATTAAAACCGGAACAAGCTACCTACCTTGATGGTCTTAAAATGTCAGATGTACTGCTAGTGGCAACCCTTCTTTCTCTCCGAACTCATGATGATGATGACATTCAATTGCAATATGATACAAGACATCCACTAGTTATTGAGAAGGTAACATGTATATAAAAAGAAGGAGTAACAGATTGCTACTCATCTGTTTTTTTTTTTTTTTTTTTTAATTTGTAGGTATCATGATTGTCGCCTATACAATCAAATCAGTAAGTTGTCAGGAACGAAAAGATGATCAATCAATATACGTACAATCACTTGCTTCTTTCTCTCTCTCTCTCTTTTTTTTTTTTTAGATCCTTCCTTTTATTGTATGGGGATTGATACGGTATCGCTGTCAGATGATATACACAAGGTAACATTGATATATATAAGAATAACAGTGATGGAGTATTGTTTTTTGGTTGATTTTATCTGTAGATACAATGGCTGTTGTTTATACTATCAAATCTCGAATGATCATCATTACTTTATATTAACCTTTAGTCAAACAAAACAGTGATATAAAACGATCAATGGTGCAAAATGATAAGTCTAAAAAAGATAATAGATGAAAAAGGAAATGATACTAATGTATTTCTTCTTTTATTTTATTGATCTTTTAGATATTACTGTCTATATAGTCTAAATCTTCTTTATTGAAAGAAAAGAAAAGAAAACATACGTGATTGCTTTGAGAGATACTTTAATTCAGCCAACTCATAAATTCATTTCTTGTTTATCTAACTGAGTTTTCATTTCTTTTCCTTTCCTTTCTATCTCATTTCTCTCATCTTTCTTTCCTTTTTTGTTTTTTTCTCTCTCTCTAGTTTTAGCTGGTTACGGCTCTTCTAATGGTTGGGAGTGGATGGAATGACAATTATGATGGTAAGACATAGATTAAGGAACTAATCGTTTTATTTTTTATCTTATTTACTATTGGACTCTGGACTGAACAGCAAATGCAAGTCAACTTGTATGTACAGGTACTTTTGAAGGTCTTTTTTTTTCTTCCTACTTGGTTGATTATTTTCTCTAATGGTAGGGTGTCTCTCTCTCTCTCTTGTTGTTCCCTCTCATGGTTGTGTGGTCTCTTCGTCTCTTTTTTTACTTGGTTGGTCTCTCTCTTTCCGTCTCCTTCATCTGTCTCTCGTTGTCATGGTATTTTCTTCCAGAACCCTTTACTACATGGTTAGTCCTTGTCTTTTTTTTTTTTTTTTTTTTGTTTCTTCCTATTGGTTGGTCTCTCATTCTGTTTTCTACTTGATTGGCATCTCTGTCTCCATTAGTATTATTACTATTATTACCATTGTCATTATTATCACCAGTATTGTAAATATTCTTTATATTGTTGGTATTTAGTTACTTTTTTTCTTTATTCCCTTTCTTTCTCCTGTAAAAGTACTCTTTTATTTAAATCAAAATGTTTGATTATTTAAATTATCCTGCTATGATGCTTTGTGTATGTACCTATTGCTACTATCTATTGTTGTGATGATTTAATAAAAATGTTTCTTTGAGGGTATTATATAGTGAAGTTGCATGGTCTATCCTACGGTGTCATCAACGAGATCGTTATTTTCGTTAAGAGAGAAGACGAACAGTCAACAGTATACAGGTACAACTTGCTATTATCATGGGTGGTGATGATGATTGATAATAAGAGAATATCTATTCTTAAAAATGATGGATGTAATATATGAAGAGAAATAACAGATACTGATGTGTATATGGATTTTTTTTTTATTTTTTAGTAAAACTAAAATGATAATCATACTATTCTTTCTTATTAGTCCTTTCGATAAGGATGATGATAGAGGACAAATAGATAAATAATAGTGAAATAACAATAATAAAAGTATGATTTTATTTAAATGAAAATATAATATCTATAACTAAAAGACTAAACTATTCAATAAACTAATTTCCATGATAAAGAGTTGGATACTTTTCCCTAACTTTCTGTTCTTTTGTCCAATAGAAAACTTATAAATCCAGTTAATTCTATTGTATATTTCTTCATATATCTATCTATTATATGTTCACAGAAAGAGTAAAACAGAAAAAAGACAAAACAAAAATAGATTAGTTCATAATATGAAAGAGTAAGAGGAAGAAGAAGAAAGAATAAGTATAGAGTAAGTATAATATATATAAAGAGTGACTTTTAAATATAGATTAATAAAGTAATGTATAATGGTAACTTACAATGTTCAAAAGAGTCATTGATTAAAAAAAGAAAGGTAAAAAAAAAAAATAAAAAATGCAAAAGGAAAAAAAAAAAAGTGAAGAGTGCGCCAAATTTTTCTTTTGTCAGAGCTTGGTCCAACTTTTTCCATTTTCTCCAACAATTTTTTTTTTTTTCAATCTCCCAGATTTTTTTGATCTCTGGAGGTTCCAATCTCAAAAAAAAAGTTGGTCGACTTTTTTTTTTTTGATCCAACACACCCCACATTGATAACGGACTTTGAATGTATACCATTTATGGAAACACTTATGATTTGCATTAAAAGAAAGTTGAATAGATGAATAAATGATAATAATAATAAGATGATGATTTAGACTGAACTCTTAATGAATGATGATTAAAATGAAGGAATCAGAAAAGATAGAGACAGAAGAAGAACAAATAAAGAAGGAATAGTATATTTATTTCATTGACTAGATAATCAAGAAAGGAGGAAGGGTATCAAAAGAGATATAACAAAATCAAAAGAATTTGTAAAAAAAAAAAAAAAAAAAAAGTCAAGGTATTTCTAATACGAGGAGGATAAGTAATAGTAACAACTAATAATAGTAAGATTAACAATGAGAAATCGTAGAATCAGTTTGTTATAGAAAGAAGAACCAAAATAATAATAATAATAATCAAATATTGATAGTCGTCCAAAAATCAGGTACCATCAAAAAATAACGATCCATAGCTTCCCGGAACCGAATTCTATACTGTCGAGGTGAGATGATGGTTGGTTCCTTGCCTCCACCACCGAAAATGCCTGAATCTTTGACCCAACTTTCCAATTTCTTATCCCACGTAAATGTACGAATAAAATCTATATATATATAAAAAGATAAGTCTACTGATATATTAATCTTTCTTTTTTTTTTTTTTTTTTGGAGCTTACCAACTATACCAACTACGAGTTCTTGTTTTTCTTCATCAATACCCACCAATAACGAATAATCCATTACATCCAAACGAGATAAGAATAGAGTATCATTGTGTAGAGATTCACGAAGCATTTGTTTTGAATGGGAATATAAAAACAAAGGTGATTGAAACAAATCTATAAAACATATATAAGTTTATCCATCATCATTTTTTTTTTTTTTTTTTGCTTACATTCTACCATGTTTTCATCTAAAAGAACTTCATTTTCTTTGCCTGTCACTTGAACATGTCGATTTCGCATAGATCCTTTCAAATCAAAGATCTAATAGTATAAAATGAGTTCTTCTATTTTTTTTTTTTCCGTGATCGGTCTATTTTTTTTTTCACTTTTTACCTTTTGAACACAACGATCATAAAACAAGTTTTCCATCACCAAGATATCCATTCTAATGGATCGTCCTGTGGTCATATTCTTGTACCCAACACGATATAATCCAAAAATCTTACAGAGTACAGTGGGTAGCTAGTTAATACAACAGACATTGGTGAGATTTATCTTTCATATATTTTTTTCTTACTTTATAACTACTTACTTCATGGAAAAAGGCTTCAGACATATACTGGAAATAGGAAGGAGCGAAGTTCGAAAATGCATCCATTTCATATCTTGAAATCTGTTTTAACAAGAACCGACCATCTACATAAAAAAAAAAAAGACGGAATGTTAGTATATATAGGTTTATATGATACCTCTTTTTTTTTTCTTACCTTTTGTTTTCAAAAATGTGGAACCAGATTTGCCACCAGATGAATCCCATTTTGCACATTGCGCCAAAGATGCAATAAAACTTTCTTCACAACCACAGTTTCTTCGTAAGGCATCGAATTGTTCAGCAAAAAAGATCTTGCAAAAGAATTTTGTTGTTCCATCCGTGAAATCTAAATATAACAAAGTGGAATGGTCAATAACAAAATAGTATCGAACAAATCAAACTTACAAGACTTCATATGAATGCCAGATTTCGATCGTAAAGTTCGTTCAATAGATAGATCGGAAGATGTAATCCCAGAAGTAGATGTGTCGATACCTGTGGCCAGTTTTTCATTATTGGTTTCTTCAGTCGTATTATTGTCCATCATGTACTGTTCTCTAATTTCAAAGAGTCGTCCGATATAATCATCCGATGATAATGCAGCTGCCACAATTGTACTAGGTTCATCTTCACGTACTACAATAATTGATTTCGGAAAGACATGTTCTAATGGTGATCTATATATAAAATATAATGAACATCTCTTTTTTTTTTTTTTTTTTTTTTGTTTTTCTAAATAGTGATCACTTACAATGGGTATTCTAATGGTAAAAGATTCCCAACTCCTCTTTCAGCCAATATATTTGCGATCGCCTTTACAATTGAATTTCGTTCCATGACATTTGAAGAAATGTCGATACTTGGAGAATCTATTCACAAAAAGGGAAAAAAATGAATTCAATATATTCCATCTTCCTTTGCTTTTTTTTTTTTTTTTTTTTTTTTTTTTTTTTTGTAATTACCGTATACCAATGGATTGCTGGACGTCGTTGATATTCTTGATGTTGAAAGATGAATCGACCCATTTCGAGTATCAGAAAATGCAGATATCGTATGGTAATGATTTGTAGGTTGTTGCTGTAAGTTTGCCAAGTTGTCAGTATCGTCCAGGTTATCTTCAGGATCAAATGTAAGATGAGGTAAAGCTGCCGATTGTGTCCTTCTACCTGATGGATGATATCGGTTCCTAGAATGATGATGATCATGATGATGATACCGTTTTTGTCCTTTTCCAGATATTTCTTGTTGGTCTTCTTGTGGCAAATAAAGCTGAACCGTATTTCCAAGCAACGAGTTTGTATTGTCTCGACAAAGTGATTCATCATATTCATCCGTTTGTGTCAAAGAGAAGATACGTCGACTGTCGTGAAATTGCCATTCATTATCATCCATTTCAAAATCAGTACTATTGTCATCACCATCATCTTCATTTCCTTCCAAAGCTGAGTCATTGTTGTCATTTTCCATAGCCGCAGTTGTGATGATATTATTTCTTCTTGTTGTTCCTTTATTCCCATCCTGTCGTTGCTGCTGTTCATCCACTTCTTCCTCGTCAGAATCTGATTCATCGACATCTGTTGCTTGGAATTCTTCATCAGATTCTTCACGCACCAATTCACGCACTGTAGTGTAGACTTCAATAGATGATTTGCTTTCCAATCGTTGACGTACCGATCTTGTATTTGTAGCGGTTGTTCGAAGGATTGAAGTAGATGAGGAAGAAGAAGAAGATGTTGTGGTTGCCCCTGATGATCTTGGTATACTACAAGTCATGGTCAATTTCCCAGGAGGTGGTGGTAATGTATAGCTGATATTGGTCTGAGGCTTGGGTAATTTTGTCGAAGTTGTTGATGTCCCACCTGGTACTTGATGGTGATGTTGATGATGAGCATATATCCGACTTGCGCTTGCAGATGCCCTAGGTCGAACATATGTACCGCTTGTTTGTTGCAATCGTTCCGTTGATCCTTTGTATCCATACCGGTATCCATTGAGAGGAATATCTTTTTTTCCAGGTGAAGTTTCGTCATTATGATTGCTATCTACAGGTACTGCTGCTGACGATTTCGTTGCAATACGTCGCTTTCGATTCCCATGACTAGATTGCCGAGATGATGAAGTCGAGTCCAAATTTTGTTTACGCCTTTCTGCTGATGTACGTTGTGGAATACGAGATAAATGTTGATCAAGTACAGTAGAGGGAGATGAAGGAGAGCTTTTTGATCGTAGAATAGTCGCTTCGGATAAAATATGAGCATTCAATTGACGATAGGATATGGCTTTATAACGATGATTGTTTGAGGTCGATCTTGTCTTTGCCTTTGATATTGCTTTTGTTCGTATACTATCTTCATCCATCATGGCATCGCTGTCTCGATCACTAGAAGTATGCATCAGTTCCAAAGATAATCGTCTAGCAACATCTGAATCCAGTATATTCGTGCTTTTGTCATCATATTCGATTGGTGTGAACTGCTGTAGCATTGACGAAGGTGTGGAATTTGAAAGCATTCCCTGTTGTTGAAGATAATCTGCATCCATTTGTTCCAAAATATAGTCCAACCGTCTTTCTTCTTCTAGCCAAGGTGATATCGAAGTAGGTGATTCTCCCAAACGAGGTTGTTGTGATAACGCCGTATTTGATGTATTGCTGTTTGATATGCAATAGGTCATACCGTTGAGTCCAACATCCACATCTTCAGGATAACCATCCAATCCAACATCAAGTAGAGGTAGATCCACCGATTCAGTTGCACGTTTTGTACGTAAATCCACATTTGTCATTTGAGTATGAGCAAAACCAGTAGTATCACCAGTAGACAAAATTTTCCGGAGATGTGTTGTCGTCAATCGTCGTCGTAGTTCACGTTCAGGTTTCACATATTGTCGTACTAGTTCCATATATTCAGCTTCCCATTGTAATACATTCATTTGTAGATGAGCACGAACAATGTTGAGTTGTAAGGCATCAGTTGAATCTGTTGTTGCGTAAACTGATTGCAGGTATTGGAGGAAACTTTTCTTTTCACCAAGAGCACGACCAGACATTTCTTGTAGTAGTTCTTTGCAAACATCCACAGCTGATGGCATCACCAAATCGTAATTGAAGTTTTTATTTCTTTCCACCACCGAGTCATAAAATCTTGTGATCTGGCTACGAATAGATTCATGAGCATCATCCTTGGCTGTCGATAATATCCTGGGATTGACATATAAATGCATAGGCGGTACATATACTTCCAAAGGTTGAATGGTTTCATATTGGATACGGACAGCAAGACCTTGAATAGCGAAGAAATGGACATGATCACGGTATAATACATGCGTACAAAAGGTTGACGTTGTATGTTTTGATCCACCACAGTCCTGTTGAGTTTTCGAACCAGATTGATAAAATAAAAGTTCCAAGAATTTTCCAAAAGAATATTTCCACGCATTGTCTGACATGGGTGTCATTTTTGTATGGCCAGAACAATGACGACAATAGCTCCAGGTATAAACGTCATTGGATATAGCGACTGGTTGCACCCCTTCAAGTTTTTCCACCTGGACAGTAACACGAGCATTTCCATGAGCATAGGATCGATAATGTTGTAACATACTTCGTTCACATAGATTCGAGGAACAAGGATAATCAATACAGCTCACCATATCTTCCACATATTGTCCAAGAGTCAAATCAGAAGGTATACGATAATAGTCAATTCGCCTGGTTTGGGGATCCTGACACGGAACGGCCGTCACAATACATACAATAGTATAAAGTACCACAAATTGTTGATAAAAAAGAGGAGATAGATTCACCATATCGCCCAGACAGGCATCCAGAGTTCTCCATCGTTGATTGTGCTCTTCCATCAGTTGTTCATATTCATTATTGTTGGCTAAATATTGATCAAATCCACGGAAATAGGATGACATTCCTGAAAGTGTATCCGGTAACGTTGATAGCATTGAATCTAATGGTGACTGTTGCTGTTGTTGTTGTTGTTGTTGTTGTTGTTGTTGACCATCATCTATCACATTTGTTGGTTCTGTTGGTCGAATTGAATTGAGATAGGTACGAATAAGTGATATCAATTTCATTTGTGTTTCCCTGAGTCGCAGTAGTAAGTAAGGAGGAGGAAAGACGACAGATGGTGAGGCAGAGACAATAGTTTGTTCATAGTGCTTGATTGCTTGATTCACTAAACGAAGACATGGATCATCAGTCAATAATTTCTTCCCAGTACTTTTCGTATCGGTCGTAAAGGTTGAACTCGATTGAATAGCCAAGTGGTTGACAAGTTGATCTTGAGATAATGGTGTTGATTTGAGACTGTCACAATTTTCATCATCATTGTCATCATTGTTGTTTTTGCCATCGTCATTGTCATTGTCCTGTGATCTAGTACAAGTTTGATATTGAATATCACCATCAGAGTCTGAAAAAAAAGAAGAGGAAGAGACGTTGCGCATTGTCGAAAAGTCGTGCGATAATGAAGTTTCCAGTCGTAAATTGTGAACAACAAATACCATAAAGTCCAAAATATGTTTAACCACCCGTAATGAGTCCGTATTTCCTCCACGTAAGATGATTGTCGCGCCAAGTTCTGGAGGGCATTTGTGAAATAATAAAAACGTCTTGCGCCGATTGGGAATCCATTCATGTACCACAGTTAAAAGCTCAAAGATGCCACATTCACCAAGTATCAAGTTTTCCTTTGATAGTTGTAAGAAGGAGGAGACCATACTTGCACCAGTACAACGGGACACTGCATCCAGTACACTAAGTTTGACATTGAAGACAACCACAATATTAGCCTTGCGTAGAAAATCCAGAGCCAGTCTTGATACATTGGCATGCACAAGAACAATAGTAGGTTCCAAGGCAACAATACGATTCACAAGTTTTTCAAGGAATTCCTTTTCTTGAGCCAGTACAGGAGCAATAGATTGAAACTGATATTCACCTTTGGATGAGAAATCACGGGACCATTCCAAGGGAAATAAAAGAATCAGAATCTTGGGTTTTTCAATTGTCCTTGCCATTTCCTTGTGAGCAACATTTTTGGAGCAAACGACACCATTCACAAATAAGCTATCCTTCGGTTGGCCACCAGCAATAGTTTTGATTTTGACATAATGACGCACATCAATTTCATCGCCACCTTGAACATCAGGATGAACACTATCCGAGAGCTTGAGTAATAAATCCACCAAAACATCATCCCATTCATCACGATAAAAAGTGATATCATTGGCTTCCTTGAGCATTTGTCGCACCATTTTTCGCATATAAACAATAGAGTCGGTATTGTATTTCACAGAGCAAGGTGTAGAAGAGAATCGACGATGTTTTAATAATAAAGGTAGTGAGGGAGTGGGTCCACATGAGCTATTGTTGTTGTTGTTGTTGAGCTGTTCTATTTGCCGTTGTTGATTTATTCCATTTCCATCGTCATTTGTCATATTATCATTTGATAAAGTTTGTGAAGTTGTTGGTAATAAACCAGAAGAAGAAGATGATGATAATGTGGTAGGTTTTGCAGGAGTTAGTACGGAGATTGCAGTATTGGCAGCTGATAATGATGATGATGTAGATGATGATTCTGTTGTTGCTGTAGGTCCTGATGTGATAATCTTGGATACGTTACCACCTGCAGTATCGTTACTACTACTACTGTTGTTGTTGTTGTTGTTGTTGTTGTTGTTGTTGTTGTTGTTATTGGTATCCTGATGAACAAGTTCCATATTGACGACAGGTGTGTTTCGCATCAAACTTTGAGTCCTTGTCCTACTAGGTCGTCCACCACCTCCCGTCATGCTGAGTCTTCGTCGTACGCTGTTAGATCGTAATTTTGCCCTTGTCTTTTGATCTTGCCATTCATCCTCATTTCCAGATGCCATCATTGCTTCCAAAGCAGCCATATGAGAAGGATTTGTAAGAATCATCGAAGTAGGTCGTTCATTTCCATTGCTAGTATTTGAGCCACCAAGAAAGTTGAGGACATTTCGTGGATTCCGATCCCATTTCCGTACATCATCATCTTCGTTATCATCATATGTGTTGAATTCACCGCCAACAGGAAGTACCGTTCCACCAGCCCCATCAGGAAAAGCAGTAAGAGGAGAACCAAGTGACATTGAATTCCGTCGAAAAGGCATAGGAGAATGTGATGATGATCGTCCGTCTATATTACCACTGAGGTTGGTATCCAGCATAAGTGAAGTCATTGTATTTGTTCTAGAACGTGGTCGTAGCATTGTGTTTGTTGCCACCAGCAGTTTTTTGAATCCACCAGTGTTGGTACTATTGTTGTTGTTGTCGTATTGAATATCATGATTGTGAATAGAAGTGAATGAGGTACTTGGACGTGGTGTCATAGGTCTTGTAGGTATTTCAAGAGCTAGAGTGGTTGAAGAACTATCACCGTAATCAGAATGTTGCCTTAACGAAGTAGTTGGAATTTGCATATTGGGCACAATAGAGAGAGGTCTTTGATCAGGAACAATAGGAGAAGGAGCAGGAGGTATGTCCATGTCGAGAGAAGTACGATTGCTTGAGTGAAGATAAGTTTCATGAATAGAAGCGACTTCTTCTTGTCTTTCAACTTTTGAGAAACAAAAATTGCATACACGTAGTGGACCCAGTTGACTAATTCGTTCACCTTGGATAATATGAGAAGCACATTTACCACAAAAGATTTGACCTGAAGAAAAAAAAAAAAAAAAAAAGATAAAATTAGATACTTGATAAGATGATATTAAAAAAAAAAAAAATTACCACAAACACGACAATGATGTTTTCGTCTAAAAAAATTGAAATGAGCACCACATTCGAAGCATTCCTTACAATTTTCATCAGGCATCCAGTATTCCCTATTTGGAGCTTCGCCGCGAAGTCTAGCAATGATACGACTGAGAGAGTTTGAATTTGATACGGAGAAGTTAGTCATGACTGATTGATTGTCACTATCACCAGAAGACGTTCTAACTAATGGTACATCTTGTTCAGGAATAAAAGTATCATATCCTACAGTAGTAGTTGTTGCTTTTGTTGTTGTTGCTGCTTTTGTTGCTGCTTGTAGAGGTGGAAGTTGTTTCTCGCCTAATAATTGAAAGGTATCAGATGAAGGGTTATTGTCGTAGTTGTCAAACGCAGTCGGGGTTGCTGTTGTTGTTTTTTGTGCAGAGTAAACGCCATAGTCAGAAGTAGAGACAGATCGAACTAACTTTTCGTCACTAATATATTGATGTTTGGAAGGTAAATTTGTATGTTGTAATTGTTGTGGAGGTCCAGAGACGGCTGTCTTAAATTTGGAGATAAACTTGGATAAGACACCTCCGTCATCGTCTTTGTCCATATCAGTATCACATAGGTTGAATGTAGTCAAGGTAGTTGTATCGTCATATTCAAAACGTGAAGACGTGGTCATTGGTAAGGTCAACATGGACTTGAAATGAACATAATGGAATTAAAAAAAAGAAAGAAAAAAAAAAAAAAAAGAAGATAAAAAAAAAGAGAAAAGGAGAGAGAAAAAAGGGAAAAGAAAAAGCATTTGACGGAGATGAAATTTACGCGATGTTGATGTACAAAGAAAAAAAAAAGGCTTTGTGTTTCTTTTTCTCTCTATCTCTCTTCCCCGCACGCGCTCAAAAGAAAGAAAACAATATCATGTCCACGTAAGTCTAAATATAAGATTAATTAACTTTGTAGTAAACTCTTTTTTTTTTTTTCCTCTTATTTTCACTTAGTGCACCACCCAAAGATACACCCATTACTGTTGCAGAGCTTGCCAAACATGACGGCTCCGACCCTTCTTTACCTATCTATGTTGCCATCAAAGGGGATATTTTTGATGTGACTAAGAATCCTGATAGTTATGGAAAAGGAAAGGGATATAACTGCTTTGCTGGAAAGGATGCTTCTAGAGTAAGTTTATATTTTTTGTGTTAATAGATAATAGATATGCTAGATATTCATTTTTTTTTTTTTCAAAAAAGGCTCTTGGTATGTCCTCATTGAAACCTGAAGATTGTGTAGCAGACTATAGTACTTTGACTGAAAAGGAATTGGAAACTCTTGATCAATGGCATGCATTCTTCTCCAAGAGATACAATATTATTGGAAAAGTAGTAGTTTGAAAACATATATTGAATACTTTATCTAGTACCATTTGGGTCTCTACACGTTATATCCTTTGAAAATAAAAACACACGTATTTCATCCCCCTTTTTCAAATCTATTTCATCCCCAGCTACTTTATTATGTACATTTTTTTTTTCTAGTGTCTTTTTTTTTTTCTTTTTTTTTTTTTTTGCTTTTTACGTTTGAAACATTATGGCAACAGCATCTAGATCTCCTTCTTCACAACACTGGGCAAACTTTTTAAATGGTTTGGAATCAGCCTTTAACTGGCCAAAAACATTTATTCTCTTTTACTCGTAAGTTTCAAATAGTATATATTCCCAACGAGACTTATCATGACTTTTTTTTTTGTTATAGATCCAGTACCATACAAAGGGCCATGTTCAACACCTTTTTATTAAATGGTGTTGTCTTCTTGGGTACTGTGGTATTTTTGGAAACTTATTATACCCGTGCAACACATTCTCTGTTTGGGTGTGCGTATGCAGTAAGTGACAACTAATCTAAAACAAACTACTTTTTTCTACTATTATTATTATTCACCTTTTTTTTTTTATCTTTATGACGAAATATAGGACTTGGTTGGGTTTCCAATGTATTTTGCCTTGTTGGTCATCAATGGTAAATTCTATTCCAAGGTAGCTGAAAAATCTCTTCAAGTTCAAAACAAGAATCAACCAAATGCTGCAGCTGGCAATGTTTCCAATGCAATTCAAACTATTGCAGCTACCATTTATACAACTATCTTTTATATCAATTGTGGTGTTTTTGCTGCTATCTTACGGTCTATTCCTGTCATTGGTGTTTTCCTCTCATTTGCTATGAATTGCCTAATCATGTCCTACTATTGTTTCGAGTAAGTTTAGGTTTTAGTATCTTGTCATTTGGAACTTTGAAAATAATCTATATATATATAATTTGTGTGGTAGATATCGATGGGTATACATGGGTTGGACATTGGAACAACGTACTGCTTATGTAGAACAACACTGGTCCTTTTTCCTCGGTTTTGGTAATATGAAATATACAGGATGATTAGTATTATAACTGAATATATTTATGTTTATTGATTTTTGTTATTCAAGGTCTCCCTGCCACGTTTCTGACGTTTTTCCTTTCGACTTTACGATCAGCTGCCGTGTTCTCTTTATTCTATCCAAGTGTAAGTGGAAAATTATTTTCAATAGTATAGTAATATATTCATATCTTTTTTTTTTTCTTCTCTATGTAGTACGTGATCATGGCGTTCTTGGCCACTCCAAAGTCAACCTCTCCTTCTGGTCAACCTGTAGCCTCTAGTGTCTCCTCCACTTCTGAATGGATGCTCCCTAATAGAATCTCTGCTTTCCTTATTGTTCGTATACTCAACAACCTTGTTATCGCCCTTGTCCGACTCGTTGGTGGAGTTCGTGTGGAAGCCATCATGGCCGATAAGAAGGATACTGCCAAGAAAGATCAATAGATTTCCCATTTAGCGTCTATCGTTTTTTTTTTCTCTATACATACATATTCCATTTTTTTATATTTTTTTTTTCTTTATTCAATCAATAAAACAATGACTATGCTATAAACTAATGACAATGTACTCTATAAACTACAATCTATTTCTAAAGTTTTCGTTTTTTGTGGGATTTGACATCATCGACAGCTTTGCTTGTTGCATGAGCAGGCAATAACGTAGGTTGAGCTATGACAAAAAAAAAAAAAAAAAAAAAAAAAAAAAAAAAAAAAAAGACAAGAGTGTGAGTGATGAACGTTGAACATATATATATCGATTTGATCAATGTGTTTTTTCCATTTTATATCTTTCTATATTACCTTCATTTTCAATCAAACGATCTATTAATCCGCTAATTGCAGATCCGGTCAGATACTTCATAGAAGCACCATCAGGAAGCATGGGAGTCTTGAGTAATTCCTTCAATTCATATCGTAAAGATCGAGCCTTGGCACGTTCTTTTTCCAGTTGACGTTCATTTTCCTGTTTACCGTTTCCGCTGATCATATCTTCATCGAATTCCAAATCCATTTCCTTGGCCATATTTCGCATCCAATTATCATCATGGGTCATCTTATTTTCTTGATGTTCAATTTTGTCAATTTCTGTAGCTAACTGAACACGTTTCTTCATTGCACGGAGAATGCTCAAATCCACAGGGAAGTCAGGGTATTTTTCACCTATTATAAATTCGTTAGTCTTTCTCTTTTCTTTTCTTCCACACCCCCTTTTCTTTAAAAAAAAAAAATACCTTTTCGTAAAGTTTGTACCAATTTTCCAAGAATCTTCACTTCATCAGGACCACATAATAGCAAGGAGATACCATCCCGATTTGCTCTCGCCGTACGACCACTTCGATGGACATAGATTTCACCTGATCGAGGTAATTGATAATGGATGACATGTTCTACTAAAGGGATATCCAAACCACGAGCAGCCACATCAGAAGCTACTAATACAGCCTTGTCATTTGCCTTGAATCTATATATTTGTGAATCAATCAAACAAAGATACCTTTGGATACTAAATAATGTGCTTCTTACCTGTCCAAATTCTTCAAGCGTTGCTTTTGTTGCATTTGAGCATGTAATCCAAGTACTTCGATACCAAGAAGCTTGAAAATAGGAACAAGACGTCGAATGGCATCAATACTGTTGACAAAAATGATGGTGCGTCCAGGGTAGCGAGTCACAAGGTAGTATACATACAAATCCTTGTCGGTTTTCAAACAATCCACCTTAGCTTCAACTAAACGAGATGCCACTTTTTTTTCTGAAGTAACGTTCACCACAACTGGATTTTCATCTGCAAATTCAATATGTCGTACCAAGTCCGCTATAGAAAAATAATCGTCATACTGTTAATAAACTATCAAGCAACCAAGAATATATATATATATATATTGATAATAGTACATACCTAATGTACCCTTTGACTTTGGAGGTGCCTTTTTTGATTTCACATTGAAGACAATACCCTTATCCAGAGTGGCAGTAAAGATGAATGTTTGATGAATACCAACGTCTATGATTATATGCATAAAAAAAAAAGAAAGAAGGAAAGAAAGAAATATAATGAGTAACGATATCAACTAAACTATTGTACAAAGTCAAAAAAAAAAAGTACCTCGTTCAATGATTTTTCTTTCATTGCCATCTATATCTTCAGGCCATTCAGTTGTATTTCTATAACAATAACGTCATTTAATACATCATTCTTTTCTTTTTCAATTGTAGGATATTTCAACTTACTGTCGTTTTGATGACAATTCACCCAAAAGTTTTGATAATTCTTCGAAATGACCTTTTTCCAACATACGATCAGCTTCATCCAAAACCAAAAATTTGATACTTTTTAGCATATCCATATAAACTTGATTCTAAACGATAAAAAAAAAAAGAAAATTAGATACTACATCATATATGTACAAAGATCGAATTACTTACAGTAGATAATAATTCCCAGAGACGACCAGGTGTGGCTACAATGATATCAGGCATCTCTTTCAATTGACGCTGTTGCTTTTGAATCGACATTCCACCGACAACAGCAACAACCTAATAAATAGATGAAGTTTGATTTTAAGTTATGCAGTCATTTGTATTCGATTTCTATATTTTTTTTTTAAAAAAAAAAGTCTAGTATTTTATACCTTGATATTTCCAAATACAGCGATGTTCTGAATATGATCCTTGACTTGAATTGCCAATTCTCTTGTGGGAGCCAAAACCAAACCAGCTAGTCCTGGAGATCTTTCCTTTTGTCGCAGAAGCGAGTCAACCATAGGTATACCAAAGGCTAATGTTTTACCAGAACCCTATATAATAAAAAGAAAGGGAAGATTTATATAGTTTCATGAAGAAAATCAAGTAGAATATCAAGTTTTTCTTTTTCTTTTTCTTTTTCTTTTTCTTTTTTTTTTTTTTTTTTTTTTTACCGTTTCAGCAACACCGATAATATCGCGACGTTCCAAAGCTTTTGGTAAAGCTTTTGCTTGAATTTGAGTAGGTTCACAAAACTTGTAATATTTGAGAGCATTGATAATAGGTTCAGATAAATCCATATCATTCCAAGCAGAAATATCAACATCTTGATATACATTAAAAAACAAAAAAACAGAAGGTAAATATTATGTTCTTTCTTTTTTTACTTTTATTTTTTTTATTTTACTTACTTTCATCCACATCTTCTAATTTGGGTCGATTCGATATAGAAGTTGCCTTTGATTCTACTTTTTCTTCCTCATTGACATCCTTTTCCAGTTTTTTCAGATGAGATCGGAGCTTCTTGAGCAGTTGACGTTTCTTGATGGTTTCCTTATCAGTTGCCAGTTTTTCCTCCTTTGTCTGATCTGCATGGTTCTTTATGCTTTCCATTTCCTTCTCCAGTTTTTCGATTCGAATCTTAAGTTTTTCCACGTAACGCTTTGCCTTTTCTTTCTTGTTTGCCATTGCTTTAGCCGCTTTCTGAGTCGTAACAGTTGTTGGTAAAGAATCATCATCAATCCTATCTTGTTGATCCTCTGTATCAGAAATATCTTCCTTTTCCTCATTATTATCTTGATCAGCTACATTGTCCAAAGAGGAACCTGAATCAACCACGCCTCCTTGATTTTGTTGAGCGAGGAAAGCTTCTTCAGTAAAAGTATCAAGATCATAAAAGTCGCCCATATCCTTTTCGCTAAGAGGTTGTGTAGGAGTTGCCTTTTTACTAGCCTTGCGATTAGCTTTTTTCTTTCTCTAAAATAGATAATTACAAAACAAATAAATAAAAAAAGTAAGTAAATATATCAATCATTCCAACATTTTTTTTTTCTTTTGACATGATACCTTAAAAGTAACTATTTTCCCAGTTTTGTCATCACCTTCATAATCTACTTCTACATCAGAGATTTCTTCTAGACATAAGAATCCAGTACTATCATCGCCCATAAAAGTATTTTCAGGAGCCACCACTTCGTTCCAGTCCCAAGTATCCGATTGACCGAGATCTTCAAATTTATCTTCATTGTCACTTTCCATAGATTCTGCTGATCTTTTCTTTGTCATTTTGTTGGTTTTTTTTGATCCTACCGAATTTGTTGAGACTTCTTTTTGATTTGATTTGTCTGTTTTATTAATTTTCTTGATTTTGGCCATGATCACTTAACACGAAAAGTAAAAGAGACAAGAAAAAGAAAAAAAAAAAAGAAAGAAAAAAAAGACAAGGTAAAAGAAAAAGGCAAAAAATTTTCTCTTTCAAAGCGGCTTCGATTTGAAATTCCGCAAGGAAACTTTTGTAACTGTAAGTTTTGATTAACAAAGAGAGTACATGTATATAAGATTTCAATAGATTGTAGAGTAGATGATTTGATGAAGGACTTTAATTTTGTAATCTAAAAACAAAATGTATTTCGATTTCTTTAGATTTCTTTTATTTCTTCATGTATGCCGGATACGTACCTTAGATTACAGTTTCTTGAATCATATTGTCAAATGGATAGTTACTATGATCTAAAGTTACTTTTTCTTTCCTTGGATAACCCACCATCGTAAGACAGAATCTTTTTTTTTCTTCATTCTTCAATTGGTAAATATATAACGATAGCTTTATCTAAAATCTAAGAAATTTTCTTTTGTATCTTGTTTGGTACCCTTTTTAGGACTGCATGAATTGAAAAAGGCAACAGTCGGGATTTCAGCTTTCTCAACCTAAAAAAAAAAAAATGTGACTTAAATCCAAATTTTTTTTTCTTTTGCTTGCTTTTTTCGAAGGTCTCTTTTTACTATCAAACTATCCAAGAACTAGAAAATGAGTGTCGTCGAACGTATTAAGGTATATTTCAAGAAACTTATATCCTCTTTATATTTTTGTATTATATAGAAACTAACATTTCCATTTTTATATACCACATCGTTCTATTTTTTTAAAAAACAATAGGAAATCGAAGTAAGAAGAGCAGAAAAGAAAAAAAAGAGACCACAGCAACAAAAATGCATAGAACCTTGATTATTGACAGATCTCTCACTAACAATGCTGAACTTATTATTTTGTTTTTATAGAATGAAATGGCAAAGACCCAAAAGAATAAGGCCACTTCTTACCATTTGGGTCAATTGAAGGCAAAGCTTGCCAAACTTAAGCGTGAAATTATGACACCTTCAGGAGGTGGCGGTGGTGGCGGTGGTAAGTATTATATGAACAAAAAGGGACGTTATGGAAACTTACCTTCTTTTTTTTTTTTAAAAAAAAAAAACAGTTGGTTTCGATGTAGCAAAAACTGGTGTTGCTCGTATTGGTTTTGTTGGTAAAGCAATTTAGAAAGAAATAGAAAAAAAAGTATGAACTATCTATAACCAATTTTTTTTTTTTATTTATTATGACTTTTAGGTTTTCCTTCTGTAGGCAAGTCAACCTTGATGTCTAAACTTACTGGTACTCATTCTGAAGTTGGGGCTTATGAATTCACTACTTTAACAACTGTACCTGGTGTTGTCCAATACAAGGGTGCCAAACTTCAAGTAAGTTGAATATAATTTAGGTTCATAAAAAAAAACAAATAATAATAATGATTCGATTTGATTTATCTCTTTAGATTCTTGATCTTCCTGGTATTATCGAAGGTGCCAAAGATGGTAAAGGTCGTGGCCGTCAAGTAATTGCAGGTAAGAAAGGAAGAATCAAATATAAATAAATATGAGAATATGATGGATTAATATCATTTTTTTTTCTTTATCTAGTTGCTCGTACTTGTTCTTTGATCTTTATTGTATTGGATGTACTCAAACCTATGACTGACAAGAGGATTATTGAAAAAGAATTGGAAGGATTTGGTATTCGACTTAACAAGAAACCTCCTGCGATTATATTCAAGAAAAAGGAAAAAGGTGGAATCAATATGACCAATACAGTTCCATTGACCCAAATTACTCAAGATGAAGTGAAAGCTGTGCTTAGTGAATATCGTATCCACAATGCTGACATTTCCTTCAAAGAAGATTCCTCTATCGATGATCTTATTGATGTTGTCGAAGTAAGTTTTTTTTTTTTAAAAAAAAAAAAAAAAGAAAAGAAATATAGGAAGAGCTATGTTGAACCTATTTACTTACCCTTTTTTTTTTCTTGTATAGGGCAATCGGTAAGATACGAAAGAGAAAGATAAGTTCATATCAAATGAAGTATTAACCTATTTTTTTTTAAAAAAAAATATAGTATCTATATCCCTTGTATCTATGTTCTCAACAAAATCGATCAAATTTCTATTGAAGAATTGGATCTCATTTATAAGATTCCCAATGCGGTACCTATTTGTGCCCACCACGAATGGAACTTTGATGAATTACTAGAAACTATGTGGAAGGTAAAAAGGAAAAAAAATATGATAGGAAAAAAAGAAAAGAAAAGAAAAAAAAAAGAGATAAACACTCCTTTATATTTATAGAAACTTGCCTTAGTACGAATCTATACGAAACCAAAAGGACAATTACCAGATTATGAACAACCTGTCGTACTTACATCTGAAAAAGCATCAGTGGAAGACTTTTGTAATAGTATTCACAAGGCTATTTTGGATCAATTTAAATGGTAAAAAAAAAAAAAAGAAAGAAAGGATAATACATATGATAAACTCATCTGTTTCAATTTCATATAGTGCATATGTATGGGGTTCTTCAGTGAAACATAATCCTCAAAAGGTTGGTAAGGAACATATACTCCAAGATGAAGATGTGGTGCAAATTGTTAAAAAGTAAGTTCATGCATGACTCTTATTTTTTTTTTCTCTCTTTTTTTTTTTTGAAACCATTTGACTAATTTTGATTTCTTTTATTTTATTTTTTTCTTGTTATTTAGGGTGTAGTTTAGTTTACTATTTATTTTGTTTGATACAAGTTTTTATGAATAAATAATTTTTCAACACCATGAACTTTTTTTCTTTTATCTTCATGTATTTTATTTTTTTTCTAGGTGTCAAATGGATGAATGTCATTTCAATGTCCGTTATTTTTTTTATTTGGGGGGAAAGAGAATCTTTTTTATTTTTTCTCTTTTATTTCATATTCATCTTTATCTTCCCATTTATTTTGACATATATGACTGGATCCAAACAGAAACATTACAGAAATAACTATAAAGTAAAGTCACATAGAGGTGGTAAAGGCAAGCATGGATATAAGGCACAACATTTACAGCACTTCAACGGCATCTCCACTGAAACTGTTACAGAAGCTGATATTGATCGACAACTATGTAATAAGACAAAGAGAAAAAAAAAATACAAAGAATATCACTTAAAAGAAAATATTATTTTTTTTCTTATATAGTACAAACACCTTCCTTTGCTCATTTGGATATTGGTAGCGACTGTGAACAAGATCCTGATGATGATAGACCAAGTTTTCATTCATGGCACTCTAATCGACCTACTTTCGGTTTAGGCTACCGCTCTTCTGTTGGGAATAACGTACAACAACCATTAGAACCTGACGATAACACTGGATTTTTTTATGATGATACACCGTCCACTATTCAATTCACTAGAGCAACCATGGTTGTCAATGATCAACAAGAAGAAACACAAATAGTAGAAGAGAGTGAAACTTGGAATACTAATCAACCCTCTCAAGCACCAGATAATATACTCCTCGATACCAAGAGAAATCGAAAACACAAGAAAAAAGTAAAGCAAGCCAACAAGATTATTCCTGGTGACGATATACATATCTCCTGTAGTGATGACGATGAATTAAGTCATAGTAGCAAATGGGATAAGGATAATCAAGCTGCTATTGATCAAGATTTTATGGAAAATACGGATTCTGATACCTGGCAAGCATTACAACAATGGGCAATATCACGACCTGTGGACGATCAACAAGCAGGAAGATTAGATGATCATCTTTCAACTGACGAAGAAGATAATGATCATCAACGGAAAACTATATTATCTCAAGTGGATGATGACGAGGACTTATGTGACTTTGGACTAGAAGACTCGGATGATGATGAATACCTTAAGCGATATGCGGCAGAACAAGAGTATCAACAACATATGGCTCAACAAATGCATTATACAATTCAAAATACAATGGCAGCAATACCTCCTAGTTTACATGCAGGCATGCAGGGATATCTCCATTACAATCAACAGTATACGCATCCTCATCGACAGCAGACTTATCCCAATTTACGATGGACAAACAGTATGGATAAAAATTCAATATCAGGACAATTAAGAAGGGTTGATACGTAATGGAAATAAATGAATGAAAAATATATTAATGGAACTAATCAATCATTTTATATTTAAATTTTTATAACAGTCGTATACAGCTCTTTTTGTCTGATCAATCAAGAACGACATACCAATTACCTGGGATGTCTACCTATTGTCGACGATTGGTGCAAGGATTGGCAACTCAATATGGACTTAAGCTTTCACATGAACCTGTTGGAGACAAGATGCAAGTATTTTTTTTTTTTTTTATAAAAAAAAAATAAATCATGATCGAATTTTTTTTTTGTTGATATTATATTTATATATTATAGTGGACCATTACTTCGAAAAGGACCAAAATCACATTTACCTTATGATCGGCGAACAATAGAAAAACACATCAATAAAAAACGAACACCAGCTAAAGCCAAGAAACAAATGGAACGTAAACCTGATCTACCGGCAACAGAAAAACGTACCAGAATACGCAAAGGAAAACATGGTACGGTGGTTGGATCGGACGCAGCTCCTCTGGCTTCAAACAATATTGGACACAAGATGCTAGCAGCCATGGGATGGAAAGAAGGAGACGCTCTTGGTGCCAACAAGGATGGTATAGCGGATCCTATTCAAGCAGTGATTCGGGATAAGCGTCGTGGTTTAGGTGCTTAGTATCATAATAGTTAGTTTGTTTTTTTTTTTTAAATTAGAAATTCAATCCTTTATCTCATTTTATTTGAATAAATCCTATATTACATTTTATTTATCTATCAATTATTATTATTTTGATATTTCCAGAGAGGACTGACTGTCATAAAACGTAAAAGGTACATATTTGTTTGAATTATGTATAATTTATATTGTACAATCTAATGATGATAATGATTATACGTAGGAAAATTATGAAACCAAGTGGATGATGATGATTCTATGAATGAAAGTCTTTTATGATGAAGATGATGATGATTCCTTTAGCACCATAGTATGTCGGCATACGAAACCAAATGAGTCACCGCATGAACGTGAAGGTTACTTATTTTTCAACCAGACAAAGCTAAAAAAGAAAAAGTTTTCTTCCGACCTTATAGGAAGCAGGTAAGAGAAATTGATTGATGATGGTACCTTTTTTTTTTCTCTTTGTTTTTTTATTTCTTTGTTGTTGTTGTTGTGTGATCATGTGTGTAAAAGAATCAGCAGGTGATTCGTCTCCTTTTGAGCAAAAAGAAACTAGAATGTCAATAGACCTTTTTCAATAAGATTTTCATCCTCATAGTTAGGATATTTATGAGTCTTCCCAGAGATTCGTTTTCCCATTTAGGAATGATGATACCTGTTTTGGTATTCCGCTCCTCATTTCTTATGTGTTTCGAATATGATTATTATTTTGAACAAACAATACAAAGACAGAAAAAAAAAAAAAAAAAGAGTTGGGTGCACCGTTATTTTTGGATCGGCGAATATGTTGAAAAAGAAAAAATAAAACGTGTGATGAACTCAAAACTAGAAGAATTAAGATAACTTTTTTTTTGAAAAAGCGGATCGAGTGAAGGAAATCCTTATTTAACTGTTAAATAAGGATGAAATCCAATAGTATAAAAGATATCAGGAATGGCTTGTTTATTTGATGGAAGAAACAGATCATTATGTAGTAAATAAAACTGTAATCATAGTCTACATAATAAAAAGTTAAAAAGTATTGTAGTCTAACTATACTGTGCTGTGGGTGACGTAAAACAAAAGAACCGAGTTTTTCTTTTTTTTTTTTTTCTTTTTTTTTTTTTTTTCTTACTCCAAAGCACAAAGCCAAAAAAAGTTTTTCTCAGTTCGAGTGAGCGCTCTTTCTTTTTTGCACTTTTTTTTTTCTTTTTCTTATTTCTGACCTTGTTTGCTTTTTTTTTTCTCCTTTTTTTTTTTTATTTCCTTTTATCTTGATCTATATCCTTCTTACCCATATACATAGTCATACGTATCATTGACCATATTTAGGTTTGTCATGTCTGCAAAAGAACCTATTCCTACATCCACTCCTGCCAATGTTACAACAACGACCACTACTACTAATTCAACTACTGCAACCGAGCAACATTCCGACAAGGTAATATCATGTATAACGCGTACTAGTTGAAATGGAGAAAGGATGAATTAGTCAGGAAAGGAATATATGAAAGGAACTTATCAGTTCTCATTACCTTTTTTTTTTTAAAAAAAAAAAAACCGTAGTCAACAGAAGGGTCTATATTGCAAGAACAATCAACTTTGAAGAATGGAGAAGACACAGACGATTCAAAGGTGGTAAATATAGACGATCTTATTGATATGAATACGTTTGACCAACTGTTAGATATGGATGATGACGACGATCACGAATTCTCTTACAGTATTGTGTTGGACTATTTTAGACAAGCCGAAGCTACTTTTGAAGATATGGATGCTGCTTTGTAAGTGGTGAAGAATAAGGTGAATAATAAGGTTTACTTTAGAAAGACTCATCCATTTTTTTTTAATATAGAGACAAAGAAAACTTGCGAGAACTATCTCGATTAGGTCATTTTCTCAAAGGAAGTTCAGCTGCTATTGGTTTGAAAAAGGTCAAAGCAACATGCGAAAAGATTCAAAATATTGGTAACTGCAAGGATGAAACTGGAAGTAGTGAATTGAACGAAGGTGATGCGTTGGTCCAAATATCTCCATTATTACCTCAAGTCAAGGCCGAATATTCTGAAGCTGAAGAATATCTCAAGAACTTTTATGAAGTACAAGAATCTCGATAAACTTCTTCCTTTCTCTCTATTATCCATCATTCTCATATAGTATCATTTATCTATCGCTTCCTTTTTTTCTTGTATCTTTCTTTTAACTATCCATAGTATCTTTTTTTTTCCCTCTTTTTCCCCCTTTTCCCCAATCCGTCAAAACGATTCCTCCTAATTACTTTCCCTTTATCTATCCCCACCCTCTTTCTATCATCTTTTTTTTTTATCTTTTGGAAACAGCTGATCTGTTCTTCTCTCTTCAAATACAAATATATATACATATATATCTTCCCTCAAAAAAAAAAGTGTCCTGTCTATCTATTTTCATCTCTTTCTCTTTCTCTCTATATATATATACGTGTTTATGATGATGTCCTTGCCGAAAGAAATAATAAAAAAAAAACCCATTTGAATTCTGAATGATTGTCCTTTTTTTTTTTTATTAAACTAAACTAAAAAGTTTGGTTCCAATTGGGTCCGTGTCCATGACATCATAGACTAAGCATACCTTTTGTACAACATTAACAACGTGTTCTTTCATATAGACATATCACATACGATTGGTCCAAAATAAAAAAGAAATGAAATTGACAAGATGATTTTATTATTAAGCTTTTGGTAAAAATTTGATGGTAAAAAAGACTAGTGTAAACATAATACATACAAATAAAACTACACCTAAATTCATAAAACTAGTTCCCCATGATCTTGAATAATGAGCATCCAATCGTCGTCGCTCTGTTCCCATCTTTCCCAAGTTACTTTCCACCAATTTTTGAGCATCACGAAGAACCTTGATATTATTAAAAAAAAAAAAAAAAGAAAAAAAAAGCGGGGTTAGGATGATTTGAATAGGAACATACTTTTTTTTTTTTTTTTTACCTCATCATCTTTATGCAAAATATCTCCAAATTGTTGACTGTTGAGTTTCAGTTGATGTGCCATTTTCCCAAGATCCGTTGTCATTTCATCATGTAATTGTCGATGATGTTGTAAGACATGATCAATATTACCCGTTTCTTCTTCTCGACGAGTACCTCTATCATTAACAGAAAAAAAAAATGATTAATTTATAAATTCATCAAATCATAATTATAAAACAAACTTACATATTTCGTTTTCTTAATTGTAAGTCATTATCGTTCAATTGATCTGTGCCTACAACAGAGAGTAAGTTAGATGAAATGTCCTCTGGGTAAAAGACAAAAAGAAATACCAATCTTCTTTTTTTTTTAATTATTATTATTTACCTTGAATGATATCCTCTTTCTTATTTGATTCTACATCCTTTGTCCTGGTGGTACCTGTTGGTAAGACCACTTCCTCACTCTGATCCCAACCATCCAAAGTATCATCATCACCATCCAAGTTCTCCTTTTCTTGTACATCCGAGATAATATCAGCTTGTTGTTTTGACTCTTCATCGTGATGTCCTTGTTGTTGCTTTTGTTGTAAATTCAGTAACCAATCAGGTTCACGAGTATGTAAACGTTCTAAATGATCCATGTATTTCTTCTTACTAAGTCTTGATTCCATCGTTCCTTTTTCCACATCCACTTGCTGGTGTAATGAAAAAAAAAATCAATACAGGTGTTTACCTTTGCCTTAATAGCGTCTTACCATCTTGTTAAGAAGCACAGCTTGACCTAATGCCTGGATACGAGTTTGATATTCTCTGCATAAAAAAAAAATAAAAGAAAGTAACAAATAATGAATGGTTTTTTTTTTAAAAAAAAAAAATGCATAACAAGGCATGAGCATTATAAGAACAGAGTCATGCTTTTTTTTTTTTTTTACCTAGATCTTGAAGTGGATGGGATTCTGTTTTGAAGGAAATCCAAATATTTGACATACTGATAACAGAAGGAAGAAAGGAAAAAATGTGGACAGATGACAAGGAAAAAAGTTAGAACAAAGGAATGGATACATTGTTATTTCTTTTTTTTCTTTTTTACCGATGCATATTTCCGTTTTTCTGACCCAGTCCAAAGATCCACTTGTTCTTGATTTAGTTTCTTTTCGCAGCTATTTAGAAGTCGTAGTAAATTGGTTTCGTCTGTAGTGGCTACCATGATAAATTTAAGAAAAAGGGTGATAAGACAAAAAAAAAAAAAAAAGAAAGAGAAAAAAAAATCCATCCAATTCAGTCTCAGTTGTCCATGTATGATCTTTACCTCTAAAAAGTTATGTCAGTGCCAGCTCCCAAAAATCCATCACACTACTTTTTTTTTTCCTTTGTACAAAGAAAAAAAAAATACTGATGCAACATACTTTCATTTTTTTTTTTTTGTTGTAAAAATGGAGAAATAGATTCTATTTGTTCATCCTGCATTCTAAGTGAGAGAGAAAACTTTTTCCATTACTCATTCAAAAATCATCATCATTCAATCAAATTTGGACTGAACATAGATGAAATCATTGTCTTTCAATTGTATTATAATAATCTATTATATTATCTCACAATTCATAAGAGTAGAATAAAAAAAGAATTCAATTCAATCATCTCTCATCCAATAATGATCATCATCCAATGAATTTACCACCATTCCTCTTAAAAAAGCAGTTTAATGTCATCTAACACTACTTTACCGCTTATCTTGTCATCTAATGAGTCATAAGAAACCAAATAGCTTTTGTCGATTTTTCGAGAAATCGCCTGATGACCCCCTGACAATTTATTTTTACAGCTAAAATTTGGCTGAGGGATTTTAAATTTTTGGCTGTAAAAATCCAAAATTTTCAAAAAAAAAAAAAAAAAAAAAAAAAAATAGCTCTAATCAGTCCTTCCATTCTTTATTTTTAAATTTAAATTTATGATCCTGCCGTATAACCATTAATAAGGTATGTCTATTATTTCTTTTGTTAGCGGATCAAAAACGTCGATCATGCATAAAAGAAAATCGCAGACAAGAGCTCATCTGACACTTCATCACTAGTGAAAAAGAAATCTCCAGATCTCATTTTGAGGTTTAAACCTCCAATCATAATCATAAAACTGCTATAGCAAAATATATGATCTAACGACCATCTCTTTTTATTCATGGAACAAAACAGATGTACCAGTAAAAATGTCTCACTAGAAGTATAAAATTTTTGCTTCAGACTCTCAAAAACAAAAAGAAAAGACAAATATCCATTATGATTTTATTCTAAGGTTCATCAAACAAAAAAAAAAAAAAAAAAAACATAAAATATAAATCATCCTTTTATAATTTTTTCCAAAAAAAAAAAAAAATGTATCATCTAAACTAAAACTACAAAGCAGCAAAGGCTTCAATGGCACCGGCCAAACGAGCAATACCTTGTTGAGTTTGTTCACGAGTCACAATAAGAGGAGGTACAATCCGAACAGTATTACATCCAGCAGTTACCAAAAGTAATCCACGTTCACGAGCCAATTTTACAATAGGTGCAGGATCCTTGTTGAATTCTATACCAAGTAATAAGCCTTGTCCACGTACTTCCTTGATCACTTCTGAATATTTTTCTTGTAATGCCTTCAAATCTTGTTTCAATGCTTGCCCAGTCTTTTCTACAGTGTTTAAAAATGTTTCATCTGATAATCTACCAACAACATGGCGAGCCACAGCTGATGCCAAAGGATTACCACCAAAAGTAGTACCATGATCACCTATAAAAACAATAAAGAGAAAAAAAAGTTATAAATCTTTCCTTTATATATATATATATTTATATATAATTACCTAGTTGAATCATATTGCCGACTTTTTCACTTGTCATAATAGCACCAATAGGAACACCGTTGGCTAAAGGTTTGGCCATGGTCAAAATATCAGGTTGACATTCTTCACTAAAATGTTGATGTCCCCAAAACTTTCCAGTACGTCCCAACCCACACTAGATTTAAAAAAAAAATTATTAGTAATGTAATTTTCTTCTTTTTTTTTTTTTTTTTTTTTTTTTTACTATTTACCTGAATTTCATCATAGATCAATAAAGTATCAGTTTCATTACATCGTTGACGTAAAGCCTTCAGGAATTGTTCAGTAGCAGGACGGACACCACCTTCACCTTGGATGGGTTCAACAATCACACCACAGGTATCATCATCAATCAATTTGACGGCATCCACATCATTGTAAGGGGCAGTAACAAAGCCAGGAATCAAAGGAGCAAAAGGAGCTTGATATTTTGGGTTGTAAGTGGCAGAGAGGGCACCCATAGATCGACCATGGAAAGCATTGGTAAAGGACACAAACTTGATTTTTTTCTCTGGAGTGCTGACACTGGCATGTTTACCCCATTTACGTGCGAATTTCAAAGCACCTTCATTGGCCTCAGTACCTGAATTTGACAAAAAGACCTTGCTAGCCCAAGAAGTTGTGTTATAACGATTTGTTGTTTCCACCAATTGTTCAGCAAGAGGACCAGCATGTTCGTTATGATAAAGATTGCTTGTATGTATCAATTTTTGCGCTTGTTCAGAAATCACCTTGGCAACACCATCATCTGAATGACCTAATCCAACCACAGCAATCCCAGCCGTGAAATCCAAGTATTCCCGTCCTTCACTGTCATACACATAACATCCTTTCCCACGGTCCAACACAATGTCCGGTCGTCCATATGTCGTCACAGTGTACTGATTAAAACGGGTTATCTTGTCTCGTGTTGACTTTGACACATTGGCATCAGGATGGGTAATCTATATTCACAAAGTTTCATTAAAATATAAACTAAATTAAAAAAACATTCACTTACTTCTTTGACAGCAGTAGGTAAACTACTGGACCAACGAATAGTCTGTGAGTATGGGTGCATAAGTAGATATATGTATTAAAAAAAAAAGTCAGTTCATTGTGAAACATAATCGAGTTTTTCTTAAATATCATTACATGAAGATTAAATCCCAAAGCACTGCGCATGGAAAGTGAACGACCTATAGAGGCCAATTGAAGTTGAATGGAAGAACGCATAGAAATAAATAAATAGAAGGGGAAGAAAGAAAAAGAAAAGAAAAAAAAAAGAAAAAGTTGAATATATATATAAAAAAAAAACTCGATATTTTAAATTCAGGTCAATGAGTCACCCAATGCAACTGAAAAAAGATGAGTTCTTTTTTTTTGGATAATATTCGCATATTAATATAAAGATGATCATTTTATTGGTATAAGCTACTAAAACTAACTACAATACAAAGGATAAAAAAAAATAATGATGATGATGATCAATGTTGTGATTGTCGTTGATTCTGAGTCTTGATCACTTTGTCTTCCAGATACTTGGAATATTGATCCAAAGATTTCGCAATTTCTTCCATTTCTTGAGCTTGTTGATGAATGTCGTCTATCTGTTTGATAAAGCTGTCAAAATCGGCATCTATAAATATGTAATATATAAAAATCAACTTTCGAATGAATCGTATATAAAAATTAACTTACAAGTATTTTGAACTTTGGACATTTCCTTCATAAGACGTTGACTCATCAAGGACATTTGACTATATTTGTCTTTAGTTGTTTTGTTCATTGTTTGTAAAAGTTGGCAATCTTCCACCGTCACTATAAACCGTTGATAAGTAAATAAAAAAAATTGAGTCGATAGGTTGAATATTGTCCATATTTTACCTTGGAGTTCTGCACGGGTATAATCGGTGAGCTTACGGAAAGCTTCTTCTGTCAGTTTGATAATATGTTCTTCATCCAATCGTTTATTTGCTTCGTCTGGTTTCAATGGTTTTTTAAGTGAGACAGAAGAGGAAGAGGAAGTAGAAGATGTAGGTAGAGGAGTTATTTCTTTATGACTAAACGTAGGAGACCCCATGAGGTCGAGTAAAGAAAGAATGAAAAAAAAAAAAAAAGAAACAAAAAAAAAAAACTATGAAATGCAGGTGGCTGTACTTCAATTGACAACCAAACTATTTTTTTCAGCCAAACGCGCTATTTTCCACTCTTTCAATTCCTTTTTTTTTTAATTTTATCTGCTTTATATAATAAATCATGCCCAAGCGTGTTAGAGATTCAGAATCTGAAGAAGAAGAAGAAGAAGATCAAGACTTCAAGGTAAAAAAGAGTACTTTATGCACTCAACTTTGGCATAGCATGAACCTCTTTTTTTAGCACTTAATCTAACCTAGATATATATTATTTAAATACTTAGCCAACAAACACAAAAGAAGAAGAAAGTGACGAAGAAGAAGATTATGAATCCACAGAAGAGGTAAAAATACTAAAATAATAGCATATTTATTAATATTGTCTTGATCTAGGAACCTAAAAAGCAATCAAGTGTGAAAAAGACCAAGACAGAAGAAGTCAGTGAAGGGGAACGAAATGAAAATGGTGAAGAATATTTTATTGTAAGTTTTATATGATGAATGATTTTTTTTTATGAACTGATCATGACAATATATATATATATATAGCTCTCTGGAAAACGTCGGATTACTATTCGTTCTTTTCAAGGCAAAAAATGTGTGGATCTACGTGAATATTATCAAGCAAAAGATGGAGAACAAAAACCATCTTCTAAAGGTAACTAATGATTTAAATGATGATGAATGATATTCACTATTTTTTACAATAATTATATAGGGTTACTTTTACCTCTGGAACAATTCAAGCGTTTTGTTGAACTTATTCCTCAAATTGACTCGGCTATTGAGAGACTTTAGCGGTGTTGGAATTTTGGTTGACTCATTTCCTGGTCATAGTGATTATTATTTGTTAAAAAACCAAAAATAAATAAATATACTTTTTTTTTTATTTTGTTTCTTCTTCTTTATACATATATATATATTGATATTATGCCATATTCTTTAGAAAAGGTGATTCGACCCAATATTCTACAACTTCAGCCTTATCGATGTGCTCGTGACGATTACGATAAAGGGATCTTATTGGATGCTAATGAAAATGCCTATGGACCTTCTTTATTGGAACAACGTGAAGGCGATCTTCATCGTTACCCTGATCCTTATCACGTTCAAGTGAAAAAGTCATTCATCAAGTTACGTCAATTACCTAGTGTTCAACATGTCTTTTTAGGTGTTGGATCCGACGAAGTCATTGATTTGTTAATGCGTATTGCTTGTGTTCCTGCCAAAGATAAGATTATGATCACTCCTCCTACTTATGGTATGTATTCCGTCTGCGCTCATATAAATGATGTACAAGTGGTGAAAACTCCTTTGATTGTTGAAAATGGTGCTTATCAATTGGATACTGAAAAGGTAACACTTGGTCAAAAAAAAAAAAAAAAAAGATAAGAAAAGATAGATACTAATGATTCAAATATTTAGGTTTTGGAAGATTTGAAAGCAAACCCTGAAGTCAAACTTGTATTCTTATGTTCCCCTGGTAATCCTACTGGTACATGTTTGTCTCATGCAAGTATACGTCAAGTACTTGAAAGTGATTATGAAGGTATTGTAGTGGTGGATGAAGCTTATGTTGATTTTGTGGACAAAGAAGAAGGATCAGTTGCTCAATGGGTGGATCAATATCCTAACTTGGTGGTGATGCAAACTTTAAGTAAAAGTTTTGGTCTAGCTGGTATTCGGTAAAGATATAGAAAAATAGAAAAAAAAAAAAGAAGATTAGATTATACTTAAAGTTTTTTTTTTTTTTCTTAGAATGGGAATTGCTGTTGGTCATCCAGATTTGATTCAAATCTTAAACAATACTAAAGCACCTTACAATATTGGTACACCAAGTGCACAAATTGCACAAGAAGCATTATCTGAACAAGGAGTGGCACGCATGATGGATTATCGACAAAGATTAATTCAACAACGTGGACATGTGATTAATAGCTTAAAGTCAGTACAAGGGATTGGTCGTATCTTGGGTGGGAATGATGCGAACTTTATCTTGGTGGAAATTCTCGACAAGGATAACAAGAAAACGTGCAACATCCGGGCTGAAAAGATTTACAAGTATATGGCTGAATCCTTGAATGTGGTTGTCCGATTCCGTGGTAAAGAATATGGCTGTGAAGGATGTTTGCGTATTACTATTGGTACTGAAGAAGAAAACAAACAAATGATGGCCAAGTTACAAGAATCTTTGACAGTTTTTTAGATGATAGATAGAGTAGTATAATTAGATTATATCGAATAAAAACCTTTTTTTTTATGATTCAGTGTTTGGTTTGGTTACACATAATGCCGGGATATTTATTTATTCTCCTGATCACCTAATCAAAAGTGTGTGGGGTTAAGTGATCATGAGAAAAACGAAGGATGATATAAATGGAAAATAATGTGTTCCTTTTTTTTTTTTTTCTTCTTCTTTATTGTATTATTATTTATTTTAGATAGAATGACATTATCTACTGCTGCAAAAGTGGAATCATTGCATGAATGTAAGATCATGAAAACTAAGTATATTTTCTTTCTCTCCTTTTTTAATTCATTTGACTGATTTCTTTTTTGGTTTAGCCATCAAATCACGAGAACAACAGGTAGAAATAGTGTTTGAAGAAGAAGACCCTGATTTGATATTTCGTGAAAGGGCCCTGGTGAGGAAACTAGATCGACGTATCATGCCTATGTTGACCGTTTTATATATTTGCCAAAGACTGGATCTGTCAAATATTGGTAATGCAAAGGTACTTGATTGAAATCCGTCCTTTATTATTATTATTATTATTATTATTCATTTATTATTTTATTTTCAGGTGGAAGGTTTATTAACGGATTTGAACATGAGTGATGGAGACTTCTCTTGGGTAATCTCCATCTATACCCTTGGTGTGATGGCTATGCAAGTCCCAAGTAACATGTTGATGGAAAGATCAAGACCAAGTTTATTCTGTAAAGATGTGATGCCTAAATCAAACATCAGTTTCTCATGATTGTTATTTTATTATTATTATTCTAGTATCTCTTATTGTAATTATATGGTCTATTGTTTCTATCATGACTTGTTTTGTTAAGGATTTCAAAACTTTGGCTGTTGCTCGATTTTTCCTTGGTGTAAGTATATTACAATACAGTATATCTTATGTGATGATTGGTTTTTATTGATTTTCATTTTATATATATATTGTCATTAATAGATCGCAGGTTTGTATCATGACTTTTTTTTTTTTAGAAAAAGCAAGATAATGATAGAACTTTTACTAAATCCTCTCACTGTTTTGGACAAGATAGAAGCACCTTATTTCCCAGCGAGTGTGTGAGTATTTTTTTTATTATTCTAAATCTTATTCTTATCTTCAATATTGATTACTAAATATGGTTTGACCCTGTCTTTTTTTTTTTTCTTTTTTCTGGGCTCCAATTTATTCTCAATTTCCAAACCTTGGGTATTCATTTCCCCTCCTCTTTCTTCTTTATCTTTTAGATTTTTATTATCCACTTTTTACAAACCTAGAGAAATTGCTGTCCGTAATGCTATTTTTTATTGTGGAAACTGGTTATCTGGAGCCTTAGGTGGTGCCTTTGCTGGAGGTAATAATAATAATAAAAATAATAATATTAAAACTTTTACATTCATCCTCACTTTTTTTTTTTTTTTTAAAATATGAATATATAGCCATTATCACAGGTATGGAAGGTGTTGGAGGCATGCGTGGTTGGCGTTGGTTATTCGTACTAGAAGGTATTATTACTCTTCTAATTGGTATTGCTTCTTATTGGATTCTCCCGGATTACCCAAGCAATACAATGTGGTTAACTGAAGATGAACGTGATCTTGCTATACGACGATTGGGTCATGCTGCACCAAAGGAAAAGTTCTCATGGGAAGGTGTCAAGGCGGCTATATTAGAATACAAGGTATGGGTATTTATCATTATCTTTATGGCTATTCAAACTGGTGGTCAAATGAATTACTTTATGCCAACCTTTATCAAGAATGTGGGATATGATGGTGCTATGGTTCAATATATGACGATCCCTGTTTATGTTTTTGCAGCTGCTCTCTCTTTGATCATTGCTGTGTTATCGGACAGACTCCAAGTACGATCATTCTTTGTAGCTTTTTGTATGTGTGTTGCCTTGGTGGGATATGTCATTCAAGTGACAAGTGAAAATCATGCATTGTTATTCTTCTCTTTATTCTTATGCGGTGGCGGTGTATGGTCTTCCTTGGGTGTCTCTTTGGCTTGGTTAGGTGATTGTGTTCCTGGTCCTCGACAAAAGAAGGCAGTGGCGTTTGCTTTACTCAACTGTATCTCACAACTTGCCAACTTTTATGCTCCTCAACTATACAACGATCCACCACGTTACCTCAAGGCCAACATTGTGATTTTAACTTATATGGGATTGGGCGTAATTCTTTGTTTTGGTTTACGTTTGTTATTGGCGCGAGCAAATCGTTCTTTGGATGCAAAATATGGTAAACCCCTTGTTACAAAGACAACTGTGATTCCTGGTGGAAATACTTCTGATGTGGAAATTGCTCCAGAAACTGGCGTCTCCAAACACTTTAGATACCTTCTTTAGTTTTACTTTTAGTTTTATGTTTATATATATAGGAATAAAAAGTTTATTACTGTTATATTGTGACACACGGATTGTTTATAAACTGGGAAAAAGAGCGTCATCATGATTAACGAGGGAACTAGTTGTTTGTTTTGATACATGATGATTGTATAACGTGATGATAGTTGAATAGACGGCGTAATAAGAGTTACACAACAGACTTACGCAAATATAAATGGTCTTGTTTATTCACCTCTTTTTTTTTTTTTTTTTTTTCTTTGGGGGTGCTTTGATGAAAAAAGTACCCTCCCTCTGCTACCTTTCTTTTTTCCTTTTTCTATTTTACTGGGTAAGTGATCATCGTTTATATTATATTGATTTATCTAATATTTTTGATTCAAACTTTTATAGAAGAAAGGTTAGCAAGGTTTTGTCTCCTCCTTTTTGTCTTCCCTTGGCCATACTAAAGGAGGATGGCATGGTTCTGCACATCTTGGGATTCGGTTGGGCGCTGAAGTCCGACTCTGCCTCCTCCATGGGGGCGGGCTCGGTGGCGTGTTTTTTTCCGTGTGTTCTTTTCTATGAACAAATGAAGGTGTATCCATTCATCTCTATAAAATAATCATACCTCTTGTTCCCTTTTATTCTCGTCCTGCTTGATGGACGTGGACTCTAATTCATCATTTTTATTATTAATTACATTTGAAAATCAATAAAGAAAAAAAAAATTTATAAAACTTGAAATTTACTTGTTATTTGGATGAAAGGGAAATCATTGTTTCTTTTTTGTATTGTTTCATTCCTATTTTAAGCAATCACTCCTAGTTTTTGTGTAAGGCTAATTTTATATCATCATCACTGGGATGACAACTACCATCCATCCATCATCCATCATCCATCATCAATATTATTTTTGATGGTGTATTGTAGTATTGTCTATGGAAGGGAGCAGGTAAGGGGATGCCATTCTTTGGGCTTGAAACTCCGTGAGGCTTGGGTGACAACGACTGCTATAAGGAAGCGAAAATTTTTTTTTATTAGCTTGATTTAAAAACGTGTCTTTTCCCTTTTTTCTTCGTTTTTTTTTTCTTCTTTCTTTGTTTTTCCCTTCTATGTATCATATCCATGGATGACAACATATAACAAAAGGTAATTGAATCAATAAACAAAAGAGAGAGAAAAAAAAAAGGGATGTGATGATTGTATTATGATGATTGCTGCCGCCCCAGGCGGAAATCGTTTATGTCGATACTATGCAGCTTTGCCAAACAAATTTTTACTGATGATACAAAAGATCATATCACAAAATGGATGGATGATAAAAACAAATTGAAAAAAATTTGAACTAATGTTTTATTTAGGTTTTATTTTTTGTTAGATGACTGTCAAGTAGTTGAAGAAAAAGGAATGAACATAATGGAAAGGTAAATTCTACTTTTTTATAAAGGGATTGGGTAAAGACTCCATATTCGACATAAGAAAGATGATTTTTTTATTTTATTTCATGCTAACTCGGAAAAAGTTTCATGACTGACAACATAAAATCCTGACAATATGTTGAATATGAAGTTCTTACTTTTCCTAAAGAAGGGGACTGTGACTGATGTAGTAATTTATTTTACTTATGACGCCTTTTTTTTCCCTCTCTCTCTCTCTCTCTCTTAGGTCCCTTGTATATATATATGTATATGTGTATTTGGTGGTGTGGGTGTGTGGTCGGGGTTAGTTAGTATTATTTTACGAAATAAAAAAAAGATATTGTACTCTTTTCTGTTTATTCTTTTTTTTTCTTCTTTTTCTTCTTTTGTGACATGACTTTACCTTTTCCTTTAATTCTTGACGGTGGATTCGCGACCGAATTAGAGCGTCAATTTGGCAAAGATCTTAGAGGTAGACTCCTTATATGATGTATGGGTTCCTTGATTGATTATTATTTATTTTTTTCACCTTCACTACTCGAAATAGGCAGACTATGGTCAGCAAAATGTTTAGATGAAGATCCTGAAGCCATCAAAGTATATACATACATAAAAAGATCATTTTTTTTAAATATGTATCCATTCAAAAACTAATATCTTTTTTTTTGGAGGAATAGGCTGTGCATATATCTTATTTTGAAGCTGGAGCCAATGTAGCAACTACTTGTAGTTATCAAGCAACAATTGAAGGATTTTTGGAGGAAGGCTTTAGTCAAGAGGAAGCTGTTGGTTTGATGAAGAAAAGCGTCCAGTTAGCACGTGAAGCTCGAGATGCCTATAAGCATAAACATCCTGATGATACTGAATCAAGACTGATCGCGTTATCCATGGGATGTTATGGTGCAAAGTTGGCAAATGGTGCTGAATACACTGGTGACTATGGGAATATTACTAAACAAGATCTTATTCATTTCCACAAAGATAGATTACTTTTATTCTTACAAGGTAAAATGTTCAAATAAGGATAAAGTTTGGGGCAAGTCGTACTCATCTCTTTTTTTTTTTTTTTGTACTACAATTAGAGCCTGGTATTGATTTAATTTTGTTTGAAACGATTCCATCAGCCTTGGAAGCAGAAGCTATAAAAGAGTTAATCAAGACTTGGAAGGATGAAACATTACCACCAATAGGTATCGCATTCTCATGTAAATCGGATTCTCAGATATCGGATGGAACAAACCTTGAAGAATGTATTGGATACTATGATAATCTGGAGCAAGTGGTAGCTATTGGAGTGAACTGTACCAGTTTGAAATACATAACAAGCTTAGTAACGATATTAGCAGACAAGCAACGACAAACGAACAAGGCAGTACTGGTTTATCCTAATAGCGGAGCGATCTGGGATGCAGAAGAACGAAGATGGGTGTCTGATTCCAAATTATCTATGGAAATGTTTTATGAATCGATGGCAAACGCTGTGGAGAAGTGTGGTACAAAAGTGATGATTGGTGGTTGTTGTGGTACTCAAGTCAATCATATTCAATATCTTCGGGAAAAATTATTTATTTGATATTAGAATAGATTATTATATTTTATTATGAAAATAAAACTTATTGATTTACATATCTTTTGTCTTTATTGTCGTTTCGTATTAATCAAAGTGAAAAAATATATTTACATATATATATTGGATAGAACAATGGCAGATCTATACCATTTTGATTTCGGAAATTGAATAGAATGATGGTGGTGGTACAATATCCTTTTTTGGCATAAACTTTATTTCTTAAAGTGAGAGAGAAAAGAGTAAAAAATTCAGGTTACAGTTTTCATTATTCCTCTTCTCTTCTTTCTCCTCTTTTTTTTTTTTTTTTTTTTTTCCTTTATCTATTCCTATTTTACTTTATTTATATATATATATTGTCTATCATTGCATGTCACAAGCACAGCAACGGAGACGTTTACAAGATTATGCCACTCCATTGGTAGCTGGATCTACCGTCTCATTCACTAGTTCTTCAAGCAACAGTAGTAGTGGTAGTAATAGCAGCCCAAGTTTATTCTCAAGAGTCAAAAGGTCTTTATCAAGTAACCATCAACAACTTCCAAAACAACCATCTTCTTCTCCAATTACAACAACATTCTCTCGTCCTCATCAGTTATCTCCTTCTTCTTCAACTTCCTCTTCGTCCAACAACAATAAGATAAAGTAAATAAATAAATAAATAAAAAACATAAACAAACAATCAAACAAACATACTAATTATATATTTTTATAGTGACAAACGAATACCACCTCCACCTACAAGTACTGCTATGCAAGAATCCTTCTCCTTACCTGGCTTTATCAAAGAAAACAGCAAAATTGGTGATCATTATTCTTCAAGTATACAAAATGAAGAAAGAAAAGGTGCTATGGGTCCTCGCAGTACTAGTGATCATTTTCATTACAAATCCAATGGTGCTCCTTTGATCACATCGGCAATGACTCGTGCTAGATCTACTGACCCTAACACACAAAGTAAGTTATCATTATTATCATATATTAATCGTCTATCATATCTGATTATTATTATTATTATTATTAGCTCCCAAACAGACACCCGCTTTACGATCCGTTGTACCACCTACTACACCAACTTCAATGACTTCTTCTTTTATTGAACTCACATCGACGACTAAAAAACCAGAGAAAAGGACAAGTCTTTCAGGGCAAACAACAGGAGGGGTGCAGGCACCGGCTCCTGCCATGTACTGGTCTTTACCTAATGTTTATGGCAAGATACCAAAACCAACAAGAGCTCATATTAGTGTGATTGTAGGTGATTTGATGTATGTCTTTGGAGGTACAGATAGCAAACATTGTTTAGGATCTCTTTATACTTTGGAACTAGGTAAATACCCTCAAAAGAATGACAGGGAGGAAGATGATCATTTATGGAGAATGATAATCAAAAAAAAAAAAGTGAATAATGTCAGGAGGAGTCGGGTTTTTTAAGGGGTGGGGTAAAAGGGGCAAAAAAAAAGGAAACAATAGGATCATGATGAACTGATGGACAGATTGATTGATTGATTATTTTTTTTTTTCATTAGATACATTCACATGGAATAAGCCAAAGGTATATGGTGATATACCTCCTCCTTGTCGTGCTCATTCTGCAGTTGTGTATGAACAAACTATCTATATATTTGGTGGTGGAGATGGACCTGCTTATCACAATCATTTTTTCGCTTTGGATACTAGTAAGTCTTTATTTTTTTTTTAAAAAAAAAAAAAAGAGCAACAAGATCTAATCATTTTTTTATTTTTTTTTTTTTATTCTACTTTTTTTATTAGTTAGTATGACTTGGCACAAACCTTGCACTAGTGGACCTATTCCTTCTGCTCGTCGAGCTCATGTTGCTGTTGTATGGAGTGATGCAATGTATGTGTTTGGAGGTGGTGATGGTGCTCAAGCTTTGAACGATATATGTGTCTTGAATTTGAAAACAATGTGCTGGTCAGTGCTGGAAACGACCGGACCCAAGCCAATTGCGCGTGGTTATCATTCTGGAACATTGGTGGGCAGTAAGCTGGTCATCTTTGGTGGAAGTGATGGTCACGAATGTTTTGGAGATATTCATGCTTTTGATCTGGAATCACAACGATGGCATCCATTCAATATTGAACCCCATGTGCCTCGACTTTCACATGCTGCTGTCTGTGTTGGATCTTATCTTTTTGTTACTGGCGGACATGATGGATCACATTATTGTAAGGATCTTCTTTTATTGAATTTAGGTAAACGAAAAAAAAAAAAAAATATAGAAAAAATTGTCTTATTTTTTTTTTAATAGTGACAATGTCTTGGGAGGTACGCAAAGTTTATGGAAATGCTCCAAGTAATCGCGGATATCATACCATGCTTCTCTATGATAGTCGTCTCTTCATGTTTGGTGGCTATGATGGTAAGAAATTCTTCAACGATCTATATGTATTGGAACTCTCTTCTTGTGCCTATTTGCCCCAAATCACGAACTTCTCCATCGACACTAGTGTTAGTTTTTGATTTCATCGTCTTTACCCCCTTATTTTTTGAACAAATAAAAAAAGAGATTTCATTTTTTTATTTTATTGTATCTTTGTTATGTTTCCAAAACTAGTAATAATAATAATAATAATGATAATAATAATAACAGTTTATTGATCAAAAAAAAAAAAAAGCAGATAACTATATTATACTATACTTTATTCATAAAATTCATCTTCATCATCCATGTCACCCCCTTCAGCAATTTCTTGTACCAATTCCTTTTCACGTTCTCTAGCAGCTTCGGCAGTGGCCAATTCTTTTCGATGAGCATCTAATGGGAATCGCATGGCCTTGACAGCATCGTTATGGAGATTCAAACAGAAACTAATACGTTGGTGGAAAGCAGCCTGAGGTTCATTGGTAGAGTAGATATCAACAATTTCCTAAATAATAATAATAATAAAAAGGATGAGATCAACATAAACTTCTTTTTAGTGTTTTATTACTTTGCTCTTCATATAACCACGATGATGATCCAATGTGGCATCAATCACGCCATCACGAACAGCCTTGGCTACAATGAATTGTGCATCTTCTTCACTGTCCAAATGTAACTTGATGCAAATATCACGTAACGAGATCTTGGAATAGGACAAACTGATCATACGGATACCAGTTTTGATCACATTATGGCGCAAACGAAGAATAAGTGTGTATGTCTTGTCCTTCTTGAACACATCACCAAATTCAGCCAAACCTTCTTGGAATTTGTTCAGATCACCCACACGTACAGCTAAGAGAAATAAAATAATGTTTATTAGTATCATTCATGATATCATTATTTTTATTATTATTTTTTATTATTTTACCTTGGGTAATATGGAGATATGGAACAAGGGCTTTTTTCAACACAGGTTGTCTGAATAAAGATCGTTCTGGAATTTCACCCATCAATAATTGAACGACAAGGAAGAATTTGTTCACCTATGAAAATATAATATTATTTAAAAAAGAAAAAAAGAAAAAAAAACAAGACGAAATCATGATGAACTTACGGTTTGTTGGAATCCAGCTGTAACATTGTTTTGAGGAGCTTTGCGAATGGCTTGAGTAAGGAATGTATGGGCTGAGGTGTAATCAAGTTGAAGAGCCTTGATACGACCAAGATAATATGCATAACGGGCAGCTTGATTGTTTCCAGCATTTTCAGGGAAGGTACTCTTGGACAAAAGCTTATCAGCTTGATCATACAAGTTGTGCACAAAGTAGTTTCGCAATAACAAATTGAGTAGAGTGGCCTAGAAATAAGAGATATAGATAATCAGTCAAAATACACATTTCAAGCATCAATCGATGTGTCTCTCTCTCTTCATTTTTTTTTTTATTTACCTGTGTTTCGTTATCATGTCGTAAGCTAGCAGTACGATGAGCAGCTAATTGCATTCTACAAACATAAAAGAAAAATTGTCAACTTAATGTCATCATTCCTTGGTTCCTTTTTTTTTTTAACTTTCACATACGGTCGAATATCAGCCAAACGATCAGTTAGTTCATAGAATCGAGCATGATAAAAGTACACACGAGCTGCAAGTAAATCTAGAGTACGGCGGTTGAGGGGTACCAAACGATCCACAGTATTATTTGCCAAACGAAGACCCTAAAACAAAGGAAAAAAAACATGTTTAATACATTGACTTCACACATACATATTCATGTAGATATATTATATTATATTATATTATATTTATACCTTTTCCAATTCATTCTTGTCCAATAAGTAAATAAGTACATTCAAATGCAAATAGATATCAATTTCAGGTAAAATGGTCGTAGATTTTTTATCACTACTGGAATCCACTTGCATGGTTTCTCCATCCTATAATAAAAGAAAAAAAAAGAAAAGAAAACAGTTAGTTTTTTTTTTTTATATTATTTCTTTTCTCATGGTTATAAAATGTTACATACTTGACCTAAGGCTTGTAAAAGTTCGTTCTTTCGTTCATCTATTAAAGAAAATAGTAAGTTCCATGGATGCAATTTCTTAAGCAGTCTATTCCAAACATTATTCTCTTACCGGTTCCATAGTATTCTGTAATGATTTCTGCTAGTACAGGGGCAGTAAGTCGACGACGAATAGAAGGAAGAGTTCTTAAGACACGTGTAGTGAACCGAGATTCGATGGCATCAACAGCTCTTTCCAGTAAGGTACAGTTTCGTTTCAGATCTAAATTAAGAGAGAATATATATTAGCTTTTATTTTCATCTACTATTCACAAAAAGAAAATAACTGTTTTCTTTTTACCGTTGAGTAAAGCTGTGGTAGCTTCTTTTTCCAGACGAAGTTGTTTGGTTGTTTCGTCTTCCTCAATATTCATAGCTTCCACTTGATCCACTTTATCTTGTTTTTGTTCAGTGTTCACCATTATTGTTTAAAAAATGTAGATAAAAAAGATGAATGGACGTGTTGTTCAGGTCTTAAGGTTGGTTGAAAGAAAAAAAGAAAGAAAGAAAAAAAAGGAATCTGAATACGCGGCACCCCTTTTCCACGTCACTTACCTAACTTGGACGGACTTTGATTACATTTTCTCTCGTCTCTTTCTCTCTCTCACTGCTTTTTTACCTCGTCTTTTGCTCCATTGATATCTTGAATCAATTTGAGGAACACGCATTATGCCTGATCTGTTTCCACTATTCGATCCTGAATTAGATATCTCATACCTTGATAGTAAGAAAAATAAAACTATCTAAATGATACGCGGTAGTGTAACTGATTCCTATGTTTTTTTTTTTTCTCTCTTCTTTTCTTTAGTCTTTCAGCCATTACCTCTCCGACCATACCAACGTGCAAATGTCGATCGATCCTCCAAGATCTCTTATACACACGATACCACGACAACCAAACCAACTTCAACACATACCACAACTACAACATCAAAGTTCACCACAGGAAACAACAACTTTTACTGCAAGGAGTGCAAGAAGAAATTCAACAATGATGCCACCATGCAAAACCATTTGAAAAGTGCAAAACATCTAGCAACTGTCAAAAAAGCTTCTGGTGGAAAAAAGTGTAAAGTATAATATAACAGTAGGATGTATATCATATGAAAAAAAAATGGTTTATATTAATCTGATAGTCTTATGTTTTCCTTATTGTAGTAGCTACAACAACCAAACAAAGTAGTGGTAGTGATCAAAACGAATTCATCGATCCTGCAACAACAGGTAAATTCATTTGAATCTTTATTTTATGATGATATTCATATGAAATGTGTTGTTTATATATATATAGAGTCATTACGGAAAATGGATAGTATTGGCAATCTGTCACCTCAACAAGCTGTACCTTCCTACTTTGAAGTATCTCGAGGTAAAAAAAAAAAAAAAAAGGAGTAGGGTGGTTCAGACATGCCGATTTATTTCGTCTTTAGAATTTTATAAGCAACGACGACCTCTTTATACAGCAAATGCATTATCTGCTTTGATATCTTTAAATCAAGACATAGATATTCATTGGGATGCTCAGTTGGTACTGGCTCGATTATACTGCATATACAATGGTCAAATGGAATTGGCGTACGATAATTATTTAAATGTATTAGAAGGCAAATGGGGAATCAAGAAAAACGATCTATTATTATTGGCCAAGGTAAAAGAAAAAAAAAGAAAAAAAAAAAGAAAAAAAAAAGTTGAATGGGCAATCATTTATATATATATATATATATATATATTTTGGACACTTTAGCAATGTGGAAAAAAGGATGCGATGGAATTCAAAGAAATATGTCATCAAGCTGCAAAAAGTATATCACAATCATTATATTTATTGTCCTTACTAGAGGAATGTGCTGGTGCTTTTGCTCAAAAGGGTACTATAGTGACGGGATATGATAATATAGCAGAAAAACTGGCAATTGTATTTTATGAATTTGCGTTTACTATCAGTCCTGATAAGGAACGGTAAGTTCAAAAAAGGGAAAGAAGTTGCCGATCAGTCGGAACTGATCTATTTTCTTTTGGATTTATATTTTAGATCTTATTTATTTTGCCCCATGATATCGCAGGTAAAAAGTATAAACATGGATTAAAGTTGATCTAACCAATAATATCTTTTTGCTGTAGATTTATGATGCAATTGGATTGACTTTATGTTCAATGGATACACAATTGTTTTATGGAACTCACATGGCAATGACAGGTCTTAAATATGAATCCATGGTACTTTTATTCTCCCTTTTTTTAAAGGCGATAGAAATAGGTAAATAAGAAGAAAAAAAGAAAAAAAAAAAAAAGGATCACCTCATTTATTTTGATTTCCTTGTGATAGATGATTATTTACGAATGGATAAAATTTATCAACACATTTTATCATTGAATGGTATCATTTATCCCGATGTAAAGGTAAAAAAGATGCAATTGAAGCCCAGTTGAACAAATTTTTTTTTTTCGGGCGAAATTTTTCCTTATCTGATTCAGTGTCTTGGTTTTTTTGTAGTTATTATCAAAAATTTCTGTGGCTCGGTGCAACCTTGATCAAGCCTCCCTGGACAATGATTTGAAGAGCGACATTGATCATATTGAACTATTATTGTTAACAAATACAGCTGATTCTCATTTATTATTATTAGATTCCTTAGAACATGGATTGCAGTTAGATTATTTGAATAGATTACGTCGTTGTCTTTTATTAGATTAAAGATATTCTTTTTTATTTATTTTTTATTTTATTTTTTTTTTTGTTGGTTGAATTAAATGATAGGGTGGTGATGAGTGGTCAAGGATCCACGTGTGTTGAGCTAAAATGTCATTCTAAAAAGGAATTGTCCGTATGACCTAAATTGGCGTAGCTGATAGGATAGAAGGAGATTCAAACAAAATAAGCCTAAAAAAAAAGATTTTGACTTTCAAAAAAGGGAAGCTGCGCTTTTTTTTTTTTTTGTCCTCTCTCTGCCTTTCCTCTTTCTTTTTCTCACATTCCCTTTTTTCTTTTTCTTTCTTTTTCTTTTTCTTTTTTATCACCATTTACTATTATATACGTACATGACTGAGGGAACGACAGAAGGGTGGTTATGGAAAACAGGTCTACTTGGCTTATCATCCACTCGACATCGACGTTACTGTGTTCTTTCTGGAACTGAACTACGATATTACAAACATATGGTAAAAGGAAGAAAAGGAAAAAAAAAAAAAAGAAATCAATAAATTATAACATTGACTTTATATTTTTTTTTATAGTCTGATACACGACCAAGTGGTTTAGTTGATCTCAAACACTATAGATTGGCAGAAAAGGAATCTTCAAAACAGCATCCTTATGGGTTTCGAATAATATCTCGATGTAAAAACTATCGATCATATACGTTCTATGCTGATCATGAACAGGGTTGTCAACATTGGATAGATATTATTAATGCTACTTTAGATCCTTTATTTGGACGGCATCATGTTTGCGAAGCTACTCATCTACCTCCAACCATGGATGAATCTTGTAGTGTTCTTGATAAATGGTTAAATCGATTGGATCTGAATGACAATCAACAACAACAACAACAACAACAACAACAACAACAACAACAACGGGCACCAACTTTAGCATCCTCATCCAATACAAGCACTGTGACTCCATTATCATCTTCCTTATCACCAAGTTTACGCCCTTTTAGATTATCGACTGAATCATTGGATAGTATACCTTCAGAAACAACATTATCGTCATCAGCTGGTTCTCGTGCGCATTTATCGTTGGCTCAGAATACAATATTTACTCCATCTACATCTTCTAGTAATAGTGTTATGCAACCTCCTCATTCTCCACCTCCTCAACCCAAGACATATAATAATAACAAGAATGGTGTATCACGATCATTTTCCACTCTTATGAAACATCATACTATTCGACAACAACAACAACAACAACAAAATTATCCTGGCGATAATAATTATACTTTTTTAGATACATTGGCTTCTAACAATAACAAGGCATCGACTACAAACATTTATACTCGAAAGGAATGGGAATCCGATGATTTATTTGATTTTGAACAAGATATGATGGTAGATTCTTCCAAAGTATTCCGTAGTCCTGGTGGTCTTCTTGAAACACGTCCTCCTCCTACTACTCCTTTACCTCAAGTACCTAATTCTTGATTGAATAGAAATGAAATATAATCTCTTATAGAAATATTCATGTATTATTAGTTTAGTTTTATTTTCATGTATTATTCTTCCTTGTATATTCCCCCCCCCTTCTCTTATATAGACTTTTTTTTTTCTTTTCCTACTTCCTCTCTCTTGATTTTTTTTTTTTTTACATATATAATAAACAACATACTGTAATCCTGTAGATTTACTGAAATCAATTTATTTTGTATGTAAAATTTATAATGAAAATATGTGGACAAGTAATTTTTTACATCATGATGATCATATAATGAATTGGATGACGAATATATGTATGATGAATAATCCAAAAAGAAAAAAAAAAGATTTGCTGGTACATTGGCTTTACACATTTGAAAAGAGTAATCGTATCAAACGTTCTTCACTATTACTATTCAAACAGAAAAAGAAGTTTCTCCTTTATCTCTAATTAGTCAGATTATATGATCTCTTGGCATATGATTGCTATGATACTAAAAGATAAAAGTAACATTCATTCATTGTTTATTGTCAAACTATAAAGATAGACAAAAAGCCAGGAAACCAAACAAAGCAGTAATCATCGTGACACGAATTCCCTTTTCAAGTAAATCTCTCTTGGCAAGTGATCATCACGATTTTTATGAATTAAAAAGAAGAAAATGTAAGATTTTCTCTTGTTGGTTTCGATTGCTTATCTATGATTGTTCCACCAGTGTAACTTTTGTCATCCTAGAATGCATTAACCGCGGCACTCTTTCTTTTTTTTTTTTCTTTCCTTGTGCTTATAAAATAGGGGATGATGATGATGAACTCCTTTTGATGAATCATATATTTTCCCGATGTTTTATTTTTATTTTATTTTGTTTGAATTGAATCATTATATAGCTATCACAACGAAATAAAAACCTTTTTTTTTTCGTGAAACTTATTTGTGGAAACTTTATTATTATTACTTACACTGTACTATTTTGTCTTTTGCCATCAAAAATGTCCAACCTCCCTTTTTACTCTCCGATTTGATTTTTTTTTTTTTTGCCAAGTCTGGCAGTAGCATTACATTTTTACTTTTTGTTCTTTTTCTCGATTTCTCTCACTACACGGATTCTCTTAACTTTTTAGTCTCACACACCAAAAATTCATTCTAATAATCAATAATGCCGTTATTTTCAAAGAAAATTACTCCTACAACTATTACCAAAGACATCGGTAATATATTCTTTCTTTCTTTTTTTTTTTATGTTTTCATCTTTTATACAATCACGACTTTAACTAACTGCATTATTATTATTTATTACTGTTCATCATCTCTATAGAGAAGATGACTGATAGTAATCAAACAGAAGTGGATTGGGCTCTCGTCTTTCAAATATGTGAAGTGGTTAACAATTCCGAACTTGGTGCCAAAGAAGCTAGAAAACTTTTACAGAAAAAGATGTTGGCCAATGATGTCAATACTCAAGTCATCTCTTTGGAGGTAAATGGAAAAGAATAATATATATATATAAAAGAGAATATTTGGAAAAAGGGTGAAAATAGATTTTCATCATACATATACACACATACAATATTTATATAGACGCCTACATCAATCACCTCATTTTCGATACTAATATCAACCTACTTTTTTTTTTTTTATGTATATAATGATTTTAGATATTAAACGCATTATCGGAAAACTGTCGGGAAAAGTTCAAAGGTAACAAGAAATATATACGACTTGGAACAGGATTGGAATGGAAGATATGAGTTTTTTTTTTTTTTTATTAAATAGACTTTTTCTGTTAAACTTAAACTTGATTTTAGGTCAGCTTGCGGCGAAATCATTTGGTGAAGACTTGGAAACATTGGCAACACAAAAGGTAATAAAGGAAGAAAAGAAAAAAAAAAAAAGCAAAGGGAAGACTTGAGCAGACAACATGTGATTGATCGACTATTATTTTTTTTTTTCAAAGGCTTCTAACGATGATGTACATAGCAAATTAGTTCAATGTCTTCAGAATTGGGTTAGCAATGATGGCACTGACCCAGCATTTGGGACAATCTGTAGAGTACATGAATTAGTGATGCATGGTGTCTCACAACCTGTAAAATCTGGACGATTAGGTGGAAATCTCTTCAAACCTTATCAGTTACAATCATCAGCAACAAGGAACGATATTACTGCTGCAACTGGTGGTAAACACAACAATGAATATCAACAACCTCGATTGAACAAAGTACGTTATATATATATATATATATAAGTTTTACGATGTAAATTTGATTAATATGGTCTTTTTTTTTTGTTGTTTGTTTTATATGGTATACTTGTATAAATGATATAGCCAGTAGATATCATGTCTGATGTGGAAATTGCCAAGAACAATGCTCAGTTACTTTCTCAAACTTTATCTTTCACCGACCCGACGCAGGAAGATATTACCAAGAATGAATTAATCCAGGTACTGAAAAGGAAATTTAGGGGAATGAATAGAAGGAACGGGAACTAATTTGTTGTCTGTATATGTGTACGTGCACCCCCCCTTTTTTTTTGTTTCTTTTTACTTTGAAAATGTAGGAATTCTATGGGAAATGCAAGATGCTACAACGAGTTATCTCTGGTCATTTACAAACTTGTGAAGATTCTGAACTTATTTGTAAGTAGAAAAAATAATATAGATATATTCTTTGATCTAATGATTCTTTTTTTTATTTTTAGCTGCATTGATCCTTGCCAATGGAGAATTAGTCAATACATTCAAGGCCTATGATGACATGTTGGAAAGGCGTGCATTGGATGCGGCTACTAACAATTCACGTGCTGTTAATCATCGTAGCACTCGTCAGGTAAATAAAACAAAAAAAAAATACTCAATTCACCATTCCAAATATTTTATAATACAATTGGTATTGTTAGTATGTATTCAAAACAATTGTATTTTCTTTAGGATGAAACGTTGATTAATACGGAGAACGATGCATCTGGGACAAATACTCATGTGGAATCATCAACAAGGTAAAAAGATAGTTACTTCTTTTTTTTTTAAAAAAAAAAAAATATAATAATAATAATACTAATAATGATAAAAATTTATCTTTTTTTTTTGTCCCGTTTTTACAAAGTGGGGGTGGTAGTAGTAGTAGTGGCGCACAACTTTTTACTTCTAATACTAATGCACCAAGTAGTGGAATTGATCCTTTTGATCCTTTTGCTGATTCAAATCAAACAATTCAAAACCAAGCCTCTTCAGAGCACAATGGGTAAATAAAAAAAAATGAAGATGATTATAATGGTTATGTTTATTTTTGAATATTAACTTACATATTATATTCCATTTTTGTAGAACTGCTTTGCCTCCACCATTGACACCACAGAAACTTCATGATTAGATTGGATCTATCATTTTTTTTATTTATTTATTTATTTATTATGTTTTATATTGATTATTATTTTTTACCCTTTGATAATGATGATGGAAATAAAAAAGAAAAAAGAGGAATTCTGAGATCATTTAATGATATTATTATTATTATTATTATTATGTTGTTATTGCGTTGTTGTTGTTGTTGTTGTTGTTGTTGTTGTTGTTGTTGTTGTTGTATTGAATCCTATTTCTTAGCCCCGTGTCAAAAATGATACCAAAAGGAACTTTGACCCGTATTGACCTTTTTAAGGTTATATTTTCGATTTCCGCCTTTATTTTGGTTATTTTTTTGTCTCCCTTATTTTTATTTTCTTCTTATTCTTACTGTCTCTCTCTCTCTTTTCCTTTCTTCTTTTTGTTTTTGTTTTATTATTATTATTATTATTTCTTGTTATCGTCATCTCTATACCCCCTCATTCCTTCTCCCTCTATCTCTCTTTCCCTCTTTTTTTTTTTTTAATATACCTTTAGTGTCCTCATTCATCTGTACTCATATCTACTTCAATTTTTGTTTTTTTCTTTTTTTTTTGGGTTGATACTTTTGGTGAAAAATACAAACGGTTTTCTTCCTTTTTCTTTTTTCTTCTCTCTTTTTCCCTTTTTTTTTGTTTTATTACAACCTTTTTATCCATTCATAGATGAGAAAGAGAATTCAGTAACGTTCTTTCTCTTCTTCCCGTGTTGATATATAGTCATCTATCCTCTCTCTCTCTCTCCCCTCCTCGTTTCCCTTTTTTTTTTTTTTTGTATTTTATTCTTATTATATTTGGAAAAAAAAAACACTTTATATATATTTATATACATACAACCATATTTTTTTTTATCTACAAATATATATATATAAATATAAATATATATTTTTCACCCCCTTCATCTTTTGTATTATTATTTACACATTTTGATGCATGAACGAAAAACATCCAACGTCAGCACAAATCGATCAACTACAAGACCACCTATACCAACATCATCAGCTGCAACAACAACGTCAAGGCGCGCAACGCAACAACGCACGGGCCGTGCTTCATTTACAACAAAACAACAACAACAACTCAGTGATGAGCAAAAGGAAACACAACGACGAATTGCTGCGCGAGCGGCTGCTTCTATGGCTCAAGTAAGACGAAGACAACCTAGGTCATTTATGCTTTGGGGTGACAATCGAAAGGTAAAAATTGGATGAAAAAGGAAGTTTGTTGTGTGAAATATAATAATTTCCTTTTCTTTTTTTAGGCTGTCATCAAGCGTTATCCTGATGGAAGTCAAGAAATTCTGGTGCCACAGACTTTAACTTCTGAACAGGAACAGTACGAATTCCCACCAAGGTCTCGGTTATTGAAAAAGTTGGCCAATTCTACCGCTGAACGTCATCGTTTATCTAGTCTTCAACATACTATTACTGCTCCCAATGTATCACCTATCTCACAGCCACTATTATTATCATCATCAACCAACAAGTCCATCATTATCTCTCGTCCCGCAACCGCCATTGAACCCGATCAAAATGCTTTAGCTGAATGGTTCTCTGATCGACGTCATCAACACAGCAAAAAGGAACAAGCTGTTATGGAATGGATGACTGATGTTGAAAGATCTACTTCTTTATTGTCCAACAAGAAGAAAAAGAACAAATCAATTCCACGAACTATCAAGAACAATAGTAACAACAATCTTATTACTTCTTCTACTACTCATTCTTCTATTCAAGATATCAATATCAAATTCAAAAGTGAAGCTGGTAAGTCGTTTTTTTTTTTTTAAGAAAAGAAAAAAGAGATAATAATGAACTCATTATTTATATCATTAGGGAAACTTTGGACTGCAGGCAAACCATATCCTCTGCCATCATCGAATCATTTATTACCACCAAATGAAAATACAAAGAAACATTATGTATTACGAAGACGACTCATCAAACATGGCAACAAACCGAATATCGAAACAACAAGTACTCCATTTTATTACAACGAAATGTCATCATCAGTGGCACCACTTGGAGGTTCATTTACTACGGCAATACAAACTCATGGTTATCATTTATCCAAAGTACCCAGGTCATCGGTATCAGCATCTCCCACATCAAAGTCTGGTATGGTACAACTCGTACAAATGTTCCACAAGACCTTACAGGAACAACAGGCGCGTGCTCATGAACGAATGAAGCAATTGGAAACATTATTAGAAGAAGAACGAAGTAAACGACAAGACATTCAACTTACCCAAGAAAGAACTATGACTCGATTGGATTCATTTATGAAAAGATATCAAGAACATCAACGTCGTACACCTCCTTCTCCAACAATGTCAGCATCTCCTCCTTTCGTTTCCAAAAAAACATCACAACAACAACAACAACAACAACAAAATCAACCTATATTAGCCAAATGGGATGAATGGATGGATCGGATTAATCGTTTGGAAGCTCGTATGGAAAAAGAAGCTAAATCAAGACAAAGTTTACAACAATCTGTAACCGATACGGTGGAACGGATGGACGCGCTAAAAAAATCAGTTGCTAGACAAGCCCGTGAACATACAGCATCTCGAAGACAATTGGAAAATCAAATGAATCAAGCCATGAAGAATCTTTCAACATTGACTCAACAACGAAAACCTTGATTCCTTTTAGTTTATTAAGTGTGATATTTTATTTTATTCATTATATTTACATTGTGTATATGATACCCCTTCTTCTTTTTTTTTTCATTCAATCTTATCTCCTTTTTTCATTACCTTTTTTATTTTTTATACATACTTATCAAATACCTTTTTTTTTTTCTTGTTCTCTCTTTTTTTTTTTCTTGTTCTCTCTTCTCTCTATATGAATACTGTATATATTAAATAAACTATCTTTCTTTTCTCTGTCTCTTTTTTTTTTATATTAATGTTTTGTTTTTTTTATCCGCAATATGCATTGTATTTTGTCTTCTCCATTGATCATACCCATAGTTACACCCCCCTACTTTGTCCCTTTTATTTTAACAGCCCCTGTTCGTAAAAAAAAAAACAGGTTTATGTTTTTCCCGCGTAAAACAGTCAACTAAAAAATAATGATGTTTTTCAGTGATGACTCCCCATCATCGTCATTTAGCATCCGTCATGCTTAGTTGTTTTTTGCTGCATGCAAAAAGAATGATGTATTTTTTTTTTCTTTTTGTTCTTATAGATAAAGTATTTTATTTTTTTTTTCCTTGCTTTACATAAAATATACATGCTCATTTACTTTTGGTGAAAGATTACACGTGCACGGTCCTATCATAACATATCATCAATAAATGACACACATTCACACACGCACACACATACACATATGATAGCTCACAGACAGAAAAAGAAGAAAAAAAAAAAAAGAGAGAGAGAATAGGTGAGACAAGGAGGTAGAGAACCGATGATTTGGATTAAACTTTTTTTGGGCTTTGATTTTTATTCTTTATTTATCTTTTTTTTTTTTTTTAGTTACTTTGCTGTATGAAAGTAAAAAAAAAAATAAGGAGAGAAGGGGGAGTCACCAAAAAAAAAAAAAAAAAAAAGAAAAACAACGGGTTTCCTTTTATGGAGAATGTCATCGTGCATAAAGGTTGTACCTTTCTTCTTCTTCTTCTTCTTCTTTGTTGCGTGAAATAAAAATGCAAGGGAGAAAAAAAAAACCAAAATAAAGACGCTTTGAATGAGAAATTTTGATTGTGTGATTTTAAATGTGAGAAAGGCATAAAGAAATAAAATGTTATAGGATGATGATAGTTTACTTCCCTTGTGGAGAGGGGGGGGGGTGGAAATGGGGGGGGGGTATATCAAAGTAAAAATCCCAGTACACGGAGCTTAAAACAGGGTGTGGTTAGAAAGTTAGATTTAATGCGGGGGGAGAGGATAAAAGTAAGATTTGTTTCCTATTGTATCTCTTTCATCTTTTTTTTTTTTTCATCTTTTTCATCTACTTTATTACAATTTATCCATATGACTCCTATGATTTGAAATCAATCAAATAATAATAATGATAATAAAAAAAAAACCTTTATGATCTCTCTCCCCCCCCAAAATCCAGTTTTTTTAGGATCTTCATGTTTCCCAAACTTTGTTCCTCTCTTTCATGAATTCCAAGTCAGCATGACATGTCAAAAAAAAAAAAAAATGAAATCTGTAACACTGAGAAGAATGAATATAAAAAAAGAAATAGAAGGCGCTCTTTCTCTCTTTTTTTTTTTTTTTCTCTTTCTTTTCTTCTTTTATATATTTTTTCTTCTTTCCTTTTTCCTTTTTTTTTTTTTAAAAAAAAGGGAAGAAGTAATGACGACGACCACTCAAGATGAACATCTTCTTTTTTCTATTGATCGCGATCTACTCTACTTGAATGCTGAAGAACAACAATCTCACCATCTTGGACTGATGACCTTAAAGGAACAAAAACAACTTACTAACATGATCAAAAAGGCTCATCGACATATTAGAAAAATTACTACCACGTTAGAGAATCCACCTCCAGTTAATATATCTTCCTCTATTTCAACAGCAACATCCACTCATCCATCATCAATATCTGATTTTTTTCAACAAAAGCATACCAAAAAACTTTATATTAAATTGAAAGCAATCAAGGAAAAATATTGGGAAATTTTGGAACAACAACAAATTCGACAATTGGAAAATGATATGGAAAGATATCAATTATTACAAACCATTCATGGACTCAGTAGTAGATTGGATAGGTCAAGTCAGGTTTATGATGATTTACATCACCTTCATCATGCACTTTCTTCATTACGTACGGAATGGAAATTAGATCGTATTCAACATATTGTTACAACACTTGCGCAACCATCCACTTGTTCCTCGACATCACCACCTTCCACTATCTCAGAACATCATGGACATCGTTGGTATCCATTGATCATTAGTAATAATAAAAAGAAGAGAAAAGCGAATTTATCATCATCATCATCATCTTCAACAGCAGCAGCACAAGGAACAGCAACAGTACCGTCATCTCAACCTAGTCTAACAAAAACTCATTTTGGATTATTCAATCATGTTAAAAACTGGTTTCGAAAACAACGACATTCTATACTTTTGGGTCATTCAAGTGAAACAGCAAGCTCAGCAGATAAGGCAACAACAATAACAGCAACAACAACAACAACTATTGATGAATCACGTCGTCGACATCGACCTCAGTCACATCCTCATTTATTTTGTTCTAGTCAAGAAGAATGCAACATCAAGGTGGTTCAACTTGTACAAGATTTTCAAAACGTGTTTGAAGAAAATGCGCGCCAAAATGAAGAACGGATGCATCATCTCTATGCACGAGTATTCCAACCTGACATCGATCCTTTGTTGGCCGAAGATATTCAGCGTCTTTGTTTGGCCGTTAGTACCGCACCTCCACCAAGCTTGGCCTCGTTGATGCAACCTGGTTTGTCTTCTAGTTGTTCTTGGACTGTTTGTGTTACGACTGGTCAAACTTCTTTTCTGGTTCCGGCTGACAACAACAACAAAAAGAATTTGTACGAACATATGATTTATCGAATGGATATACAACAATCATCCTCTTTTTTTTCAAAGAAGAAAACAAGGAATGAAAAGAATAACATATCATCGAAACAAGATAAAGAGGATGAAGGAACAACCGATCAACAGGAACAACAAATGTGGTCAATTTGTTTGGGATTATTATCAGAACATTTACTTGGAGTTGGACAACAATATTATACAAGGTGGATGCAAGAAATCAGAACGGCACAACAACAACAAACTGCACCTTTTCAAGTAGCAACAGAAACGCTGGCGTCTATGTATCAAGCTTTACAAATTGAACAAGGTTATGCGATCCTGTCTCGACTTTGTACTCATTTGGAATCGTCTGCAACCTTATAGTCTTTGTTTATTTATATGTTTATTTTATCTATTAGTATTTATTTTATTTTATTTTGTCTATACCCTTCTCTTATTTTTATATTTATACCTTTTTTTTTTTTTTAGTTTATCAGTTTAATAATAAAATCTTTCTTTTACTATGTTTACCGAATCATGAGATCTTCTTAAGCGGGGAATTGACTTTAATGGAAGACCCGTTTTTCCTATCCATTTTACTTTCTCTTTTCTTTCTTTTTTTTTTTTTTTCTTTTTTTTTCCAGTTTCTATATATATGAATGCTTTGTTTGATACTTTTTTTTCTTTTTTCTCTTCAATATGTTTATTGTATCTACAATGACTTTGTTCCTGTAGTATTTGATATTCCACATTCTCCTCTTGGTATACCGTGGCAAGGTATACACACCAAAGACTTTACATGTCATACCTATATATATATTTATATTGCCTTGACTACCCTTGTTTAATAGGATCTTCTGTACCCATCTCAAGACACATTCATGATACAAGTAATATTCCTTTTGAAGAACATAATCTTGGTAAGGAAGAGAGAGAAAAAAAAAAAGATACTTCGTGTATTGATCATATCTCAATCGGTACTTTTTTTTTTTCTTTTCCTTTGTGTTCTAGATATGCCTTGGTTAGGTATGCAGTTAGATTATACATATATAGAACCTATCTTGGAAATACTCAATTCGACAGAACAACCTCTTTTATCTAGACGTAAATTCCTTCTATAAAAACAAAAGGATATATAAATAAATTAATCATTTCTTTTCTTTTTTTTTTTTTTTTGGATCAAATAGAGGAGGCACATATTACTGTTATTAGTCCACCAGAATATCGTATACTCTCAACATCGACAAATATCACCATAGATGAACTCAACCATTTGGCAAAATCACATAAGATTCAATCCAGTATATTCTCAGTCGTATGTCTAGGCAAAGTCATACAAAAAGAAAATAACTTTGATCATGTGGTTTATCAACTCATTATCTCATCACCTTCTTTGATCAAGTTACGAGAAAGTATCTTTAGATTATTTTATATTAGGAAAGGCAATCCATCTTTATTTGATCCACATGTAAGGGAAAAGGAACAAATGGTAATGATTATTTTATACTTATCCCTTCTTTTTCTCTAAACTATACAATAGGCTTTTTGGCCTCATATTACTATTGGGTTCACTGATCATGATCTTTTTGTAGAACAAGGTATTTACAAAGGATTGAATGCTTGCTATAGACCAATTACATATTTAGATTCGAAATAAATATATATTATTATTGTTTATCTTGTTTAAATATGTTTTGTATTTAATGAAATGAAAAGGATTAACAAATTATACGTTTAATGTTATTCATCGTGGTTATCGTTATACTGTCATCCATCATTTATCGTTTTATTATCTATCGTCATATCTTGACTTTATCTTATTAGTGTGAAGAATATATTTTGAAAAAAAAAATAATTTATTTATATAAAGAAAGCTTAGTTATATATATTTGACAAAGAAAGAAAGTATGATATTTGTACCTTTTTTTTTAAAAAAAAAAAAAATTAACATATGAGGGCAGTACGGAAAATTGACACGTCAAGGATCTCATTTTCTTTGGCCCATCCATGGTTTCAATATCCGCTTAATTCGGTTGTTAGAAAACTAAAATAAAACAATCCGTTTGTTCTCTCTTTTTTTTTTTCTTCTAGTCTACTCCCAACTTTTCTTATTATTATTATTATCATTTGGGTGTAGTTTTTTTTTTTTTTATCATCTATCTTCTTATTAACAAGATTATCATTCGTTATGACTGAATTTTGTTATACTCTTGTTCATCAAGATGACACGATTGAACAACCTAGTTTACAAGATTTTCAACGTGCCTTTGAAAAGGGGTCTGACGAAACACGCGTGGAAACAATGAAGCAACTTTTAGTGATTATGCTCAATGGGGATCCTATGGAAAAGCTATTACTTCATGTCATTCGTTTCGTACTTCCTTCTAAGAACAAACAACTTAAGAAACTATTGCATATCTATTGGGAAATTTGTCCAAAAACCAAACCTGATGGGAAACTCAAAGAAGAATTCATTTTGGTGTGGTAAGTTGACAAAACAAACAATTTTTTTTCATTTTTAATCTCTTTTTTTTTTAATTAATACTGATGGAATGACTCAAATGTCATTGGTGACCGAGGGAGAATGTTTTTGGTATATAATACTTACTCATCTATCATCTTTTTTTTTTTTCTTTTCTTTCTTTCTTTTTATATAGCAACGCTCTTCGAAACGACTTGCAACATCCCAACGAATACATTCGAGGTGCCACTCTTCGTTTCTTGTGCAAAATCAAAGAAGCTGATGTTTTGGAACCACTTGTACCATCTGTTCGATCTTGTCTAGTAAGTGAGCAAACCAAAAAAAAGAAAAGGAAACTAGAAAAAAAAAAGATTATCATCCTTTCTTTGCACTTGATGCTCATCTCGTTCTCTCTTTCTTTTTTTTTTATTTATAGGAACATCGTCATTCTTATGTTCGCAAGAACGCTGTATTTGCCATTGGATCCATCTATCGACATTTCGACTTTTTGTTCCCGGATGCTCCTGAAGTCATTCAACAATTCCTAGTGTCTGAAGCTGATTCTACTTGTCGACGAAATGCATTTGTGGTATTGTGTTCTATTGCTCAACCTCTGGCTGTGGACTTTTTGATGCAATCCTTTACTTTGGTGCCTTCTTATGATGAACTTTTGCAATTATCTGTTATTGAATTGATTCGCAAAGATAGCAAGACAAATTTAGCAAACAAGGCAAGTATAAAAAAATGTTTGAAGAAATCTTATCTTACCTTTTTTTTTGATTTAATAGGGTGCATATATCCGTTGTGTATCTGAATTGTTGGAAGCTGCTTCTCATTCTGTCAAATATGAAGCTGCCAATATTTTGATGTTTCTTACATCCAATCCTACTGCTGTGAAAGGTATAATATTATATAAGTCATTATTTCATTTTTACTAACCTTGTTATTTTCCTTTCAGCTGCTGCATCCTGCTATATCGAATTGGTGGTCAAGGAATCCGATAACAATGTTAAATTAATTGTTCTTGATCGTTTACGAGATCTTCATTTGAAACATGAACATGTATTGGATAGCTTGGTGATGGACTTGTTACAAGTTTTGTCAAGGTATAGAACGTGGATGTAGTTATCAGTATACAAGACTTACCTTCTCTTTTTTTTTTTTCTTTCTAGTCCCGATATTGATGTTCGTCGTAAGGCCTTGAATATTGCTATGGATATGGTATCTTCAAGAAATGTACAGGAAGTGATACTTGTATTGAAGAAGGAATTAATCAAGACTCATGATCAAGAATATGAAAAGGTAGGATGATAATATAAGGGAAGAAAAAGTCGATCTCTTACGATATACAATTTTTATGTCTACTAGAACACGGAATATCGCCAATTATTGATTCAATCGATCCATGCATGTGCCATTCAATTCTCTGAAGTGGCTGCTAATGTTGTACATGTACTGATGGAATTCTTAGGTGATGTTAACAATCCTTCTGCTGTGGATGTAGTGGCGTTTGTGCGTCAAGTGGTTGAAAAATTCCCTGGTTTACGTGCTTCTATTTTGGAAAAGTTGATGGAAACATTTGCCGATATGAAATCCAGCAAGGTGTTCCGTGGTGCTCTCTGGATCCTTGGTGAATATTGTCAAAATGAAAAGGAAATCAATGAGGCTTGGGAACAAATTCGATTGACTCTTGGTGAAATCCCTCTTCTTGCATCGGAACAGCGACTATTGGATGAAACTGAACAAGATGAAAATCCTGCTGGTGATCAAAACAAGGAAGAGACTGGCAAATCTGTCCCTTCTGCAAGACGTATCTTACCAGATGGAACCTACGCAACTGAAAGTGCCTATACGGAACCCGCATCTGTACAATCCCGTTTGGAATCTGTTAAATCTGCTAGCAAGCCTCCTTTACGAGGTATACATATATTTTTATTCTTATTTATTTTCTAAAGAAAACTGACTCTTATTTTTTTTTAAATTCTATTTCTTAGCACTTATCCTTAATGGAGATTATTATCTTGGTTCTGTATTGGCTACAACATTAACAAAATTGGTGTTGCGTTACAGTAAATTAGTGGCTGATGCTTCTTTGGCAAATGCTCGCAAAGCTGAGGTAAGAGAAAAGAACAGGAAAGAGGAGAAGGAAAGACAATTAAATGCTGATTTCATGGTTTGATTTTTTTTTCTTTTTGTTCCTTTGATTAGGCTATGTTGATCATGACAAGTATTATTCGTGTTGGTCAATCTCAATTTGTCTCCTTCCCAATTGATGAGGATTCCTATGATCGTATCATGCAAGATTTACGTGTGGTTGGCAATCACTCACAAGATGGTATTGTAGACAAGGTGTATTTGGAAGAGACCAAGGCCGTTTATGCAAAACAGATTCAAGACGAAGAAGTAAAGTCTTTTTTTTTATTACCACATATATTTGATGAACTCAATCTCTTTATTTTTTTTTTTTTTTTATATTTCATAGCGACGAGCTGCAGAAGCTAAGGCTAGTGATCAAACCGGTGTCAAGATTCAAGTAGATGATGCTATTGTATTCCGACAACTTTCAAAGAAAACTGGAGGAAACACTACTGATGAAGTAAGCTTTTCTTTTTTTTTTAAAAAAAAAAGATCATATATGAAATAGAATACTAACGAATGGGCGTACTTTTTTTTTTGTGGCTGTTTAGTATGATCAAGATCTATCTCGTGCCACTGGTGTATTAGATAACAAGGACGATTTGATGTCGAAACTTAGTCGCATAGTACAATTGACTGGTTTCTCCGATCAAGTGTATGCTGAAGCTGTGGTCAATGTACATCAATATGATGTTTTGCTAGGTAATTATTTTAGTGAAGTGATAGTGTTGTCAATACTCATAATTATATATCTTTTATTTTGAATAGATGTACTTATTGTGAATCAAACGGCAGAAACTTTACAAAATTTAACAGTTGAATTTGCTACATTAGGCGACCTGAAATTAGTAGATCGTCCTACTTCTCACAGTCTTGCTCCTCATGCTTTCCTTACTATCAAGGCTTCCATCAAGGTATCCTCAACGGAAACGGGCGTTATCTTTGGTAACATTGTTTACGATACAAATGCTGCTGCTTCGGATAGCAACTGTGTTGTATTGAACGATGTCCATATTGATATTGTCGATTATATCAATCCTGCCACATGTACTGAAACCCAAGTAAGTCCTGCAAACAAAAAAAAAAAAAAATGCAAAGACGTATCTAACATTGATTTTCATTTATGTAGTTCCGATCTCATTGGGTTGAATTTGAATGGGAAAACAAGGTCAATGTCAATACCACTATCACGTAAGATACAATATATATATATATATATATATATATATATAAAAGATATTAGACTAATCATCTATCTCATTTTTGTTTGATCTAGTGATTTACGAACATATCTTGATCATCTTACTTCATCAACGAACCTACGCTGCTTAACTCCTGAACGACAACTTGAAGGCGATTGTGGATTTTTGTCTGCCAATTTGTATGCCCGTAGTATCTTTGGTAAAGTGGAACAAAAAAAGAAAAAGTGATATTATTCTTTGAATAGACCGTATACTGATATATCTGCTTTTTTTTTTATTAGGTGAGGATGCTTTGGCAAATATTAGTATCGAAAAGACAAGTGATGGCTCCATCACTGGCCATATTAGAATCCGTAGTAAAACACAAGGACTTGCATTGAGTTTAGGTAAGTCATTTATAGATGAAATGTATATAATGTAACTCCTATTTTATTTTATTTTATAGGTGACAAGATCACACTTGCTCAAAAGGCTGTAGCTTAGAAACTCTCCATACAAACATCCACTTTTATCCCTAGTATATTCTTTATTTATCTTCCCCTTATCACACATATCTTTTCTTCCTTTTTATTTTTTTTTTATTTTATTCAATAAAGTAAAGCGCACTTACAGTTCAATGCAGTCAATGATCAATGAGATCATTCCGTTATTTTCTAATTCTATCATCATTTCTGTTAATCGCTTTGTACCCAGTATTCTCGATCTTCATCCAGCAGTTCTCTATAGCCCACATTAAGAAAAAAAAAATAATAAGGAACATAATATTGAGACAAATCATTGGTTTCGAGTCAGAGCATTTATTCAAACATATATATATAATAATGGGGATCGTCTATAGTATGGGATCTAAATAAAATCATCTATCTATTTTGACAAGGCATTTTGAAGAGCTTCGTAGACATCCATTTCCACCTTGGCAGCAGCCTTTTCGACATCAGAGCCATTACCAGCAACAATACGTTGAGCTTCAGCAAGACCAGATTGAACACGCTATTTATATATAATGTAAGTATCATTCAAGTTCGTCCAGTTTTTTTTTTTTTTTTTAACTTACTTCGAGAGAGAAATCTTCTAAAGGAGAGGCTTCGACAGCATTGATATTGAGAGATGAATCAGGATGGATAGTAGCAAATCCACCAGATACTATACCCGAAAAAATGAATATGATTTTAGTCTTTTGGTCCCTTTTTTTTTTTTTTTTTACCAAAGAATTTCTTGGTAACTTCAGCAGATTCAATCACTTCAATAATACCAGGATTCAATTGTTCAATGGTAGGAACATGATTGGCGAGGATACCCATGTCACCAGAAGTGGCAGCCAAGTTGACTTGCTGGACATTGATGGCATTGTAGAGAGACTAAAGAAAGGAAGATGAATGATGATAAATAAAAAGAAAAAAAATGCATAAAGAAATCATGTCCTTTTTTTTTTTTTTTTTTTCTTGTCCATAATATCTTACCTTGTGAGGCAAAACAAAGGTCAATGTCAATTTATCGCTGGTGGCAGGAGCTTCAGATGCATAGAAACGGGCTAATCCAAACAAAATAATAATAATGATAAGTAATGTCTAATCATTATACATGCAACATTTTCTATTTTACCCGAACGGACAGACTTAGTGGTGGCGATAGCAACACGAGAGGCTCGAGTAAGAATATTCATTGTTCTAAAGAGAGAAAGAAAAAAAAAAAAGGGAAAAAAAAGGGAAATGGTCTTTTTGAAATTGTTAGTGACTTTGAATTTGGTTCCCGAAAAAAAAAAATCCAAGCTGCAGACGAAAATCTATTCGTGGTAACAAGATCATTTAAGTATAATAAATATGCTTCTCCTGATTTAAATGGATTTCTTCCTTAAGTGCATTCATCCGGAAAAGGTCATAACAATAGTTGGATACAACAAAAGGTTCGATATTAACCCTGAAATCCTGTCCCCGACTTTTTCCTCTTGTTCACTTGATCATCCTTTTGTTATTTACTTGTTCATATAAAAATGAAAGTAAAAAAAAAAAAATGACGATTTCATAGAGATTATGTGCATAAACTTGACATCACCGTATTTGTTATTGCCCATTGATCATCCTAAAAGCCTATGGGTCATCATTGTCAAAAGTCACATTCTATTCAAATGAAACAATACAATAAAAAAAAAAAAGAAGGCAAGGAGAAGAAGAATGATTTAAAAAAAAGAAGTAGGATATTTATTATTGTCATTTTATTTTATTTTATTATTTTTGTCTTTTCAAATAGGTAGAGTTTCCTTCTTCAACCAATCTAAAGCATCTTGATCGGCAGCCAACAAAGGGGATAACTTTTCCAAAGTTTCAGCATGATAATCATTGACCCATTTCTTTTCATCAGGAGATAACAAGTCGACATCAATGAGTTTTCTTCCAAGAGGCACCATCGTTACATGTTCAAATCCAAGATAACCACGGTCACCAAAGTTGTTGGGTGTAGCAGCATCACGAACCACCAATACATTTTCAATACGAATACCAAACTTGCCATCTTCATAATAACCAGGTTCTATATAGATGGAAATTTATTCTAGTCAAAAAAAAAAAAAAAAAGAAAATAATCTTATTTCTTTCTAATTTTTTCTTACCATCTGTCACTGTCATGCCAGCAGCCAAAGGAGTATCATTATAGGCAACACGAACACCAATACCGTGAGGTCCCTCATGGACATTCAAGAAAGAGCCTACACCATGACCAGTTCCATGTCTGAAATCCAATCCATCCTTCCATAAAGCATGTCTTGCAAAGGGATCCAATAAGTAACCTATATAAAAATATTTTCAGTTTCCCTTTTCACTTTTTTTATTTTTCATTGATGTTACCTGAAGTGCCTTTGGGAAAGATAGCAGCATCGATTGCAATGTGACCCTGTAAAACACGTGTAAAGCATCTTTTTTCATAAGCGGTTGGTTCACCAAAATGTAAAGTTCGAGTGACATCTGTAGTACCATCCTTGTATTGACCACCAGAATCACAAAGATAAATCAACTTGGGATCAATCACCTTACATTCACCCTTTTCAGGTTTATAATGAATAATTGCACCATTGGGACCAGTTGATGAGATGGTGTCAAATGACAATCCAACAAAATCCTTTTGAGCTGCACGGAATTGTTCTAAACGATCGGCTCCATCCACTTCATCCAATTGAATACCGGCCTTAAGCTGTTTTTCCAACCAAGCAAAGTATTGTACCAGAGCAGCACCATCACGAATATGACATTCCCTCATTCCCTTCAACTCGGCTTCATTCTTGATAGCTTTGGCATCGGTAATGAATGATCGTTCATCACTGATATTATCCTACCAAAAAAAAAGAATATTAACCACTATATTTTATATATATATATATTGATTTACTTCGCCAACAGCCACTTCCACTGCCAAACTTGTCTTGGAATTGGTGATCAATTTTTTCTTAGATTCACGTAAAACAGGGGCCAATTGTCGTAATTCATTGAAGAAATCAGAATAAGGTTTCAAGGTAACATGATGACCTAAATGATCTTGGACTTGTTGAGTCACCTTTTCAGGATTCACATAGAGGATGGCTTCATTTTCAGTGATGATGGCATAAGAGAAGAAAACAGGATTACATTCAATATCAGAACCACGTAAATTGAAGACCCAAGCGATTTCATCCAAAGCAGATACAACAATACCATAAGCACCTTTTTCTTTGATATGATCTTGTAAATCCTTTAATTTTTCATGATGAGCCTTGCCAGAGAACTCAATGGGATGAACATTCACCTTGTGATGAGGAGGAGGAGGACGAGCATCACCCCAAGCAAGATCTACCAAATTATCATGAATAGGAACGAGTTGTGAACCATGAGCACCCAAATCATTAGATAATTGTCGAGCATCAGCTAAGAACCAAAAAAAAAAAAAAAAAAATAGAATGATTAACAATATAAAAATTAAAAACTTAAAAATTATTATTTTTTTTTTTTTTTTTTTTTTTTTTTTACCTGCAGTGATCAATGTAGGATCCAAACCAATACGAGAACCCCAAGGTAAATCCTAAAAATACAATAAAACAAAACGTTAGACGCTATAATATATTTACTCTTTCTCTCTTTTTTCTACTTCAACTTTACCTTGACAAGATATTCCTGCCAAGTAGGTACGCCAGGTAAACCTTGTTTCATTAAAGTCCAGTTGTTATCAAGTTGTTTGGAAGCTTGGAGAAAATATCGTCCATCAGTAAATAAGGCAGCTTTATCAATAGAAACTACAGCAAAACCTATGAAGGTACATTTTTCATTTTAGCGTGAGAAAATACAATTCAATACGCGTGTTCTTTCCTTTTTTTTTTTTTTTTTTTTTTACCAGCAGAACCAGTGAAACCAGAGATCCATTCACGACGTTTGTCACAATCAGCAATATATTCACTCTATAGAAACAATACAATTAGTATTATTGAAAAAGAATTCTATTTTTTTTTTCGTACTTGATGGGCATCTTCAGTAGGCACAAGGCTATATACAAAAGAGAAAACACAGTGAGTTATATGCAATTTTTTTTTTTTTTTACTGTACTTACAAAGCATCGACTTTATATTGTTCAGACTTCATCAACTCACGAAGAGAAGCCAAGTGACTGCCAGTAGGAGTAGCCATATTATTAATATATTAAAAAAAAAAAAAAAGGTTGAGAGTTGAGAAAAGAAAAAGAAGAAGAAGAATAAAAAAAAAAAAGGTAAAAATGAAGTCATTGGTCCAAGAACACTAAGAAGAGAAATATTCAATATCAGCTACAGGGACTTGGACAATTTCGGTATCTTCTTCCATAAGCAGCAACATTTGGATTCTTTTAGAAGTGATGATAAAAAGTCACAAGAATAGATGACTTTTATAAAAGTAATGTAAATGATAAATAAGAAAGTATATATATTATGATTCTTATCGTAGTTTTGTTTTTTTTTTTCTTTTCATATATCTATATATATATATCTATATATATCTATATATATATCTATATATATATTTTGGAGGGAACCAGTATACTAAATATGGAAATAAACTATAATAGAAAATGTGGAGATCTTTTATGACGTGTATAGACATCAAAAGAAAAAAGAAAAAGAAAAAAAAAAATGGGGAGATGATTTAAAAATGTTTTGCAAAGTTTTACTACAATATCTTGAAGAAATAAAGATAAATAGAATGATTTTTAACACCGAATATTCTTTTTTCAATCATAAATCATGATCATAATTTAATATTAAAAAAAAAAAACATTTATAGAATAATAAAAAGAGAAAAATAAAAATATATATCTTTATTGGATATTATTTTTCTCTCATCTTATATATATATGTTTTTCCTTATTCGATCTTTTGTGGATTTTTTTTTTCCCTATTGCTGGTTCTTTTTTTTTTTTTTTTTTTTATCTTCCGCTATTTTTGATTTTCTTTCGTTCTTTGTTCTTTTTTCTTTTTCTTTCTTTCTTCCCCAATTCCATTTTATCTTTTGATTACGTCTTTATATAAGTTTATTATTAGTTTTTTATTATTATCTCTTTAGACTTCCCACCTTCTTTATTATTATTATTTTTTTTTTTTTTACTTTTACATTTTTTCTTCCTTTCTCTTTCTTCTCTATTTTGATTGATTCAGTATTTCTTTTTTTATATAAAAACCATGGACGAAACTAAAACTGAAACCACTCACCATCAAGGAGGACGTATTCAACCTCGAAGAAGTAGTAGATCAGCACTATCAGGGTCACCTACTACTAAAGAAGATAGGAACGGAACATTACAAGAAACAAATTCACCATCTGTGCCTACTCCACCACCACCACCACCACCATCAAACAATCCGGATACTCCTCCTTCAACTAGCTCCACAACTACCCTATCAACCAATCATCATTCACGTGTCACAAGGTCACTGTCTGCCGACTCAAACAGCAATGAAGAATCATCCAATTCAAATCCAAATACTAGTAATACAACATTGAATGGTAAACGACGTCGTAATACGAATAATAGTAAACAATCCAACAAGAAGAAATCCAGTAATTCATCAGCCTCATCACCATCAACAAATGCTAAAAGTCCACCACGTGGTTCTGGTGATGATTTTGAACGTGAAACTCGGAATACCACTCAACGATTATCCAAAGAAGCTAAAGATGCAAGAAAGGCAGAAAGGGAAATCATTGTGAAGAAGAAGTAAGATTAGAATATAATAATAATATTTTATTGTTTTAACCTCCTTTACCCCCCTTTTTTTTTGTTTAGATTATCTGAATTAGAGGCATTAGAACGAACGGTGAAAGATCAATCTCATGAAGAATATCAAAAACTTTTGGAAGAATTACAATCAAAACGTAGCAAAAAGTTAAGTGTGGCTCAAGGACGACATGCTTTAATGGAATCCAATTTCAAAAATGGTTTTCTTGCTCAAAAGAAATCAGCTTTTGACAAATTTTATGTAAGGAAAAAGATGACACATGATATACATCACTTATGCATCACTTTTACCCCCCCTTTTTTTTTTTTTTTTAGTTGGACAAATTGGCATTAAGACGAAAGATGATGAATCAAGTACAACAAAAGATCAATAAAATCGAACAAGAATACTTTTCTTCTCAACAAGGAACAAAAAGCTCATTGGATGATCAAAATTTGAGTGAATGGGCTCCTCCTGATAGACCATCTATGATCAATATCCTTTTTATATTTATTTAATTATTTGTTTGATTTATGTATTTTTATTTTCCTTAACCTTTATATACGTTCTTTGACTTTAGGTTTGGATGAACAAGAAGTAACTCAAGATTTTCCTGAATTACAAGATCCATCAACACAATCCATAGAAGAATGTCATCCATTAGATCGATCAAAGAAGGATCCTCTTCCATTAATATCTTCCACATGATTCCCCTTTTCGTCACACCTTGTTTTTATCCAATCCTTCTCTCTCTTTTCTCTTTTTTCTTTCTTTGTCTTTACCCCATTTGTAGTTACGTCTTTTCTTTATTATTATTATTATTATTATTATCATCATTACTTTTTTTTTTTATTCAATCTTCTATAATAAAAAAAAAATTATATATCAATTAAAAAAAAAAAAAAAGAGCCTTATCGTTGATTTTGAATTGAAAGTTCGTATAAAAGTAGTCCATATGAAATATTCAAATGTCAAAAATGACACTATGTTTCATAGACAGAAATAAGGAGATAAATAGATATCAAGGTCTTTATTTTGTTTATTTTTGTTTGTTTTTTTTTAATAATAACTAAAGCCTAAATGATCGTGTGTGTGTGTATACGTTATGTGTGAGTTATGTAAAAAGAAGTATAAGGACAATCATCATCCAAAATCCTTGTTTAAGCAGAGCGGGAAGCCTTTTCAAGCACGGTTTCGTGGTCCACCTAAAAGACGTAATAGAAACAAAACATGTTCAGTAACTTTTTCCCCCTCTTTTTAACTCCTAGTCCAAAATAATGCATCATACTCCTATTTTTTTTTTTTTCTATGGCTTACCTCAGAGAAATCAGTGCCTTGAATTTCAATAGCCAAACCAATCAATTGTTTACGAATAGCATCCTTACTGCTAGCGTACAACATCTTTTGACGAACCTTGGCAGTATCGGGGATCCTATCATCAATAAATATATGTATAAGAGACCTAGTCAATCCATCCAATCCATTGACTTACCAGGAGTAAAAAGTGATCTTGCTACGTTGACCTTCTCCAGGCTTTTCGTAGTCAAAATCATAAACAGCATAGCGAGGTTCATCTGCAGGAAGTTTCTGGAGGAAGTCATCATAAGTACCAGTCTCAGCAGAGTTTTCAACAACAATTTCTGAAAGGTCATCTATTAAAAAAAAAAAAAAATTAGTGAAATATCACAATAATATATGAATATATACGGGATACAACACGTTGTTTTTTTTTTCCTTTATTTCTATCACTTACCAGACAACTTAAAGATGATGTACTTGTACTTCTTACGAAGCTTGAATTCTTGATAGAGTTCGAGACATTGAGGGTTGACACTGACACCAGAAGACTAATATCATCATGATGATAAAAAAAAAAAGATGAATATGACACGTTTCATAAGTTGAAAGATTCCAAGACAACAAGAGAAAAAAAATATCCAGTTAAGTCGACTTTTTTTTTTCTTGTTCATCTTTTCATCCTTATTTACCATGTTAAAAAGAAAGAGTTTTGTTTTTTTAAAAAAAAGATGAAAAGAAGAAAAAAAGAAGGAAAGTTTTTTTTTTTTATTTCTTTGCTATTTCACTTTTTTTTTTTTTTTTTCGACATCGCCAATGTTGGGCTCAGATTTACATCTCCGCACCTATAGTATGGTGACATAACTTTATACAGACATCGCGTACAATACTCATGGATAAAGATGAACGTATACTAACAATGCCAAGCTCACTATTAACTGATTCTTTTTCTTTCGTCAGATGACTTTTTATTTGATTTTCCCCGTCAATTCCACTTTTTTTGCTTGGCAGTAGGTTTTTTTTTTTAAAAAAAAAATAAAATAAAAAGAGTATATCTCTTTCCTCCTTTTGTTCATTTGAGAGGATGATTTTTTTATTTTGAGTAGGGATTGATGGATGAACAAGATATTTTTTTTAGTAGATGGAACTAAATGGGACTATAGTTTGTCTTTTTTTTTTTTTTTTTTTTTTGGAAAGGGTTCCAGGTCCGCGGTGTAACATCCACGCGTCCTACGATTTTTTTTATTTTTTATTTTTTATTTTGAATAGGGTAGACTGTTTACAAGCATCGGCTACAATATACTTAATGAAGGATGCAATGATCATGTAATAATGGATGAAAAAGTAGATTTGAATGGATGATCCAATCTTCTCCTTTGGTATTTCCATATTGGGACATCAGCCTAAGCAAGCGTGACTTTCCATTAGATCTGCGCGTTTGAGACAAGCTTTTTTTTTTTTTTTTTTTTCTCTCTCTCTCTTTTTTTTTCCTGCCATCCTAATTTCAAACTTTCACCGATGCATAGAGGATTTTCTACAAGGTAAGAAAAAAAAAAAAAAAAGATACGATATGAATAGGAGTTTTGACTCGTCCTTTTTTTTTTTTTTTTTTTTTTTTTTTTTCTCTTAGAGCCTCAGCTGCTCCCAAGGCAAGCTCTCATACAAGATGCCAAAAATGCTTGGAGTATGGTCATTGGGTAAAACTAACAAAGTTTAACAAGCGATATATCCTACCAGTCTTACATACTAATACTCCTTTTTTTTTTTTTTATTTATGATAATCTAGACATTTGAATGTAAAGGTAATCGTACCTATCATACCCGACCTACACGAACACAACAACTCTCCAAACCAGTCAAGTTGATGAAGCCTGATATTCCTGAAGATTTACAAGGAAAAAAGGGACTTGCTGATATGATCCTTGCCAAGAAGGAAAAAGAACGAAAGAAAAGGAAACGAAGGTAAAGATAGTATAAGAAAAAAAAAAACATATTGGATTGACACTTTTTTTTCCCTTATAAAGATATAGCTCATCTTCTTCTTCTAGTGATACATCTTCATCTGGTTCAGACTCGGATTCAGAATCTACATCATCCCGATCTTCTTACAGCAGTGGCAGTAGTGAAAGTGGAAGTAGTACTAGCAGTGGTAGCAGCATTAGCGATAGTAGTAGTAGTAGTGGATCTGATTCCGACAGTATATCGAGTGATGATTCAAGAGATCGTCGCAACCAACGTCGACAACAAAATCGGTCACCCAGACGTACAAAAAGACGGTACCATTCATCTGTATCTCCTAGCCGATCAAGAAGTCCTCGCCGTCGTCAACACAACCGTCATCGATCTAGGTCTGTTTCTCCTCGTCGCCATCCGTCATCAGACCGCTCTCGTTCATATAGTCGATCTCCTTCTCCTCGTCGCCGTTCTTCATCAATTCGCTCTCGTTCATATAGTGCAAGTCGATCTCCTTCTCCTCACCGCAGACGATCATCATCATCATCACGAAGTCAAAGCCCAATTGATACCCATCATGGATAGGTGTAAGATTTGTAGACAATAAGTTATGATATAGTTTTAGTTTTATTATGATAGTTTTTTTTTTTTTTTTTTTTACTTTCTATATTGATATAATAAAAAAAAAATGAATAACTAAATAGGAATGATCTAATAATATACAAACTGTACAAAAAAAAAAATCTAGTGTGCGGGAATAACGAATAGATAAATCAAGTAAAATTCACAGTATTCATATCAGGCACAGCACCATGATCGACCAAGACTTGTACCATTTTCCATAGTTTCTTTTGCACACAAGCACGTAGGGTTTCAGAATCAGGAGTGACGTTCAATTTGTCCAAAAAATAGAGCACCATGGTCATGTTGTTCCTAGCAGCACATACACGTAAGGCCATATTGTTACGTAAGGTTGGGTTGGCGCCATGATGAATCAACAGTTGAACTTGATCCATGTGTCCAAGTTGAGCACATTTGATCAATGGGTATCCTTTCGGTTTGTCAGGTGAGCCTCCGCGTATGAGAAGTTGGTTGATCATGGCATCGGTTTCTATTGTCCTTTTCCTACTGAACAGATGAGGTGGCATTTTCTTCTTGGTATAGGGTATCTTTGTTTGATATAGAAGGTCGAACCGTGCAAGCATGTCAGTAGTAAAAAAAGGGAACAGCACACCAGCTTCAAAGGCAGCCTGGATATCATTGTCATGTCGATACAGTAACCAGCGCATCTTGACCGATTCACAGCAATTATAAAGATGGTAATACAATGTACGGCATGTCAAGGGTAGATCTGGATTCGATGATAAGATAAAGATGTCACATAACAGTTCATGAGGAAGCATGGTCAAAGGTGAAGTTGATGGTTTGAGTCGTTTGTTGTTGTTGTATTGGTCATCGTCTTCATCACTACTACTATCACTGGAGTCGGAAGATGAATCATTCAAGCCCCAGTCATCAATATCCTGTGCTTTTCTTTTCACATGTAACATGAATGAATGTAATGAATTAAAAAAAAAAAAAAGGAAAGGTCATAGGGAGACTGATTCAAAAAAAAAAAAAAATAGATTGCAGGATTGGTCCAAGCCACTGATTTGGATGGACAGACTATGTTATATGTAATAGATTTTATAGCTCCGGCATTTTTTTTTTTTTTTTGTATTCTTTTCTTTTTCTTTTTGCTTTACTACAATAATGTCGACAGGTAGCAAAAGATCGAATGACCAATCACCAGAAACGGAAGAAGCCAAACGTATTCGGGTAGGTGCTACACGCAATACAGATATTCATATGGTACCTCAAGCACCCAAGGTACCCAAAACCATGGTGGAAAAGGAAAATGCTCGACGGTTGATTGTGATTCTGGAAGGGGCTACATTGGAAACGCTCAAGGTTGGCAAGAAAAAGGAAGGCAACTATCAATTGTTAAATGTGGATGATCATTTGCATATTTTGAAAAAGACCGGCCGGGAAACTTATGAAGCTCGACCTGACATTACACATCAATGTCTTCTCACTTTACTCGACAGTCCACTCAACAAGGCAGGGTTACTTCAAGTCTTTATCCATACCCAAAAGAATGTCCTGATTGAAGTCAATCCTCATATTCGTATTCCTCGTACTTTTAAACGTTTTGCTGGTTTGATGGGTAAATGATTGGATCCATTGTATAAAAAATATCACTCATCTTTTTTTTTTTTTTTTTTGAATAGTTCAATTATTACATAAACTTAGTATTCGTGCTGTCAATGGTCAAGAAAAATTATTACGTGTGGTAGAAAATCCAGTGACAAAATATTTGCCTACCAATAGTTACAAAATGGGTAAAGAAGAAGAAGAAGATGAAAAAAAAAGTATAGAATAAATGAATATAATGTCTGATCTTTTTTTTTTTTTTTGATTGTATAAGCATTATCTTGGGATGCACCTACTGTCAAGTTATCAGAATATATGCCCACCATTCCTAGTGATAAGAATATTGTGGTGGCCATTGGATCTATGGCTCATGGTACAGATGATTTTGCAGATGCCTATGTGGATGAAAAGATCAGTGTATCGGATTATTCTTTATCAGCCTCTGTAGCTTGTGGCAAGATTGCTTGTGCTGTAGAAGAATTATGGGGAATTGTATAGAAATAATCATCTCCTGTTTTTTTTTTTTTAGTATATATATATATTTTTGTATCATTCATCATCATTCTTTATTAGTCACTTCATTTATTTGTATGAAAATAAACTTTTTTTTTATTTCCACCTTTTGATAACAAGACGATGAGAATGAGCTCCTTTATACATGCATCCGTTTCAAAAGGACCACCTTTTCATGCATTCCTTTTGAATCCCCGCGAGTCTATATGGTTTAAGCTTTAAGAATGAATCACCTCACATGATTGCTCTTATTACATTCATTTAAGGAATGAATGTCATTCGAATCAAATAAGGAGACATGAAGTAAACCATCTTCCTTTTTAGGAGTCATGTCAAAAAAAAAAAAAAGTAAATTCATAAAAGTTATGTGATTTTTTTTTTGGTTTTTTTTTTTATTAAAAAGAATGTAGAATATATGGAAGAAAAAAGTAAACAGAAATGGTTAATAAAAAAAAATATGAATAGAACTACAATAAGAAGAGATAATAAAAAAAAATATATAAGATTGGAGGTTTGGGGGGGGGGAACAAGTAGGATAAAAGCAGTGTATATAAAATAAAAAAAAAAAGAAATATATATATATATAATAGAGGGAGAAATGATCATTCCAAGATAACACGAGCAGGTAGGAGGACAGTTTCTTGTTCATCAACAAATAAGGGACATACCATGCACTTGATACGTTGTTTTGGAGTCTGAGTGGCCATCAAAGGAGGAGTACCTGCATCAATTGTTTCATCCAAGAGAGGAGATATATTTCCATCATCTACAGCCGTCATAATATTTTGATCGTAGGGTGTACCAGAAGAGATGCATCGAATCAAAACATCTTGTTCACCACTATGTAATTCCAGGGAGAGTCTTGCACAATAATCCAATAGATTTTGCCATTCAGAGGATTCCGTTAGAATAGCAGGGTCGGCGCCTAAAACACGACAGATGTGTTGAGTGATAAGCATACGAACAGCATGGAGATAATCATGAGTTGCAGGGTTTCGAGCTAATGATTGTACTGTTTGACGTCGATACCATTTGGCAAAGTTAACACCAAGAGTATTATGGAATCTTGCTAATTGATCTTGGTAAGCTGTGTTGAGTAGGACTTGATTTTCAGTTCCAAAAGGTAAGGCGTGTAAATAGTATTCCATCACATGATGAAACAGATCCTGTTCCACTCGGCTTTGTTGTTCTGCGCTTGTCGTCCACTGTTTAGCAAATCCAGTCACTAATTCCGCCCATGTTGTGAGTTGCTGCGACAAAATACTTGAATTCACTTCGTTATGGAGTAAGTCGTCATAAGGTTGATGATGATGAATAGGATGATGTGATTGCATAGTGTTAATGATATCCTGTTGTTGTTTAGTGGTGATTTCCAAATGACGTAGTTGAGCTTGTAACATTTCGTTTTCTTCCAAAAGATGAGTGTAAGTTTTATCTACAGTTGCAATACTTGGTTGAGGTTCAGTAGGTGCTCTGATGGCATCATCGACTGCTACTGGGCTATGTGGAGAATGATGATGATGATGATGATGATGATGATGATGATGATGATGATGTCGATGATGGTCAAGTTGATCAAGATCATGATGATGATGATGATCAAGTTCTGTATCACTGTGAAGATCATGTCGATGATGTGAATGATGTTGACTACTATTGCTGTCATCTTCTTTACTGTTGTGGCTTTGATTGTCATCATGATCATCGTCATGGTCATTATTGTCATCGTGTAAACTAGCTTCACTTCCAAATCCATCTGTTGTTCGGTCACCATATTCAGCTGCTACTGAACGAGAAGTCAAAGATCGTTCATACTTATCGTCTTCACATTGACTTGCAGTTGTATCGATATCCAAGCTCTCAATGTCCAAGGAATGTCCATTCATATCCAAAGAAATAATATTTGCAGTAATAGTAGGAGTAATACCATCCACTGTCAAGTTGTCATCATCTACGTCATGAACCAAACGACTTTTTTGAGTATTGGTACTAATAACTGATTCTTGATCATCCACTGTGGCAGCTACACTCCAAGTATCCGTATCGCGAGAACGTGTATTATCGTAAACATCCATAAAGTCAGTTTTTCGTAAATAGGAATGACGAGGAATAAAGCCATCTAAAGTTCGTTGGTGAAAAAGTTCTTTTTCGCTACCATCATATGAGGAGACTGAACTCATGAGGAATAAAAAGATTGATATTGTTTTTTTTTTTCTTTAAAAAGAGTTTGTCGTTTGAATAGACAATAAGAGTAGATAATAAATAGTAATCAAAAGATAAAAAAAAAAAAGAAGTGTTGTTTGAAAAAGGAAAAGAAAAAAAGAAAGAGAGAAAGAAAGAAAAGAATAGAAAGGTAAAGAAAAAAAAAAAAAGAAGAAAAGAAAAGAAAAGGAGAAACCCTCTTTTCAAGAAACAAAAGAATGGAAATACAATCTGGGTTTAAATCCAGAGTCTTGGAGTAGAGAGATAATACTTTTGTATGTAATATTAAAAAAGTTGATTGCTTCTTTTTTGATTTCCAATCTATGCTCTACCCTATATATATTATTAATTCAAATCATCATCATCTATTAAATATATATATATATATATATATATATATGATGTACAAAAACACGCACAAAAAAAAAAAAAAAAGAAAAGGAAAGATCAAAATATAAACCCAAAATCTCAAAAAGCACAATAAAAAAATATATAAGAACGTTTTATTGTAAAAAGGAATAAAAATGAATCAAAATCATCATCATAATATGTGAACTACATTTTACAATTCTTTATAATCCAAATATCATTCTATCAAATTCATTTGTTCACCTAGTTGTATCGTATCACTTGAAGATAAAGTTAACTTTATAAATAAATCCTGTTCATAAATATCTAACATCTTATACTAAATAAAAAAAAAGGCATCATTAAAAAAAAAGATATCCTTGTTGTTATTGTTAATACTTCATAAATATCCATATTAAAAAAAAAAAAAAAAATAAAAAAAAAATTTGTATCATCAGTATCATGTATTTCCGATAACAGGTCAATCTAATTCAATTACTACATTTGTAAAAAATCCATCTTACCAACCAAATCGTTCCATTGATATTTTATTTGACTATACTGCAAGAACATCCTCCTCTCTTTCTTCTCTTCTTTTACACACAACATACTTATGTTTGATATTCTTGTCGTATAAAGTAAACTATTCACATGAATGTATACAATAATAATAATAAAATGAGAGAAAAGATCAATAAATATTCAATTCAAAATAGTACAAGGAATATATATATGAGAAAGAGAAAGAAAGTATGGAATGAGAGGAAGAAGGTTTTTTTAAAAAAAAAAAAGAGCACTGAAACCAAAAAAGAGAAAGGGGAAATAATGCAGCCACTCAAAAAAGTCAGATCATATGGAACCCCTCGATCCTTTTTTTTTTTTTTTCACTTGGATGAAAAATAAAAGGCACATTAATAAAAAACAATCATCAAGAAAAAAAAAAGAATATACAAAGTATTATTATGTTTATTGATATGCAGATGTAAATTTAAAAAAAAATGATTATATAACAAAAAGAAAATAAAAAAAAAAAAAAGAATCCACCTAAAATTTATCGAGTATAGCTTTCATGGAAGCAGCAGAAGATTGTAATTGTTTTTCTTCATTTGCACTAAGAGGGATTTCATATATTTCTTCCACACCGTCGTAGCCAAATTTGGTAGGCATCGATAAACAACAACCCAAGCGAGGAACATAAACGGATAAAGGTCTGACTTGATGCTTATTCAAGATGATAGATTCACATAGATCAGCAGCACAAGCACCAATACCATAGTAAGTAGCACCTTTTAAACTGATGATTTCCAAAGCCTTACCAGCAATATTATCTTGTACTTGTTGTCGATCCATATTTTGAATTTCTTGGAATTCTAATAGAGGTTTTCCAGCCACGGTGGCAGCATCCCATGCAATAAATTGAGAATCACCATGTTCACCCAAGACATAAGCATGCACAGAATTAGCATTGACATGAAGTACTTCAGAAATCAAAGCACGAAGTCGAGTGGAATCCAAATAAGTGCCCGATCCAAATACTTGTTTTTGAGGTAAACCACTGAATTTTTGTGCCATTTGAGTTAATACATCTACAGGATTCGAGACTAATAACATGATGGCTTCAGGCTTAATAGGTTGCATACCTCCAATCACACTTTCCAAAATCTTATAATTACGACCAATAAGCTATTCAAAAAAAAAAAAAAAAAATTCATTACATTTATTATTATTATTTTGGAAAATCAAATAAAAAAAACTTACATCAGTACGAGGTTCCCCTTCCTTTTGTTTAGCACCAGCAGTAACAACAATGATATCAGCTTGACCGGCTTCTTGACTAGTAGCAGCTCTCACCTTTGTAGAACTAACACAAGAAACATCACTAAGATCAAGGACTTGACCTTTGACAATTTCTGGTACTACATCCACCACCAAGATTTCAGATGCCACATCCTTCAACATCAAAGCATAGGCAATAGAAGCACCAACTGCACCAGCACCAACGATAGCAACTTTATTGGGAGCCATTTTATTTTATTATAAATGTAGATAAAGAGTAGTAAAAAAAAAAAAAATAGAGTGAAAGAAAGATGAGAAAATGGGAACCCTTGCATCTTCCCTTTTTTTTATACTCCACGAGGACATTTTTTTTTTTTTTTTTTTTTTTACACGTTATCTAAAAATGGGCTCAGTCTTTTTGGGAAAAATCATGCCATTGAAAAAAAAAGGGTAGGGTTTCATAATTCAACCTCCGTTACGATAGCAAAAAGGTTGGTTTCATTTCTATCAAGATCATCATTCTGAGAAACAATAATAAATAGAATCATTCATGTCAGATCATTTTCAATAATATCTGTGCTTTTCACTATGTCGTATGATAGATAGATATTAGATAATGATATGAAGAATAAAAATCATCTCTTCTTTTTTTTATTTATTTATTAGTAAATGATGTGGATAATATAAATAATAAAATACTAGATACTATAATGGAATTTGAAGTCGTTTCAATGGATATCTTGATCGTAAATAGTTCCTTATAGGGCCAAGAACAACCAGTAATTCCCAAGCATTGACCACTAAAAAGTTTCCAATGGAATAAGCCCATAATTGATATCTAAATGATCTTGGTAATACATTGTGACCCCAAGGATTATTGTAAGGTTCAATTGCATAGTCAGGTCGAGGATATCCCAAAGCCACAAGTACATCAGGATCACCACAATTCAAACGCATAAGACATCCAAATGAATTGGGATCTAAATTTTAAATAATAATTCAATATTATTGCCATTTTCAAATTATAAATGATTACTTTTTTTTTTTTACCTGCTAATTCCCAATAACTGACAATGGCCACAAATAATGCCCAAATACAGATCAAAAGATAATTTCGATACCATGATTTGCGGAAGATATAACCATAGTTGAAGACAAATCCAGCATTGACAAATTGATATAATGTAATGAACGTTAAAATATCAGCTTCAAAACTATCACCAAGTAACCACCATTTCGAACTATCCGTTGCTCTGGCATCCCATTCATGACATCTGAAAAAGTCGTCCCGTGTATATAACCAAATATAAGCACCAATCAAAAACCAAGCATTGATGAAAAGTTGTCCAAGTACTGAAAAGAGTACTTCAGGTCCAAGAATACGAGCTGTGGGTCGATGTTTCGATAGTTTGATAGCCGATCCAGCTTGAGTTACAGCAAAAGCACAAAATACAGTCTAAATAGTAATCATAATGAGAACAAGAATATAGGATATCCCCCCTCAACTTTTTTTTTTTTTTTTTTTTTTTTTTTACTTACAATAAAGGCATCGATCAAAATAAAATTCCATTGAGAGAAAGACATTGTATAATAAAAGGTCAAAAATTTGATGGTTGCAAATGTTTCACCATACATAATCAAATACTTGTAACTTGCAAAAGAGGTAGCTAATCCAGCACGTCCTTGTATCAAGAGATCCACACATGCTTGTACTGATCGTTTAGGAGTACTGAAAGGACTGACCACAGATGCTTCAGCTTCAGACATAGCAATCCCCACATGCGCCGTTCTTAGTGCTCCACAATCATTGCCTCCATCACCACACATTGCCGTCACTGCACGTTCCATAAAGAGTTTCACACATTGCATCTTGTCTAAAGGTGTCATACGGGCAAAGATTCGAGTTGAAAAGAGATAATGTCGCATTTGATCAGTTGCTAGGAGATGTTGAAATGCTTTTCCAGTCACTGCTAATTCCACATTTTGAGTTTGAAGGGCCAAATCAACATCGTATTCGCGTTCACCAGTTTCAGCATCATGCCATACCACCATTGATAATCCTAGTTTGTTTTTTTCATTTATTTCATCATCATCATCTTTGTAAAATTCGTCTTTTATATCAGATGTATCACCAGTACTTGTCGATGAGATCATGTCACCCACAAGAACACGAACGTGAGGAGGTACCAATCCACATTGTTGTCCAATAAATACACCTGTCAAAGCATTGTCGCCTGTCACCATCACTGTACGAGTATCACCTTCTTTCAGTTGCGTGATTGCATCCTTGGTATCTTCTTTCAGTAAATTCTTGAATAATACCAAACCCAAGAAGGAGAGATTTGATTCCAATTCATCACGAGACCATCCACGTACAATATCAGGATCTATTTGATCGAGATCACGATGAGCCATACCAAGAACATAACAACCTTCACGAGCTAAATTGGAAGTCACTGGAACATAATCGTTAGGTACTTGAGAACATACATGTTGAATCTTTTCAAACGAGCCTTTGCAAAAGATATGAATATGACCAGTGATCGTATTACGTACTGCTACAGACATCGATGCACGAGCATGTTGGAATTCAAACCGCTGAATGATTTCAAGTTGTTCTGTTGTGTTCCGTCGATTCTCGTTACCATTACTTGATAGGGTAAAGATGTCGGTTCCATCCACTGTTGACATGTTGGCACCTGTTGATTGAAACATGACTATATCTACAGGATTCCCAATAAATTTGTCATCCAAAATAGTCACTGAATGGCAAGATGTCATTCCCCATCGCAATAGTTGTTGTTGTTGATCATCCTCGTTCAAGTCTTTGAAATGATGTTTGACCCCTTCAAATTGTACAGTTGTAGATGTTTGTTTCACAGGATAAACACCATAATATTCCAACCCCTCCTTAGTCAATGTTCCCGTTTTATCGAAGCAAAACACTTGTACTTTTCCAGCCATAAGAATACGAGGTAAATCCACACAAAATATTCCTTTTTGTCGAAGTCGGCCAGAAGCAATAGATTGTCCGACCACAAGAATAGCTAAAAAAAAGGAATAAAAAAAAAAAAGAGAAAAAGTAAGAGGCCTTTGTTGTTATCTAATCCTTTTTTTTTTTTTTTTTTTTTTTTGATATTTACCAGGTAGTAAAGGATTCATAACTTGAGCTGCACATGTAAGACCATAGAATAAAGCTGTCATGCCACGACCACCTAACCACCAAGATCCAATACCCAAAAGAACTACAGCCCAACAGAGAAGAATACAAAAGACCAATTTGAGTTGTTCATGGAATATAAAAGACACTGGTTGAGGATATAAAATCTTTTTCACCAATTGTCCCTTTTCAGTATTTGTGCGAGTTTCCAAGACGAGACCAATGGATGATGATGATGCTTGTTTGATTGTTGTACCAGCATATAAACTGTGAATTTTCCCAGAAACTAATCTATCATAGGATAAACCATCATCCCGTAATGGAACTTTTCGAATCGGTAATGGTTCCCCTAATAAAATAATAATAATAATAATAATAATAATAATAAAAAAAAAGGATTAGAATATAATATTTCTCTCTGATCTTATCATTTCGTATATACCTGTCAAAGAACTTTCATCCACAACCACATCACCTTCCAATATGACGGCATCCACAGGAACTACTTGATTAGGAGTAATTCTAAATACATCACCAGGAACTAAATCAGCAGTAGATATTGTTTGCCATTTGTCATCACGAAGGGCTTGAATTTCATTCACATGTTCTGCCATTGATTTGACACGGTATTCAGAGCGTAAACGAAGAATCACTTTAATGATAGCAGACAATAAGATCACTCCAGTATCGGAAACACCAATTTGCCAGTATGCCATATAGAAGTATACCCAAAGGATTTGTAATTGATAGATATAAAAAAAGCCTGTCAATCTATAAATACAACAGAAAAAAAAGTTAAGAAATAGGATCATCATTCCAACTTTTGATAATAAAGTTGAGCTTACTCTTGCCATAAAGCACCAATAAAAGAAGGAACATTCACAGCAATAAAATTAGGACCAATCACTTCTAGCCTTTTCAATGCTTCCTTTGTTGATAATCCATGAGCCATAGACAAGAGTTCAGTTACGTTTGAGCCAAGTTGAATAGAAGCCGGTAAAAAGGTACCTTCATGATAAATGTATCGAGTACTCTGGAATTCAAAATAACGTCGATTATTTTCAACAGAAGTATTGATCTTGAGTGTATCCACAAAAACATCGAATCCTAGAGTTGTACGAAGTCGAATTTCTAAAGATTGAAGTTTAGAAAGGATAGAAAATGGTGTATCGTTGTTGGTATTTCCTTTTTGAAGCATCTGAATCACTTGTCGTGGTGTTTCTACTTGAATATAAGTTGCTTTGTCTAATGACTGTCGTAAACGGAAGAAATTGATAACCTTATCTCGACAAAGATTGAGGATTAAATACCAACTTGTTGATAGGAACCAAAATAGACAAAGTGCTTTGCTACTGAGATCATAAGAGTTGTAAGTTAATATATAAGGTGTATTTTCCAACTATTGAAAAAGAAAAAAAAAAAAGTTAATAGAAATAAGAAAAAGAAAAGAGAACGCGTAAAACTTACCACATAGCCATAATAATCCAAAGAGATCACAAGTAAATAAATAATCCAACCAACTGAAGCAACACCAGTATAAAGAATCATGAATATACCGAACCAGTCATTGTTGAAACCTTTCAGTCGCATTTCATGGTGAATTGAATCTTGATTGAGTTCATTTATTGGTGTATTATTAAGTATAACATGTTGAATAGGCTGTAAAGTGAAAAGTGTGCAAAAGAAAAGGAAAAAAAAAAAAAGAAAAAGGACAGGAGATTAAATATTAGAAAGAGAAAAAAAATTGTAGGTTACCTTTTCACGTAGAGTTTTGTATAGTATCCATGCACTTAGACAGACAAAAAATCCAATATAAATAGCCAAGAAAGAGATAACAAAAGGAGCTAAGAAGAAAAAAAAAAAAAGAAAAAAAAAAGAAAAAAGAAAAGAAAAGAAAAGGATTAAGTTGCAGATCTCTGCTTTTTTTTTTATCATTACCCATAATAGGAAAGTTCATGCCAGCTGGAGCATCACATATGTTCCAAACAGCAGTCATATTAGATTGTAAAGTGGCCCAAGTAGGAAACACGAATGAGGAAGAATTATAAGCTGTTGAGCAAATACTGTATGTTTGATCATCATTTCGAGAAGGATCCCATTGAGGAATATCAATAAATTTAGTGGTTGGACATTTTATCCATTGAATATCAGGTCTAGAAGGACATGTACAAAGTTCAGGTGAAGGTATATTTGAACAATCTGAATGACAAGTACCATCACCACATAACAGTTCATTCGAATTACATTTAGGTAAAGTAGGACATTCATTCAAGTTGGCAACACAAAGAGTTGGACATTGTACATGACGTTTTGTTTGCGCTGGGCATGTAGTACCATTGTAAAAGTGGCTGTTCACTATTTGATAAAATGTGTGGTAAGTTTAGTGATCGGATGAATAATTTTAGTGTTTTTTTTTTACCCGTATGAAACCTAGGAATGGCTTGTACTTTAATAAGAAAGATAAAGACATATATCAATGTAAACCACTTCATCAAATGATGATATCAAAAAAAAAAAAAAAGATGAAAGAAAAAAAAAAAAAAAGAGAAAGAAAGAAAAAAAAAAAAAGAAAAAAATAAAAAGGAAAAAGGAAAAGAAAAGAAGGTCATTATAAATAAGGACATTTTTTTATTTTGTAATTCAAAAAAAAAAAAAAAAAAAAGAGAAAGGGAGATTCATAACATTGATTCGGTAACACATTAAGGTACAAATTGACTAATCAGGTAAGTGGTACAATAAAGACACAATTGGAGGGTTAAATAACAAAAATTCTATACAAGATGGCGTAATCCAAATGATGATTATAAAAAAAAAAAAGGGTATCTGATCCAACTAGAAGACTTACTTGACGTCAAAATATGTCATTTTCTTCGTAGACAATAACGTAATATCAAAGACATAGATACATAGATAGACATCAGTAGAATCACGACATGCATAAAAAAAGGATTGTAAGAATCTATAGGCCATTCTTGGATTTCTACTTCGGTCGCTGTCGGTTTCCATTGTTTTATTGTAGAAGAAGATGTAGTATTTGAATGAGTTGTCACCGGATTCTGTTTGAGTATAAAAGATTTTTCAGGAATGATATGGAAATTATCATAATCAATCTATACAATAGGTATATAAATCAATATCCATTTTGTTTCAATTGAAATAATAATAATAATAATATCTTACCACTACCATGCCTTGTACACGAAATTCACCCCAAGGATGATCATCACCTATGCTCCAACCTACTTGAATTGGCCAAGTTTTGACATGTGGATCCAAATGACCAATAACAGCGACAGATTCTTCTTCAATAGCTTCATCATCACAAGCTACAGGAGCAAAGATTGTTTCGTCAAAATCCATAAATGTCCCCACAGTCTTATTTGTTTGATCTTTGACTAGTAACATAAGACCTTGATATAATGGAGTTCCCATAACTTTGATATTGACATTAGCCGAACTAATAGTTGATGATATAGAAGGATCGTTTGGTTGAACTATAATTTGATAGCAATCGTCACAAGTAGAATGAGAAGGACCATGACCTATTGTTCCCATGAGTTCTATATTACACTACAAAACAAAAACAAAAAACAAAAAAAAAAGAAAAGTTTAATTATTTGTCTTATAAATTCAATAATTTTTTTTTTACCGTCCCAGGTGCACTTGGATAACATATGACCAATGTTAATAGTATGAATAAATAGAATAGTTTAAACCATCCTATTCCAATCATTGACTAGTTTCAAATTTGAAAGTTAGTAAAAGGAACAGGAGAAAAATACAAAAATAAAATAAAAAAAGAAAGAGGGAAAAATAACATTCATTTCATAATCCGACGTATTTTTTTTTTATTATTATTGAATAAATATACTAAGAAACTAAGCCAAACCTAAACGATTCTTTTCAGATTCCAATCTTGAATATAGTAAGTAGAGAGCCATTTGATTACTTTCTTGAGTACCTGTAATGGTTACTAATCTTTCACGATCGTCACCATGAGGATCCATAATCTTGATATGACTTCCACTGATTTGTCGTATTTCATTAATTTTGCTTCCACCTTTACCAATAATACAACCAACCTAAAATCAAAAAAAATATCAAATCGATCAATGAAACTCATTTTCTTTCTTTCTTTCCTTTTTTTTTTTTTTTTTTCTAAACTAACATACCATTGTATTGGGAATAAGGATTTGTTGTTGAGTTTGATTAGTGTTCATTCCCATATTACCATAATCTGGAGAGCCACCAGTTGGAGGACCCATTGCAGCACCATAATTTGCACCTTGATAAAAGAAAGGAGATCCCATTGGCATACCCGGCATACCAGGTATCATACCGTATGGAGGCATACCACCATTTCCACTTACATTACTTGGACCAACACCACCAGGACCATGACCAGTCATACCACCACCACGCATAGGATAACCAGGTCGAGGCATTGGAGGTAAAGAAGGATTAGCAGCAATAGGTATAAAAGGTATATGGTTTGCCATGTTTCTTTCCGGATGTTCAGCAAGAATATCACCAATACGAGCTACTACGATATGAATTGCTTTCGGACTACCAGCGATTGTCATCGTCCTTTCAGTTGACATTGGTAAAGCTTCTTCAGATGCGTTGAGACGAGCACCACTTTCTTCTTGAATAGACTTGATAATAGAACCACTACGTCCAATAAGATTACCCATACGAGAATCAGGTACTAATAATCGAATAGAAAGTGTAGTTTCACGTTGACCACGATCATCCGAAGGTATTTCCGCCAAGATCTTTTCACCCACCATCGAATAAGCCTATTTTTATATATTAGAAGAGAGAAAAAAAAAAAGTTAGAAATAACAAAAAAAAAAAGTTAGAAATAACAAAAAAAAAAAAAAAAAAAAAAAAAAAAAAAAAAAAAAGAAAAAAAAAAAGAAAAAAAAAAAGAAAAAAAAAAGAAAAAAAAAAGAAAAACATTATTACCTTTGCAACTGCTTCTACAGGACCATTTACAGTCAAAATACGTTCATAAGCACCAGGTACAATATCAGAGATAGTAACACGAGCAGAAGAGTATTCTCTAATTTCATTGACATTTTTCCCACCACGACCAATGATGACACCAGCATCTCTTGTACCCACCAAAGAACGAATAGATATATTGACATCACCACGTTGTAATTTCAAATTGAGTTCATTGTTGTTCTTGTTAGTTTTACTACGATCTGTTTGAGTATCATTATTTTTGTCAGATTCACGAGGTTGTCCAGCTACTATGATTTGTACTTCATCTTCAGAATCACCTTCAGACCATTTTTTATTTCGTTTTTGTTGAGAATCTTTCTTTTCTTCGCCAGCAAAGTGAGGTGCTTTTGTTTCAGGATCAGGTACTGCTTGTCGTTTTGGATGTCTATCTTCTTCACCACGATGTTCATCATCAGTATCAACTTCTTCTTCGAGTCTTGGTCGTTTAGTTCTATCAGTTGGTGAACTGCTGTATTCGGGGTCGTACATTTTTCTATAATTTTTTTTTAAAAAAAAGAAAAGACAAGCTAATATAAATATATATGTATAATGTATATATATATAATTGGATAAAGACTATTGGTTCTATACAGTTACTTGAGTTAATTGAATAGATTGAAATAAACTATTAATAATAGTAACAATAATAATAATAAATGAGTCTTTATATTATAATAGATCAATAGTTTAATATACTTACGACAAATAGAAACTTGAATAAATAAGAGAGAATAATAAAAAATAATAAAAAAAGTAGAGATGATAAATGGTGATGGGGAGAGAATAAGACTAGATGAGTTTTTGTTCTGTCAAAGGGAGGAAGGGAAAAAAAAAAAAAGGAAAAGGTGTTATTGGTCATGATAAAAAAATATTTATATTCATTTTGTTTTCTTTTTTTTTAATAATAGTAAAAAAAAAAAAGATAATGTAGTACCAGTTATGAAGGGAGTAGGAAGGATGAAGAAAAGAGAGAGAAAGTGAATACGGTGCTTGGGTAAAATGTGTAAAAGAGAAGTATTAAAAAAAAAAAAAAAGAGAGAGAGAGAGAGAAAAAGGAGAAATGGGAGAAGAGGGGAGGATGGGAAGGGTCAACAAAGCCCAAATGGAAAAAAAAAGCCACTAACAATTAGGCAAATTCATGTGACGCATGCGGAATTATTTTTCCCGGAAGAGTCAAAGATCGAAACATGATTTGATTGAATAAGTTTTACATGAATCGTAGAAACTACGGTTAAGCAAAAATATTTTCAATTTTTCCATTTTAAACTTTTTTTTTTCTTTTTGATTTCTTTTTTTTTTTTTTTTCCTATTTCAACTTTTAATCGACTATAAGAAAAGAAAAAAAGTAAATAGAATATGTATTTTTTTTATTTTTATGCTTGATGATATACGCACATGGTTGTAACACCATGCGGTGAAAGTGATGTAGCGGAGTTATCAGCCATAAAAGAAAACCCAAAAGGGAAAAACATTCAGATACTAACATGACATTTTGTTTGAACTATTATTATTATAGAACCTATTTGGTTGACGTCAAAATCATTTTACACCCGATCCGATAGATAAATCATTATTATCTTATAGTAACAACAATAGTAATAACAATATATATCGATTAAGAACTGGATTACAACAAACTATTGTCAACAAGTACACATATTATCATCAATCTTATAATATATTTTTTATTGTTCATTTTCGATCATCATCGGTCTTGTGGTTGATCTAAACAATGGCACAACAACGTAACGTTAGAAAAATATACAAAAAAAAAACAACATAAAACCCTATCACCTCCTCTTTTTTTTTTTTTTATTACCCTTTTCTTTTTCCTTTTTATCTATAACCTTGTTTTTTTTTTCTCATTTTTTTTTTCTTTTCTTTTCTCTCTCGTTTTTTTTTTCTTTTTTGCACTATAGATTATAACTTGCCCACATCATCAGACGACGACGATTCATCGAGACAGCAGCAGGAGAGGCAATCATTAGCCCAACAGCCGTTGTCAACATGGATTATTCAACCTCCAACTCAACGTTATTCTCCACCTAGAATATATGAATATGGACCACATCATGGACAAGAATTGGAAAATCTTCATGTCAGCTTACAGATGGATAACACAGAATGCCAACCTTTATTGAAAATTGCATTTGGTTCATGCATCATGCCAACACAATCGTTTTTAGACCCAGCATCCAACATCATTCAACTTACTTGTACTGTACCTTCTTGGTCATTGACACAATCAGGTGACAAAACTATTACTTTATATGTTGTTGTATCGGATCAGCCTCATAATATATTAGATGCTTGGCCTGTGGGGTATTTTACTTATCAATCAAGGAAACGATCATCAGCTGAAATACCTTTGAATTATGCCATGATGATGAAAAGAACTAAACCTTCCACTACTTCTGCTCCTTCTTCTTCTACTACTACTGTTGATGGTAAAACTTTTTATATAAAAAAAGAAAGGATCGTCAGTCGGACTCATATACTAACAAAAAAAAAATTAAACTCTTTTTTGGAAACAAAAGTGACAGACCCGGATACACAAGTACAACAACAACAACAAGCTGCAAGTTCATACATGTTATCAACTCAGCAACCTTATGATTATAATTATTATGGATTATCACAACAATATATGCAACCATCATCATCTAGTCATCCCACTTCAACAGGTCGATCAAGACAATATTTTGATGGTAAGAAAATACTTTCTTTTTTTCTTTCGTCTTTCCTTTTTCATCTCCGCGTCATTGTTCTTTTTTTTTTTTATTAAAACCTTGGCACAAAAAGGTTTTTTTTTTTTTTTTCATTCTCCACTTTTTTTTCCCTTTTTGCTTTCTTTCTCTCCATTACTCCTTTAGTACTTGACCAAACTAGAAATCATTGCCGTTATCTCCATTTACCCTTTTTTTTTTGACATCATTCAATATGTTATATACAAATGACTTCATTGTTTCATATATTTTTTTTCTTTCTTCTCCCTTGTTTATATCCTTTTTCAATAATCAACCTTTGTATTAATTTTTCTCCCTCTTTTTTTTTTTTTTTTATTATTATTAGATTCCACTACACCTTCTCAAATCATGTTTCCATATCGAACTCCAACCTCAACAGATACTTTCTCCTATGGTACAACTGATCCAATGGGTTTAAGTTCTATGTCTACTACGAATGTTCTTCCTCAAGGACTTACTGATCCTTCAGCTACTTATGGAACAACATCATCTCCTTCTTTATCACATCCACCTATTCCTTCTACAACAACAACAACATCATCATCATCTACTACTACTGGTATGGCACCTCATTTACAACAACAACAACAACATCCTCCATCAATATCATCATCTGGGGCAGGATTAGAGATCGCACCTGCTGCATTACAACCGCCATCAACATCACCAACATTATCACGACCTGGTATTAGTCCTACCACACCAAATCCATTTGCCAATTTATTAAGTCATGCCGATCTGATCATTGAAGGGGATATGGATGCTATGATGAAAGATTGGACAGATCAAGAACGACAAGATAATCGAAGGTTAGTACGATTTTGGCGACGACAGCAGAATCACGAGATCATTTGCAATTGTCAATCCATTCCACCCACCAATAGGATTAACGCAGCGCAAGAAATCATTGTATCATGTATCTATTGGGAAGAAAAGCAGGATTACTATATCACATCTGTCGACATCATTTATCTATTAGAAGCTTTGATAGGCGTAAGATTCACCACTGAAGAAAAGAATCGTGTCCGTCGCAACCTGGAGGGCTTCCGTCCTTTAACTGTCAGCAAATTGAAACCCGATAGTAGTGACTTTTTTCGACTCATCATGGCATTCAATCATCCAAAACCAAGAAATATTGAAAAGGATCTCAAGGTATTTGCTTGGTCTTCTCTTCCTACCGCTCTCAAGAAAATCATTTCCAAATATTCAGCAAGTTATAGTAGTACTGCAAGTGTCAACTTGGATGTCTTTACACAATGATCCTTTTTTTTTATTGTTATTGTCCATATAGTATATTTTTATTCATATTTTACCGTTATTATTACTTTTAGTTTAGAATCTTTAATAATTATTTTTCTATTACTTTTTTTTTTATTGTACTTGTTTTATTTACTAATGTCTAGTGTTATCATTTATAATAAATTATCTTTTTTTTTTTTTTTTTTTTTGCCTCTCAATTTTGAATCATAATTTCTGAATATTCATCATTTAATCCATCTTCATTCTGTTCATCATTATCATTACTTCCGTCTTATTCATTCATCCATCATTTCAGTCTTCATTCACTTATATTTCACACGAATCATCAGGTATTATTCAAGCCAACCATTATATAATCATCATTACTTGATCAACTATTATTCATTCATCATTCAACCATTGTCAATCATCCGGTTCAAAAATTCAAATTTGTGCGACCTTGGATAATGAGCCAAATCGATTTGGCGGAGCTCTTAAAAGTTTTGCCTTTTCCACTTTTTCATATTTGCCCATTTTTCCTCTTCTTTCTTTTCTTTCATTCATTCTTTCTATATTCCATTTGATGCAAAGTCAACTTCCTTTTGTATCCAATGAAACAAGTAGCTGGCTACTTTATATTCTTACAGATTCAGCATTACCCACTGGTGGATTTGTAGCGTCGTCTGGTTTGGAGGCGACTTTTCAAGCTGGTTTGCTAACAAGAGACTCTCTACCTGGTTTTGTTACATCTTCTGCTCATTCTTATTCAAGTCAAACACTCTGTTTTGTGAAGGCTGGGTATGAGGCTCCTCAACAAGAAGATCCAATGGCAGCTTTGGATGAAGGTGATGATACTTGTGAAGCGGTGATGATAGCCAATGCTGTAGCCCGTCGTGCATCCTTAGCTCAAGGTGTTGCTATGTTGACGTTGTATCTTAAATGTTTTACTGACACTCGACCTCAAAAGGAAATAGATCTTGTTAAGAAATGGAAGTTACGGATTAGAGCTGGTACTACTTTTGGTCATTTTCCTATTTGTTTTGGATTGATCTGTCGATTATTAGATGTGGATCTAGGTAAGGAACACAAAAAAAAAAAAAAAAAAAAGAAACATGATATGGAAGGATTCTCGATTACTTATATTGAATTTTTTGTTATCTTCCTCCTTTATGGTAAAATTTGATAGAAAATACGTTACACTTATGGCTATATTTGTTTACTAGGACTCTTTATTCATCAGCAGTACGACTTAATCTGGTTGGACCTTATGAAGCACAAAAACTATTATTCGAATCCAGGGCATCAGTGGAAGATATTATTCAGCAAACCAATCATTTGACAATGGATGATTGCTGCCAAACCAATCCTTTGCTTGATGTTTGCCAAGGCATGCATGATCGTTTATATTCTCGATTATTCAATAGTTAGATTTTGGGTTCTTATCTTCATATTAGTTTATCTTTTCTGTATATACATACACTCTTTTTTTTCATGTACACTTTTTTATTTTTTATTTTTACTATATTTTACTTTTGTTTTGTAAATAAACAACTTGATGATACTCTTTAAACTTTGTATTGTTACCAAACTATAATATTTTCCTTTTTCATACTATGAATCATCTCACAGCTCTACGTATTTCGACAGATTCAGTTTTTTTTTTTTTTTGATATCTATAAAGTCATATCATCCATTATCCATTATCCATCATCATATATCAAAAAGAGAAAGGATTCCCTTTCAACAAGAGTATGTTGTTGCGGAAGTTGAACCATCAAGTGGAATCATAATCCTCCTCTCTCTTTTGACAAGTGGTCGCCCAAAGAAGGAAGGTACGGACATTGATTTACCGCAAAGAGGAGGGGGGTGACGTTTTTCCCTTACGTGTGTGCTATCGCGTTTTCTTTTTTTTTTTTGTCTGGTTACTTTTGGTTTTTTTTTTCACTTTTCTTTTCATTTCTTTTTAATCCTTTATTCAACCTTTTTTTTTTTCTTTTGCTCAAATAATAAAACATGAGTCGAGGATCAAGTGCTGGATACGATCGACATATTACTATTTTTTCACCAGAAGGACGGTTATATCAAGTTGGTAAGAATAGCGATAAAAATAAAGGGAAGGAACAAAGTCGATCCGAGTAACCAGTTATCTTTTCTTTGTTGAAAAGGAGTTTGACTTGTTTAGTTGGAGAGAAGTTGTTTTATAATGAACAAGATACTTTATTGTACTAACCAAATGATGTTATCACTCTTTTACCATAGAATATGCCTTCAAAGCCATTTCGAACAGTGGTATCACATCCGTTGGAGTACGTGGTCGTGATGGCTGCGTCATTGTTACCCAAAAGAAGGTTCCTGTAAGTATCATTGTGGAAACAATCTATATATATGTGTGTGTACATTGTCTTGTGTGCGATCAACTAACTTGCATATTTTTCTTTCTTTATTATTTTCTAGGACAAGCTATTGGACCCTTCTACTATTACGCACATCTTTCAACTGACACCAAAAATTGGTTGTGTTATGACCGGAATGGTTCGTAAGTGATTCATATTATGAGAATAATAATTTGATATTGTGGGTTTTTTTTTTAAATTTGATTGTAATTTTATTGATCCATCTTTCTTTATTTATTCCACTTATGTAGCTGATGCTCGTTCTCAAGTCACTCGTGCTCGTCAAGAAGCAGCTGAATTCCGATACAAATACGGGTACGAAATTCCTACTGATATGCTTGCTAAGCGCGTCGCCAACATTAATCAAGTCTATACTCAACAAGCTGCCATGCGACCTTTGGGTGTTTGTAAGTCACCATCAGGAGAATGAAGGGAGGAATGAATAATTTACTGTCTTTTTATATATTTCTGTGATAGCTATGATTCTTATTGGACATGATGATGAATGGGGACCTCAATTGTACAAATGTGATCCTGCTGGATATTATGTTGGATATAAGGCAACTGCAGCTGGGGCTAAACAACAAGAAGCTCTGAATCATTTGGAAAAGAAACTGAAAAAGAATCCTGAATTGAACATGGAAGATACCATTGAAGTAAGTTTTGAATAAGTAAATAAATAAAAATGATAGTTATTGATCACTAATTCTTTTTTTTTTTTTTTTTTTGCTGATTATTTAGCTTGCAATCACAACATTGTCTACAGTTTTGGCAGTGGACTTTAAAGCTAGTGAAATTGAAGTGGGTTTGGTGACTAAGGACAAGACAGACTTCCATACATTGACAGTGGATCAAATTGAAGAACATCTTCAAAGAATTGTAGAAAAGGATTGAATAAAATGAAATAAAGTTTATTATTATTTATCTTGATTATTACAGTATTGATTGTGATTTTATCAACTTTTTTTTTTTTTTGAGGCCGGACTTCCAACGTACATTTTAACCCAAAAGTTTTTTTTTTCTCTTTTTCTTTTTTCTTTTTTTTTTTTTTTTTTTTTTCTTTCTTTTCCGTTCCTTTTTTTCTTATTTTATACTTTATAATTAGTTTTTTGTTATTTTATCTTTATCCTAGTTGGTTGTTCCATATATATAAATATACATAAAACATACATACACGTATATATAATATATTTATATATGACCACGAATCGAAACTCGTCAATTGAGCATCAACCTAGCTTGAATGGTAAACTAATGATTATACGAAATGGATGAATAAAAATAAACTCCTTATTTTTTTTTTTTTTTTTTTTTGTTTATCTATCTTTATTAGGTTCTCTTTCGACTAATAACCAACAATATTCATTAAAAGATACCATGCCGACTCCAAGCGCAGCGACAGTACCTTCATTCATGGATTCGTTATGCTTACCCGCTCCCACAAATTCCGGCGTTTATTATGAAGGTAAAACCGAAATTTTTATCTTTGTTTTATACATCTGACAATAAGGTAAACCGATTTTTACTTTTTATTCATCTAGCTTCCAATCCGACAACTACAACTACAACTACGAATTCTCATAGCCGTTTGTCATCAACAACTTCTTCAGTATCATTACCGACAGTTTCTCCTCCTCCTCCTCCTGCATCTGCCTCTCCATTATTACAACAAAATTTGTCAACCTCTTCAATACAACAAGGATCCATGCAACAAAGTTCTCCAATTATGAATGCTTCTACACCAGGATTATCACCTGCAACCCCACCTGGAGTTGATGTGGATTCTACTTCATCACCAATTTCTTTTACTGCAAATCTCGTAACCAATACGGATCAGTTGTCGCCGCAACCACAGCAAAATCAAAGTGAAACTGCCAATAGATTAATGCAACAGAGCAAAGAAATTCTTCTCAACAACAATAAACGACTTCAGGAATTACATAAAGGGTTACAAGCATTGGTGACCTTTGGAACCTGTTGTGATGAACTCCTAACTTGGCTTGATGATTTTCGGGCATACAATAATACCAATGAAAGCTGGTTACTGAAATGTGCAAAGGTAAATACATTTCAAAAAAAAAAAAAAAATCATGATATTTGATATTCACTGGCTTTTTGAATAGTGCGTTTATGATCACTCCTCCGAATTTGGTCCTTGGTCTGGATTTCGAATATTGGATACTATCAATAAGAATAAACACTTGTTGTCACCTAAAGGTCAAAGTAAGTTACCCATTAGTCTTTTGATACTTCAGATTAAATTGTGACTAATTTCTTTCATCTTTTTTTTTCATATATAATGTCTTCTATTTGATAGATTTGGCAACAACATGGTACAAAGGCATCCTTCAACAACAAAATTTACTTCCCTCTGAAAAATCACCAGATACGAATGCATCTTCTATCAGCAATTCTATACAAGCTGTACATCCAAACAGTCCTTCTTCAAATTCACCTGTATCTACACATCCAATGGTCATTCCAAGTCATCCGTCTAACGATACTTTTAGCAATATTTTTTCGACTGGTACACAGTCTGGATCACATCCAGCATATTCGACATTTATATCAAACTCACTGGTGCAAGAAGCTATACAGCAGCCGGTATCACCCCAAGTTCAAGTTCAAGGACTACATCAACAACAACAACAGATATACGTACAACTTCCACAACAATCACATCCGCAACCTTTAGCACCCGTACATCCAAATTATAGTTATCATCAACAAATTCAGTCACAACCAGTACAACAAACATTTAATGGGGAAAATCAACAGAGGCAGAATCATCATCAACAAAATCGGCAAAAAAATTATCAGTATGTAAATTATCTTGCACATCAAATGCAACATCCTCATCAGCACCAACAGCAACCGCGACAACGACGTCACCAGGGTCAACACCAACATCAGCATCAACATCAACATCAACATCTACAGCAACAACAATATCAACATCAGCAGCAACAGCAAGGACTACAACGACTACAGCAGCAACCTCAACATCAAGGACAACATCAATTGCAACAACAGCCACAGCAAATACAAGGGTACTCAGATCATTTGTTTCAAGCTATTACTCAACATCAGGAAGTCCCACATTTATCTCAGTCATCACACCAGCAAGGCACAGTGACAATCCAACGACCAAATGGAAATCCTGCTCCAATTTCTCCCATTCAACTCGTCAACGGTACTATGTCAAATACAACATTGAGTCCAAATACTTTACCGACAACAATCTCATCAATTATACCCTCTGTACCAGAAAATCAGTTACCGATTTACAATTATAAAGTCAACTTCGCCCTTTCGCCCTTTAACTTACGACATTCTGAAAGAATCACTGAAATGCCATTTTTCATTGGAAAAACGGATTTCCAGCGTTCGCAGTTGTCATCCAAAGTTATTCCTGATCCATCCAGTCTTCCACTCAAATATATCCTTACAGCAAGAAAAGCATCATCGCCTCCTTCCAAATGTGAATGGCCTGCCGATATTGAAATCATGATTAACAGACAAGTTGCACGTCTAGAAAAGGTAAGAGAAATAATGAAAAACTAATCGATAGTATACTAATCTTTAATAATGCATTTATAGAGACAGAAACTTCAATCACAAAATGATGGTGGTGTAGTGTATTATGGAAAAGACTCACCTTATGATATGGTGAATCATCTCGTTGAAGGCAAGAATACGTTGACGATCAAACAAAATTCCTGTTCATGTGTAAGTGTTAATATATATAAGATTGATGTTCCGAGTGTGCGCGTGTATAATGTGTGGATAGCTTTTGACTTTTTTTTTTTTTTTTTTTTTTTGTTTATAGAAATTTAAATTTTCTATTGAGGCCTATATATCTCAAAGTGAAGCTCTGATTACGGATGATGTTCGTACCAACATTATCAACGAAACATCTGGTGGACAGCTTGTCGACAAATTATTGGGAAACAACAACGATAAACACAATGGACAACAAACCAATGATGATGATGATGACGATATTCAAGTTCTCCAAGAATCAATTGTTTTAAACTTGAAATGTCCTATTTCCATGACTCGGATAAAGACACCTTGTAAAGGGAAATACTGCAAACATCCTGACGTAAGTGTATTGAAGAGAAGAAAGAAGTGATAATATGTTTAGCTGATTGATCTTTTTTTTTTTTTTTAATATTCTAGTGTTTTGATCTACAGTCATTTTTGGCTGTGAATCAAGGTCTTGGTTCTTGGAAATGTCCTTTTTGTAATCAGTTTACTCCTCCGACTGTTTTGCGACGTGATCTTTATTTTGAAAAAATACTATCATCGGTTCCCAAGCTTGCTTATGAAGTGAAAATTTCTGAATCACACAAAAACTGGAAAGTGACTAAGGCGGATACTGTGGATGATACTGGAGACAACGATGATGACTCGGATGCCGAATACGGTGGTGATCACAAGGTGGCTATCAATGAATCAAACACTTGTAATGATAACAACAACAATCTAGCACCTGGATCTCGTGACAATGTGATTAGCTTACTTAGTGATGATGAAGATGATGATGAAGATGGCAATGAGGTAGACGAGGAAGAGGACGAGGAAAACAGAAGAAAGCGACTTCGTACAGATGAATCAGCAACAATATCATCCACTCCAACACGGGAAACTAGCACTTCAATTGATGATGACAATACGCAAGCAACATCTGAACAAATCCAAATCACACGACATACTCCTGCTCAATGGTGTGATATATTGACAAAGTTACAATCTAATTTAGCAAAGAAGACCATTAGTGATAACAACCTATCCGTGTCTTGACAGGATTATACCAAACAAGTATGTATGCGAATGTATTTTATATTTCACTTTACCTCTATCCTTTATATATATATATATATATATTTATCATGATTATTAATTATGATTGTTATTTAGTTTATGATGCTTTTGTTTATGTTATCTCATAGATAGTTGATAAAATTTTATACAATACCTGACCAAATAAAGCAATGCTCTCTCTTTCTCTCTCTTCTGTTTTCTGTTTCATTTTACCTTTTTATTACTTGGAATATTATAAAATGATGATGATTATTTTTTTTTTACAAAGATGTGAACTGAACAAAAGAATGATCGTATTCTAGAATGATCTTGTTAGCGATAATGGTGCCAATCACGTTGATTCTTACTGGTTGTGCTTAATAGATGGTTTGTATTGATATAAGAAAATAACAACATAGTGAAACATAATGAATAAATTTTATTGAATGATGAATGGTTAAGGACACAATACTTCTTTATGCTGTGCTGACAATACATTTGATAAGCAGTCGCATCTCTTCATTTTTTGTTCAAACCTCGTATCTTGACTTCAAATCTCAAGATGGAAGGAAGCAAGCTTTGACTTTTTTTTTTTTTTTTTTTTTTACCTTTCTCGCTCAATAGCTGATCATCATCTCACCAAATTTGGACTGAACATAGATGGAGACAGTCTCTTTCACTTGCCTTAATAACAATTTATCCCCTTTCCGCCCAATCTATGAAGTAAATTAAAGAGTCAATTCATTCATCGCTCATTCCAATAGTGATGATCATCCAACACAACTGCTACCATTGGATTCCTTAAAAAAAAAAAAGAAAATAGATGTTACTTCTTATAGTCTCAAGTCCTGTTCCTCTACTTCTTCGGAGCGGTAGATCAATTTTTTTTTTTTTCATTTTTTTTTTTTTATATTTTTTCACTTCTTTTTTCTCTCTTATTATTTTTTTTTACTTTTATGCAAATATTCCACCCATTCTATAGATACTCTTGTCGTCGACAACAATGGAAAAGGATACAACTTCGATTATTAAGTAGTACTAAAAGTAAAGGGAAAAACAACTATGGACCACCTGAAAATAAAGTGCGCGCCATTCCTTTTACACAACATATCAAAGCAGCAGAAACGGTAATTAAATGAACGTTACAGTTCCGATAATACTAACAACCTTTTGTTGTTCTCTTCCACATCTTCTAGGTATTTGATGACTTTCATGGACAAGGCTTTTTCTCCGTACGTGTTGCCAATGCTGGTCCTCCTGAAGAAATATTTTTACCGTTTTGGATGGTTTCTGCCACTGTTCGCGTCCAATTGAAACAAGCTCAAGTGGTAAATCTTGGATGGTGAGGATATTGCATGGGACTCAAAACTTTTTTTTTTTTTTTTTACTTTTATTTGATAGGGTAGAAATGTTATTACACATCAATATAATGCAGCCACCAGACGTATGGAACCTATGTATACGACAGAGTGGGCTTGGATACCTTCACCAACACAATATACTTTTACACGACAATATCTTCCAGCAGCGCATCCCAATTTACAAATTTATGGTTCTCACAAATACCGACGAGGACTATTGAATGGTATACGACAAGGACATGTGACGGAAGTACAGGCATTCACACCAGATCTGTTGGATCGACCCAGCTACAATGACATGGATAGTGATATTCGCAATATTCAACGTAAAGTAGACCCATATACCATCTATCCTACCACTGCTCTTCGATTTGCTCGCTCGTATATTGAATCCAATGAAGAAAAGGAAATGGATACTTTTTTGTGCAATACTTTCGCCGCTGACAAGACACGATTGGTAGACATGGAGATCTCTATTACCAATATACAAGTCTCACCTGTTTATTTTCCAGCATATGTGTTTACTGTTGATTACCTTGGTCGCCGACTTCGTACTTTTGTCAATGGAAACAACCTTTCGGTTGGTGGAATGCGGGCATACAATTGGAGACGTGTGGCTATATGCTCTGCTGCGACAATGACTGGATTGATCATCATCAATGGAGGCATTGGTTGGGGTGGAGCTAGTGGATCTTTTTGGGTATATCTATATATATATATATATAATGCTGAAGAAATAATCTAAACTCATTCCATTTTTTTATTTATTTAGATTGGTGTGGTATTACCTTCTGTTGTTGCTTCCATGTTCGCTCTCTACTACCCTTTGATCTCCTTACGAATACAGGATGCTATTCGACAACAAGAAATGAAGAATCAAGCCAAGGATCCAAAGATATGGGATACGGATTGGACTTTTGCATATGACACTTTTGAAAATGAACAACGGTATCGATCATGGCGCGCAGAACAACAAGCTCATCAACAGCGAACTGGATCTTATTCATCTTCAGGTGTTTCTTCAGATCCAAAAGGTTATTATGCTGCTTTGAATGTCTCACCTAATGCTACAAAGGCTGATATCCAAAGTGCTTTCCGTGGTTTGGCTATGAAATATCATCCTGATAGATATACGGATCCAAAGAAGAAGGAAGAAGCCAAGAAAAAATTCCAAGTAATCTCTAATGCTTATAGTGTATTACGTGATAGTAAGTGTTTTTCTTTTTTTCCTTAAGGTGCATTTGATTGTGATGATATTAATTCTTTTATTATTACTTTTATTATTTTATAGCTAAAAAAAGAAAACTATATGACAATAGTGGAAGTAGTTAGATAGTATACATATTATGGAAGTAGTTAGATAGTATACATATTTTAGATTAGAATGTTGTATATATTTTCATCAACGAATAAATACATGATTTGGAAACACAATCTTTTTTTTCAATATACATATATAGATATATGGATTGACTTTACGATTAATAGTAATACAGAATGGGGATGAAAGTTTTTTTTTTTTTTTTTTTTTTTTTTTTTTTTTCTGGATGGATTAGTTCCTTTTTACTATATCTGTGTCAAACCCAGGTCTATGTGCATGTTTATGATATCCTTTCACAATGGTAAAAATATGATGGTCTCTTGGCGGTATGTGCGCCGAGAAAACGAAGAGTTTCCTTTGATCTTGGTTTCATTGCAGGATAGTCAAACAGATATCAATCCGCTGGGTTCCAACAACCAACCGTGGTGAAGATTTGGCGGAGACGATGACAGACAGATTTAATTTGAAAAGGTTTTTTTTTTTTCTCTTATTTTTTGATTTTCTTTTTTTCTTTCTTTCTTTTTTTTTAGATCCAAAAATGACAGCAACTAAAAAGAAAAATGTCAAGACCTCATCAACTACTGAACTAAATCCAAGAACGACACGTTATGAATTTCTGGGACCTATAGGCGCGTTTTTATTTGTCACGGTATTGCCTTTGCTCGTTCTTTTTTTGGCCATCTGCTGTAATAAGACAGGTTATCCATCCAGCTTTCTTATTGATGATTACAGGGCCTACTTTTCCCAGCTATTCAATCGTGATTACTTAAAGACTTTGTACGATCCTATGGCTATGATGGTCTATCTTGCCTTCGTTTTACTTCAAGCTCTACTTTATATTGCCCTTCCTGCTGATTTGTATCCTGGTACTGAATTAAGAAACGGTCAACGTCTCAAATATCGTTTGAATGGTAAACAATTTTTTTTTTTTTTTGTTTTAGCTCTGTTTTTAATGGTAATTTTTTTATTACATTCTTATAGGATTCACTGCCTATCATGCCACTTTGTTTCTCGGACTTTACTTTTTGAAGGACACGGGTCTCAAACCATTACTTTTCGTGTATGATCATTTTGTCGGTTTAGCTGTCTCGTCTATTCTTTTCAGTTATATTGTGGCTTTATATGTTTACATTGGAAGTTTTACTCCTGGCACCCTATTAGCCCTTGGTGGTAACACTGGCAATGCTCTATATGATGTAAAGTTTATATGAATGTATATTGGATAGATACTAAGACAATATCCTTCTTTCCTTTTTATTCATTTAGTATATGATTGGTCGAGAATTGAACCCTCGTATTGGTGATTTTGACATTAAATTCTTTACTGAATTGCGTCCGGGTATGATTGGTTGGCAAGTCATCAATCTTTGCTTTGCAGCTAAACAATATTTGGATCTTGGATATATCACCAATTCTATGATTCTTGTTCAAGCTTTCCAAGCATGGTATATTGTAGACTCAGTCTGGAATGAAGAAGCCGTTTTGACTACTATGGATATAACAACAGGTAAAACAACAATAACGAAAAAAAAGGATGGATTATAATTGCATATGAATGAACTAACATTACTCTATTCGGTAGATGGTTTTGGTTTCATGCTTGCATTTGGTCTTTACACCTGGGTACCAATGAATTATACTCTTCAAGCACGTTACTTGGTTGACAACCCTCGTGATCTCAGTTGGATGGAAATGGGTATTATTGTTGGTCTCAACTTTCTAGGTTACTTTATTTTCCGCAGTGCTAACAGTCAAAAGAATGAATTCAGAAGTAATCCTAATAGTCCTGCTGTCAAAGGTAACCAAATAATAAAAGCACGAAATCTAGGTATTCATTTATTCGTTTTGGGATAGATCTCAAGTATATCACAACAAGCAAAGGGTCCAAACTAATCATCAGTAGTTGGTGGGGATTAGCACGTCATATCAATTATTTGGGTGATTGGTTGATGGCTTTATCATGGTGTCTTCCTTGTGGTTTTGGTTCCATCGTTCCTTATTTTTATCCAATTTATTTTGCCATCCTTTTACTCCATCGTGAACGTCGTGATGATCATAAATGTCGTACCAAGTATGGAAAAGATTGGGAAAAGTACTGCTCTATTGTGAAATATAGAATTATCCCAGGTAAGGGTCATAAAAAAATAATAATAACAATAATCATACTAATGCTTTCTTTCTTCTTCTATAATATTAGGCATTTACTGAAAAAATTGTCTAATCGTTGCTTTAGTAGTCATTTTATATTAGTATATACCATTACTTTTAGTCACCTTTAATAAAACTATTATGATTTTACAATCGTTCTGTTCACTTCAAGTTTTTTATTATTTTGATTTTTTTTTTTTGTTCATGCTTAACATTTTCTTAACGCTCCTCGTCGCGATATTTCAAATGGCGCAAACAAAAATTTAGGCGCGTTTTTTTTTTTTTTTTTTTTTTTTTTTTTTTTTTTTACACTTGCCTCGATTCAATCTTCTTCCGTTTTATAAAAGGATAATGACATCCACATTGAAGGATATCCCTGATATTGGTAGGAATAAATATATAAAAAAGAAAAACATTTTTGTGAAATGATATACAAAGTTTTAATCATAATTTATATTATCTTTCAACTGTAGATAGACCAGAACAGCAAACATTTGTTAAATTTTTTAGATCCCTCAGTCCGGTAAATCAATCAAAACGATAAAAAAAAAAAGAAAAAGAAAGAAAAAGAGAAAAGAAAAAAGAGAAAAGAAAAAGAACCTAGATGTTGAATACTGAATCATTATTTCTTTCTCTTTTTGACAGGTGACCGATGGTACCATAAGATTATTCGAACGGGATGCCAACCAAAAGCGGTACTATAGTTTTCACGGGGACGACGCACATTATATTGCTCAAAACATATACAAGACGACAACAGTGATCAAGTACTGGGGTGGTAATGATGCTACTACAGGACTCGCAACTACACTTCTTTCCAGTAGTGTTGCTGAATCATTTCTTCGTGATGCTCTTCTCACCAAACAACTTCGTATTGAAATCTGGCGACAAAAGAAAAATACAACTAGTTGGAACATCATTTGCAACGCTTCTCCTGGAAACTTACAAGATGTAGAAGATCTTTTGTTTTTGAATTCAACAATGACAACGGCCCCAGTGGTGATGGCGGTTAAATGGATGTCAACGGGTGATCAAAAAGTAAGTTGCTATTGGATAGCAAGGAGGAATACTAAAGTCAATTTTTTTTTTTTTTTAGATAGTTGGTGTATCGTTTGCGGATGCTAGTATCAAACAAATTGGTGTATCACAGTTTATCGACAATGAACTCTATTCAAACTTGGAGGTAATGACAGGAAACAATCTGCATGTATTTATACTCATTGTGATTTTTTTTCATCATTATAGTCATTGGTGATTCAACTTGGAGTCAAAGAATGTTTAATACCAGCAGATGAATCGGGAAAGGATTATGAAGCTATCAAGATACGTGGCATTTTGGATCGATGTGGAATTGTAGCAACGGAACGCAAAAAAGGAGACTTCAACACCAAGAATATCGAACAAGATCTCAACCGTTTACTGGAAGGTGAAATCTCAGTGGCAGCATTACGTAAGTTTTAAGAGAGATATTTAGCAAGAAAACATAATGCTAACCTTCTTCATCTTAGCCGAGTTCGAACTGAAACTATCTATGGAAGCCAGTAGTTGTCTGATTAAATATTTATCACTTCTTGCCGATGAAACCAACTTTAAGCACTTCAAATTGGTTCAACACGATTTATCTCAATATATGCGACTGGATGCCTCTGCTCTTAGTGCTTTGAATTTGATGCCGAACCCACAAGATGGATCCAACAAAAATATGAGTCTGTATGGACTTTTGAACAACTGCAAGACAGCTCAAGGTGGGCGATTATTAGCACAATGGCTCAAACAACCACTTTTGAATTTGGATGAAATAAATCAACGACAGGATCTAGTACAAATGTTTATTCAAGATACGGAACTACGACAAACTTTGCAAGAATCTCACCTGCGAAATATTCCTGATTTACATCGATTGGCCAAACGATTCCAACGTGGTAGTGCCAACTTGCAGGTAAAAAAAAAAAAAATGAAATTGAGTACTTCTTACACATGAAACGATAAAAATTTTATCTGATTCAACTCATTATATATATATATATATATATAATATTTATATATTTAGGATGTTGTCCGTATATATCAAGTAGTGATTCGATTACCAGCCATTGTCAAAGTACTAAAAGCCAATGAACCTGAATCTCAAAGAATGGCGGATCTGATGGAGAAAATTTTCACAACGGAAATATCAGTAAGTGGAAGAAACTTTTAATGATGGATCATGATGATTGATAATCAATGGTCTTTATAGGATTTGTATCAAAATTTGCATAATTTGGAAGAATTGGTAGAATCAACTATTGATTTAGATGCAGTGGCAGATCATGAATTCATTATCAAGGCTGACATTGATACAACACTCAAAGGTAAAAGAAACAATAGTTATTTTAAAAAAAATTAACTTTTTTTATCCGTGATTTATTTAGAACTTAAACAACGACTTGATCAAACCAAACAACAAATGGATATAGAACATGAAAGAGTAATTATATTATTTAGGTAAAAGTGATATAAATAACTCATGTATTATTTATATAGGTTGGACAAAAGTTGAAATTGGATATCGAAAAGAAACTCAAGATGGAAAAACACTCAGTATACGGATATTGTTTCCGGGTGGGCCGAACCGAAGCACATGTTTTACGCAATAAACCAGAATTCTTTGAATATGCAACACAAAAAGCAGGAACTTACTTTACAACATCAAAATTGAAGCATATCAATGAAGAATGGACAGAATTGTGCAACACGTATGAAAAATATCAACAAGGGTTAGTGAAACAAGTCATCGAGACCGTCGGTAAGTTTTTTTTTTAATGATCAAAAGAATGAAAAGGAAAGTTGTACTCATTTCTTATTTATAGCTACTTATTGCCCGGTTATGGAAACTCTTGGTGCTTTACTTGCTAAATTAGATGTTATTATCAGCTTTGCTCATGCTTCCATTATGGCCCCTATTCCCTATATTCGACCTGAAATTCATCCTTGTGGTACAAAAAAAAAACTATCAATATGACGATCCATCATTCATTCATTACTCTTATTTTTTTTTTTAGGTCAAGGTGACGTAGTACTTGTTGAAGCTAGACATCCATGCTTAGAAGCACAAAATGATGTTCAATTTATTCCAAACGATGTCAATATGATTCGAGGTAAGAAAAAAAAAAAAGAAAAACGGCTGTATTTGAAAAACTACAATGTTCTATTTTCCATAGATGCCTCCGAATTCGTGATTATAACGGGTCCCAACATGGGTGGAAAATCTACTTATATTCGACAGGTAAGATCTAAAAAATGAAGAATGATAGTTGATATATGTTTTATATAGATTGGTGTTATTTCTTTGATGGCTCAAGTTGGATGTTTTGTACCTTGTTCCGAAGCAAGATTATGTATATTTGATTCTATTCTTGCTCGTGTTGGTGCTGGTGATAGTCAATTGAAAGGTGTTTCTACTTTTATGGCAGAAATGTTGGAAACGGCAACCATTTTGAAATCAGCAACTTCAAATTCTCTGATTATCATTGATGAACTTGGTAGAGGAACAAGTACTTATGATGGTTTTGGATTAGCTTGGTCTATATCTGAGTAAGTAGAGATCATGGGAACAAAAAAAAAAAAAAAAAAAAAAAGGCTTGGGAAAATTTTAGTGATATTAGTGAATTGACCCTTTTTGAATTTAGACATATTGCCAGTGAAATCAGAGCATTTTGTTTGTTTGCCACACATTTCCATGAATTGACTGAATTAGGTACTACTATTGGTCATGTCAAGAATCTTAATGTTGCTGTCCATGTAGATGATTCCAAGGTTCCAGGTTGTCGTGACATTACTTTGTTGTACAAGGTGGATGAAGGTGTTTGTGATCAAAGCTTTGGTATCCATGTTGCGGAGTTGGCACGATTCCCAGATAGCGTGATTACTATGGCCAAAAGAAAAGCAGACGAATTGGAAGGTAACACAGGTACGAAGGGTTAGATGTAAGAAATAGATTTTTATTCAATATTTAATTTTCATTAGGTACTTCTGACAAGATATTAGATGATGACGAAGAAGTAAGAGAAAAAAAAAAATAAAAAAAAAAACAAAATGGAATTATATAGCGTGAAAGAGAGAGAGGAGGGAATGAAAGATATGTGCATAATTTTTAACCAAATGAAAATCTTTTATGCTTTCTTTCTCCTTAGGACGGGATCAACTGTATCAAGAAAATGATTTTGGAAATCGGAGAAATGGGTCATTCAGTAGAAGATTTGGATGGATTATTGGATAGAATCAAAGTAGTGAAGAAAAAATATCAAAACACCATAGAAAATAATAGATACTTGGGACACTTGGCCAGCGGATTCTGAATTGGGTCAAACATAAAAGATGGTTCCTCTTTTTTTTTCTTTTATTTTTTTTTTTTTTTCCTTATTCCTTTTTCTTTTTTTCTTTTTTTGTATTTTTTTTCTCTCTTTGATTCCTCCATCCCCTTTTATCATAGTTTAGTTTCTTGATCATATTCCAATAAATATAACATGTCAACTTTAATTCAACATCGTTCTTCTCCTACAACCTTGGGTTTTTCTCTAGGGTTCCTTGGAATCCTTGGATTGGCTTTGGCTCTGTTATCATTACTTCCTATCAATATCTACAACGTGTACTTAGCTACCAGTACTATTTTAGCTCTGATCAAGATGGAATATCAACGTACTCATCAATGGTGGACCTTTTCTTCTGTTGCAATGTACTATCTTATCTTTTTGGTGGGTTCGGTTATCTCGTCTTTGATCACAACTGGTTTCGTGATAGCAACTTGTTTGACTAAGAAACGTACTCTGCAATCTCTCGATATTGAATCAAACTGTGTTAGTCAGCAACGTTCTAGTATTTGGTTAAGTCGGTTTGCTTGTGTGGTATTCATTGGTCAGATCAGTTGGGCATTATTCGGTAAGTGAAGTACTTTGTGGTGAATATATTATGTTCCTGTTTGTTTTTTTTTTCTTTTTTTCTTTATATAAAAAAAAAAAAAGGAGGGACAAGTGTTTGTGGATTCATTGACGGACTGATTTGTTTTTATTATTATTATTATTTTACATGTAGGCAATCATCTCTTATGGTTTGTTAACATGGATGTTACATTGATTCGCGAATCTACAACATTATCAGTATGGATTCTGTGGCTCAACTACATTATTCTGATCTTGTTCTCTTTTATCTTGTTGTGTGCATCATTTTTCATTATTCTTGGTACCTCCAAAATCATCAGCACCACCAATAACAACAGCGGCAATACCGGTAACAACAGTAATAGCAAAACCAGCGTGGACGAAATGCAACAACAAGAAACCACTCCTTTACTCAACAAATCTTCTTGCCACAATTGAAACTTCCCTCCCTGTTTTTTTTTTTTGTCCCGTCTCCAAATATACTCTCACACCCATCCTCTTTGATTTGCATATTATCGTATACATATCATTCTCTATTTATATATACTTCCTTATATTTTACTTAGTCCACCATGTAACATTTATTCCTTTTTATCTATTATTATTATTATTATTATTTTTATTATTATTATTATATCTTTTATTCCTTACTTTGATAGTTTGTCCATATCATACCCTACCACCTTTTTTTTTCCCTTGATTTGATACTGTTTTTATCGATCTACCTATACCCTTTTCTTCGACTTTTTTTATCATTATTCAATTCTTTATTCTTTATGCAAAATTAAAAAATCATATATATTATATATTATACTATCAATTTTTACGAGGACAAATACACTATGGTTATTGTACATTATTGATTATTGAGGCTTGTTGATTTTCACTGATTACAAATAAAATGACGACAAACGACATGGCTAAAAGAAATATAATGACAAATATCCAAAAGAAAAGAAAAAAAAGTGAGATTTATGCAAAAAAAAAAAAAAGTGAGATTAAACTTACGTAGCCAAATATGCCATTGCTCCACTAGGAATGACCAAATATCGATAGGTTCTTGGATTTCTGTCTTGTCCAGACTATATGATTGGATAACGCCATTATTCAAACCGACCACTATTCAAATAGAAAGGGAAAAAAAAAGGCGTGAGGATATTATTAAAAAAAAAAAAAGGAGTGTGTCATGACGTACTAATATAGTTGCTATTATTATTTGTTGTGATAAATGCCACGGCGCCAATCTGTAAATAAAGAATAAACAAATAATGAGCATAATTCTTATTTTAGATTTGGCTATTATTGTTAGGTGTTACCGAATCTGTCAATTGCCCCACAGTCTTGGTAATCACCCTGCTGAGGATCCAACTTTCCAAGCGTTCTTCATCCAATGATATACCATATTCCAATTGATTGTCTTTTTCTTCAAGTTGGAGTGATTGTAATTTTTGTCGTATAAAGATGAAGATTTCATTTCTGGAGGTCCATGCTGCAAGATAATGACCTGTATCGTCCAATTGGAGTCCTTTCAGATCACCATCCATTTCATCCATCATTACTCTGTCTTGAATCCAAATATTGCTTTCTAATCCTGCTGCTACTGGTGAAGTATTGAAGTTAATCTTTGAAAGATCTGTTCCATCGCTATAGGACCAAGAGACCAGTGGATAATTGATGGAGGACATAACAATCACCTTTGCATCATGCGACCGAGCTAACACAAAATAATTAATTAAAAAAAAAGTCATTTTTTTTCTGCATCCCTTTTTAAACCGACTTACTGATGAATAAATCAGGCATATCCAATTGAATTCGTTCATGTTGAATATGAACACCATCAACAATAGCCATGTATTCCAATGTTTCATGTGAAAAAACATCAATCTAGGAAAAATGTTCATTAGTTCTTAATTCTTCCTCTTTTTTGTAATTTCTCTCTCTCTCTTTTTTTTTTTTTTTTTGACTTACATCGTCCTCATATGCTTTTCTTCCAACCCATTGATTTTTTGAAGAATGATCCAAATTCGTCGTAGCGTTTTCAGCAATGACTCCTTGCACATAGAAGCTAAACTGAGTTTTGTATGCATTAAGTGTAAATACCTGCATGGCACCCGGTCTAATTAAATGTCATCAAAAGAAAGTAAGGTTTAGTGATCTACAATCTTCTTACTTTTGAATAACTTACGTTGGTGAATACATTCTGGAGATCAACCCTTGATGTTCTTCAATGGCGTCAACTTGCTGAAATACTATATATAAATATATATATATATATGTATATAGATTAGATAAGCATCACACATGCCTTGATTACTTACGTTGATTATTGTCACCTGGTTCACTTTGAGTCAAGATAATGGCATCCGCATTTTCAGAATGTGGGGCAGAAGTAAAATGATCAGGTAAAGTAACCCATCGAAATCGGTACCAGTCTGGATCACTATAACATAAAAATGTAAAAGTCAGTCTTTTTTTTTTTTTAAAAAAAAAAAAGTATCCGATTCATATTTCTTTGTTTCTTTTATTACCGTGAATAAAGAATAGCATTTGATTCCAAAGAGAATGAGGAAATCCAAGTACTACCAGGAAGTAACACATCCTTGAACTCCAGACCAGCTGGAAAGATGGCGTTGTGATCATTTGAAAAATAATAAATGCGTATCCAATGTTGTATATGATCATCATTCAAGACATGATATAGAATAGCAAATTGAAGGTCAGTGGTAGGAGAACCGCCATTTCCAGGTGATGAATATAGAGAAATAGGGCCATTGAGGACATGATCATGCATCAATTCCCAATTTGGTAGAGAGGAAGAATATGCAGTCGATAGTTCAGAGGAATTTGTAAGTAGAACAGAAAGTTTTTGACGCTGTTGTTGCAAATATCCAAGTCCACCATTGCTAAAAGGACCAGAACCTAAACGTAAAGAATAATCTTTTGGTGATAGATCGAACCAGATGGAAGTATGATAAATATGAGTATTGGAAACAGTTAATATAGTAGCATCAGGAGGAGGAAGTTGTCGTTGTCGAGTAGAAGAAGTTGGAGGTATAAATAGTTTGGCAGGATGAGGATAGGGTATTTCTTGAAGAAGACTGACAAGATAGATCATGGCCAGTCCTGTCCATAATAAGACCAGTGCACGCCATTGCATCTCTTAGATGAAAAGAATGGATATGAGATTGATATTCTTTAAATACATAGATAGATATAATAAATAGATAGTTACCTTATTTAAATCTATATACATATATAAATACGTATGTACGTATGTATTATGGAAAGAAGACAAAAGAAACAAAAAAGAGGAAGGCTACTACAAAAAAATACAAGAAAAAGAAAATTACCATTTTGAATCTCAGCATATTTTTTTTTGCACACTTTATTCAAAGTAAAATCTGCAGATGATTTTTTTTTCTCTCTTCTTTTTTATTTTATTTTATATATATTACATATATATATATACCTCTATATATATAAATATCCTATTCTTGAATGTGGTTGTTATGACTATTCATTCTCAACTGAAACTTGAACCTTGTCTGGCACGTCTTGGAATTATGCCTGAAGGTAATACACAAGTGTTTTATATTTTTTTTTTTTCGTTTATCTACTACTTTTATCTCTCCTTTTTCTAGATAAACCTTCTTTTATAAAGGAAGTCTACGCCGTTGACGATATCGACATACTACGAAAATTACTTATTGAAAAAGAAAGAGAACGACAAAGTGTAGCTAACGATCTCGATGTAGCTGCACGACTTGGTCTAGTCATCTCAGAAACAAACGAAGCAATTCAAATCAAGGTAAAAAAAAAAAAAGGTAACTTTCAATATTTAAATACATCTCCCTTAATTTTAAACATTCTAGTTGGCTCATCTGGAACGAGAAAACCAAGAATTACAAGATGCTTTGGTCTATTCACATAACAACCAATCTATAAACGACAGTAACTTGCATCACCAAGGGGATTTATTGGACGATGAACGACAACAACTTACAGACGAGTTGAATCAGGCACGCCAGGAACTGACGAAATTTCGAAATGAAATGGATGTACTTTCTGGACAACTTAATGATATGGCCGCTGAAATGGTAAAAAAAAAAAAAAATAAAAAAAAAATAAAAAAAAAAAGAGTAAAAAATAAAAATAAAAAAAAATCATTATAACTTTATATTTGCCTAATAATACACTTTTATATATTATAGATAGACTCTAAGTCACGGGTTAGTCTCTATGCGAAACGACTTGCTGAAGTTGAACACAAACTTACTACAACTCGAGAAATGAACACCAATCTTCAATCATTATTGGAAAAAGCTCTCACCTCTCAAAAACAATCAAGCTCTACTACTTCACACTTGGTTAAAAATATACAGGCCGATCTATTAAAAGTAATAATAATAAAAAAAAAGAAATTATATCATTTATTCATTATGATTATTTACTAGGTGATTACGGAAAATGATCAATTACGGGCTCGTATAGCTGAACTGGAACATCAACAACAAGAATGTGAAGAACGTCTTTCAACTATGGTGGCCCAAGCTCAAGAGTATGCTTCTTTATTGGAACAAGCTCAAAATACGATCCACAATCTTAGTGAACCCAGGTTAGATGATGATGATCTCCTTGAAAACGATTTATATAGCACCTCCTTATCATCTTCCAATTGGGAAGGTACTCAAATCTCAGGTAGTAAAGAAACCGAAGTGACAAAGGTAAAAATTTTCATTCAATTACGCCTTTTCTTTGCTACTAATTCTATAATCTATTATAGGGTGCCGTTTTTTCTGTTGAATTTAGACAAGAAATGCAAAAGGAAATAGAACGGAATCTAAGTATACGGAATGAAATTCGACATCGGATCATCACTGTAGATAATCCAAATGTAGCAACCGAAAAGAAGAAGAAGAAAACAGCTCAAGAAGGATTAAAGTCGTTATTGGCAGATCGTGATCATGGATTACTCACCGCAAGCACATCTAGCAGTACAGCCAACTCCTCTTCAGCTACAACAAATATGTCAAAATCATTCAAGCTTAAAGATGACTATGGAATATCACAACAGACTGGCAACAGTATAACAACAGCATCAACATCATCATTTTTATCTCCAGCCACAGCGACTACTCTCTCATCATCACCATCAATATCAACATCATCCTCCACAACATCATCAACAGCATCATCTCCTCCACCACATGTAGCACCAACTATGAATACCTTACGACCTGCTAACTTCCTGACTGGTTTCAGTGGATTTGGCAATGATAACAGTAATAATATTGGCTTGAACGGTATCAAGGGCAACAATCATTTTATGACAAGAGGACGATTTACTTCATCACCTTCTTCTATTGTCCACAAACCCCGCTATTACGACCATAACAACAATCAACCAAGTATTAGTACACGCTTCTTCCAACGATTGGCATCCCGATTCGATGAATATGACAAAAAACCATAATATAGGATAGGTCATCTTTTTTTTTTTTTTGTTTTATCACTTTCTCCCCCTTTTTCCTTCATACACATTTTACTACATACATTACATGCATATATTTTTCTAAATTTTCCCTCTATATTCCCTTTTTCATTTTTGATCCTTTTTTCATTTGCCGCTGCTGTTCTTTCAGAAAATAATAAATAAAAAAACTTTCTTTTTTTTTTTTCTTTTTGATCTTTTTCTATTCTTTCTTGGACTTTTTATTGTTTCATATTCTGCACATTTGATATGGCGTCCGATTCTGACGAGGAATGGGTCATTACTTCCAAAGATACCGAGTCAACTGTCATACCATCTGAATACCCTTCTGTACATTCCTCAACTATTTCCCAAGGTTGGACACAAGAACAATTCAAGTCAAACTATTCTCTCGACAAATCTGTTCAAAAACAACGTATCTCGCGTCCTAAACATTATATTGAAAAGTCAGGTGGTCAAGATCAGCAACAACAATATGTAGCAACTAGTTGGAGGACGCGACAACCTTCTCCCACTTGGAAAGAGCAAAATTATCAAGATCGTCATCAGACACAACAACGAAATTCTCGTTTTCTATCGTCTTCTCCTACTACCTCAATCACAAGTTCCTCGTCGTATCCAAACGCTACTCCCCCAACAAGATGTACACCTTCACCAACAGAAAAACCGACTATCAAACCTGATCACTCTGAGTCAGCAACGCTAACCCAAACAACCAGTGTCACAGCATCGCCTGAAGAATTTGTCTTGTTACTTATTTCAACTTACAAGCATTCCGATCAATTTATTGTTTTAAAGGATAGTGGTGTCACTCCTTATTTATTTCAACCTTTGGCCGACAGTCTTGCTCTTTGTAATAGTGACCCCTTCTCTTGGATCCAGGTAATATTCATATCTTACATATATATATATATATATATATATATGATTCTTTCGTCTAAATATCTATCATCATCAAAACTAATCTCCATTCTTCTGCTATATATATATATTTTTCTTTAGTCTGTATTGGTGGCTTTGGGTAGTTACTTCACAACACATCGAAAAACGAACCGTGAGTTGACTCCAAAATTTCAAAGGTTATTGGTTCAAGCGATATGCCGTGGATTGGAAATATATCTTGAAAATACTGCAACTCTACAACACTCTGGAAAACAACAAATTGAAGAACCGGATTTGATTGTGTTTACGGATGATGAAGAAGGGGAAGAAGAGGAAAAACCATTAATTGATCTAAGTAGCGATGATGATGATGATGTAACCAACTTTACAACAAGTAATCAACAACAAGCAACTCCAATCAAGCTTTCAAAGACCAGTACGACAACTGACAACAATATTGATTTCTTTTTTGATGATTTCAACAACAACAACAATGATGATGATGGTGATAACTGTAGTGATACCGACAATGTCAAAAGTGCAACAAATATTCCACCTGATACCTCAAAGATGACTTATTATTCCTTGACTAAGGAACACCAAACGTCCATTATCAACATGATTGACACCATCGACGCTATATCTATTATATATTATGCAATTGACACCTTCAAGTTGATACCTCTTCTTATGTCTGGTGGCGAATATGAAGACAAAGGCACTACTTTGTGTCGACTGTTATTACGACAAGGATATTACAATGAAGCTATTTCTTGTATTCTCAAATTACATCAACAAGGAAATTTTCCAATTGCTCAGTTTGCAGGATACATGTTCAACGTTGGTCAAGGTGGTCTTCTTCCTGTTTATGCTAAAGACAAGCCTACTATTCAATATAGTCTGCTATCCTATATCAATATTCAGTTACGATACAATTTTGCTGGTATTTTAGGTGTGGTCAATCCAGGTAAATATTAAAAAAAAAAAAAAAAAAAAAAAAAGGTATGATATATTCATTCTCCCTTCTCTTAATTAGAGACACTCAAGGACGTTGAAAAGGACACTACGATTTTACCACCATTACAACGGATGAGGGAAAGGCGATTTCAAAAGGAACTCTTGACTTGTGGTTTGAAACTAGTGGAACAATTGGGCATTCCCGAAGATAAATACTACTTTATCTGGCTATCACAACAGTATGCGTCATTGAGATGGGTTATCTCAGCTCGATCTGCTCAGCAAGCAATGGAAAACAATTATACGATTGAAGCAAGTTCAAACTACAACGGATTAGTAGAATTAGTGGTGGAAGGAAGCGACGCTTTAGGCAAACTGGCAATTAAGGAACTGGTAGATCTAGGTGATGCTATTGGAGCACAGTATTTCGCTATTCACTTGCAACAAATAACTTTTTTTGAATTCTATCAATCGTTACAACCATCTGAACGTATGCTTGGTGTGATCAAAGGCGAACAAATATCTCATAGCTTGTCTACCTATCACAACAAAAAGTCACGCATCAATACAAATACTGATTTGATCTATACTCTTCCAAATTCTGTGGAATGTATTATTGTGGATGATGAACCAGGTGTCATCGCAATGAAGCATGATTTGGTAAATAGCAAAGTCTGTGGTCTGGATTCTGAATGGGTACCTACAATTGCAAAATCTGGAAAAGTACAAACAGCGTTGATTCAAATTGCCACCGATAACAATACTGTATATCTTTTGGATCTGAAAACGTTACTCAAGCCATCCAATGTTTATTTACTCAGCTTGACGGAAAGTATTCTTCGTCAAGTATTCGAATCCAAAACCTGTTTGAAATTAGGTAAATCATGACATGATGAAGAAGAAAAAAGAAATGGAAAGTAAGATGGGACAAATAGAATGGATGTATGGGTTGATGAATATACTTTTATATATATTAAACATTCTTCTTTTTTTTTTTGGGTGGTGATGTTTAGCCTATGAATTTGGTGGAGATCTTAGTTTATTGGGATCTTGTATGCCAGGGGTCAAGAGTTGGCATATATCCAATTTTAAAGATATGAACAAAATTCGACATTTCAACAACAACAAATTGGGACAGCCGATCACAGGTGGTTTGGCTGGTGTGGTAACTCATTTCTTGGGTGTTTCCATGAACAAAAAGCAACAACTTAGTAACTGGGAAAAAAGACCATTGACAATAGAACAAATCCATTATGCTGGTAATAATAATAATAATAATAATAAAAAAAAAAGATAGAGGGACTAATATTCTTTTTTTTTTTTCTGTTATAGCCTGTGATGCGTATTGTTTGTTGGAAATCTATCAAACACTTACAAATCTAGGTCATCCTTTTACCATTGATACCCCTGTTGTCAAGACTCTCATACCCACAATGAATGCATCTTCTTCGTTTGTCAAGCCTACTTTGCCATCCTGCTCATCTTCCCCTTCATCTTCACATCCCCCTTCAGATGAAAATGGGCGTGCTGGAAACCCCATCCATTTTATTACTTAGTTTTGGATCTCTTTTAGGTTACTTATCTCCACCTCCTCCATATTTGTATATTTGTTTGTTTTTTATTTGATTTTGTTATTGCTGATAATAAAATACCATGTTTTACAATATATCTAGGTTTTTTTTTTTTTGATCTGTAATAGTAAACGCTCTTGGAGTTTCTTATCAAACGTTGCCTAGATGTGGTCTTGTTGGTTTTTGTGAAAGATGGATGAATGGATAAACGTATTTGCATGATGAATGAAGACAACATTGTAATGACAGTAGTACTGGATATTAAGAAGTAATAACTACAGGTAATCACTATGACAAGATTCAAATGAGAGGAATCAATCAATCCAAAAGAAGAGGCTCTATTCACGTACATGAGTCAGAAAAAAAAAACAGACGATGGATGATGAGGATACTTGATTGATGATAGTAGACAGATATACTTGATAGATAATGAGACAAAAAAAAAAATTCAAATATTATTTTATTGATTCGATAAAAAAAAAAAAAAAAAAAAAACTGTACAAATGTAAGGATGGGATAATAATAAAATAAATTTTTTTTGGAAGGAAAAAAAAAAAAAAAAAAAAAAAAGAGAGAGAGAGAGAACAAGAATATGATACAAAAATAATTAAATAAATAAATATAAAAAAAAAAAATTGGGAAGATAATAATTACTATAATATAAACTATATATATATAAAAAAAATCAAAATGAATAAATGAATGAATAAAAAAAAAGAGGAATCATAATAATAAAACTAATCAAAATTCCATATCAGAGGCACCAGTTTCACCATCATTATCATCATCATCTTCATACCATTCGGCATCAGGTACCAGTCTATTCTTTGGAAAGGTAGGTCTTTGATCTTTTTCTAAATCATCCTCTTCATCTTGCAATTCCTCATCACCATCTAAGAAACCTTGGATATCCGGAGGAATTTCTTGCATTTGAATACTAGGTGCAGCGTCCAAGTAACGAAGTTGTTCCATCACACGTTCCCGTACCTTGAGTAGATATTGTCGATCATTTTGATTTTCCACACGTCCAGATAGGTAAGGATGTAATTGATAATCCGGTCGGAAAAAGTCAATGTATTCATTTGGAGGTAAATCATTAGAGAGTTCTTGATCCACCAGAATCGAAGTTTCATATGTCCAGCACCGAGCAACATTCCTCACTGTATAACCTCCACCACCAACTACCATCATTGGAACCTTGTAATCCTTCATGATTTGTACACATCGTCCGTGAGCTTCTATACTTAGATTAAAGCAGCCAAGTCGATCGCAGCCCAAAGAATCTGCACCGCACTGCAGTACAATTGCCGAAGGTTGATAAGTTGCCATCACGCCATCCATTACTTCCTTGAAAAGCCAGATATAAGCATCATCATCAATACCGTCTCGTAATGGTACATTGACTGAGTAATATTTGCCCAAAGAACTGCCGATTTCGTCTAAATGTCCAGTACCAGGAAAGAAGTCGCCGTTGTATTTGTGGAAAGATACCGTCATCACCCTATTGGTTGAATAAAATGCTTCTTGTACACCATCACCATGATGAATATCAATGTCCACATAGAGCACCCTAGGGAAATACCGTAATAGTTCAAGAGTACCCAGTACAATATCGTTAACAAAACAGAATCCACTGGCTTCACTTTTCTTTGCATGATGTAATCCACCTGACCAGTTGATACATATATCCGCTCCATCTGCTATCAGTTTCCTTGACGCCTCAATAGACGCACCCGCATATCGTTGACAAAAGTCGTAAATACCATCAAAAATAGGACAATCATCTCCAACATTGAATCGTTGAAATACTTGTTCAAACTCTTCCGCATTGTCTGGAGTCACTCTAACATATATATATATATATATATATATAATGTAAAAGGTATTAGTCTTGATCATTAATAAAAGGAAGGAAGTACTTTATACCTTTTCAAAAAGTCAACATAATCCGGAGCATGGAATTCCAAGATTTCATTATCAGTAGCACGTCTAGGTTGAAAAACTTCCATTTTTTTATGTAATCCATAGTTCAAAACAAGGTGGTTCGTAAGAGTAAGTCGGTGTGGTTTCATAGGATGTCGTTCCTATAAAAATAAATAAATAAGTTAATAAAATGATTAAAAAGAAAATCATATAAAGATTGTTATTTACTCCATAGTGATAATTGCCAACACCTTCATCGTGGAAATAAGCTACTCGTGTCTTATTGTGAGAAGCTAATCGTACATTGCTAGGTGTCATATATTTTTTCTTTTGTGTTGATTTGTAGTCGTCCATAAAAGTCACATCCTCTTCTTTTTGGCTTTTGCGTGGCATCGAATTGTCTGAATAATAAAAAGTGTCTCTCTAATAGTTTGAATGATAAAGTTAATTGTATTCAGTCCAATGAAAAAAAAAAAAAAAAAAAAAAAAAAAAAAGAGAGAGTGAGAAAGAGAGAGAGAGAAAGAAAGTACGGAAAAAAAAAATAAAAACTTTTGAAAAGACTTTTAATTGTAAACACCGATCCTCACTCATAGGATTAAAAAAGGAAATGGTACTTTTTTTTTTATTATTGAATATAAAAAAACACTTTGACTACATTATATAACATCTATTGACTTGTTTTGGCATACGTTCTTCCTCTAATTGTATTTGTGGTTGTTGTTCCATCAATGATGATTGTTGTAGTTGCTGTGATACTATAGATTGACGGCGTGTGTCAGGATCATAAGGAGATAATGATTGTAATGATGAACGATTTTGTTGCTGCTGTTGTTGTAATTGTGATTGTCTCTTTCGTTGCTGCTTTGTTGATATTATTTTTTGATATTGATCTTCATTATTGTTGTTGTTGTTCCATTCTGCTAATCGTTGAATTGCTTTTGGATAACGTTGACGAGCTGCCAATTGATACCAACGCTGTGCTTGTACTAAATCTTGACCAATCCCGATTCCTGTTTCACAATAATAACCACAAGCATATTGTCCCTTTGCATAACCACGATCTGCTGCTTTTTTTGCCCATAAATAAGCTTCCATATCATTTTGCGGTAATATACCTTCTGCACCAGTCAGATACCATCCTGAGAGAGCCAAAGCTGATTCCAAATGTCCTTGTTCTGCTGCCTTCCCATACCAAGCAATAGAGCGTCGTGCATCAATTGGGCATTGCATCATTCCATTTTCGTAAGCCAATCCTAATCTATATTGAGATGGAGCATAACCAAACCTAGCTGCCTTGGTCAATAATTCACGAGCATAATCTTGATCAGGAATCACCGATGGAATACCTTCTTTTTCATACGCCAAGCCAAGTTCATGCAAGATTTCAGGATGATAAGCATTCGCTAGAGGAGCTGCCCGTTTTAACCAGGATATACCTTCTTTTGGATGTTTGTGTTGTCCTAAGAGTCCACGGAGTAAGATCATGGCTAGTTTGTACATTGCTGATGGATCACCCAAGTTAGCCGCCTTGCGATAAAATTGAATAGCGCGTGCATTATCCCGTCGAGTGCCTAATCCAAGTTCATAACACACACCAACACGATAGGTACATTCTCGATGACTTTGCTTGGATCCTTGAAGATAAAGATTGAATGCTTTTTCATGACTAACATTGAGTAACATCAGACCAGCACCATAGGCATTGGCCAAATAGAATTGTGCATCAGCGAAACCAGATTTACCAATTTTGGATTGCATAGCCAGTGTCTTGACAATACGTTGAGCTTCAGATAACATTGCATTCTTGGCTTTGATAGAACGTACGGCATCATCAATTCGTACTTGATCCACAGCTTCCATTAGATATTTGGCGAAATTGAGTTGTAATGCAGGATTATGAGGAGATGCTTGGGCTTCACGACGAAAGTTGTTGAGATTTTCCAAAGTTGCAGGTGGGAATCGTGGATGATGTGGTTTCAAAGAGAGTGGATTGGGTGCTGGTTCTGTAATGGAAGCAATATAGGAGGAACTGTCAGGATAGTAACTGTTGTCAGAAATGATACTGTATCGTTTCTTTGTGATGCTATCAAAGGAAGGTGAATAAGATCCAGTAGTAAATTTAGATGATGGTGGATTCAGAGTGACAGAAACAGTAGAATCATTGAATGTTGATACTGATGATATGGATGATGTTGATAAAAACATAGACCTGGGACGTCCTGTATAAGGTTGATCATTTGAAGAGAATGGGGAACCATGTGATTGTTGTTGTATTTGGCTGAAAGGGCGCATAGATTTATTTTGTGGCTGTTGGTATTGTTGATGTTGTAACGGTTGAGTCATATTGTTGTTATTGATTATCCTTGGTGAACATACACGTGATATACCAGAAGCATGCAAAGTAGAATCTTGACTGGTTGCATTGATGGTGTCGAGTGCAGGAAAAGTTTTGAATTCAGTAGTGAGTGATTTTGCAGAAGGTGGTGGAGAGAATACGCCACAGGTATTTTCAACAATAGGAGGAGGAATTGAAGGATTACATTTTTGGAGATGAGAAGAACAATCAGAGGTGTCATTGTGTAACACGGAGGCGTTGTAACCCTTTGTAAGTTGGAGACAGTTGTTTGACATTGGTAAGGAATTGTCTACACCAGTTCTTGAAATGTCATCAGTAGGTTTGAAAATATATGGTAAGGCTAATATGTCCTTTTCACCTTGTTGTATTGTTCTTTGTTGATCAATAGATTGTTCAGTCGATCCTGGTTGAGAGTTTTCGTCAAAAGAATTTTGAACTTTGTCTATTGTGAGTTGCGTGTTCATGGTGTGCTGTAAAGTAGATCCATGAGGAGATAACATTCTTGTTATTAGGTTTTGTCCGTATTAATAAACTAAAGAAAGAAAGAAGAAATTAAAAAAAGGAAAGAAAAGGAAAGAAAAGAAAAAAAAAAGTCGGAAGAAGAAATGAGTAAATGCAAAAGTACCAAAAAAAAAAAAAAAAAAAAAAAAAAAAAAAAAGATTCAATATCGCCGACGATTGAAAAGAAGGAACTAAAGCAAACAAACAGGTTCTTTTTATGTATGTAGAAAATAAATCATTCTTTATTTTAAATCAATGTTATTTTGTAAAAAGACGCATTTGATAATATCGAAATAAAAAATATCTTCTTTTTTTTTTCCACGTGGTAGTTCATCTTTTTTTCTATTTGAAATAATCTTTTTTTTTTTTTTGCCAAGAAGATATAAAAGTGATATATAGTCATTTTAAGGGAAAAAACAAAACGCAGGGGAGAAAACAAATGATTTGTTATTCACAGTTTAAATAAACAAATATTTTTTTTTCTTCTTGATTTCTGCATAAAAGAAAGAAAAGGGGAACGTATTAGACCCAGTAAACGTTATGTATGTAAATCATTCATCTAGAAAGAAAAAGAGTGTTGATGCTCAATAATCATTTTTGTGGGGTAATGGCACGATTACTAAAAAGATATCAAACTAAATAACTCTTTTTTTATTTTTTCATTTGAAGGAGGTCACTATAGAAACAAAAGTCATTCCTATTAGCATTCCAAAATCATAAGTAGCTCTAATGCAAGTCCCCTTTCTTTATATATATATATATATTTGATACTAATATAAAATAAATCATCATCCATCATTACCAACATCATCAATAGATAATATACTTTACGATGATTAGGATACAATAGAATTTAAAAAGGAATATCTTTAATTGATAAAATAGATTGATCATATTGATCAACCATCGGATAGAAAGAATAAGTAAATTAATGATCGATACGGTAAATAATTGGGATCTCTGAAATTGAAAAGAAATAAAATCAAGACTTTAGTCCACAAGATCAGTGTAGTAGTATTATATTGAACAACATCATCATCATCGTTATATTGTCAAAATGGCAGCAAAGTCAATAGAATGCTAATCATCAACTTTATTTTTTTTTCTTCTTCCAATGATGATATAGTATTAATCTATATATCATCAAAAAAAAATCAATATGATCTCTCAACATGTATCTACTTCCTGCATCTTCATCAACCCTGCCTGCAAAAAAAAAAAAAAAAAAAAAAAAAAAAAAAAAAAAAATCGGCACCTCCTACTTGTTCCGAAAACATAAATATTATCACCTTATTGACTATCGCTTAATGATAATAGAGTAACCTTGATGATACCCATACATGCTACTAGTGAATTTGGAACATTGAAACATGGAGATTAAGATAACGAATTGAGAAAAATATCATATATGAATTCATCTTTGATTCAATAAAGAAAAATTATATTTTACATCATGTAAACTGGATGATATACAATGTGATGGATTTTTACTTATAAATTTCCTTCAAAAGGAATGTTATATTGGTTTACTGTATATTTTCTATTTGAATAGTAATATTGATCAAACACATATAAGTATATGAGTGCGGTGTTTGGATCTCCAAAGTGTTGTTGACTTACCCAGAGAATAAATTTTTGGCTCTTTTTTTTTTTTTTTTTTTTTTTTTTTTCTTTTATTCTTTTCTTCTTTGATTATGTGGAACGCTAACGAAAAACTTTTGTTGCGTTCAAATGTACGTTACAAAAAAGCGGAAGGATCTTTATTCGTTACTCCTCAACGTGTGGCATGGCAACAACATGGTGTTCCTCAATTGAATCCATCTATCAATTATGATACTATAGCCTGTAAGCAAAATATAATACCCTTTATTGACACATCAAAGATTAGTTTAATCTTTGCTTTTATATTTATTCTCTTTTCTTATTTCCATTCTTCAAAAAGAAACTAATTTATCATTTTATTATTATTATTATTATTATTATTAGCTCTTCAACAAACGCCAAAAGAATCACCAAAAGTTCTATTCAAGATTGTCACCAATCATCCTGAACCAAAGGTTTATACGTTTCAGTTTATCTCTCCCAAAGGTCTGATTGAACGCGAAGGTATCAAAGCACAAGTGACTGAATTATGGGCGAAAGCACGCGGAGCTACACCATCGGCTATGGGAACACCAGCACCATTAACACCATCCGCTGGAATAGGATCACCGGGAACACCATCAGCAGCAACTACACCATCAGCAGCACAATCACCTCTAGGTAATTCGTCAGTAGCATCTACACCACAATTACAACCATCCACACCACAACAACTACCGACTGGTGCATCCACTCCTTCTTCTACCGCAGCCACTCCAGCAACAGGAACACCTTCCCCTGCTTCTTCGGGAATGTCTCTCAGTCGTAAACAGGAATTCAAAGATCGCAAAGAACTTTTATCCAGCAGTCGTGAATTACAAAAATTACATATGGAACTTGTAGTATCTGGTAAAATTGTATCAGAAGAAGAATTCTGGTCTAGTGCTTATGTGAAACGATATCGACAAAAACTCAAACTGGATGCTGTTTCAAGAGAAGGTCGTCTCAAAGGAAGATCATCACGTATGGTGGAACTCAAACCTGGTCAACAAGAAGGTTCGGATGTCAAGTATACTTTGACCAGTCAAACAATACATAATATATTTACGGAATACCCCTCAGGTAAATCAAAGGAAAAATGGGATGAGAAGAAGAACTCGGATAAAAAATTAGATACTAACTTTTTTTTTGTTATTTGTTTTTAGTCAAACGTGCATATGATGCTAATGTACCAGACAAGGTAGTAATATGAGTTGATATAAGAAACATTTGAATAGATCAATTAATATATATATATATATATATTTCTTTCTATCACATCCTTCTATAGTTATCGGAACAACACTTTTGGAAAAGATTTTTAGCCTCTGAATTCTTTCATCGATCACGTACTGGTAGCCGATCTCAACTCACACCTTATGATGACATATTTGACCAATGTCTACAAGAAGAAGATGATGGTAAAAAAAAAAAAAAAAAAAAAAAAAAAAAGGTGGAATCTTGAATTAATATATGATCTACGTATGATTTTTGATAAATAGAAAACGCCAAAGCTCCTGATATCTCAAAAATGGATAGAATTAAAAGAACTATTGATTTAGAGGCATCTATTGAAGATCATATAGAGGTAAGCTTGTAGATTTTTTTATAAAAAAAAGGAAAAAGACGATATGAATGAAACTTTGTTTTTATTATACAATTAGGGTGGCAATGCTCCAGACTTCACTATGGTGGCAGGTCGAAATGCCCAAATCTTACCATTAATTCGACGATTCAACAGACATGCAAGTCGAGTACTTGAAACGCCACCCTCGTAAGTTTCTTTGTTTTTGTTTAGTTTTGAGTTGTCCAAAAACAAAAAAGAAAGATAGTGGGCTGACTTTTTTTTTGTATATATGAATTAGGAAACTGAAACCTAGGAACGATAATGTAAGTGATAGGAAATGTTATTCAAAATTAGAATGATGAACTTATTATTAGCGTGAAATGACATGATTGTTTCATAGGATGATATCGAAAGTGAAATTTTATTGCCAGATTTGACAAATGATGCACCGCCTGAAAAGATTATATTGGATATTCAAGATACTTCACGTTACTTTGAAAGTCAAAGCAATGAACAAAAAACAAATCAAATTGATCTCAAGGTAATAAGGAAAAAAAAAAAAAAAGAAATTGGGAATCAAATAGGATAATGATTGACAGTACTAATCATAATATCTATATATAGGAAGCTGAAAAGTTAATATCAGGATATAAACGTCATTTCGAAGGATGGCAACCAGAATTGACCAAGGTAATAATGGAAATGGAAAATAGAAATATATCAAATTGATTTCTTATTTTATATATAATTATTTCATAGCATGTGATGAATTCCAAGGTGGCAGATCGTGTTTGTAAGGGATTAACGGATAGAATTAGAAAAAGAAGTAGACATTATGAAAAAGCAGCTATCTCAGGTTTGAAAAAAAAAAAAAAAAAATAGACAGAAAAAAAAGAAAGAAAAGGAAAGAAAAAGATCTCACTTGTTTTTTTTTTTTTTTAATAGACGAAAAATTACCAGCAGCAGCACTTGTAGCTATTCAAAGTTACCATTCGGCCACCAATGAAATTCTTCGACACTTTTGGTCTTCCAATGATCCGTATCGTGCAGATAAGAATGCTCGGATGGTAGATGGTCTGAAACGACAACAAAGAAAATTCAAGGAGGTGTTGATTACAGTGAATAGTCATCAAGGGGATGTGGATCGTGGCAAAGAGGTAAAAAAAAGACATATAGGAAAGTTTTAACTCATTTAATTTTCAATTAAAATTCTTTTTATTTTATTTTATTTTTATTTTTTTCTTAATAGGCACTTGAACCATTACAGGTTGCTACAACAAAAGCATTAGAAATAGCTAGCAAACGACGAAAACGGTGAATTTGTTATTTTTTTTTTAGATCTGATTTGGATTTTGTATATAGTCAATAAATAATTTCGATTAGAAAAAGGGGAAGAGGGAAACGCTTTTTTGGTTATACATTAGTGTGTGTGATTGGATTGATTTTTGAAGTTTTTTTTTTGTTGGCTGAAACCATTCTGTATAAATATCAGTCTCCGCCGGAAGGTTGCACGATAACCCATGGCATAAAGAAGTTTTTCATTTTACGGATCCTTAACTTTTTTTTATCTGGTCTTTTCTTTATTTTTTTTTTTTTTTTTTTTTATCTATGTCTAAAACAATGGAGTCACCTTTATTTCTCTCACCTAATCCCAATAGTGATACGTTATCAAACTCTGATTATACTTCTGATTATATTAGTGACATGTATGACTTGACTCCACCTGTTGAAACTACTCCTACTCGTCATCGAAAATCGACAAAAAAAGTGTCAGTACTTTTATTCAAAAATTATACAAGTAAGTCATCAACTATTAAAGAAAAAAAATAATAACTTATATTCTTATATATATATAGTATGTTAGAAGACAATGCTCATGCCAACTTGATATCGTGGAATACTTCAGGTGCTTCTTTTTCTGTATGTAATGCCAAACTTTTTTCCAAAGAAGTCTTACCTGCTCATTTCAAACATAACAATTTTTCAAGTTTTGTACGATTATTGAACATGTAAGTGATCTTTTTTTTTTTTTAGGCAAACTGACATTGATATATTTCATAGGTATGGATTCCATAAAATCAGTAAATCACCAAGGGGTCAACGATCCAATGAAAATGAAATTTGGGAATTCTCACATGCAAAATTCATCAAAGGACGACCAGATCTACTTCAAGGAATCAAACGAAAAGCAATGGATTCAGAACTGATGAAACGAGAAGCGGGTGATATTCAAAATTCTTTTGCTATGCTTCAAATGTCACAAACCGATCTTATTCAACAATTTTATACTTTACAAGAAAACTTTTCCAATCTTCTTCTTAATTTTGAAGAATCAAAAAAAATACAACAGCAACAAGAACTTCAAATTCGTCGATTATCTGAAGCCCAAGGCATACCACTTCCACAACAACCATCAATGAATCAATCACTACAACGACATCGACGTTCGACTTCAACACCCTCCTTCCCAATAGCTCAACAGGAACAACAAACTACTAATGAACCTTTTAAAATGCTCGTCACCACCCCAGTGTCATCATCCAGTGGTACCATATCAACCTCTTTTGGTGGATATCCCTCTTCAACAGATAATCAACCATCCATCTCTTACCCAAAGTGGCCCAATCAACCCATCATACCTTCTCGCTCCAAATTAGGTAATCCCTTGCAACAACAACAACAACAACAACAACAAAGTGATGATCCCAATATCATCTTTTCTCCAATGTCCTTCCATACTGCTGCTAATACTCCTTTACCACCAAGTCCTATGTTACTTGCTAGTCCTGATCTTGGTATGTCACCGGATTCCTCTGAAGATTCGTTAGGCTCTTTTGCATTCCACTTGACTCATCCCGATACCCTTGATCCCACTTTAATGTAGTTTTTTTATGTCTCTACTTTGTTTTGTCATCCTTCCTCATCATATTAATTAGACAGTATCTTTTTTGTCATTCATTTTTTTTTCAAATTGCAGATAAAATATATATAAATAAAAAAAAAAAAGTGTTAAATAAATAGTGTCGATATATTTTTATTCAATTATTGTATGTATATATATATATAAAGGAAGAGCGATCTATTCAATTCTATTCTACATCTATTCCGGTATCTACCCATCTAATTCATCCATTCATCTAAATTTTGTATATACTATGGAGTTTCTTGTTATCGCTAACCACCCAGTCTAATTTTCTTGCACGTCTATATATATATATATATATATATATGATTGAAAAAGATCAAAAATCATGACGATCAGTCCCTTTATCTTTTTTTTTTTGGATCTTACCCATCTTCGATCGAATATGCCCATGCATGTACCGTCAATGGCTGTCCACTCTTCCAAGCATTCTGCACAACAACTGAATGACATACATTTTTGGCTGAATTGATTGCATTCAACTCGACAAGTTTCTTGATCCTTTGTCCTTCATCCTTAAGATCATCGAATTCCGCTTCGTGTACTAGAAAAAAAAATGAAGTATTGATAACTAGAAATCACCACTTTATTTCATGACTTACATCGATATACGTCCTTGATACTTCGTAACCAGTTATCAATCAAACCAAAAGATTTGTTGGAAAGAGCAGCTGTAACCCCACCACAATTGTAATGACCTAAGAAGAAAAAATATTATCAATAAAAAAAAAAAATAAAAAAAAAATACAAGGTCCTTACCGCATACAATGATATGTTCCACCTTCAATGCTTCCACCGCATACTGAATAACAGAAAGACAATTAAGATCGGCATGGTTGACAACATTGGCAATATTACGATGAACAAAGATTTCACCTGGACCCAGCTGAACAATTTGATTAGCCGGGACACGAGAATCAGAGCAACCTATCCACAAGATCTTGGGTTCTTGTTGTAAAGCAATGGTCTTGAAAAATTCAGGATCTTCATGTATCACAGCAGCTGCCCATTGTCGGTTGTTTTCCAATAAGCCTTCCAACGATGAATCCTTAGGGTCGAATTTATTACGTTGCACCGTCGAAGGCATCCCACATTCACATTGTTGTCGTAACTTTTCATTGCTGGGATCACTAAAGGAAAGTGGTTGGAAGAATCGACGGAACTTGGTGTTCAATCCTTCCTTGGGTTTGTCACCATTGTTGTTTTGATGGTGAAGAAACATGCTATGACTGAATCCGCGTTTCTGCAAGAAGGCTATAGTTGTCATGCGACTGTTGACTAGACTTGTACCTCGCCATAATGAAAAAGATATCAAACCCGACATTGTGGAATAGATAGAAGAGATATATATATAAAAAAAAATAAAAATAAAAATAAAAATAAAAAGAAAGTAGAGAGAAAGAAGAAAGGAAATGAAAAAAAAAGTGGGGTTCTATTTTTTTTTTTTTTTTATTAAGATGAAGATCTCATTTTTTTAATCAGCGATATTAACTTATTTAAGAAACTTTTTTTTATATTCGTCTAGATTGATTGATTTCTTGAGTTGCTTGTTCAGTTCTTGTATTAGCATGGTATTGCATTTCCTCATCACCAGCCACATGTCCAATCATCTTCTCTAAATACCCCATCCATCGATTATATTCACCATGAAGACGACTAGGTGCACCTTGGTCTGTTAAACGCTCAGCAAGTTGTAATGTGTGGTCACCCCATTCTTCCCACGCTTGGCCCCGATGCTCCCAATCATCTAACCCCGTCACCCTGCCTAGTGTGTTTTGTGCCATTCCGGCTCCTTTGATCATCTTACTTTTACATTTTAACCATACTGGATCATCCGTGCATCTTTCTTGTGTGGTGATAGTTTCTGGATCATACTCTTCTTGTTGATCCGATGATCTTTTATTTGTCGGAAGAATCGATTTCGGTCCCATTTATTTACGTTGGAATTTTTTTTTTCTCTTGCTGTTGTAAAAGAAGGAAAAAAAAGGTGTCATTTCGGGAAAAAATAATTCTATACAATGAAAATGAAACCATCATGATTTTCGGTTTCAAAAAAAAAAAAAAAAAAAAAAAAAAAGAGTTGAAACAAAGACCTTCAACCTGTTATGCAACTCGAAGATCAAAAAAGAATATCAGAAGTAACTATTTTTATTGAGCTATATACAAGAATACAAGAGATTAAAGAAGATGATAACTAAAACTATACACAGAGAGAGAGAGAATATGGGTAAATAAGATAATAGGAGAAAAGCATTTCAAGTTGACTTGTTTTTGTCATGATTATTCTGGGAGTCAGAAAGTAAATAATCCGTCATTTTCTTTCCAATCGCATCATCATCACGCTTTTTTCTTTTCTTGCCAGTAAGAGTAGGTTCTGGAGAGGATATCTTGACAAATGTACCACCACATGTTGCTTGATGTTCTGCAAACCATCTATCTGCCTTTTGTGGAGGTCTACATGAAAAAAAAAAGATGTAAGTATAGGAATAACATTTACAATGTCATCATCACCTGTTCATAGTTCTCGAGACTTTTCCAAAATAAGGTGCTCGATGTTTGCAGGGCCCCTGGGAAAGAAGAAAAAAATGTCAATAAAATTGTGATATCTTTTTTTCATTTTTCACTTACATTGCATTGCCATACATGCGTCTTATAATGTCGAACTTCATCATGGAATCTAGAATTAAAAAAAAAAAAAAGTATCATTCAATCCTTCTGCCTTTTTCCACATCCATCATCCACTCCTTATTCGTCATTGAAATCCTTACGTGTGATATACAGTGATGTTGGTTCCCGCCAGTTTATTGATTCTTGTTGCCTCTGCAAGGAATTCAGGTCCATGAGATTCTAAAAAGTAAATAACCCTAATGAGGTGACGACTTTCCTTCTTTTTTTTTTTTTTTTTTTTTTTTTTTTTTTGTATTTACCATGATTGTCATATCGTTTAGTCACAAAGAGTAAAGCATGGATCATTTCGTGCTAACAAAACAAAATAAGGGTTATGTCAAATACGTATTATTAAGATATCTTTGGACTTACTAATAAAGTGTTGATCATATCTGTTCGTGGTCGAAATTTCAAAAGTGCTTCTGATAAAGTGACTGTACAGAGTCCACCAGTGGGATGGAAAGTACATGTGCCTGCGCTATTAAAAGTAATCAGAACAAGAAGATGATATAATTTCAGTTTCAAATATGCATTGCAATTTTCCATATTTACCATGATGTCATTCTTTTGGACCATTTCACCTAGAAATGAAGATAAATGTCAAGTTGATATCATAAAAAATAGTCTAATATATGCCTTTCATACCTCGACCATACCAAGTTTTCCGGAAAAGTAAAGATCATTGAAAGCCAAGAACAAACCATGTAGATCTGGATTGGGGTCCTGTTCATCGTTCAGAGCGTACAATGGATTCGCCGAAGTAGACATAGCTGATATCTGCCGTTTATTCTCTTCTTCTTCTTTTTGTAACTGTTTCGCCAATATCATGTCAGGATCCTCTTCTTCCGTAAGATCAACCACCGAAGTTCCAAAAAAAGATTCTATGGATGTGGTCTTGGTGTTGTCACCTTGGGATGTCGTACTAGTAGCAGTCGTAATTGTTGTCGTTGAATTCAGTGCATTACTTTCTTTCAACATTTCTTGTTGCAACTCTTCAGCTAATATTTCATCATTCTTGATATGGTTTTCTTGCAGATCCTGTTGTAATCGTTCAGCAAATGCTTCGTCTGCTTTGACCAAAGCTGTCATACGGATATATTGCAGATGCAATCGTTCTTCCTCTTGTTGTAATCGCCTCGCTATATCTTCATCAGTTTCAATATGTGTACTATTGCTACTATTGCCAGTGGTGAACATACGAAAACGAAAACGAAAAAGAAAAATAATAGGGTATGAAGGAGTGATTGAGGAAAGAAAAGAAGAGAACAAAAAAAAAAAGAAAAGCAGTTTTTTTAGTAGAAACTGATGAACGGAATTTGAATTTCATCCTTATTGATCTTTGATGTATTGATTAAACTTTTGGATTTTTGATATATATAAATGAAACAGTAGAAGTCACCTTCCAAGACAGTGAAAAAGAAAATTGACATAAATACAGTTGTTCTCACAAAAAAAAAAAAAAAAAAGAAAGAGTTACGCTGCATGTACTCTCAGTTTTCTTTTTGCAGGATTTCAACATTTGAGAGAAAAATGAGCAACATTGGGGAAGACAACATACTCTCAGTCTAATTTTATTCATCTATGGTCTTCTTTATGATAGTTACCTCATAAACGTTGGTGTATAAAATGATATTGTTGATGATTAATGAATAGAATCATGTGTGATGAATGATTGATTACAAAGTTGACTGATAAATAGTATATACATAAGTAATGAGTGATGAATGATTGATCACAAAATTGACTCATAAATAGTAGGTACATAAGTTAATGAGTGATGATTCTCTTTATTTTATCACTCCATATGATAAAGTATCCTATATATGAATGAAGAGGAAAATAAGTACACCCGTACGCGATATAGGACGGACTCTAAAAAATAGTAGGCGCGCGTTCCGTAGTCCAAAAAATCGTATTTTGGGCGCGAATCCTCGAATCTTTATTGTTTTTCTTTCACTTTATTTTTCTTTTTTATATCACCATGGATCAAATTACTCAAGGTGCTATCAAGATCTTGTATGATAACGATCAATCTAATCCTATTCACAACAACTGTCTTGTTCAAGTCATCAATATTAAACCAGTGGCTTCTCAAACAGGTGTTACACGTTACAGGTAAACCATCAAACAAAAAAAGTTTTTTTTTCTTGGTAAAATTGAATTCTTGTTATTCTTTTTATCATGTAGAATCATTATCTCTGATGGTGTCCACTTTATGCAAGGTAACAAGTTGAAAAAACACCCAAAAAAAAGAATCGAGTATTTGTTACTAAGTTTGTTCCTTGCTCTTATTATAGCGATGTTGGCCACAATGCATACTGCACTGATTGAAGAAGGTAAATTGAAAAAGTTCTCCATCATTCGCCTTACCGAATCTGTATGTAATGAAGCAAGCAATCGAAGGTAAATGATAGTATTATTGATAGTATTGTCAAGACTAATAGTACTTTTCGTTTTTTTTTTTTTTTTGGCTCTCTCTCTCTCCCTCTCTCTCGCTTTGATCATAATAAAAGAATCCTTATTGTATTACAATTACAAGTGGTGTCAAATGAAGCTACTAGTCGTCTTGGTGATCCTTCCAATATTGAAGGACCAAATGTTTCAAAAACTCCTACTAGCACGCCTCCAGCACAGCAACAACAACAACAACAGCAGCAGCAACAACAACAGCGACAACAAGCTGGTCAACCTTTGTTTATGCAAAGAAATAATGGTGGCAACAATAGTTACGCTCCTGGAAATGTCAACATGCAGTTAGAATCATCTCTATTCCCAATCAAAGGCTTGAATCCTTATCAAAACAAGTAGGTTCAATGACAACGGTGATCGGTTGAGACATATCTCTAACTTTTTTTTCTTATTCTTCTTCGATAAATCATAGATGGGTCATCAAGGCTCGTGTCACTCAAAAATCCGATATTAAAACATGGTCTAATCCTCGATCAGAAGGCAAACTTTTCAGTGTGAACTTGTTGGATCAATCAGTAAGCACAATAACTATAAATAAAAATGATGATTGAAAAAGAAGTAATCAAGTATACTTATATAAATTGATGATTGTATTGATATAGGGTGAAATCAAAGCAACAGCATTTAAAGAACAAGTAGATAGACTTTATCCTCTTTTCGAAGAAGGACGGGTAAGAATTTTTTTTAAAAAAAAAAATATCAAACGTCAAGATAGTGGAAGAAGGAAATGAAATATTAATTACATGGTTTTAGGTTTATTATATCTCTCATGCTCGAGTTACTATGGCCAAGAAACAATTCTCCACTTTGGATAATGAATATGAATTATCATTTGATCATACTACTGAAGTTGAACTGGTAAATAAAAAGAAAATAAAAATATGAAATACATAATAAATTTATATACTTACAATGATATCTCTTTTGGATGACTTCTTTGTAGTGCTCTGATGAACAAACAATTCCTGTTATGAACTTTAATTTTGTCAAGATTGCTGATATGGATAAATATGAAAAGACTAGCGTTGTTGGTAAGGAAAATGAAGAGATAACATATATGTAGTTCAAGGACTCATTTTTATATTATGTGGATTCCTTTTCTTTTTTTTTAATTGTAGATGTCCTTGGTGTTGTACGGGACGATTCTGGTATGCAAGAAATCATATCTAAAGCATCTGGAAAACCTGTAAGTAATTCACATCAATCCAATTTCTCTAATATATATATATAATTATGGTTTATTTTTTATTTTGTTTAGACCAAAAAACGGGAATTGACTCTTGTGGATGAAACCCAAAAACAAATTCGACTGACTCTTTGGGATGCTGTTGCAGAAACATTTGATGCTACTGGATCTCCTATTGTTGCTTGTAAAGGTTGTCGTGTCAATGAATTCAATGGTCGTACCCTTTCGTTATCAAGCACTGGTATAATCAAAAGAGACCCTGGTATTCCCGAAGCTCAAAAATTACAACAATGGTAAGATTTAAAGATTTTATTATTGTTATTATTATCGGAACAGTTAGATGATAACTTTGTTTTTCTAGGTTTAACAACTATGGTCAAAATGCTGTTTATTCCAACTTTAATTCCATGCAATCATCTGATGGTAGCAGTTTTGCACCTACCTTCTATCCTAAAATGACTATTCAAGAAGCCAAAGAAAAGAAGCTTGGCGAAAGTGAAAAGGTAAAATAAAAAATAAAATAACTATAAAAAAAAAAAAAGAGTGAGAAACAAGTTATATTAATAATTATTTATGATTTTGTTTATTTATTTATTTATTTTTAGCCTGATTACTTTGAAATTCGAGCCACTATCATGTTTATCAAGAATGAAAATTTCTGTTATCCTGGGTGTCCTGATTGTCGCAAAAAGTTGGTTCAAGAAACTCATGGTTGGAGATGTGAAAAATGCCAAAAGACTCTTGCTGCTCCTGATTACAAATATGTCCTTTCTTTTAGTGCTGAAGATGCAACATCTCATTTATATCTTCAATCATTCGATGATACTGCGGTAGTGATTATGGGCAAGAATGCTAATGAAGTGACAGCATTACGTGAAACTGACGAAACCGCCTTTCGACAAGTATTTGATGATGCCAATTTCAAATCTTTCAATTTTAAAATCAAAGCTACACAACAAATCTTCAATGTAAGTCATCCATTTTTTATTATTTATTTATTTAGTTAAAAAAAAATAAGATATTAATAATGTTTTATATTATTATATAAACTATAGGATACACCTCGAACGCGATATCAAGTAATGGAAGCCAATCCTGTTGACTTTGTTAGGGAAGGTGAAGAATTAGTAGCAGCCATTGACAAATTGATCGTTTAATTTTTAGTTTATTTTCGTTTTATATATATCAATAAAACTTCTCTTTACGCATTGACGCCTACAATCAATTTCTGTGTAACCCAATAAAAGTATCACTCCTTTTTTTAACTTTTCTTTTTTTTTTTTTTCTTAAGACTTGTTATTTGTTCAATTTTTATACTCCACCCTTTTTTTGTCTTTTTTTGTCTATACCATGACTTTATTTACACCACCAATGAGTCCACCTGTAATAACAACAATTAAAAAACAAGACGATTCATTATCATTACCTCGAAATAGTCATTCCAACTACTACAACAACAACAATAGCACACCCAATTTATTCACTAATGTATCAACTTCTTCAGGCACCAATAAAGCTATGAGTATTATGTCGACTTCCAGTTACCAATACGCCAGTACGTTTGTTACCGAACTTGAAGACCAAGAAGAAAATGTATCGTCTACAGCATCTATTCATTCTACACCACCATTAACAGAGAATTCATATCAGCTTTCGAAACAAGATCTTCAGTCTGCCATGGATGCTCATCGTACACTATTAGCAGCTGCTCAAACTTATCGAGAACAACTCATTCAGCTTTCCAATGCTTCTGCGAACTTTGGTATTGCTTTGGAATCAGTTGCTAAAAATAAAGCTGCTATGGATGCAGGTAAAAAAAAAAAAACTCAGGACCTGGATGGTTTGATTTTAGATGCATAACTTATTCTCTCCTTTATCATAGGTCAAGGATTACAAGCAGCAGCCGGTTTACAACTATTATATTCAAATCATCATCAAATATTGGTAATTGAATTTAAGATAAGGAATGGGATGAATCATGATATATTGACTATTTTACATTTCTTTTTCTTTATCTTCAGGCTGATACAATGCACAAGACATTTGAAGTTCCGCTTAGCGAGATGATTCACGAGCATGAATTAACCATCAAGGTAAAAGAAAAAAAAAAAGAAGAAGAAGAAAGAAAGATTAACAAACGATAATATGTTATTCTATTAGGAAAGTCAAAAAAACTACAATATGGCACTTCAAATGGTCAGTAAAAACATCCGGAAAACAGAAGCAGCAAACTTGCAACAAGCTAAACGAGGACAACGTGACCTACAACAATACAGACGTACATTACAAGATTTAACAAGACAAGTGGATGAACTAGATTATATTAAAACGACATATAATCAACGCATACAAGACTTGGAACAGATTTATCATCAAGAGATTCTGCATCAAACTGGTTGGTTGGTACGAGCTCAAGCGGATGTACATGAAGTATTAGCAAGTAAAGGATTAGCTGATCCGACTTTGGAACAACTGATTCAACAACACCCTGATCCCTTCCATTCTTATGCAACTTTGAATAACAAGAAAGATGAATCTGGTCATCTTTTTACTGTTTTACCAGCCAATTCATTGATTGATCCATTACCAGCAACAACAATCAATATTACTGATCAACAAGATGATGAAAAGGGAATACATGAACTTGACGCTACATTAGATCGACGCTTGCCAAAAACACCTTTTTTATATATCAGACCATCTACTGAAAGTTTTCATAGACATATTCAACAACAAATGCCTAGCAGCTCTATAAACCATTGTACAACGGAACATAGTGACGGAACAACGACAATACAAAACAACATTGGGAATGAAAAGCAATCAAATCAAAGTGAACAGCAATAAGATGACGAAACAAGAAGCCTTATGATGATGATGATGATATTCAAATTTCAATTTGACGGTCTACGAAATGGTTTGATGGGAATAAAATAAAATATGATGACCCGGGGTCCCCTTTTTTATGATCTTAAACTATATATATTTATATATTGTTTTTTTTTTTTTGAATTGTTAGCCCTTTAGAATATATATATATATATTTATATACATTATTTCTTTTTTTTTTTATTATTTTTTGATGTCATTCAATTACTAATATTATCATTATTATTTTGTATAATTATTCTTCTTCCCTAGTTAACTACATTTTTATTGATCTATCCTTATTACTATGTAAAGAAAAAATCGGACCCTTTCTTCTCATTAGTAGGAAAGATCCATTTTTTTTTTTTTTGAACATCAGAAATCCAATAAAATCTCATCTAAAGTCTTCTTTTAATATGACGACCCTTGTCAGGGTGAGAAAGGTTTGATCCTTTTTTATTGCAACAAATGGTAAAAGAAAATAAAGTTTTATTTCTCAGTTATAAAGCTTATTTTTTTTTTTTTCGTGTGTATCAGCGTTTCACACGCAATATTTGAAATGCCGAATACATAAAGATGATGATTGATTGTGAAGACTATCAAATCAAGAGGATTTAAAGATAGGTTTCTTTTGATTTAAATAATAAGTTTTCCTTTCCTAGTTAACTGATTATAAATAGAAATCTTTTTATAGATAAAAATGTAAATAAATTGGTCATATCAGCCATCAAGAACTCTTTTTTTTTTTGTCATACATTTCGACGTGGGGAAAAAAAAAAAAGAGAAATCCGGAGAAGTGGGGGGAGAATAAAAAAAAAAAAAAAAAAAAGTAATTATATTCTCAGTTTTTTGTGAATAGGCTTAAGTAATGATGATGATACCAATCAATCATCTATCTTATCTAAACTTGAACCTGATTCTTTTTTCACCCTGACTTTTTCAAGGACCCCTCTCAATATATATAATAATAATAAATAATAATTCAATTTTCCTTTTTAAGATCAAAAGTATGGATTATGAAATAGAAAAAAAAAAAGGATCGGAAAAAAATATCAAGTAAAAAAAAAGTCTTCTTTTTTTTTTATTTCTTTCTTCCTTTTTTTTTTTTTTTCTTTTCCTCCTTTTTTTCTTTTTTTTTTTTCCTTATTTTTTTTCATTCTCATCAAGATGACAGATATTGATCTTTCTTATTCTTTAAAAGATCAACTTCGAGCAGATCCTTTTGCATCAACAGAAGATCAAGTAGATGATACTACTGAAGCTGGAAAAATAGTTAAAAGTCAACCACCAGCTACTAAATGGGAATTATGGGGTTATTACCTTTATTATAATGGAGTAAGTAAAAGAAAATTATTATTGTTGTCATATAGTAATCCATTTTTTTATTTTATTTATTTATTTATTTATTTTTTATTTATAGAATAATGGTTTCACGATGAATTCATATATGACTAATATTTTACAATCACTTGCATTTCAAGGTGGTTTTGTTGATCCTTTACATCCAGAAATAAAAGGTTGTCCTGATTCTCAAGGTCCTTGTTTTGTTAATTGGGGTGTTGGTAGTGTTCCTGTACAATCTATGATGTTATATCTTCAAGCTATCTCTTTTTCTATTCAATTTACTTTATTCACTTCTTTTGGTTCTTTGGCTGATTATGGAAAATGGAATCGATATATCTTATTAACTTCTACTATTATTACTTGTGCTTGTCAAATATTACCTATTGTTTTGGTAAATGATGATGGAACTCATTGGAATGGTATGTTGGCTTTGGATCTTATTGGTTTAATTGCTTATGGTACAACTTTGGTATTTTATGGTGCTGCTTTTCCTACTTTAAGGTAAAAACCATCCTTTTTATCGTATACAAAAAAAAATATAAGCTGTTTTTTATTTTTATTTACCGCTTTTTTTTTTCCTTTTTGATCATCATATTATGATAATAGTGACAATTTACCTGTAGTTCGTCAAGCTCGTGCTGATCCTCAAAAGTCAAAAAGTGAAAAGATGGCAGTAGTTGAACGCTGGCGTAATCATGTTTCTGCTATCTCTACTACTTTTTCCAATATTGGTTTCTTAGTGGTAACAGGTAATAATAAAAAAAAAAAAAAAAGTGATGGATTGTTCTTTTTTACATAATTTGGTTTCTCTCTATTTGATAGGTGTTCTTTCTGGTGCTTCTTACTATCCATGGTCTAATTATACTTTCCCTGAAGGTACTGAAGCTGTACTTGGTAATGCTCCTATTTTCAATTATATTGCTACAGTTGTTTGTGGTGGATACTTTGTTATCTTCATGTTACCTTACTTTATTGCCCAACCTCGTGGTCGTCGTGGTCCTGATCTTCCTCCTGGTGAAAATCATTTAACTATTGGTTGGAAATCCGTGATTCAGGCTGTTTTGTAAGTTAAAAGAGTTAAAATATGATATAAAATGACTATAATGGATTTCGATTCTCATTTTATATATACATATATATAGAGAAGCACGTCGTTTCAGATATCTGTTTATCTATATCTTTGCTTACTTTTTGTTCTCAGATGCTGTATCCACAACAAATCAAATGATCGGTATTATTCAAGGCAATATCACTAATTTTAGTGCTCTCCAAACTACCATTTTGAATTTGGCCTCTGCCGTTACTTCTATCATCGGTTGTCTCTTCTTCTTATATATTTCCAAACAATTCGGTGTACGTACCAAACTTAATCTTATCATCATCATTGTTCTTTCAGGGGTTATTGCTGTTTGGGGTTGCTTTGGTATTGGTTTGGATAATTTTGGATTCAAAAATACTTGGGAATTATGGTTCTTCTATGTGTGGTCTGGTAAATATATATATATATATATCATGAATAAATCAAACTAATTCATATTTCTTATTATTTTTATTTTTTTTTTAAATAGGTCTTTTTACTGCTCCTATTTGGGCATGGCAACAAACCATGTTGGCAGAATTGACTCCTAAAGGCAAGGAAAATCTATTTTTCGGATTATTCGGTGTTGTCAATAAAGGTTCGGCTTGGGTGGGACCTGTGATCATTGGTGCTCTGACTCAAAAGACTTCTAATATTTATACTGGATGGGCTGTGGTGTTAACATTCTTTGTAGTGGGCCTTGCCATTCTTTTCTTTGTCGACGTCAAGAAAGCGAAATTAGAAATTGAACAATATTATAAGGAAGTAGAAGAACAAGAATTGGCAAAAGTGAACAAAGATAATATCGGAAACAAATTACAATTGGAATCATCCTCTGTTGAAAAGATCTTGGTCGAAGAAGTTCGGGCTTAGTTAGTCTCCATCTTTATCTTTTTTTTTTTTTTTTTTTTTTTTACATTTATATCTTCTATATATCAAATCTATATACATTTTAGTGTATTAATATATTTTCTTTTCCTTTATCCATTCTTTATATCTTTTATTATATGTAATATTATCATATCCTTTCATCCTCTTTTTTTTAATAAAGCGTTTTTTTTTTTTATCAACTTTCCTGTCTACCTTATATATACAAAATCAAATCATTTAATGATACAAAAAAAAAAAAAAAAAGGAGGGAATCAAAACTTTTTTTTATTAAATGATTCAAGTCTATTGTCAAAATATGGAATCAAACTACAAGATTATAAAGGGGTGATCATCAGCTAAACTAGAGGGGATTGTTCAATGACTTGATGCAATAAAGTGACCAAATTGGATAATGCCTTGACAAAAGTCGGATCTTGTTCCGTTCGTTCAGGTCGCCAGCTTGAACGATGAAAATCGATCAGTCGGATATCACATAATTTCGGTTCCACATTATCTTCATCATCGTTAATATCGTTGATTGTAGATTGCTCTCGCCGATCTTCCTCTAACATCCGTTTCCATACTCGATGAGCTGCCGCGGCATCGCCTTCATACACTAATAACAAGGAACATCCAATCAATTGTAGTTCTGCATGTTCTTCAATGAATTCCTGTATTTCCATCACCGTATCTATAAAATGTTCCACAATCCATTCAATCTTCTTTTTCGTCAGTGATTTTCTCGTAATTGTTCCTTCTAATGTTGTATCCTTTGTTCTTGTACAATGTCGTGGTATACCGTCTTCCATATCGTCATCCAATCGATGTGTAGGGTAAAAATAAGTCAGTAATGCATTTAAAAAGTTATCCTTAGTTCGTTCTCGTCCATATTGTTTGGGATAAGTTGTATAAACTCGTTCTATTGAATCAAACGTCTAAATTCAAATAAATTCAACTCAGTTTTCAATTGATAGATACAATTCCAAATGATCATTTATTTACCTTCATACCAGAAATCCTTAATCCTAATGATTCAATAGTGGTTCCTTTTGCATTCTTGATCATCTTGTTTCGTTTCACTTCGTCTGCTGAATCTTCATATATCTTGTAACCCAGTTTGATATCCACTATACAAGGTCTAGTAAATCCATTCAATATATTTTCTAAACATAAGTGTTGTGTTGACATAAAAAGCAAAAAGTAAAAAAAGAATGGTTAAAGATAACATATTGATCAAATCATAACAAATCAATAAGAAAAAAAAAAGGATATCATCAAGATGATTCTCATTGGAAGAAGTATTAATAGTTGTATTTGATTGTAAAGTGACAGCATCCAGTTTCTTGTCCAAAAGTTGTATTTCAGTGTCAGTGGAGGCATGAAGACTTCCATAACATTCAGGAATCCATGCCATAAATTCATCATATTGTTGACTATGTTCATAAAATTCGCGTTCTTGTTGACTGGCAGGTTTGATCACAATAAGGTCGTCAGTTGGTAGTTGAAGAAGATTGTCATGTCCAGCGACTTGATGTTCAAACTTTTTCAATGAAGTAATAGATGTTGCCATATGGTTCAAAGAAAGTCATACAGAAAAAAAAAAAAAGAGAGAGAGAGAAAAAAAAATGCTGAACTTTTTTTTTTCAAGTGTTTTTCGATTTGACCTCTACATTTTATTCAATATCCGCTTTGGCTTTTCTTTGATTTTCATTTTCTTACCCATTGTATACTCACATGATCCTTTTTTTCAAAAAATAAAAAAAAAATAAAAATAAAAATCATCCCCCTTTCCTCCCTTTTTTTTTCTTTTTTTTTTTTTTTTTTTTTCTCTTTCTGACTCACTTTTGTAGTCAAAGAGTAAACGAAACTCATGATGGAACTTGATATTGATCTTATGGAAGATATTCTAGCACGCGTAGACTGGAAAAATGGAATTCGACCTCTTGGTGATCTTGCGACTGAAGCCTGTTTTGTACAAAAAGAAATGCCTGTTATCAAACGACTCATAGGAACACCTTCAATTTCGATATTAGTGACTCAAAGTTCTTGGACAAATAATCTAGTACATAATGGTGTTCTTTCTAATCTCAATGACGATACAACAATGCATGCTTTATCTGAACTTCATTTACTCTTTCATACTCGTCAACAACAACCTGGTCACCGTACGTTGCATCATTTGCATTTGGACTCTCAAGCCTATTTCTCTGTCAATCATATTCTACGTCCTACCATCAAGTTTCAAAAGGCCCTTGACTCCGCTATTGCTCACCTCCCTCATGATCAAGATCGGGCATGGCAAGAACTCTGTAAAGTATGGCATGATTTTGGATTCCTCTGGCCTCAAAAGTTAATCCTAGGTAATATAAAAATAAAAAGGAATCTATTTAGTTTTACTAAATCTTCATCATCTTTTTTTTTTCTTTTATTGTTTTTCTTAAGGTCAACGATATCATGTGAAACATAGTTATCAAGTCAACAATGATGCAGAACGCGTTTATCAATTACATGTTGCCAAAGATCATACCACTGCATTACTTGATATGAAATTACGAAATAACCAAGGTAAAACGAAATGATATTCTCTATGCTATATATATATATATATATATTCAACGCTGACATTATTTTTGTTTTTTCTAGTATAGTATTGCCTCAAATAGATTCTCATCATTCACATCTGACTATGGATCATTTGGACTCAAACAAGAAAAGATTACGACGATTAGTTAGTTCATGGAAAGTCATCAAGAGGGACGATATTCGACCAATCTACGAATTCCTACCTTCACCTATGCGTGATTCCATTCATCAATTGATCAAGATTTTTGTCCATCGAATACCAATCAATCACCCTTTCTTGCTCCGGAGTGTGAGTACAAATGGATATCTTTGTTGGCGATTGAATCGAAAACAACTCATCAACAACAACAATAATAATAATGTCAACTCCTCATCTCAGTACACCAATGATTCCCCATCTTCTTCTTCTACTATTCCCATTTTACCAACACCAACAACAGCAGTGGCAACAAAAATCAACAATGAATCTCATCGACAAACAGCACCTGTTCTTTTCTCAACTCTTTCTATGGATTTGATGGATACTGCCAATAGCTCTTGTATTTGGCAATTCAACGATAAATCACCTCCATCTCCCTCAGCGGATAATCACTCCTCAGCAACAACAGCAATAGCAACAGCAACAATGCCAACCACCAAATACGTTCGATGTGGAAATCAACTCTACTTGTTACCTTATTTAACGCCCAATATCCATGTGCCCGTTCTCAATAAAAACATGGTCTTGACTCGCTCGCCCTATATGGTATCTTCATCTCTATCCGACAACAACAGCAACAGTTCTCCATCTCGTGGTTGGGATCCTTATACTGAAAAGGCATCTCGTGTACGATCTCTAGAATTATTGGACATGACATCATCAACTCAACAACCTTCACAACACTATTGGACTTTGGAAACACCTGATCTTGGACTTGATTTGGATGATGATATTTCAACAGATGGTCATCTCAACGTAGATATTGCGATAGGAAGACAAAAACCAATTTTGGATCGAGAAATCATCTCACTTCGACAAGTTCTTTATCTATGTTCAGTACAAAATCAACTACCGCAAGCAACATCCATTCATCCTTCCAAACGTCGATCTGCTCATGATGCATCACATTCACCACCAATTGTTATTCCTTCACCCGTCCCTCCAGCCGCTGCAGGTGTTATGGCCATGGTACAGAGTATTTCCTCCGGTGATGAAGACGATGAAAGAGCACTTCCTAACACTACTGATACCGATGTTGCTAGGGGACACGATAGCCTTCCTTCTACTTCTTCTGCTATTCACAAAACGGGGAATGGAAAGCATACTATGACAGCTAACAACATTGTACCATCATCGTCCTCATCAACATTACCCCTTGGTTCTACAACTACAAACACAAGCCAGACAACACTGCCTTATTACAACTTGTATTCCTATACCGTCTTGCCACAAACAGTAACGTCCAATATCTCCACATCCTTTTCACCAACTAATTCTTCTTCTTTGGCGTCGTCTCCATACCAACAACATCTCCATCCAGTTGTGGCCAAGGAACATTCATTGATAAACGGTCTTGAAGAATCTTATTGGGTGATTGAACTTTTACCAAAAAACATGGGTAACAACAACGATCAAAAATCACGACAGAAAACTAGATTGAATACATCTCCATCCCAAGGTCATCATCAACGGAATAAAGGCAAAAACAAGGATCTTGGAAGACAAATCAATACTATCACTACCAATTCCACTGCTAGGCCGACCTTCAGTAACAAAAATGATGAGAACGAACTTTTAACAACAAAACCTAGGGTGATCAAAATGGTGATGAGCTCTGATACTCTACGCGATGACGCCCAGATAGGAATCAATGCTGATGATCAGAACGATAAAAAATCGATCAGGCGTGTACAATCCTATTCATCTGTACAACAACATTATCGACAACAATATCAACATGGAACAACAAGTTTGGAAAGAAATGAACATAAACAAGATAATCATCGGTCTCAAGGTATTTTGGAGAACAATGTTAAGATCAATATGCAACCTTATCTCCGACTATATGCTTCCAAAAGAAATAACAAGACCTTGTCTCATTTTATCAAGAATTCCACATTAGCCAATTTGAAACGTTGGTTGAAATCACAGTAATAGTATGTATTTTATTTATTGGATTTTATGTTTAGTTTTTTCTTTTTGATTTTCGTTTTTATTTTTAAAGCCAGACGTGGCATCAATAAAGATTTCCTTTTTTTTTTTTTTTTTTTTTGACCTTTTCCTTTCATCTTTATACTTAATTTTGTGTTAATTTTTTCTTTTTTTTTTGATTACATATTCAAACATGGCCAATGTATTACGCAAGAAAACAGTAGGTATGGATGCTTTACGACGGAGAGACAGAGATCGTCAAGGCAATACAACAAGAGGTACCAGCAGTAGTAGTAGCAATAATAGTATTCACACCGTCATCTCATCACCTTCACCCACAACAACATCTGTGTATTCCCAACCTTTTCATTCATCTGCTTCAAGTCGAACTCCCAAAGTAACACGTCCATCTACCAATATGCCCATGGCTTCAGGTCCTATTACAATAGATTTACATCGGTTTGCTGACGAACATTTACAACCTCAAGAAAGTAAGTAAAGAATACAAACAAATAAAAGGTGACTCATTTATATATATATATATATATATTTTTCAAGTTGTCAAACAGCTCCTTGGTAATGCTAGTGAAGAAGATGTTCGAGGGTTTCACAAAGCTCTAGTGGAAGCCAAGCAAACTGTAGGTGGCGACTTGCAACGTAATGTGTATCGCAATTATACTGAATTCGTCTCGATTTCCAAAGAAATTGCCAATTTGGACGGTGATGTTATGCATTTGAAAATGTATTTGAATGAAGTACGTGGGATTTGGCAAAGTTTTTTGACTATGTCTGATCAATTGGATCAAGGTGACGCGATTAGTAAGTCAGGTATAATTTGAAATCGAATCATCATTGACTCATTATTTATTATTATCAGAGGATGATGAAATCATTCTTTCAACAAGAAAACCTAGTGATTTGAAGACAGCAGATACCCAAAGTGTTTACAAGGCACAACTAACGGCTTTATGGGAAAATGTAGAAGAATCTCAGGTAAAAAAAAAAAAAAAAAAAAAAAAAAAAAAAAAAAAAAAGGAATAGATGTCATTTTATAAGAGGAATGAAATGGATGATTAAATGCTGATGATGTGGGTTTTCTTTTTTTTTTTTTTTTTGTTGGTTGGATGATGATAGAAATTTGTGAAATACGCTCCTAGTCGTCATATTATTCGTGAATTTGCTCATTTTATTGAATTGGATCCAAGAACAGAACAAGCTCGACGACATGTACATCTCTTCTTATTGAACGATTGTCTCTTGGTAGCAGCAAGAAAGAATCGATCCATGTCCACCAAAAACAAACTTGTCGCCATGTATTGTTGGAACATTCTTGATATACGGATGATCGAAAGAACAAATTCAAATGGTAAAAGAAAAGAAAAAAAGACTGATTGTAAGGGGTTACTGAATTTATCTTTCTTACTTATAGGCATCGTAGCGGGAGTTGATGTATATGTGGGTAACCGAATATTCGCGTATCGATCTGATCGACCAGAAGAAGGATCTTCTTTATTTCATTCTTTTACTCGGCTCTTGGATGATAATGAATTGAATATCTTGGGACAAACAAATGGTGAATCAAATTTCAGGGTAAGATATTCATATGTATAGGATGGGTGGAAATGAACAAGAAAAAAAAACTTAATTTTCTTTTATAGGATGTTGTGAAGCCTCCTAGTGAAGTCAAACCTGGTCAAAGCAAAGACATCAAATTGGATGACGAAGATCAGCAATGGTTGGAAATACTCCCTGATGAACTCGAAGTAATGATTGCCTTGCGTCGATTTGAAGAAGCAGTAACATGTATTACAAAAGGTAAAGATAAGCAAAAGGATAACTAGTTAGGATTTCATCATTTATTTTATTTTACATTCAATAGCACGTGGAATATTATCGATTTATTCCAACAATCCTCCTCCATTAATCAGGGACTCATTAGATAAAGTGGCGAAATATACAGATTCTCTTGGTGCAACTATTTGTAATGATCTTGGAAACCCTTTGTTGACAAAGTTACAATTTCAACGATATGTGGATTGGTTATTACGACTTGACAAAGGGGAAAAGGTATATAAAGGATATTGAATAATATTTCGGACAACTGATATATATCCATTTAAATAGGCTCGGGAGGTATTTTTATCAACACGTTCACTTATTATCAAAAAAAGAATCAGGTAAAACCACATAAAAATAAATATGTATTTTTGATAATGAACATTTTTTTATTTTATAGACAATTGACATTCGAAGGAGATACTACAACTTATATCAACGAACTGGCTTTGGTAGTATTTACTTTGATACGAAATACATGTGAATGGTATCGAGATTCTTTCAAGTTGAATGCAATGTCCTCAGGTAAAGTAAAAATCAAGATGATATATATATATCAGGATTATTTATATTATTATTATTATTAGGATTTGTGACATGGGTAAGAGAACAAACGGAAATCTATGCAGAAATCTATAAACGACAAGTATTTTATCAAAATCAACTCGGATGCCAAGTGATTGCTGATTGTTTCAAATCTACTCTTGATCAATGCTCTATGGTAAGAATGAAAATGAAAATCAAGGAGTTTGTCTCCTGAATATTTTTGATTTGATTATTATTTTTTTTTTTTTTTTACTATGATTAGCTTCGTAAGGTTGGTCTTGATCTCAAATTTTTATTGGAAGATTTGTTTTTGGATAATATCAAAGAAACAGTGTTTGCATATGAAAAGAAGGTCGGTAGCAAGATTGACAAATTTGTTCAAAATGATAATTATACTACAGTATCCAGTCAGAATTTGGGTCCAGATGTCAAGGTGACTTCTAGTGTAGTCGGTTTTTATAACATTTTGGTGAAATTTGTTCATGACATTTGTTTGATAGCTAAACTTCAGGTATTAAAAAAAAAAGATAGAATAATAGAAAGAAAAAGAAAGTATTGATTGTCTTTTTATTATTATTGTTATTATTATTAGTTATATACAACAGTGATCGATTGTGTATCTCGATTGACGGAACATTATCTACGATCCATGTTGAATGAAAGTCAGAAAAGGGATCTTAGTAAGGATCAGGTAATTCTCCTTTTTTTTTTTGAGGCATGTTTCTATCAATATAGTAAAATATTCATTTTGATTATTTTTATAGAGATCTGCTGCACTGATGAATGTATCCTTTGTTTTGGATAATGTTATACCAAGGGTTTCATCTCAATTCAATGTAAGTTAAAAGAAAAGAAAATAAAGAAATATAATTCAAAATGATTTTTGATTGTAGTATCAATTTGATCGACCTATACCTGAATTGGATTCTCTAAGAGCAAGGTTACGTGGTAAAAAAAAAAAAAAAATCCAGGAATGTGACATTGTAACTTAGTTTTATATATATATATATTTGTAATAGAACTGACTTATCGAAAATAGAATGTCCGACTTGCCACTTTCTCTCCAAGTTTGTCAAATGAAATCCCTTGTCCACATGTGAAAACTTTTTTTTTGACATCTTTTTTCTTTCTTTTCTATTTTACTCGTCTTTTTTTTTTTTTTTTTTTTTTAGTTTTTTAGACAAAAAAAAAAAAGAAAGAAAACTCCTTTATTCCCATTCCCCTTTTATCTATAAACTATTTCTTTTTCTTTTTTTTTTTCTTCTTCCTTTTGTTTTTTTTTTTTTTTTTTTTTTTGATGACCCCTTTATCAAACAATCGTTATACAGTTGTGATTAGATAGTGATTTTTCTTTTTTTTTTTTCTTCATCCACCCACTCCTCTCCTTTTCTTCTTCTTCTTCTTCTTCTTCTTCTTATTTTATCTTAATATATATCCTCTTACTTATTATTTGATCATGATTCAACCATCATTCCTATATTTGGCCATTGTCCTACCATGCTTCTTGTTACTAATAGTATTTTTGACACATCAGGCAGATGCAACTCTATCCACTGATGATTTGACAGAAAACACAAGTATCAATCTTTTGAATATATTTCAGCAACAACAACAAAAAAATATATGGATATGGTCATCAATAAAACTTGTAATAAATATATGGCTCATGGTGGAAGCTCTCTTTTATCTTTACTTTTTGGCTACAAAACAAAGACTTCAAGCAATGAAGAAACCAAATCATCCTATGACTCGTGATCAGCGGACTCAACTTTATTGGCAATGCTTACGTGCTATTGACGATGGTGAATCCTGGTGTGTGGGTTGGTTTTATTACTCTCATGATATATCTCATCCTACTTTTGATCAAATACAACGTGAAAATGTCACTGCTTGGTAATTTTTTTTTTTTTTTTACTTTTTTTTTTTATATATATTCATTCTTTTTTTTTTTTTTTTGATAATAGGTTTTCTTGGGCTTTTTGGCAAGATCATGTAGATCATGTTAAAAGTAATTCAGAATGGGCAGAGGAATTGGAATGGATGGTATTCACTGCAGAAAAACATCTCAATATCGCCTTCGCTCCTGGTTACAATCCTTCTCTCCAATGTATTCGTTTGAATCTTGATCCTGTCCAGGCGGTTCACCGACCACTTTTACTTTACATTGGTATCTATCTTGGGACAATCATATTCAACAACATCTTCTTACAATGGTGGTGGCAATTTCAAGTCTATGGTAATCATCATATTGTTTGGGGTGGTATTTTACACAATCTACATCAATGTTTAATCTCTCTTGTGACATGTCAACAACAACTTACTTCGTCTTCTATTTCAACACCACCAAAAGATCAACATATAGCTTATTGGTACCGTGCATCACCAGTACGACATGATAATTACCATAATAGTCAAGATAATTCAAGGACTCCACTGGTGTTTATTCATGGCATTGGAGCTGGATTGATGGGTTATGCTGAATTTCTGTATCACTTGGTCGGCCAAGATCGACCGATCTTTTTTGTGGAATTACCGCATGTTTCGATGCATATGGTGGATAACGTACCTGAAGCTCAAGATATGGTCAAGGATATCAAGCATATGTTACAAGACCATGGTTATGAACATGCTGTATTTGTGTCTCATTCCTTAGGAACTGCCGTTACAAGCTGGATGATGACCTATGCTCCTACCTTTGTTGCTGGTACGGTATTGATTGATCCTATCTGTTTCCTTCTACATTATCCTCAAGTTTGTTTCAACTTTATTCATCGAATGCCCAAGCGCATATTTGAGGTAAAAAAAAAAAAAAAAAAAAAAAAAAAAAAAAAAAACATCTATCAAGATCACTCACATGATTTATTTTTTTTTTTATTTTTTTATTTTTTTTTTTTTTGGATCAGTATGTGACATTTTATGGTGCATCAAGAGAATTATATATCAGTCATTACATCTCACGACATTTTCAATGGTTTCAATGTATCTATTTTGCCGACCTTATGTCTAACCCTCGACAACAAACAAATCCATTGAATAATGCGACGGTATTTCTCTCAGAGGCAGATGGAATTGTAGGAAGTCCGATGGTATACAAGTATTTGACTCGATGTGGTGTGGATTGTCACCTGATGCCTAAACTGGAACATGCAGGCTTTTTATTCAATTGGACTTGGAGAAAACGAATATTAGAACAAATTGAATGTGTGGCTCGTAATGCTGATGATGAAGGTATTGATTTACGATCATGATATTTTACTTTTTTTGGATCCATAGAATAGATTTCTTTTTTTTTTTTTTTTTTTTAGTTAGTCGTTTTTTCTTGTTATACATAGTTACTTTTTTTTTTTTTTGTTTTAGTTGATCTGGACGTTTCCTTTTTTGGATACCACCACTCACTACACGTAGCACATACTCTTTACATTAGCATACTCATCTTCATTATTACCTATTCCTTTAATAAAAAAAAAAAAGAAATTCACTTCATTTGTCATATCCATTCATAAAAAAAATACATATTTGTATGATTTGATTGATATTGTTTTTTTTTTTTATTGGTGAATCGATTGATTGATTGATTGATTGATTGATTTGGTCAACAAGTAAGAATCATTGGAGTAATAAAAGATGAAAAAAAAAAGTACAACAAAGAAAGATCACACTATACAGGATCAACTAAGTGTGTCAAATAGGAAGAGGAGAGATTGTGAATAATAATAGTAGTAATAATGATAATAATAATAATAATAATAATAATAAAGAGTAAATAAAAAAAAAAAAAGAGGATCATTTCCAAAGCATCAGAATGAAGAGGAATAAAGATAAAAGAATAAAAAAAAAAAAAGATCACTGTGTACCATTAGTGAGAACTTTGCCAGTAGGTGAATTTAATTCATTGGATTTTGTTTTTGATGTTGTGGATGATACGACTGGTGGTCTATTGTTGTTATGGTGATTGTTGTTGGTATTGATAGTGGCTGCCTTGTTTGATTCATCTGCATGACTTAATTCCATACTTGATAACGCGGCATCCAAACTTGTCATACTTGTAGGACGACTAAGATGATGTGGTGAACGTGGTGTAATGGATGGGCTGCCATTATTGTTATTGTTGTGATTATTCCTTGGACTAATACTATTGGGAGAACCTGGAGTAGAAAGAGAAGTAGGACTATGACCAGAGGAGAGACTATTGATACTGTGATGTCCATATTCCAATAATTCAGCTTGAGAAACCCTTACTGATAAACGTGAGGATGAATGAATAGGTGAAGAGCTTGATGGAAACCCTGCCAGTGATAATTTGTTGTGAGGATGTGTTAATGATCGACCTGAACGATAAGAACTAACAGATGATGGTCGAGATGGTATACGAGGATGTTGAGAAAGATGGTGCTCAGCAAGGAACTGTTCCAAAAAATCAACTACTAGTGGTTCTTTCATCACTGATAATTTATATTCTTCAAAAGTCTAAATAAAAAAATCAATCAATCAATCAGAAAACAAAGAGGAAGATTTCCTTACCAATCGACCATCATCATCTACATCCAAATCATCAAACATTCGACCAACCATGGACTTGATTTCAGCTGTTTGATCATCATCAGAAGCAGCCTGTGACTAAAAACAAAGAGAGATAACAAAAAAAAAAAAAATGTATTAAAAAAGGAGATATGCGAATAATAATAAACTTTTGAGTGACCTATCATTCACTAGACAGTAAAAATCTGCATTGCTTCTTACCAATTGTATCATGACGCGTTCCAGATCAGGTCTCGTGAGATAGCCAGCATGCTTCACATCATAGAGTTTGAAGGATACTAAAAAAGAAAAGATACATTTTAGTATTCAATCATATCCCTTTATAGATCCTCCTTTAGTATAACCCTTGTCAGTATTCCCCCTTCTCTCTCTCTCTCTCTTTCATTATATATATATAATCCCTACTTACATTCCAATTTCTCTTCAGGTGTTCCTTTCATAAACACACTAAGTCCATCTACGAATTTTCTATAAAAGAATATAATGAAAAAAAAAGATGAGTATTAATTTCTATCATCAAAGAACACATGACCTTTTTTTTAAAAAATATATATATATATATATATACTTACTCAAAATCAATACTTTTATTATTCTCCACATCGAAAGCAGCATAAAGTCGTTTCAAAAAAACATCGTCGTGAGAAGATACACTAGGCACATATTTCTTTACTGTCTATATATATATATAAAAAATTGAATATTTCAAAAAGTATTTTTCCCCTTGTCCACTCCTGTCTTCCTCCTATTATATATAATTTTTATTTTTATTTACCTCTTTGAATACATCTTCAGTAATACCATTTGAATTTGTAAGGTTTGTAGAAGAAGATTGTACATTATGTCGAAGATGATTGATTTCCTTCTTAGAAACTATTTCAGCATAAAATAAAATAAAAAAAGTTTAGTTATTGAATAACAATCATAGACTTATCTTACAATGAGTCTTTTGTGATAATAAACGATTTTCTTTGCTTTTTGTTTGACCCATAATAATAATAATAACAAGTATATAAAATGACAACGAAAAAGAAAAAAAGAAAGAAAGAAAGAAAAAGAAGAAAGAAAAAAAGATAGGATTATTAGAAGAGAAGGGAAGGAAAAAAAAAAAAGAAAAATGACTGATGGGGAAAAGGAAAAGCAAGGCGGACAAGGAAATCAAAAAGGCGGTAGGTGAAATGGTTTTTCCTATTCGATTATTGTTAGCTTTTCTTTTATTAAAATATTTTCTTTTTCTTCTTAACTTTATTAGTTTATTTTATTTTATGACAACTGCAACTGGAACTAGAGTCTTCTTTGTAGAGTCTACTGCTCATTGGGAAGCTCTTCAACGTGAAAGGGCTCAGTTTCATACTACAACAATATCACCAGAACCTATTCAGCAATATAAAAAAACAAAACATACATCATCAAGACAATCACCATCTCAAACTAATCGTCCTATTCTTCTTGGGAAAGAAGGTAGTCGCCGTAGGAAACGTTGGGAAAACAGTAAGTAAGAATTTATATTAATAATTTTTTTTTTAGAATCATATTGATATATTTATTGGTTTTAGATAATTTGAAGGATAATCCATTAGCTGTACTCTACACAGAAGATCTCAAACCTCCTGGACACCAACAAAACTCATCACCAAACACCAAGTACCTTGAATGGCAATCTTTACCAGAAAATATGAAAGAAGATATGGAAATGATAAAATATCAAGATAATACTAAAGATGACAACAAGACAACACTACCTTCTTTGACTCGTCAAATGCGAATTGGCTTGAAAAAGCATCATATACCAGAAGGTTGGATTACTTTTTACGAACAACAACTTTTACAATTCTTATCACAACAACGACAATATCATCAAGAACAAGATGTCACATTATTAAAAAACAACAACAATAATACTTTAATTTGGGAAATAGATGACAGTTATTTACGTAAGTAATGAACAATAGTGGAAGAGAAAAAGAATGGATCATGCGAGATTATTATTTATACATGTGTTAATGTTTGTTACACTATAGGGTTTATTGGACACGCCATTTGCCGTTATTACAATGTGAATTCATACAGTAAGTCTTTTTTTTTTATTATTTTTATTTTTATTCTTGCTAATAACTCTGCTTTTGATTCTTCATCAATATAGCTGAAACAACTTTAGATGGACGAAAAATCACATTTGTAGAATGTTTAGATATAGATCAGTTACACACGCCTTCCATCTCATTTTTTGACTATATAAAGAATAAATAGATACGCCTCATTACATATCCATCTTCCTGACATATTTATTTATCTTGATCCGACATTCTTTCCTTTTTTTTTTCTTTTTTCTTTTTTTTTCTTTTTTCTTTTTTTTCTTCTTACTTTTTTTTTATCCACTGTTTAGTCTTGACTATTCTGACACATATCTAACAAGACCATGGACAAGAATGATAAGACTAATACATCTTCGTCAAGTACTACAGCAATTGCAACAACCGGAACAAAATATGCGTCTATTACAGTATCAGGCAACGCAACTTCACGATCCAAAGTGACTTCACTGGAAGGGAAAATTGATAAAGAAGTAGTATTTGAATTTGGTGGTCCTATTGGTGTATGTGCAATGATGATTGGATTTCCTTTATTGATGTATTATTTTTGGGTATGTCTGGAATACTATCAAGGTAAACTAATCTCTCCTGAACATCTGTTTTCTATGGCTTCTTGGCAAGACTTTTTGGTTCATGATATTTGGGACCATATTAAATTGGGTGCAGCTCCCACGTGGACAGCTTTCTTTATCTATGGTGGTTATGTCTTGTTTTCATTTATTCTTGCTGCTGTGATGCCTGGACCTGTGGTGGAAGGTTTACCAGTACCTTCTTTGAAAGGTGAAAAGGTAAGGAAAAAAAAAAAAGGTAGTTGGATAGATTATTATTTCGCTTTGAAAACTAATTACCCATACTTTTTTATTTTATTTTTTTTTATTTTTTTTTTTTTTTAGTTAAAGTACATATGCAATGGGCTGTCTTCCTGGTATGTAACACTTGCATTATCAGGGGTGTTACAGTACACAAAATGGTTTGATTTGGCACTCATTGTGGATAACTTTGGGGGGATTATGACAGTGGCTATTCTTTGGGGATTCATCATGTCTACATTGGTATATGTCATTAGCACTGCAAAAGGAACAAATCATAGAATGTCAGGCAATTTCTTTTATGATTATTTTATGGGCGCTTGTCTCAATCCTCGTATTGGTCCTGTTGATCTTAAAATGTAACAAGTTTGTATATTAGTCGATTTTTTTTGTCTGATTATTATTATTTTATTTTATTTCTTTTTTTTTTTTTTTTTACTTAGGTGGGCAGAAATCAGAGTACCATGGCCTGTTCTCTTTTATATTACATTATCATGTATGATCAAGCAATACGAAAACAGTGGTACGGTGACTGCTCCTATTTGTTTTATGTTACTTGCCCATTTCCTTTACTCCAATGCATGTCAAAAAGGTGAAGAATGTATTCCTCCATCATGGGATATCTTTTATGAAAAGGATGGTAAGAAAATCAAAATAAAAATGAATGGGTGATAATTTTAATCATCTTTTTTTTTTTTTTTTTTTTTTTTTTTTTTTTTTTTTAGGTTTTATGTTGATCTTTTGGAATATGGCTGGAGTGCCTTTCACTTATTGTTATTCATCTATCTATCTCTTGAAAACGGAACTGGCCACTGGTACACCCATCACACACTCTACTCCTTATACAATCTTCCTCTTTGTATGTCTACTCCTTGGTTATTATGTGTTTGATACTGGCAATTCACAAAAGAATCGGTTTCGAATGGAGCAAGTAGGTACTTTCATGATGCGCAATGGATTTCCACAACTACCCTGGGGTCATCTCAAACATCCAACTTATATCACGACCGAACATGGCAACTTATTACTGACGTCTGGATGGTGGGGAATCGCTCGCAAGCCGCATTACACAGGGGATTTGTTGATGGCACTCTCTTGGGGTTTGATCACTGGTTTTGGTTCTTTCTTACCTTACTTTTATTTTTGCTTCTTTTTATGTGTCCTGACCCATCGGGTGTCTCGTGATATGGAACGTTGTGCAAAGAAATATGGCAAGGACTGGGATCGCTACTGTGAAAGGGTGCCATATATTTTTATTCCGTATGTCTACTGATCAATATGATGTCTCCACTCTCTCTTTTTATTATTATTATTATTGTTGTTGTTGTTCTTTTTTATTATTATGATAGTTATTATTTTTATTTGTTATACAGATAGTTAATTATCAACGGATTTACAATGTTGATATTTAGGATTATTTAACGTAGTATAGTATTTATTGTGATTGGTCTAATTGATCGATGAAAATAAAACAGATGTGTTCATCATTGATGAATCATATATGTTGATGATGCTCTGAATGAATGATACGTATTGAAACATGAAGAAGGATGATAAAAAGACGTTTGATAATAAAGTGCAAAAGTAATCTGGTAACATCCTAATTAAGCATTCAATGATAATGCAATTGGAAGAAAGGTAAACAACTATCCCCCCCTTGATTTTTGATGGTGGTACACACACTTTTTTTTTTTTTTTTTACCCCTTTACTAAATAGAGGATTTTAAATTTGGGGACAACAAAGAGAGTAATGAATATGAGCACACATCCGAGAAATCATGATTACCATATGTATATTGATATAGATGGAAGAAAAAAAAGGGGGAGAAAGAGAAAACATCCAACAAGTGGCGAGGTAAAAGAAATATTTTTTAATTTCGACTTTTCTTTCTTTTCACACCTTTCTTTACTTTCTTCTTTTTTTAGTTTACCCTTTTTTTTTTTCCTCTATCGGTTTTATCAGTTTTATTAAATGATTATTATGGATAATAAAAAGGAGATACAATTTATTTTGAATAAAATGAAGTCATTGAATCCTCATTTGTATTGGGATGACAGTAATAGGGTATAGTAGAAATTGAAAAAAGATCAGGCAATTGATGATGAGTCCACCTCTGAAATAACACATTCTCTTTTTTTTTTTGGTTCAGATACAAAAAAGTCTATGGAAAACCTTTTCTATTGCTATGACAACCATCCTTACCATAACGTTGGATATGATGAATCTGGAGGATTGTCATTCCAATAGTATGGTGTCGAATACAATCAAAATGATGAGCGCTTCTACAATATTACTATCCGTCCTACGTACTATGATTTCCACCCCATTGAACAATCATCATGATCAATACAATAATAAAATCAAAAGGAATAAGGATGCATGGAATCAACCTCATTGGCTGGTTGTCCCAAATATCAGGAGTACAACCAAAGAAACTGATTTATCGTCATTGACTGAATTGATGGAATCAAATATGAATTCAATTCTAAAATCCATCAGTGATATCAAAGGACGAATTATGACCTATTCATTTCAAAATACCATCAAGAATCAGGTATGAACAAAAAAAAAAAAAAAAAAAAAAAAGGCAGTGCATAATAACTAATACCTTTTTTTTATTATTATTTATTCACCGGCTAGTTAACCACTTCAATCATCTTTCATGCACATCTATTACTAGATGCTCTACTTTTATATTTTTCGTCTTACAATCAAAATCAATGGTCTCAATCTTTATTTGAATTGATGGTTCGAAACAATCATAGGGGTAAACAGAAACAATGAAAAAGTTATTTAGTCATTCTCACTATAAAAGATGATATTATTTAGTAACTCCATTGAATTTTCATGCTTGGACCAGGTAAACAACAATAAAATTCAATTGATTTTCCCTCAAAATGAACAAGTTTTACTCAATTTATTACCTTTTTTTTTCCCGAACATCAAAAAGAGAAAATGGTAGGTTAATTCTCCCCTCTTTTTTTTTTTTTTTTTTTTTTTTTTGTTTCCATTTCATTTTGTTCACTTTTCCATTTCAACCCCTGGAAATGTTTTTTTTTTCTCATATTTTAAACATAATTGATTCTTCTTATTCTTTTTCTTCTTCTTTTTTGAATTTTGACATCCTCGAAAGACATCATCCACATCAAATTTTTAAAATCAATCATGGATGAATCATCAACAAATATCAATGAAGATCATCACTCATCGGCACCAAAAAGTAGTACACCTAGTATCAAAAGCGCTAAAAGTATAAAATTGTTTTTCAGTGGTCGACGACGTTCTTCATCCAAAAGTAAAAATGGAATCAAAGACTTCTTTCATTTTTCACCGCCCAAAAAAGAATATATTTCCAAGCGTAGTAGTTTGGACAGTGTTGATACAACGAATAGTGCTTCATCGCGCGATTTGGACCCTCAGGAGGTAACATCCTTAAAAAAGAAGGTACAATTGTTTTAAAACTCCACATTTACTCTACTAACCGAGTTTTCCTTTTCTTTTTCTTTTTAACTTTTATTTCCGCAATAGAATCCTTCCGCCCATCAACCATTCTCTCGTTCTTCTTCTGGTCATGATTCTCTTTTCCTTGAACCTTTACCGTTATCAAAAGAAACTTCACAACAACAATGGAATTCAGTAAACGACATTTCAAAGGATAATGAACAAAAACGTTCCTCAGTACAACTGTTTAGTTCTCCAACAACAAAAAACACGGATATTAGAATGTTTCATGATCGACTACTCTCACTGACAGTGATACCAGCAGAACAACAATCATCCAAGTTATCTTCACCACCACTCTCAGCATCCAAACCAATACCTTCCTGGACGACAAACGAAAAGGACCATATAACGCAAACAGAATGCCATTCAGGTAGAATAACAGAGAAAATCACTTCTCATAGTACGCAACAACAATGCCAACCATCTCGTCGTCGTCGTCAACATCTCACTCATCAACGAAGTGTATCACCGACTGTTGTTTCTATCCATACAGAACATGCTGAACCCACATTTGTTCGTACTAGCTCAACTCAGAGTACACAGTACCCTCACGCTACGCCTCCATCCGTGTCAACACCGACAAAAACTTCAGCAGCATTCACACCCAAACCTCCCACTTCTTCTGTTACTCGCGAACAATTACTCAAAGTGAAAAATCGACAAGGCTTGAAATCATATCGATCTGATGGTGATTTGGGACGATTGAAATCTATTTTTATGCCAACAACACCATCCTCTAATACTACCAACAATGGAAAATATACTAGACCAGATACACCAATCATCAAATCGCAATCTAGTACAACTCCAATGAAAACATCACCATCAACATCCACCTTACAAACACCTTTCAGCAACAGTGGTAGTAGTAACAGTCTTCAGTCATTGTCATCTTTATTACGACCTCTCACTCCTCAACGTTTACCTCGGGATATTCATCATAAATCGTCTTGCATCAATTTACGGGAAACAAACGATATTCATTTACCTTCCATGACCACTCCTAGTAAATCAGATTCAAGGTAAAGAAAAAAAAAAAGGAAAAGAAAGGAACAAAAAAGAAAAGAAAAGAAAAACAAAACAAATAAAGTTGGTCGATTTGCAAATATTTATACGTTTATGCATACATTATTAGTTCATGGAATTTATTACGGCATGTCAAGAAAAACGCATCAACAATATCTCTAAGAAAAGCAGCAGCCATACAAGACAATGAAGTAAGTAACATACACACATGAAAAAAAAAATAGGTGAAGGGTACAATGATCTTTTCTTTTTTGCACATACGATAGTACTATACAAAATATGGTCCATTTGCAACAAATTCTATACTCAAATCCAATGAAGGGAGTATACTTCATTTGTCTGAAAATGGTCAAGATGTCTTGGTGATGAAAATGACTAACGGAAGATTACAAGTAGAAGCTGGTACTGCTGAAAAGTTATTTATCAAATTAGCAGATGAAACTACTCAAGGTAAAATATCAGTACAACTATTCTTTTCAGCTGACCATATTTTCTTTATTATTATTATTATTCTAGACTTTAATTATGTAGATGCTTATATCTTGAATCATATTGATTTTACTACCTCTGAAGAGTTTTTGGAAAACCTGATGGCAAGATTCCATATTGAACCTCAACCAGGGGAAACAGAATATTTTAGGAAATGGCAACGGTGTATTCAAATCAAGTAAGGAGAAAAAAAAAATAAGTGAATGAATAACTAAAGGTTTTTTTTTTTTTAATGATTTTTAGGGTGCTCAATGTTATTTCAAGATGGATCAAATTACAATACAATGATTTCAAGGTCAATCCAATTCTACTGACACGATTACAAGCATTTATCAATGGAGATATTACTCGAGGTGGTTTCATGATGGAAGCAAATAATATCAAGGAACTGTTACATACTCAGGTATATATATATATATTTGCACCCACAAAACAAAAAAAAAATTAAACTTTATCTTTATTTTTAGGTGATACAACATAGCAAGAATCACCATTCTTTCATCTACTCAATCATTTCAGCAGCTCGTTCATCATCACCATCAACATCATCATCATCATCATCATCATTTATTTTGTTCCTGGATGCAAAACAAGTATCTCAATATTTGACCTTGATGGATTTTTATTTACTGAAATGCATTACCATTGATGATTATCTTCACGGTAAATGGAGAAACCGGAACAAGAACAACAACATATCTGAATCTCGGTCCAACAAAGATCAAGACTATATTGATATGATGACGAAAAGGTCGAACAAGGCAAGTGATATGACATTCTTCCACTCTTTTTTTTCCAAACGCCGACATGATCAACTGATGTTTTTGTTTTTTTTTATTATGATTATTTCTCTTTATTTCTTATATATTGTAGTTAAGCTATTGGACAAGAAATGAAATCTGTAGACAGTCAACTTCCAAGGACCGTTCTATGATGCTGAAGAAAATGTTGGAAATTGCCAACGTAAGATAGTTAAAAGAAAATCAGCCCCCTGTATTTTGTTAAGAAACTGACTAACTTTTTTTTTTTACTTTACCTCTTTAGTTATGCTTAGAATGGAATAATTTTCATACTAGTATGATCATCACTACCAGTCTTATACAACCATGCATTCAAAAATTGAAAGAGTGGTCCATGTTATCCAGTCGTGAACATCATATGTATCAGCAGCTGGTGAAACTTTTAGATGTGACAAACAATATGGGATATTACCGACAAATATTAAGCAAAGCTAAATCACCATTTGTACCTTTTTTTCCATTGTTACTCAAAGACATCACCTTTTTTATGGACGGCAATCCTACTTATCTAACTTCCGCAGCGATGGCACCCCCATCAACAACTACAACCATTTCAACGACAGTATCAACATCTTCATTAGCGTCATCTTCTCTGTCATCATCATCATCATCATCATCCCTATCAATACCATCATCATCATCATCAGGATCAGTATTATCATCATCATCATCAACAGCAACATTAACATCAACGTCATCATCAGCCACTTCTTTGCTTACAAGTACAAAACTCATTAACTTTGCGAAATATCGGTCACTGACACGTTGTGTTCATGGGATCCTTCGTGCTACCAACGAAGATTATTGGTTTGCTTCTGATCTAGGAACATGGCCATTTTTATATCACGACTCGAACACCGAATCATCAACAACCTTGGATTCTATTGCTCTTCAATTAGAAAACCGAATTTATACTACCAAAGAAGAAAACAAGATGAATGATAGTAATACAACATACAATTGATGAAAAATAATGGATTACAACAACATTACATTTGGATATCAATATACCTTTCTCTCTCTCTCTGTCTTTTACTTTTTCTTTGGGGGGGAGGGGAAGGATGGAAAAGGTTGGAAGGGAGTTTGCGAATGAGATTTAAAACCCGAAAACGAAAAAAAAGAACATTTTTGTATACAACTGGTCAATCCTTTTAGTTTTCTTTTCTTTTTGTATTTGAATAAACTTATATTTTTTTTTTTTGGTTTCAACATGAAAGTTATTATGTGATACGATATGGGATCAAATATTGATGGTTGAAAGAATATAAAATGAATAATCAAAACTTATATATGAATCAATTAAAAGAATGAATGATTATAATTATAATAGTTATCATGATATGATCTTTTTTTTTTTTTTTTTTTGTTCTTTTTTGGTTCATCAGCAGTGAAGAGAGGGAGGGAAAAAAAAAAAAAGAAGAAAAAGGATTTCCCCTTTTGAATATGGAACGTCACGAAGACGGTGTGACTGATATCCAAGTGGTTTAAATACCGGAGCAAGGGGCGTTTGCCTGATTCAAATTTTTCTTTCTCTTTCTTTCTCTTCATTTTTTTTTTCCCTCCCTTCATCCATTTTTTTTTTTTGTTTTATACTTTTTGTGGGTACGTCTTCGGACTTTGAATTCAGTACTTTACAAGCAAGTCTTTTTTTTTTCTTTATCCTACTTTGTCTTACCTTCAAAACTTTCTTTTCCTCTTTTCATAGTTAGTTAGACTCTTCTGTCTCTCTTTCTTTTTCTCTCTCTCTCTCTCTTTCACTTCCTCTCTCTTTTTTTTTTTTTGTTTTTATTTTCTTCCTTTTCCCTTTTATACTTTACTTTTTTTTTATTTCCCTCCACTTCCTTGCTTGCTCCCTTTGTATCAAACCATCTCTCCATCTATTTAAATCCAATAATACAATAACGGTCATTTCTTTTTGTGAATATAAAATTTATATTTGACTGAACCACTTTGTTTTTTTTTGTACCAACACTTGACCTATTGGAACCGTGTATACAACTTCCCGACTCCAATAACCGTCCTATTTTTACTATCTACGCGACAAAGGTAAGTGTGACCCAAGAAAAAAAAAACGGGGATTCTAATGATGGATGGTAACAAAATTAAGGATACTAATCGATGACATATGAATTAGCTTCAATATAAACAATAATATTCAAGATGGCAAACGATGAAGTAATAATAATAATAATAATAAAAAAAGATCAAATTGAATGGATATATTTTAACTTATTGACCTTTTTACTGATTATTAGGATACTTGTGCTGTTTGTCATGCGGATCGACCGGGACCAAAAAATCCGATTATCTTTTGTGATGGTAGAGGTAAATTATATTCAAATGGTAATAAAATCTAGATTATTCAATATTATTATTATTATTATTATGTAGATTGCAACATACCGGTACATAAACGTAGGTCATTAGTAGATAATAATAATTCAAAAAAAAAGAAATTGAATTTTTTTTTTTATTTATTTATTATTTTATAGGATGCTATGGTGTAGGATCTGTTCCTAAAGGTGATTGGTTTTGTCAAAGATGTGAATGCAAATTGAAGAAGAAACCAACAGTAAGTTTTAGATATTATAGGTATATATAATATAAATGTACTTAGTTTTTATTATTATTTAGAATGTGATTTGTTGTCCTATGCAGACCGGCGCTTTCAAATATACGATCATACCTGGTGGATTCATGCATGTGGTTTGTGCTATGTGGAACAAGAATATCGATCATACAAGTCAACTTTATGCCGTCAATAAGAGACAATTAGATGTAGATGTAAGTCTTATAAAAATTCACTTCTTCCTTTTCTCACACACACTTTTTTTTTTTGTTTGCTTTCTATATCAGGAATGTGATATATGTCATAAAACAAAAGGATTATGCATCAAATGTCAGCGTCCTGGCTGTTCCAAGTAAGTTTTTTTTTTTTTTTTTTTTTTTTTTTTAAAAAAAAAAAAAAAAGAAAACTTCTCATCATTAACTTGTTTTATATTTATTTATGTATATAAAGACAACATCATGTTACGTGTGCTATCAAGTCTCATTATATTATCCCAGCTTCTTCAGTATCTGATAAATATGTATATTATTGTCCTGATCATCAACCACTACCTCTTAATCGACGAAATTCATCAACAAACAACTCAAGAACAGCAAACTCTTCCAAAGAATCAAAACGACGAAGACGAAGGCAGGCAAACATTTCAAGCGACGAGGAAGATACATCAGAGAACGACAACGATGATGATGATGACGAAAACAACAACACAGATGATGAAGATGATGAAAATTCTGTCAAGGATGAAGATGAAGAAATGGATAGTGATCAAAATGATGATGATGATGATGATGATGATGATGATCAAGACAACATGGATGATGATTCTGATGATGATATGGGCCTGACACCAAAGAAACGAATGAAATCAAAGTCCAATCAAAATCAGACCAGTAAACGCCGCGCCACTACTACTCGAAAAGGACCAATCAAACTATTTATGGAGGATCAACATTCTTCTGATGATGATATGGGAACAACTACTAGTACCAGCAATACCAAAAACAAACTCACTAATGGAACTACAAATCGTCTTCATCAAGATTCACCCTATTCTTTTACATCATCTTCAATAGCAACTGATGGCGATAAAAAGAAAGAATCAAGTCCAACTACATCAATAACTTCAAGTAGCAGCTCATCTGGTGGTTCTAATGTTCTTTCTTTGACCGAACGATTGAAAGCCAAAAGGAACAAAATGGAAATCACAAGTTCAAAACCAGTCTCTCCAACAATCAAATCTGCCTTGCCTTTGACTAGTTCTAGTTCTTCTCCCTCTCTTGCTCTGGATCTCAACAAACCATTGTCTTCAATTTCCAATTCTAGTAGCACCATTTCACCGACTACGGTATCGACTACTACGACTGCTAGTGCTGCAAGTTCAACAACAACATCTTCATCAACTGGATCTTCTTCTTCTGCCTCATCATTCAACCCAATATTATCCTCCTCTCCAGTAACATCGGCATCGTCAACATCTTCGTCCACACCATCATCAAATCCTGTGAATGGCATTGTGAAACAGAAACTTCCCAACAAAGCACATCTTTCTACAACTTCAATGAAATCAAGTCTCAATGGAAACGGTATCAATAATAATGGCAGTAACGGATTACTTCGACCAGGAAATTCATCTCTCACTTCATCATCAACCGGTGCATCTACCTTATCCTTAACATCGTCAATATCATCAACAGCAACAACAGCAGCAGCATCATCATCATTATCATCGTCATCGTCAATACCATCACTGAATCCATCCGGTCAACAGAACAAGAAATTAACCGGTAACACCAATATCAATAAATCGTCAAATACCACCAAAGTTAAAGATTTGGATGAAGTAAGTGGAAAAAAAAAAAGAAAAGGAAGAAAATTATCTATTTTATACAATTTGATTTTAACTGTATTTATTCTATAGATTCAAAATGATATCAGGTCACAACGTCGATCAACTTCTAGTAGTGTGATGGATATGAACAATGGGAACAACAATGGATTACATCGAAATGCATTAATGGATAGGAAAAACAGTCAACAACAACAACAACAATCAGGGTAAGAAAATAAAAAGGAGCAGAAGAAAAGTAAAGAAATTTTTTTATAAAATCAGTAATCTAACCACTTCAATTTTCTCTATTAAATTACATAGATTGGATCCGGTAACATTGGCAATGATAAGATCAACTGTACTTGAAGCAATGGAAACATCTATGGCAGGTAGGAAATCAGGAAAAAAAATTATTCTTTCTTTATAATAGTTTTATGTGATTTACAAACCTTACTGATTCCTCTTTTTTTTTCAAACGAAATCATATTTATAGGAAGAACGGCTCCACCACCTCCACCTATACCAGTCCCTGATTTCAACGTACAACAACTACAATCCAAATTACAGACAGCGGAACGTGAAATCGGACGTATGAACTACGAATTACGGCGAGCTGATGATTTCAAGAGGAATGTAGCAGAAGTATTTGAAGGACTCAATATACAAGTACCAGGATCTGATCGACATATTCCACCTGGAAGGATGCTTGCCCATATAGAAGAATACGTCAATGATATCAAGTCTCTCATATCAAGAAATGGTCCTTTAGATGATAAGGCTCGGGATCGCGTGGCTGACTTTATAGAAGAAACTATCAAGGAATGTTGATCTTACCCTTTATATCTTTCTACATTTAGCGTTAGTTTTTATTTTTATTTTTGTTGTTGTTTTACTATCTATCCTTTTCTTTTCTTTTTTTTTTTATTTACTCTTCTTTACATATCATTCTTCCATTGTGCTCTTCGTCTGATATCTTTTTGACTTTGTTTCTACCATTCTACCCTCCACGTGATTGTCTCTTTATATATATATATATATATATTTATCAAAAACATTCAATAAAAAATCTCTATATATCCATTCTCTTAATCTGATTGTGTCTATCACTGAATTATACAGTGTTTTCAACCACATATGTATAATACACAGTTTGATATTAGACTAGTTAGCTTCCACTTCTCCTCTGCCACTTTTCAATCTCATCATAAGGACTGTTAGAAAAAAAAAAAATGGAAGCCACCTACAAGTGATTAATATAGAAAAAAAAAATCTTATTTATATTCACTTTCTGAAACTGTTTGATTTCATCGTGGATTTGTATAACAATGGGTTCGAAGGCAAATCATGCATTGTAGTCAGCTATCTAGCTATTACACAACTGTTTTCTTTTTTTATTATTATTTTGACAAAATGTCCATCATCATTATCAATCAATATGTAAATCCATCCTCTAATCATATAATATAAACACATTTCTATACACTAAGACTAGGAGTAAAATCAAGTAAATAATAAAAAAAAAAAAAAACAAAGGAAGACTTGCCTTTATTATATGACAATGATAGCAGCAGAAAAACCAAATAATAATAATAATAAAAAAAAAAAGAGTAATCAATAATAATAATAAAAAAAGAAGAAGAAGACAGTGAAGGGTCAAATGAAAGGGAAGGGAACAGTTGAAAAGGAAATCAAAAAAAAAAAGATATATTATATAAAGGAGGGAGTAAAACAAAAATGAGGGGAATTGGTCTACGCAAGTTCATGGGAAACATAAAAAGTCAAATCCATTCAGGCCATCCAATCATTATACAGCTGCACTAGATTCAGTAGCATACGTTTTATTGTTGTTGTTGTTGTTATTGTTGTTGGATTTACCATCATCATAACTAGATCTTTGTTGTGAATCCATCACCAAGGATCGTAATAATCGATTCTGTGTAACGAAAAAAAAAAAAAAGAGATTAAGGATTCCCCTCTTTCTCCTTATTCTATTATCTGTTTACTTACTTCTACTTCCAAGTCATGAATTTTACCATTTAAGGTATCTATTTGAGTATTGTTTTCTTCTTCCAAAGTAGCCAATCTCATTTCCAGATCTCGACATTGTTGGATCAAAGCAGTATGGGATGGATGAGGTAGAGGACTTGCTACAGGTGTAAATGGTGAATAAGGTGACATCAAATGATGATCTTGAGATGATTTCTGTCGAATCACAGGTGGTAATACTGTCCTTGATTGCTGTTGTTGTTGTTGTTGTTGCTGTGATGATGATGATGATGATGATGGTGGAGGTGGAGGTGGTAAAAGTTGTTGTTGTTGTTGTTGTTGTTGTTGTTGTTGTTGTTGTTGTTGTTGTTGTTGAGTTGGTGTTACTGCTGAGAGTGGATGTGCTGTATCAGGTGTAGGTAAACTTGTATCATGACAAATAATGGATGATATAGATGGTGATGTACAATAAGGAGAAGGACAAGAATCACTCCTAGAAATGGTAGAGGATGATTTTTTTATCATCATCGCTGTTGTTGTAACAGGAACGGTGACAGATGGAGAAGATGTAACAGTGGAGGATGTAGTATTGTGAACAGTTGAATTTGTTGTTGTAGGGGTCGATGTAGCAAGAGACCATTGTGTTGCAGGATCTGGGATATTGATTTGTGGAATAATGGGTCGACATGATCGAAATTTATGTTGTTGACCTCGAACGTTTGGTGATTTGATATTCCTTTTCTTTCGTTTGCAATAACCGTCATTGTTCAAAGTGTTGGATGGGGTATCATTGTTGTGAGTTTTATTTACTGCGGAATAGTCTGTATTGTTATTGGTATCAGAAGGATGTATATCTTTATCTGTAGGTGATGAGGCTGGTGGCGGTGTTTTTGATGTTCTTCTTGTAGGTGAATGTTGTTGTTGTTGTTGTTGTGATACATCACTATCACTCCATCTTCTTGCTGCACTTTCTGCCCTTTGATGACGATTAAGAGCATCCAAACGAGAAAATGATCTTGAACAATGTTTACAAACATATGGTTTTTCCCCTGTATGAAGTTTTTCATGTCTTTTCAAATCGTGAAGTCGTCGAAAATTTTGATTACATGTTGCACACTATATATAAAAAAAAAAAAAAAAATTTTGTTCGTCAGTGTGATCAGATTTTTATTTTATTTTATATTTATTTACTTTATAAGGTCGTATACTTGAATGAGTTGCCAAATGAGATTTTAGATTATGAGGTCGACTAAAAGTTTGTTCGCATTCATTACAAGCATAAGGTTTGACGATGGCGCCACTAGTAGGAGTTGTAGTTGTGGAGGAAGTAGTCATCATACCAGTAACAGAAGGTGCATTGGTAGTAACAGAAGTTGAAGAAGAAATATCTTGTTCAATAGGATGTTTCAGAGAGAAAGTTGTATAAGTTCCACCACTACTACTATACGGTTGAGAAGATTGTTTATCCATAGAAGACTGAACATCGGTCTTGGCGTTATTGGAAGAGTCAGCAGTTGTAGTACGGCGAATAGGAGAAGGTGACAAAAGTGGTAGTTTTGATATGGCTGAGTCGGTTGTTTCAAGGCTGGACCAGGAACGTTTCACAGGAGAAGGATTAGTAGTAGGTTCAACGTCATCAGAGTTATTTAATAATAAAGAAAGAGAAGAATGAGAAGGATGAGGGAGAGGAGATGGATTGGACATGAAGAAGAAGAAAAAAAGAAAAGAGAGGATCTAAACGTAAAAATGAAATGAAAAGTACATAAAAATAATAATGTAATAATAATAATAATAAAGAAAATAATAAATTTAATAATAAAGATAAAAAAAAAAAAAAAAAAAAAGAAAGAAAGGAAATAGTGCTGAGAAGGAAATTTGAGTTACAATATTCCATACCCACATGTTAGTGGGAGAGAAAAAAAAAGCTACACTCTATTTTTTTTTTTTGATTCTGGATTTCCCTTTTTTTGCTTTGAAAGCGCCTCAAAAAAAAAAAAAGAAACTATAATAAAACTAAACTTTCTTTTTTAACTGTGGCTTAGGGGTTCTTTCCCTATAAAAACAGTTGAATTCACTTTCCTTTATTGATTCATATCCTTTTATTCCTATTTTGAATAGTGGCGTTGATTGAATTCAATCTTTTGACCTAGTTTTCCCTTTCTTTTTCTTTTTTTTACCGTAATCGGGTCAATCATCGGTCTATTTCTTTCAAAAGGGAAAGAATAATCAAAATATTCTCTTTTTTTTTTTTATACATATTCCCTTCTCTTACTCTTTCTTTTAAAAAAAAAAAAAAAATGTTTTAATGCAACTTATTCAATGCTATTTCAAAACCGTCACAGTTAAAACTATTTTTTTTATTCGATGGACCGGCGCCGCATTTATCCATATACCGAAACGGCGTAGTTCATACCAAATGAATTTTTTTTTCTCCCCACTCTTTTTTTTTTTTTGTCTTGATAAGTCTCTTTCTTTTATTAAAATAACATTTGTTAACTTCTACTCTACTTCCATGCCTATATCTGGAGAAGTTGATAAGAACGAAACTCAAGTGGATCTTGTTTATGCAATTAACAAGTCTTTAGAAACTACTAGTTTGGATTCAACTATTAAACCAAAGAAAACTCTTCATACTGGTATGTCCTCAGCTTCTTGTCTTACTAATAAAGCTGGAGAAGTACGAGCAGAAGCAAAACGTATTGGTAAGGAAAATAATAATAATAATAATAATAAATTTTAAATTCATTTATATTAATAGGGAAAACGCGGGTCAAATGGGATAATCCAAAAAGTGTTATGATTATTACAAAACCCAAGGATAGTTCTCTCATTCCTAAGACTCGAGAACTGGCTCTTTGGTTAATAGAAACCCCTCGTTATGGACAATCAAGTGGTATTACTGTGTAAGTTGAAAAATAGAATATATTATTATTTATTTATTTTGGTTATTAATAATCCTATTACTATTTTTTAGATATGTGGATGAAAAATTACAATATTCGCTCAATTTTAAGTACAAAAAGGTGCTCAAGTATTATCCTAATGCAGCTGAAAAACTCAAGTTTTGGAATCCTGAATTATGTGCAACCAAACCTGAACTATTTGACTTTATCATCACGGTAAAATATATATATATATAATCAATAATTCATTAGTTTTAATATCTTTTTATTTTATTTTATTTTATTTTATTTTATTAGCTTGGTGGTGATGGTACAGTTTTATTCACTTCTTGGTTATTCCAAACCTATGTACCTCCTGTTATACCTTTTCATCTTGGTTCTCTTGGTTTTTTGACTCCTTTTGATTTTACTAAATATGACAAGTATCTATCAAGAGCAATGGAAAATGGTGTTAGGATCAATCTTCGTGGACGATTGACTTGCACAGTTTATCGTAGAGTCCCTCTTCATGATATCGATGCTAATGGTACTGATTGTATGGCTATCAAATTACGCAATATCAAACGGAATTCAAAAACTGGAAAAATTACGGTTGGTGGATGGTGCAAAAATAGCAACAATGATCATGATATCAAAAAGAAGAATCACTTCAATAAATTTGGTGAAATCGATGGTGGTATGGATGATATAGGATCACTTAGCAATAAGTCTGGTTTCGAAGATGATGACGATGATGATGATGATGATAACAAGGATGAAGACAATGGTTTCGAAGAACATCGACAAGTACCTTGCTTTACCACTGTGCCAAGAGAACAATACGAAGTCATCAACGAATTAGTGGTGGATCGTGGTCCAAGTCCTTATGTCAGTTTATTGGAACTATTTGGTGATAACAAACATTTGACTACAGTACAAGCAGATGGTTTGGCAATCTCTACTCCTACTGGAAGTACAGCTTATTCGGTAAAAATGTTTAAACAAAAAAAAAAAAAAAAAAAAAAAAAAAAAAAAAAAAGAGGGGGGAAGTGATATCTAAGGGACTATTTGTATCTAACTCAGTTTTTTTTTTTTGGCATTTTATCATAGTTATCTGCTGGTGGATCTCTGACGCATCCTGAAATCCATGCAATTCTGATTACTCCTATTTGTCCTCATACACTATCTTTCCGATCTACACTGGTACCAGATTCTATGGAATTACGTATTTGTGTCCCATATAATTCAAGAAATACTGCTTGGGCTGGTTTTGATGGCCGTGGTCGTGTTGAACTAAGACGTAAGTGAAAAAAAAAAAAAAAAGTTAATATAATGATTTGGATTCAAAAGGAAACTAATGTCATTTACCCCTATGTTATTAATCATGTAGAGGGAGATCATATCAAGGTGACAGCATCCAAATATCCTTTCCCTACAGTAAGTTGTTATCTCTATAAATACAAAATATGGAAAGAAACTAAACTTTTGATTGATGATTAGGTTTGCAAGGATGATCAAACAGCAGATTGGTTTGGTTCTGTACAAAACTGTTTACATTGGAATAAACGACCACGACAAAAATCATTCGCAGTAGTAGAATCCAACTCCAAGACACGATCAACATCAACGTCATCAACATCATCAGCTACAATTATCCACCATAGTAGAAGTGGTACCCCCAATCCCAAAGATACAACAATACCCACTAGATCTCATAGCTCAGTTACGTTATCTTCTTCAGCATCATCACATCGAACAGCTAATTCCCCTGGAGGTATATCATCTTCATCCTCTGAAACTGGACACGATGAAGTATTTGGCGTTTTTAGTGATATGGATCGACGATCTGGAATAGGACGACGTTATAGCGAAGCGGACTCAACTACTTATGGCTCACCTGAAGATGGGGAAGATGATGATAAAGATAGTGACACCAGTGGATTGGATACCGATGATGAAGAAAATGACGACAGTGATGACAGTCAACAGGCAAATTTGGAAATTGGTGGCGGTCAATTTACAAAAGGATTAAAAGGATGGACTGATGATGAAATCAGTAAAGGGCGTATCAAGGGTGCTATCGCAAAATTAGGCTCACCAGAAAAACTTTATTTTTGAACTGACTTTGTTAGGCTATCCCCCCTTCTCTCTTTTTCTTTTTTTTTTTTTTATCTCTTGTTTTTATTTATCTGTTATCTATTTATTTTATCTATCTCTTTCTTCTTCTTCTTCTTCTTCTTCTGTACTATAATCACGTTTTTGTTCATATACACAATAAAATATTTCCTCACCCTTTTTGATCCAATCTGATATTCATTTGGATCTTTATTTTGTATATATATTTTTTTTAATAAATGGATGATGAATATTGATTTTTGATTTGTATCGTGTCTTTACAAAATTAGTAATACTTAAAATGATGATCAAACACAGGTGAATCAACTCATATTAGGTATAATACTGTATAATTTCTATGATCCATTCTTCGATGTATTATTAAACGTTTTCGATGTTGAAATACTCCAACGGAAAATGCCAGAGTGTTTTTTTTTATTATTATTAAGTTTCAAAATATTAGGCAAAGCAGATGTGGAAAAAAAAAAAGAATAAGCTAAACTAAAAGATACAAATATTAAAAAAAAAAATAATCATAAAATTAGCTTTGCATGATTGATCTAGATAGTAAGAGCAGCAGCAGCGACAGATGCCAAACCCATGACCATAGCGTAACTGACGAAGTAGGAGTTGGCATCAGATGATGGTTTCTTGGCATCCTTCTTGACAGCAGGGATTTCTTCCTTGACTTTCTCGCCAGATTTATCAGGCATACCATTCGTAGGCTTGGGTCCAGAAGGTGGTAAGGAGATACCAGCATTGTTGCTGGGTGAAGCATTGGCACTAGATGAAGGACTGGCACTTTTGGGAGCATCCTTAGGCATGTCCTTAGGCATATCCTTGGGCATATCCTTGGGCGTATCCTTTTTCTTTCCATCATCCTTGGGAGCTTCGGCAGGAGGATAACGAGTTGTACCATCTTTGTTGGATGATGATGGTGATTTTTTTTTTAAAAAAAAAAAAAGGTAATGAGTATCTTGGTTTTTTTTTTTTTTTTGAGTGATTACCAGCTAATTTCAATGGAGTGGCAGTGCCTTTCCCTTCAAAATTGAAAGCACCAGAATAGGACCAGGTATTCGTATTAGCTTGACCTATACGAAGCCAATATTTTCCTGATTTGAAATCATTCAAAGGAACAATCTATTTAAAAAAAAAAAAAAAGATGAATCCTATTTTTGGTAAATGCTTTCCTTTTTTAGTGATCAGAGTCTTTACCTCGAATTGATTAGCACCACATTTGATGGGTGTGGCAGGATTGGTGACAGTAGCAACAATACTATTAATAAAAAAAAAAAAAAAGAGTGAATAAAAATGGAAACTGATTCATCATTTTGTTCATGTAAAAAGTCAGGTTCACTTACTTTGCATTTTGAGTGTCACCGTTTAACATTTGAATATCACAAGGTTTATCTGCATCTGCAGGTTCAGAGGTCCATTTGATGCTAGCTCTGTCACCAGCTTTCTACAAGATGCGAAAGAAAAAAAAAAAAAGAAGATAATGTGTTTAGTATTACAAATGATTGGATGATGTAAATACTTACCCATGTATTGGATTGAGCCCAAGGATCTTTGAACTAAAGTAAAGTAATAATAATCAAAGATGAATAAAAGCATGAACGAATATATAGTAACCAACTTACGATGACAGCGGCATTTGTATAACCCACAATAGATGCAATAGTAGTGAAGGCAAAAATGGATGACTTCATGATTAAGTTTTTGGATGTTTCCTTTTTGGATACAGTCGATTGCTTTTTTTTAAGTAAAAATATGACGGTAGAAATAAAAGGAAAAAGAAAAAGAAAAACGACTTTGGGAGAAAGAAAGAATCCTTTTATAGTTTTTTTTTTTTTTCTTTTACTTGTTATATGAATCAAAAACACGGTACTTTTTTTTTTTTTTTTGAGAGTGAAAGAAGAAAGGATACTATCTAGTTCGCCGACACATGAAGAAGAAAGGGGCGACACATAATAAAAAAGTAAAAGGTAAACAGGAACAAAAATAAAAGATAAAAGTCAGAAACATGACAAGGAAGATATAAAGGTCTATTCGGTGGATATTTCAAAAATGAAAAAGACCAAGCTTAAACTGAAACAAAAGGAACAAATAATGAAAGGAAAAGAAGGAAACGATTTCATTTAACAAATAAACAATATTAAAAAAAAAAACGATACATGGAGGGTTTGATAAAGTAAAAATATACTAATTTATTGATTTATGCACAAAAAAGAGGAAAACTAAGTATATAATGAATGCTATAATATAAAAAAAAATTGAAGGGTAAAGAAAACAGTAATACATATAATAATAATAAAAAAACAGACAGAATGAATAATAACGGTGGAAGGAGAAAAGAATGATGTAAAATATTATTGTAATGTGAATAAGAATGAGGATGTTCGAAAAAAAAGAGAAAAAAAATGAGATAATGTGGTTTCCTATTCTTCCATATCCATATTTTGCACCGTTTCTTGTTCGACCTTGGCAGCTTGATATCGTTTCTTTGCTTCGAGAGGGGCGAGTTCGATGTTTTGTTCCAATTGGCGAATGTCGTCTGCCTTTTCGATCTCCTTCTTTCCAGCCATACGGTTCTTGAAGAATGCACGTTCACGTTTAGATCGAATTTCTTGTACACGTTTCATAGCTTTGAGAGTGGTGGCCATAAGGTTACGATCGTAACGAACTGGTACATTACGACGTTTTTCGAATTCAAAGGTGGAATCCTATATTATTTTAAGTATATATGAGTATTTTTTTTTTAAAAAAAAACCATTTATCTTTTACTTACAATAACCATTTCCTTGCCACTTGCTTTACGGAAAGCCTTAGTCCAACGCACCTTTCTTGGATTACGCTTCATTTTGAAGTTTTTGTTGCATTTGGATCGACAGAACCGGAAGGTCTAAGTATGTTAAAAGATCATAAAAAGATATATAAGTTTTTGTTTATCAAAATTATCATATGTACTTTACCTTACTATCATTTCTCACAAACATGGTACCATGACCAGGATAACAAGGTCCTGAGCAAAAGTAACAACGAGAAATATGCATGCTGTAAAGTTAGTATAAAAAAAAAAAAAAAGAAAAGGGAAAAAAAAAAAAAAAAAAAGGAAGAGAAAACAGAAAAATCGAAATATATCAAGTGGCTTATTTTACATATATGTTGAACGCAAACTCCGTACTCTTTATAGCATACAATTGGATAAAATATAATAAAAAAAAAAAGAAAGGGGAATGATAATAAAATATCAATCATCATATATTATATACAATAACATAATATGTTCTTTATTATTTTGAAGTTGAGAAGGGAATAATAATAATAAAAAGAAACATAATAAATAAAAATAAAAATAAAAAAAAAAATAAAGTATTATAAGTACCGCAGTTGAGAAGATGAGAAATGCATTGGTTTCCATTCCAGTTTTTCACCCAAGATGGTCCTCCTTGTTGTCTTTTGTTGATTCCTTTCATATTGTTCCACCACTTTTTCACCAAGACATATAATATGTTGACCACGATAATATCGAAGAGCACCAATGTTTTGTAGAGTATGAAGGATATCTTGAGTTGTAATGGATGTTCGATGTGATATATCTTCAATCGTAATATCATCCGTTGCTGAAAGTAAAAATGCCACAATCGTTTCTGTCCAATAAGCACGATAAGACAATAGACCCAAATCCGATAATGGTTTTTCTGGTGAACCAGTACGGCCTTCAACCTTGGACAGTTCATAAGAAAATGCGATCAATAACTTGCCATAACCCATGCGTTGGTATTGAGGTAATGTCAGAATACATGCCACATTGTAATTTTCAGAAGATTCCTTTTCCTTGGAAAAATAACCAATCAAATGATATCCATAAGCATCCCTTTCTGTCATGCAATAAAATAAAAAAGGATCAACATCGTAATAAAGAGTCTTGTGATCTAGAAACAGTTTGGAAAGTAAACAGAGGTTTCGGCACCATGTTCGTTGTTTGCGTCCATCAATTTCGAAAAATGAGATGTCATTGTGTCGATAGATTTCGTTGCCTGGAGGATGATGTAACTGACAATGTAATCGATGTCGTTCCAATTGTCGTCGTGATGCATAATACGATAAACAGAATTCACAAATATACAATGTATCACAATAAGCATATTCCACAGGATAAGGTGAAAAATACCAAGTTTCCACTTCATGTTTGCCCATTTGAATTGAATTGAAATTCTTCACTCTTGCCACTTCCGATACACATTGTGTCATAGACCCAGACGTTCGTAGTTGTTCGATTTCTGTTTTTTTTGAAAAAGTTCTTGGAGGTGTAGACCCATCATCATGTTCTCGTTTCACAGTTCTATTTGTTGTTGATCCATCATCATCATCATCATCATCTTCCGCAAGTACAACTGTAGTTGGTGCTTCGTTGTCTCCATCCTGATCTGCATCCTTTGTATCATCAGTAGTTTCTTGTTCATCCCATTTCCGTTTTTGGCTCATGGTTGCAATATTGGTGATAGGTGTGCTTGGTTGACTAGAATCCAGTAAGGATGGAGACGAGCTTGAGGCTTGTTGCTGTGAGGTTGGAGTTGTTTCCTTCAAATTTCTTCCTTTTTTGTTGCCAGTTGTTTTCTTTTTGATGGTTGGGAAGGTGATGGGTCGAGTGAAGTCCAGTCTGGTGACAGATACCCATTCATCCAATCGTTTATTGAATTCCACATAATGCACATAGAACTCTAAGCCGCGAGAAGGAGTGGTGCGTTCCTGTAATATTTCTGCATTTCGATATTCTGATTCTGTTTGATTGTTGATGATATTGATCTTTTGGACAAACAGTTTGCAGTTGATAGGTTTGGCTAAAAACTGTTCCATCAATAACTTTTGTTCAGGATCCAAAGTTTGATTTGACGTCAAAGACATTGTAATGGAAGAATGATGCTGGTGATAATACTGCGGACGACGATTCGAGAGGTTACGTAATACAGGTTGTTGTTGTTGTTAAAAAAAAAAAAAAAAGGAACAAGGAAGAAAGAGAAAGAGAAATATTGAATCTCAGATTGGGTTTTTATCTTCATCCATTCCTGGTTTTACCTGTCCATTTACATAAATTAAAATAAAAATGGTCATCACCGCTCCAAACTTGGGCTGAACATAAATGAAATCAATCTTTTTTCAATTGGTTTAACGATACATTATACCTTACCTCGCAATTTATGGAGTAAATTAAAAAATAAAAGTCAATATTGTCATTTCTCATTCAATAATGATCATCATCCAATAAAATGACCACCATTAGATTCCTCTTAAAAAAGTAGCTAAATATCATCTAATACCATTTCATCACTTATCTTGCCATCTAATGTGCAATAAGCATCAAAAGATTTCATCGATTTTTCGAAAAATTGCCTGACGACCCCTCGACGATTCAGTTTTACAGCCAAAACTTGGCTGAGGAATTTGAAAATTTTGGCTGTAAAATCAAAAAAAAAAAATCAAAAAAAAAAGTGAGTGTACAGCTCTAATCACCATTCAAATCCCATTTTTAAGCTTATATCTATCATCATACCGTATAAGCATCATTAACAAAAAATGTATATACTACCTATGATTATTTCTTTTGTTAGTGGATCAAAAAGATAGTTTGTCGATAATGGGTAGAAAATCGCAGGAAAGTTCATTTCACTCTAAAAAAAAAATTAAAAAGAATTAAAAAAAAAAAAACCACAACCTCATTTTGAGATTTAGACCTCTCTAATCGTACCATAATACCGCTATTAATAAAACATGTGTCTATGTTTTTTTTTTTTATTAATGTATCATAGAAAAATGTCGTGTCTGCTTCTGAGTCTCAAGCCCTACTAAACTCTTAGTGAGACTGTCGTCTGAGAATGAGCAAATATGGTTACACGTTTAAAAAATCTTTCTTTTCTCTTTTTCCCTTTTTCTTTCTCTTTTTTTTTTTTTTTTTTTTTTTTTTTTTAATTGAGACTTGTTAATTTGGACATGCAAACTTTAACCTTTCTTATATTCTCTCTATTCATCGAACTGATATACTGTCTCCGGCTTCTCAGTCCGTCACCAGGTTCTCCTTATTCTCCAGATTCCAATGGCGTTATTATGTGGACTGATTCTGGAGAAGTAACTTCATTAAAATTGTCTCTTTGTCAAGGTATTCCCAACAATTATACTTTACTGTCGGTTCTCTTAAAAGACATTCCAGCCTCATCAACAACTGCATGGTTCCATCTACCTTCCAGTATGCCATCGAACGACATCTTTTTATTACTGACAGGGAATGATACACCAGCATCTACAGCAACTGTGTCTCTATATATCGAAAACCATTCTTCCTTCTCTTTCCCTTCTGGTTTCCCTTCTATATCTCTTCCTTCTGGTTTCCCTTCTGATTTATCTTCTATACCTTTTCCTTCTGGTTTCCCTGGTGGTACATCAACTTCTTCAACCTCCAATACAACTGAACAATACGATAATCAACAATCAACTTATACCAAGTTAGGAATAGGTGCAATCGTCGGTATTGTCATCGGTTCTATAGCTTTTATTTTCACTGTAAGGAATCAAAAAAAAAAAATAGGGATATGAATATTGAAATAAGGTTTTTGACATTGATCCATGGACACCTTCCTTTTTACTTTTTATAGTTGCTTATTACTATGATTCTTATGCATCGTCGCACAGTCCGAAGACGGAGAAAAGCTATACAAATGCTTCAAAAGGAAAATAAAACTGGCCCTCGGGTGCCACCGAAACATCAGCAACCTCAGCAACCAATGGAAATTAATCTCAACGTGGCTGTTCAACCATCTCAGGAACAACAATATCACACAGAATACAACTACAATTCATCACAGCAGTACGAACAACCATATCATTATACGCCACAAGCTGGACTTGTAACACCTCATCAACTGTATTCGGATTCAGTTACACCAATTGCTGCAATGGATGGTTCACCATTCGAAACTTATACCATGATTCCTGTACGTGACAATCAGCTCCATGAAACAGATTCACCATTAACAAACACTTCATCCATATCAGCATCTACTATAGTCGCATCAACGGTATCTCAAGAAAAACTTGTGCTCAAGCCCAATCAGGTCACATCAACAAAACCAGACACTCCGGACATCCACAACAAGCCAGACGATGCTACTTCAAATAACTCTCATTTCAATGCATATACTCAAAAGCCTCATAGAAAACAATGATACACAATAATATATAGTTTAATTTTTTTTTTTTTTTTTTTAGATAGAATCACTTGCCTTCACTATATTCATCATTATATTTGTCTTTTTTTTTTTTTTTAGATAGTGTCACTATATTCATCGTTCTATTTGTACTTTTTTTTAATATATATTTTATAATAAAAATCGCATTTTTACTTTTATTATTATTCTTATTGTCTAGATGATGTATAGTTTCCAATATGTCATACATCATGAATTCACATTATCCTATTTTAAAAATCAAATTGAAAATGTTTTCAAAAACGTAAGTAAAAAAAAAAAAAAAAACTTTATTTGGTAATCACAAAAAAAAAAAAAAAAAAAAAAAGAATTGGTATATACAAAACTAGTAAAATAAAAGAGGCAGATAATATATAAACAGATATATATAAAAAAATTCTAAAGTACCGATAAAGATAATGATCATTCACCGTGCTTCAATACACGAACAAATTCCCGATAGTTGAATTTTCCTTGATCATCTAATGCTGGTCCCTTGAACATGATATCAACCTGATGATATACAAATACGATAAGTGAATAAAGTCTACTTTTTTTTTCATTGATCCATTCATTTACCTCTTCATCTGTAAACCGATCACCCATTGTGGTCATACATTCCCGTAAATAATCAGCATCGATTGTTCCTGTACCATCATTGTCAAAAGCAGCAAAAGCACTTGTAATAGTTTGTTCTGGATCCGTTCCTGTCAATTTATCTGCCATCAATGTCAAAAATACTGTAAAGTTAATCGGTCCAGGTGCTTCACTAAGCATTTTTTCAATCAATTCATTCGATACAGGTTGTCCTATATAATATTTATATATTAGAAAAGAAAGAAGAATAAATGGGATAATAAAAATTTACCGATACGTTCAAAAGTGATTTGAAGATCTTTAGCATCAACAATATCATCACCTCCAGTATCCATAATCCTAAAGGCTTCTTTGAATTCCTTGATTTGTTGCTTGTCAAATACTGCAAATACATTGGAGTTTTGTCGAGGAGTTCTTTGTTTGCTTTTACGTGCAACCTGAATTCAATAAAGTATAAGAATTAGTATGACACCTTTTTTTTTTTTTTTTTTTACTTTCATATAATATATATATTACCTGAGTTGTCATTATATCAATTAAAAGGAAAAAAAAAATAACAATTAAGTAGGAATGAAAAAGAAAAAGAAAAGTAAAAAAAAAAAAAAGAAAGAAAGAAAAAAGAATAGGCAGGCGGCGGACAATAAAAGGAACCAGTTTTGGATGCATTCAAAACATCTCTACCTTTTATGGACATCATCACTCTAAGTAATCATCTCCTTTAGGTTGTTTTTTTTTTTTTTTTTTTTTGTTTCAAAATAATTAATTATACTTGATTTTCTCTATATAGATTCCTTTTATTTTGTTGATTATGAATGTAAAAGGAAGAAGAACATTTTCAAATCACTTTTACGAATGAACTATTTTATAATCGATCAATCATTATCCTAAAATATACATTAAATTTATCAAAAAAAGACGATAATAAAAGAGTTAGTCATTTTATTTTTTTTTTTAAAAAAAAACATGATAATAATTATATCTAAACTACAGTACAAATGATTTCCAGTAATACAGGTGAAAGGGGTTGTCCTTTTAATTTCGTTATTAAATTCGCACTTGTTGATATTCGCGTAATAACTAATCCAAGATCGAATCATACATGTTTATAATGGTCTTCCTTATTGTTACTACGAATTTCGGTATATCATCAAGGTAAATCAGCGTAAAACTTGTTCAAATAATCACTGAGTACAGTTGTTAGAAGATTGGTGAACTATTGGTGAAAAAGATAATACGACAAATTCAAACAATTCATTTTGAGTTTTCTTTTTTTTAATGTATCCATACTTGGTGACAGCTGCTTTTGAGTTCGATACATGATATATTGCATCTAATAATTGTTTCAGACATTTGTCGAGTCGTAGTAGAGAATGATTGTCGTGTTTTTTAATATTGATTGACTGCCACTTTACCTTCTTCGGATACCTATACAAGTTGATGATTAGACCTTTCATTTATTTTCACAGTTAATCACTAAAGGGGTTCAGTTACTCTTTTTTTTTTTTTTTTTTTTCAACTTGATCTAATTCATCCAGTTGTAGTTTGAAATTCCTTGAGTTACCTTGGTGACATTTAGTAGGCTGAAAAGATTGTTCAATTGTTGTGAGCAACATATACGAGTAGAAAGGTAATTTTGTCCTTAAAAAAAAAAAGTCTTGATATTCAGCTAATCTTCAGAATATATGTAAACAGAGAGTTCAAGTGAGCATAATATAAGAGATGTTAATGAATAATGAGTTCTATTTCAATGTAAAAAGTATTTCTTTTACTAAAGGAAATGACACAATAAGAAAAGTAATGAGATAAATATTATAAAATAATGCAAAGGAGAAAAAAAAAAAAAAAGAAGTAAAATAAAGTGATAAAAACAAAAAAAAAAAAGAAAAAGAAGATAAACAAATAGAAATTGGGCTCATCTGACTTTTTATTTCAACCACAATTTTTTTTTTTTAACATACTTTTGTTTTATCTACTTATTGTAGAACTGGAGCTCACTAATATCAAAGCACATTTCTAATACCAAAAAAAAAAATATCAAAGCACATCGATCACCATCAAACATAACACTCCCAGTTTATATAATATATTTGATGCTAACGGTGCTGATGCCCAGTACATATAGAAAAAAAAAATCATCATCATCATCAGCATTGCTCTCTATTTTTCATAATAACATATGATTGGATCGATTGAAGCTCAGATAATATAGAAGAAAATGACAAAAATGAATGCTCACTACAGGGGTCGAACCTGTGACCTTGGCGTTATTAGCACCACGCTCTAACCAACTGAGCTAAGCGAGCGAATATGCGCATAAAACCATTCTCTCCATTATAAATCACAAACTAATATTCGAACTCAGCCGTTTAGCTTTATAATTATCATACCAGTTCGGTAAAAATATCTGCCTTCTTGGCTCAGTTGGCAGAGCGTCTGCCTAGTAAGCAGAAGGTCGTGAGTTCGATTCTCACAGAAGGCAATATCATTTTTGCATCTCCTCTCTCCTTTTTCAGGTACCGTTTTTTTTTTGTGTTACGTGTTAAGTGCGTTGTTAAGTGATTTTTTGGTTGTTAGGTTCAAAAAAAAAAAAAAAAGTAATTCGGATGATTGTGTTAAGCGATTTTTTGGTTGTTAGGGCCAAAATTGAAAAAGTAATTCGGATGATTGAAAGATAATAAGTTAAATAGTGAGCATCAGTACTTGATTACGCAAGTACACGTATAAAGTATTGAGTAAAATAAAATAAAAAGTAAAGTATTGTATATCTTTCTTGATAGTATCAAAAAGATCATGAGCGTACTAACTTTCAAAGTCCGTACTTTTATTTTTTTTATTTTTTAGATATGCTATAATTTTTTTTTTTTATTTCTTTCCTTTCTTTATAACAATTTTAGTTATAGTATATCAGTTAGTAGTCTTTAGTAGTTATATTTTTATTTAATAAAACATTTTATTTTTATTCCAACTACTTTGTTACACGTCAATATAATTGATTCCATCTTACAATGTATTTTTTTTTTATTCTTTATTTGTGAATGCATTCTTTAGTTTTAATTTACGCATATGGTTACGAAATACGCTGATACGACAGGATCCAACATGGTATTAAAAAAAAAAAGTAAATAGGATGATTGATTGTTTAAAAGGTTTATAGTGAGTACTAGTACTTGATTACGCAAGCACACGTATAGGAAAGTAGATAAAATAAAAAAGAAAAATAAAGTAGTTTCAAAAAGAAAGGGATGAACGAATCAGAATGAATAATCCACAATACATGTTAAGTAGGGACCATAAGAGGTTTTTATTACAAAAAATATAATTGAAGGGAGACTTGAAAAGAAAAGAAAAAGGTGTGGTATTTATACTAAAATTTGATAAAACGAAAAGGTAATATAAAAAATATATATGTAGTGAGCACCAGTTTCCTTTTTTTTTTTTTTTTTTTTTTTTATAAAAAAGAAAGAGAATAGATATCTTGAATAAAATAATACTTTAAAGTTGAAAAATTCGTTCACATATGTGATATTCTTTTTTTTTTTTTTTTTTTTTAAAAAAAAAAAGAGTGGATGATCTTATTCTCCTCTATACATTAGTCATATCTTTATGATATGAGAAAAAAGTAAAATGGACAAAGGGATGAAAAAAAAAAGTTTGCATTTTAAAGTTGAGCTTTTCCCGCTTGAACAGGAAATATGTTTTCCCATAAGAAGATTTACTACAGGTAGAGTAAAAATATAATAGTGTATTTTAATGTGGGAGTTTTTTTTTTTTTTTCATGCACTTGGTGTACAGTATAAATATGGGGTACATTCTTTTTTTTTTTTTTTTATTATTTTTTATTATTATTATTATTATTATTATTGTTCCGAACTTTAAAAATATGGCAACTTATCCTATTTATCCTTTTCATAGTCTAGCACATTTTCTTTTATCAGGTCTAGATGATACCAATATTCATCATCCATTATATGTTGATTCTTTGACAGGTGCAACTATCACTGCTGGTCATTTCAAAAAGTTAGTTAATGGTTTGAATAGCGGGCTCCAAAAAATGGGATTTCGAAAAGGAGATTGCCTCAGTGTTTTTTCTTCAAATAATGTAAAACAACAAATTTTTTTTCTTTTTTCTCTTTCTTTCTTTCTTTCTTCTCATTATTATTTTTTTATAGATATATACAAACGCTATATACACGGGAACATTGGCTGCATGTAAGTGTTAAAAAACATCTTGAACATAACTAGTAGTACTAGTAGTAATTTGAGAATCTTTTTTTCTTTTCTTTTCTAGGTGGTGTTGTATCTCCTATCAATGTCACTTACACTGGTCAAGAACTTGAGTACCAATTATCTATTTCCAAACCAAAAATACTCATAGCTCATCCTGATCAATTAGATTTGGCTCTGGAATATGCGACAAAACTAGGCATACAACATGTTTACTCTATAGAACATGATCCTCGCCATCGTGTACCTTTTTGGGTGAATGCTTTGGTTATACACAATAGTGATACTCCTATGATTTCTATTCCTGAAGAAGCTCTACGACATACACCAGCATTTGCTTTATTCTCATCTGGAACAACTGGCAGAAGTAAATGTGTACACGTTAGGTAATGAGATATATATATATATATATAATAAAATATAATATATATGTTTTCAGTATATACATACTAACTCTTATTATTATTATTATTATTATTATTATTATTATTATTATTATTATTATAATTCAATATAGCCACTATCAATATATCTCCAATATGATTGAAGCCAAGAAAGCAAGAGAGGATCCAAATCAACCTAACGCTCTTGTTGGTGTTATAGGCCTAGGAGTGATGCCGATGTATCATGCTGCTGGATTATTTCGATCGTTACAATTACCTTTACTTATATTAGGTACCCTGGTGGTGGTGAAAAAATATTCTGTAGAAAATGTTTGTCAAGCCGTTGAAACTTACAAGATTAATCATTTTGCTGCTGTACCGCCTATGCTTCTACATATGTTGAACAGTCCGATTACTGAAAAATATGATCTGTCAAGTATAACTTCCTTCACAGTTGGTGCTGCTCCTATTTCTGGTAAAATAGTGGAAGGAATCGTTGCCAAGTATAAAGCTCCAGTGGTTCAAGTAATATAGGAAAGTCGATATACGTACATAATCTAATTTCTACCTTTTTTTTTCCTTCTTTTCTTTGTAGGGATATGGTCTTACTGAATGTGGGCCAATAATAACACAGTTTCCATTCAATTCACTTGACAAACCATCGTCCATTGGAGTACCTATACCATATACTCATGTACGGATCGTGGACGAAAATGGCAAAGGTAAGTTTAAAACTTTTTTTTTTTATCATGAAATGATATTAATACGATAATGATGAATTCTTATATGATGTAGATCTGGGTGTGGGGCAATGTGGCGAACTTATTGTTAAAGGACCTCAGCTGATGATGGGCTATTATGGAAATCCGACAGCAACCAAAGAAACGATTGATGAAGATGGGTATCTCCATACAGGTGATATTGCTCTATATGATGAAGATGGATACTACTATATTGTGGATCGTATCAAAGAGCTGATTAAATATAAAGGACTTCAGGTATGAGGAAATAAGATATAAAATATGATGTATTATATACTGACTCTCTTTGCCTATTTTATGAAGGTGGCACCAGTAGAATTGGAGTCTGTATTATCGGATTGTCCTTTCGTATTAGATTCTGGAGTGATCGGTATTTACAATGAACAACAAGCAACAGAACTACCAATGGCCTTCATAGTTCCTCGGGTACCCAAGGATGATTTATTGGGCAAGAAAATTATGGATTGGGTTAGCGATCGAGTTGCTCCGCATAAACGTTTGCGTGGAGGTGTTCTTTTCGTTGATGAAATACCAAGATCAGCAGCAGGAAAAATTCAAAGGAAACAACTCAAGACTTTATATCAACAAATGATGCCATTGACTCAAGCCAAATTGTGATTTCTCTTTTGTGGTTTTTTTTTATAGCTATTAGTTTAGACTAGTTTCCTTTTCTTTTTTTGTAGTTAGTTTTGGGCCTGAAAAAAAAAAAATCCCGGGTAGCGTGACGTTTCACCAATGAAAAATAAATTCTCTTTTTTTTTTTTTTTTTTTTTTTTTTTTGCCTCCCTTTTCTTTCTTTTCCTTCATTCTTCTATCCTTTTATCCTATAAACAATATGAAAAAGAAATATAAGACGAAGTTCCCAGTAGTAAGTGGTCAACAAAGTAAAAAAAAAAAAAAAAAAAAAAAGGGAAAAACGAATATCATGAAGATAGGATTGATTGAATTTACGGTAATTAACTTTTTTTTTCTTCTCTCTTTTCCTTTATATAGGCACGTATCAAAAAGATCATGCAACTTGATGAAGACGTTGGAAAAGTAGCACAGGCAACACCGATATTAATATGTAATATTTACAATGATAATATACAATAACACGACGATTCAAAAAGATACAAATTTGAACTCACCACTTTCTTTTGATTCACTTTATTAGCCAAGGCGTTGGAACTCTTCATGCAATCACTGATTGATCAAGCCTGTAGCGAAGCGCGACAACGAGGTGCCAAGCGATTAACTGTAGCTCATTTGTATGTCTTTTTTTTTTTTCTTTTTTTTGTTTCCTTTTTTTTTTTTTTTTTTTTTTTTTTTTTTTGTTTCTTCAGTATACTTACCGGATTTTTTTTTTTTTTTTTTGATAGGAAAAAGACTATCGACACAACTGAACAATTTGATTTTTTGAAGGATATTGTAGCTACTGTATCTGATCCTAGTGATACACCTATGGTTGATGAAAGGGAAGAAAAACCGGCAAAATCAAGGAAACCAAAATCATCAAGGATGAAGGAAGAAGAAGATTAGCGGTAGAGGAAATAGACATTCTTGTACGACAATTCCCAGCATCATTTTATACAATTCTTATTGATCACACCAATTCAAGTGCTGATGACGATATGTTGGATATTTTACATTTATATTAGGTTGTAGCATAGATATCTTCTCATTCCTTTTTCTCTTTTTATCATTATCATTTCATTCCCCCCTTTTACATCCCCCCGTTCTCACTTCATTTTTATTCAATAAACAAATGACGACTATCATTCATGATGAACAAACTCCTTTACTCAAAATTCCAACAGTGATTAAAAACGATAATAGAGATAGATATGGATTATGGATAGTTCGATTAGCACTTGTTTTATTGATAATCATTGTTTTCTCGATTCTTGCTAAGGTCCCCATTTCTGTATTCTCTCTTCATCCTCTTTTTATGATCTTATTTATAATTACAATGACTGAAGGTGAAATACAAAAAAAAAAACACTTAAAAAAAGCAATTTCTACAACAGATCTCTCCTTTTTTATTATTACATATAGGAATTGTCACTTTACAACTTACTCAAACTAAGCAAGAAAAACGTCAAGGTCTTGGACGACACGCTATCTTACAATTATCTGCTTTTTTTTCTGCCATCATTGGATTTTCCGCCATCTTTTACAATAAAGTACTCTTGAATAAGGATCATTTCATCTCGTAAGTGGTTATATTATTTCTTGCTTTTTGAAAGGATAACCAACTCACTTGGAATAATTCTTTCTGGTATTGATGACGGCTGATTCAAGAGGGCACGGCAAATTAGGCATCCTTGTTTTATCGTACCTATTACTTCAAGTAATATTTGGTATTTTTTGTGCATCTACTCCTCATAGATTAGCATTGCCTATAAAGAAGCTTTGGAAATATCATCGTATCACTGGGTACATATTTTTCATATTGGTATGGGTGACGGCTGTTTTCGGTATCCAAACAGATTATATGATTACCAATAGTTGGATCATCCCTTCTCGATACTTGTCTTCCAACTGGATTTTTCTCTTTGTAGTCATTGCCAATGTGGGTATTTTACTTCGCCTTCGATTTTATAAGTTGAAAGGTCAAGTTACCTTGGGAGATCATCCACCATCATCATCACCATCATCATCGTCATTGTAATAATAAAATCTTATCTTTTTTGTAACACGATGTACAGTATTTTTTAGATTTAGTTATCATGTTCCTAAATTCACATTACTATTTTTTGGAAGGGATGGACACTGCACTTCTACATCAAAGCGTATGATTAACTATCTAGTCCCTCTGATACCCGCCTTATGTATACTCTTATCTTTTTCCTATTCCTTTATCTTTATTGTTTATCTTTTTTTTTTTTTCGTTTGGTCACTCTGCTCAAAATGGATACTATCTTGCATGAAGAGCGTCATGTTAAGTATTCTCTTCCATTGAAACGGAAATCTGTGTCACATAATCACTTCCTGAAAAAAAAAAAAGGTCAAGATGGACTAATCTTCATGCAATTTGTGTGCACTTACAAAGTCCGTCTGAAGTTTCTGAAACAAAAATATCGTTTCTCCCCTATTTTTCTCTTCTTTCTTTTTCCACTCCTATTATTATCGTCTGATATTTCTCTCTCTCTCTCTCTCTTTTCTTTTTTTTTTTTATTATTCAAATCATTCTGGTCTGTAATGGGTCACAAACGAACCAAACAATTCAAGGATGAACCATCAACAAAAAAAAGCCTTTGTTAACAACTACCAATTCAATTGAAGTCAAACAAGTTCTTGTGGACAAGATAAAACGAAATATCACTTCTCAAGTCGCGCGTCATTCTGATCACACCAAACTGAAATCTGACCTACTCGACATAAAACGTTTACCAAGAGGCTAGCTGCAAAATATCAATAACAGTTGTGGGAAATCACCTGGATCATTTGCTTCAAAGTTCCATCTAAAATTTTCTTTCTTGGGCACATGGAAAGAAACAGTGCAACAATCGTTTGATAGTATTGTATCTAAGGTTATATCATCCAATTCATCCTCTTTACAGCAAGTATCATCATTTTTACAGCAAGCATCATCATCTTCACAGCACGCATCGTCATCTTCACAGCAAGCATCATCATTTTTACAACAAGCATCATCATCTTCGCTGCAGGCATCTACTCAAAGATCTTCATCCTCTACAAAACAAATAAAGAGAACAACGACACCAGGATATGGAGAAAAAAAGGCTGTAGCTTTAAAATCATCGAATATCAAGCAGGTATATCAGCATCACATTGAAATCAATACAAGCAGGAAAAAAAAATTGATGTTAATATATATTTTGTTTACCTTTTTAGGCTACAGAAGACCCGTTGAAGAATGGAAAGCATGTTGGAACCATACTGGAAATGCCATGCGTCAAAACGAGTGGAAATTGAAGAAGAAGGGTGATCAAGTGACCGCTAACCAACGTTGTGCTTATGAAGATCGAATCGCACATTTACGTGGAGTTATGGTAAGTCGTGGTTGTGTGCATACGTCTTTGCTTGTCTTTATCAACATTTAACTTGACGTTTACTTTTTTCCCCTTAGGACGCACTGAAGACAGATCGTATCAAACTGGAACAAGAAAAAAGTAGAAAAGAACGCAATCGATGAAACTCAGAAAAGGTAAAGATAATATCAAGTTGGTAAATGACTTCGTGTAGCATGTTGGAAATGCGTTGATGTGGTGATCTGATTTTTTTTTTTTTTAGGAACTCAATGATGATTTAGATTTATTTGCTATACATGATGATCTTGACGCTACAGGATATAAATTGGATGACTTGCAGCTACCATAAGCGAATAATGACGTCTCTGCTTGCAGAATTGTATCTTTTGGGAGGTTTCCTAGTACATATGCTTTTATCAGAACAAGACCAGCATCATTGATGAAACACAGTTGAAGGATTATATCAAGAGATTGGATCTATTAGACAACGAAATTCATACCAGGCAAATCATCTACTGTTATCTCAAGCTTTTCGCTGTTGGTGAGGACAAACCAAAAACGACTGAACATGATTATCTTTGGAAACGGGGTGTTGCGTCTTTTTTTTTACCAACAATTTTGTATGCGCTATTGTCCAATTGTATCACCGGCATCTACTTGTTCCTTGTCTCTTGGTGCGACGTCTTTCTATGAACTTTTTGGTAAGAAACTTGACATGGCCAAGAAGGGGATTACTAGCAATGCTTTATCACGCCACAAGAAAAACGATGTCTTTGATTGTTTGATTGATTTGGATGTTGTGGACTCCATCTGGAAGAAAAATGGTCTCGAATTCATATATCGCATGAATATTACACCTGCTAAGGACACCTGCTTGATTGGCGTTACAAATAAACCGAGATAACAGTCTTTATTCCTTTTTTTTTTTTTTTTTGGATAGATACTGATTATTACAATTACTATTTTATTTTATTTTATATGATCTCCTTTCCTCTCTTGGCTTTGGCTTGGATTATATATTTCTTTATATAGATATCTTTTGGTAAGGATGATGAAACACATATTTTTGATGATATATTTACTCATTTTATTCTTTTTCTTTTATACTTCATTTTGGTTGCGACATTTTCTATTACTTCTGGTATAACATTTTATTACTTTCATTCTGTGTACGGGGAGGTATCAAAAAACGTTCGAACGCCGCTAGAGATCGGAAAACTACGAAATTTCCCTCCTGTCTCTTTTTTTTTTTTCTTTTTCCTTTTCTTTTTTTTTTTTTCTTTTGCATCCTCTGATTCTTCTTCCTCTCTTTCTCTCCTTTAACACTTCTTCTTCTTTTTCATCATTACTCTCATATTTATATTATTAATCCTTCTGGGGAGAGCCTCAGTGGTAGGTGGATTATCGTTCCTTGGATTCCACAAACTTGCTCGAGATGAACAAGAAAAAACGATCAGACTCTCTTGGGAAAACAAATGGTATACTTTGGACTTTATGGATTTTTCAGGTGGACTTCAACAAGCTACAGTGAAGGATCTAAAGGAAAAGTGTAGAAAACTTACTAATGTACCTATTGCTACTATGAATTTGAAAGTATCTGGTGGTAAGTTTTTCTAACAAAAAGAAAAAGACATTTTCAGTTAATGAATTGATTCTTTTCTATTTCTTTTTATAGCTCATATCAAGGACGAAACTGCTACTCTCGAAAGCGTTGGTATTCATTCTTATTGTGTGGTGGTACTCAATGGAGAAGTAGTTGATGTAAGAATATATAAATTTGACTTATATAATATGGAAAGTTTATGATGTATTTCTTTCTTTATATACTTAGCAAAAGCAAGTAGAACAACAAACAATTTCTGGTAATCCTGAAGAATATGGATTAGTGAAACGAATCAACGATATTGTGGATGACCTTTCTACCAACTTTATATCGAAGATCGATGCCTATGAAGCTTTGGTGACAGAACAACAATTAGTATTCAACAAGCAGCAGAAACTAGATGATGATAGTAAAAAGAAGGTACAGGATCAAGGAATCTATTGTTCAGAACGACTTATGCAAGCTTTAATACGACTGGATGCGGTGGAATGTCCTATGGATTTTGATACAGCAAGGCAAAAACGAAAGGAAAGTGTACGATATACACAAAAACTATTAGATAGAGTAGATGGGGTACGTACTATAGCTAGATCCATATGTACACATTAGAACAACTATGCTGAAAATAAAAATAAAATTAAAATGAAATAAAAATAAAAAAAATTTACAAATTCCTCTTCTTCTTCTTTTCTATAATGTTTTTAATTCATACAAAACTATCTTCTCATTTATCATTTAAATTTGCACAATGTCGTTGTTTACCTCTGTCTTTCACGTCTGGTTTGACTACACGATATCAACAACGATCTTTACTGGCAACAACAAAAACTCCTTTGACAACCATACTAGATCAACCTCAACACAATGATATCAATATTTCAAGCCCATTACTTCGCGAATATCAACAAAGATGTATTACTGCTTGTCTAGAGAAGCTTAAAGCTGGTCAAAAGAGACAGGTGGTTTCTTTACCCGTAGGTAAACAAACAAACAATAAAAAAAACGAGACGTCTTTTTACTTTCAACTGACATTCATTTTCCTTTGTTCATTTAGGAAGTGGGAAAACGGCAAGTCAACAACACTAAAACATTATAATATTTTTTAGACTAAACTTCTTCTTTTGTTTAGGTAGTGATGGCCAACTTGATTCCTCGTGTTCCTAATCCAACAAAGATTGCCACCAAGACACTTGTCATTGCTCATAGAACAGAATTATTGGATCAAGCACAAAGACAAATACAACGGTTCAATCCCTATTTGGTAAGGGATAACTATAAAAAAAAAGACAACTATGACTGATCTTTTCTCCTTCTTCTTCTTCTTTCGCTTTATAGACTGTATCTGTCGAACAAGGTCGTAGAAAGGTTGATATTGAAACTACGGATGTGGTTGTAGCATCTGTGCAAACCCTTGGTAGAGCAGGTTCCAATAGATTAGATAATTATGATCCAGCTTTATTCAAAACTATCATTATCGATGAAGCTCATCATGCAGCTGCAAGTACATATACCCGAATTCTGGATCACTTTGGTGTTACTCATCCCGACTCTTCTATCTTCGTTTGGGGTTGTTCTGCTACAGTTCGACGACATGATGGTATTAGTTTATCCAATGCTTTTGGTGATATTGCATTTCATATGGATTTTATGGAAATGATTGAATCTGGATGGTATGCGGTTATTTTTTTTTTCTTTCTTTCTTTATTCCACTCACGCTCTTATGTATATATATTCCATATAGGCTATCCCCTTTGAAAATTACCACAGTAGAAACATCAGTAGATTTATCTCATGTCGGTATTCAACAATATGACTTCAAACAAAGTGAATTGTCTCAAGCTGTCAATGTGGATAAACGCAACGATATCATTGTAAGAAGCTGGTGCAAATATGCTCAAAATGAAACAAATGAACCTACTTATCGACTACGAAAAGCAACTTTGGTCTTTGCCGTGGATATAGCACATACAATGGCTTTATGTAATCACTTTCGAAAACATGGATATGAAGCAGAATACTTGACAAGCAAAACACCTACTATAACCCGTTATAATATTTTGGACCGATTTCGAAAAGGCGAATATCCTATATTAGTGAATTGTGGTATATTGACTGAAGGTACTGATATCCCGTCTATTGATTGTATTCTTATGGCAAGACCTACACGTTCAGCTGTCCTTTTTCAACAAATGTTTGGTCGTGGTATGCGATTATTTCCTAGCAAGTCTGATTGTTTAGTCATTGATTTTGTGGATAACTTTAAACGATCTGGTCTGGTGACATTTCCGACTCTGATGGGATTGGATCCAAAAACAGTGATCCAAGGTCAGTGATTTATAAAAATAAAAGTGATTGACATACTTATCTTTTTTTTTTTTTTTTTTATTCTTTATCTTAGATCAAGATGTATTAGCCCTGGAGAAAAAAGCTGCACAGGTTGAGTTACAGCAGATCAAGGATGAAATGACAGCTGTTGATGATACCAATGATACGACATCACCTGCAATACGATTGAAAATCACGGAATATGACGACTTGCAAGAATTCATGACAACAAGTTCTGGATTAGCCAAGAACATTCAACAGATCACTACCAATGCATGGGTAGCCATCGGCAATGATCAATATGCATTATCAGTATTAGGCAAGGGTTTAGTGACATTGACACGACAAAGCGACAATCATTGGACTTGTGCATTTCAACGTACAATATCAAAGATAAAATCTATGGATGATCATGACAATAGCGATAAAACAACAGGGAGCAAATGGATAGTTCGTCGTCGAGTAGAGGTACCTTTAGAAGCAGACAACATAATCTCAGCCATCCAAGGAGCAGATACATGGGTACGACATTCATTATTGAAAGGAAGTAATCCGAAGACTATTGCATCTAGTCGGTTTGCCTCTTACCGATCGGATGCCATGACGGACAAACAACGTGCCATTTTGAAACGATACAAGATAGATATCAAACAAACTCTCAACAAAGGACAAGCAATGGATCTGATCACTCGGCTCAAATTAGGACAAGGCAGGTTATGGCGTCAACAGTACGAAGCAAAACGTAAACATCAACAGTTTCAACAGCAACATTCTGTAGGATTATTATTACGACAACAAAATGGAAACAATTCCTTGAATCATACCAACAAGCATGATAGAACCTTGTAGTTTTTTTTTTTTTTTTTTTTTTTTTTTTTGTGTATTATTTTGTCTTCAAAAAAAAAAAATAGCTAGCATTTATACCTTTTACCTTTCCCTTCTTATCTCAATAAAATAGTGGTACTTTTCCATCTTCTTTTGATTCTCTCTCTTTTATCCCGCCTTTATTATAGCGATTTCTTTATATTCTTCTATAATAAAATCACTTTTACCTTTTTTACATTATCATGCATTTTCTATACTTCATCCTATTATTACAAGAAATCTTATCCAAAAAACAACAACGATCAATCATTATATATCATTATCTTCTTGCACACCAACCAAGAAATCTAGTCTATATTGTACACTAAAACAAATAAACAAATCTTCCACATACATCTTTGATTATAAAAAGAAAAGTTTCAAAAGAAAAAAGTGTTTATTGATTAAAAATACAAACAAAATAAGAGTCTATATGTCTACAGGAGAAAGAGGTCTAAACTATGTATATGTATACAGGGATGAGTAAAAAAAAAAAAAAAAAAAGGAGAGAAAAAGATCAAGGATGGTATAAGAATTGAGTGATATATACTAAAGATAACAAATACTGACGAAGAAGAGGAGTGGAGGTAAAAGGGGTGGTAGGTAAAGATCCAAAAATATACAAATGATAACGACGCCATAAAAGAGAATGGTGATGATCAAGGGTAGAGCGACCAAGGATGGACGCACAACGTTGGTGTAAAAGTAACCGTCCCACCACAAAAAGAGTCAACAGAACGCGGTACAACGGAGCGTGGCGCGATTGGTTTTGTTGTTGCTGTTTCGATGATAATGTAGTAGTAGTAGGTAAGTATGTACAATGGGTGTTATCAGCTAATGTTGTTGTTCTTGTTGTTGGTGATGATGTATTAAGAAGTTGGAAAGGAGATAACCATGATTGTACCATTTGTAATGATTTGGAAGTTGCACTAGTAAACATGTTGTTGGTATCTATGATGCCTTGGTGAGTAAGCTGTTCGTTCGTTGTTGAAAAATGGGATAAACCATTATCATTATCATCGTCTTCGTTTGAAAAAGTAGTTTCATATAGATCGTTCATATATGTCTGAGAAGAAGGTGTTGGATGATAATAATGGTGATGATGATGATGATAGATATGATAATTATGTTGTTCTAGATATGGCTTGGTGATTTTATTATTGGATATTAATGGCTGAAACGATGGAAAAGGCAAAGTGGTGGTAGTGGTGAACGTGTTGACTTCATTCATCAATTGATCCAAAGCTGTCTCGAGGTTACGTTGGCTGGTTCGATATCGAGATTGTTGTTCCAATGTCATTGCTATTATGGGTGTAGTTAAATGTTCGTTCACTTCGAGTTTATCGGATATCGTTGTAAACGTACGATTCAAGCTCGATTGTGCTTCCTGTAGTAGATTCTGTACGGTGGAATTCATTGAGATAAGTCTGTCATTGTCATGATGATTAAAAACGAAGTGTGATGTTGGGTTTGGATGTCTAAAAAAAAAAAAAAAGTTGTATGAAAAATGAGTAACACCTAATAAGAATGAGGAAGAGAATTTCACATACATTGTTTGAAGGGACCCTTGGTTTAAACCAGAGATCAGGACTTGATTGGTGCATTCAAGGCTATCATATATAAAGGAGAAAATATTAAAGTCAATTAAGCAGTAAAAGAAGAGAGAAAAAAAAAAGTCATCCCCCTCAAAAAAAAAAAAAAAAAAAAGGGAAGCCTTATGCAAATAATAATAATAATATATTTACCTAACTAACCTAGACTGAAAATCTTGCATCATCTGATAGGTATCTTGAATCACTTTTCGCATTTTAGAAACAGAATCATCTTCCTACAATTTTTTTTTTTTTTTTTTTGACAACAAATAATAATAAGATAAAAAAACTTTTGAATTTAATAAAATATTTCTAGTCATGCGATTTTATTATTTACCTCTTGTTGATAATCATCTGCTCTACGCGTATATGGTGGAGGAGGTGATAAAAAAGATTGACTTATGTTATTATTGGTTGAATACACATCCTGGTTTGATTTGGTCATACAAAAAAAAAAAAATAAAAAATAAAAAATAAAAGAAATAGATAAAAGAAAGAAGTTAAAAAAAAAAAGATGGTTCAATTTTTTTTTTTTTTATTTTATTTCGTTTTGTACATCCGCCATTGTGTCACATCCCCGCGGATTCCCAAATATCAAATAATGGATGTATGGATGGGACAAATGAATATATATACAAAGTTTATCTATCTAAATAATGCAATATGCTAACTAAGAGGGGAATCATTGTCGTTGGTAACCACCTTTATACCTTGGCCTTCTATTAGATTCTCCATATTCAATCACACCTTGAGAATGAGGTTTTGGAAGTTCTGAAGAATTGCCACGTGGAAAATCTGTTGAGATCACACCTGTACTTGTTGGATATATCCTTGATGATGATGATGATGATGATAATGCTTTCCAATTATTGTTACCAGATCCTCGTTCTTTGATTGATGATTGTTTATCTTTTTTTTCCTTTTTCTTTTTTGGATATTGACTATCATCACTATCGTCTGAGTAATGATGTTTCTTCGATATATTTCTTTCGTAATGTTGTCGAGAAGATTTGTTATGAGATGATTTCCCTGGTCGATGATGATCCCTGTTGACTGGTAAATGTCTAGCACTGAATACTGATGGTAAATCATGATAAAATGATAATGTAGGACATTCCTAATAAAATAGATTGTCAATATTTTTTTTTTTTTGCCAATAGTAGAGTACTTACATCACCATAATGTCCATCTTGTCCACAATGATAACAGTATCGAATAATTTGGACAGATTTTGTTGGAGTTTTTTTCGTAATATATACATGGACCAAGGTAGGACACCAATCAGAAGTATGAAGACGATCTCCACAATGACGACAAGAATCATGACACTTTTTATTCTCGCAATCCTAAAATCAAAGAGTATAATTTATCAATTTCTATTGTTAATAAATTACGTTGTACTTACAATAGCATTATGACCCCGTTGCTTGCATCGGCGACAAAAATTAATACCAGGACACCTTTGAGAGTTATGTCTCAAATTGCCACAATCTTCACACTAAACAAAGAGAATATAAATATGATTCTCTTTAAAAAAAAAAAAAAAGATACTTACGTATGGACAATTCCTAGCAATATGACCAACCGAAAAACATTTGTGACATCGCTTCTGTTCAAAAGACCCAGATCCTTGTTTATAGTTGTTGTCATTGAATTTTGATCGTCGTCGAAATTGTAATTGTTGTCGGTTTCGGATCTAGTGAGAACGATAATTAACATTGTTTAGTTAAAGTAACACTATCCATTCCTTAGCTAGTATGATCGCATTTTTTTCCTTCTTCTTCTATTTCTAATACCTGTTCATCAATGAGTTGTTGTAGTTCTTCATTCAACTCTTCTTCTTCTTCATCGGTATCAAGTGATTGATTGTTATCAAGGTTAAGATCAATATGTCGTGTTACTGGAGGAATTGTTTCCTGTTGTGTTTGTTTATCGTTCATACTCTTTTTATAGTATTCATCGTTACTACTGATACTACTATCGTCATCGTCACTTGAGGAATCCAATTGAGAACAACTACCTGAGTCCGCAGAATTTGTATGGGGTATGATTGAAGAAGAATTGGAAGAGAAGGAGGAGGGATAAACTGTTGGCTTGTCATTGGATGTTTGATCATTTGTTTGTTGTATTAGTTGCTGTGAAGATGGTGGTGCATTTGTATTTTTACTATTATCAGAGTTGGATCCAAAGTATACTGCACTCAATATAACATCCTCCAAATCGCTATCTATCTCGTCATCACTTCTTTATTTTTGACAACCAAAATAATAATAATGAGTGGATCGATTATCTTTATATTCTTTTATATTAATTACCTTGCTTGACGGTTTTCTTCTTCGTACTGTTGTATTAATGCTAGATCTTCGTCGTCGTCATACATGGTAAAGAACGGGAAGACCTCTACCTATCATTTTTTTTTTTCATTGTTCAAAAAATATTTTTGTCGTGACAGCGAGTGGAGAGATGTCCACGGAGATTGAAAATCACTATAGGCAAACTTTGTTAACGAAATACATTTCAGGTATCCTTTTTTTTTTTTTTTTTTTTTTTTTTACTTTTATATCTTTCTCTTTCTCTCACCTACAGTAGCACCATTCTAGTCATTCTGTTATTATTTATGTTCCTTTCCAGTTATTCTTCTTCTTTATCAACATATAGATATATGATTCATACAAGCGATGTAAATAAATTGAATGGTAGTTTTGAATTATTTATATTTAGGTGATGATTAGGATTCCTATTTATTATATTAAAAAATCTGATTTTGAGGGATAAGTGTATGTATGATGATCGAAAAACGTAGAACGGAAGCAGCCGTAAAAAAGGAAACCACCAGACAATTATTTTTTCTTTTCTCTTTTATTCGTTTGAGTATATAAGTGAAGGAAAGAAAAAAAGAAAGAAAGAGAGAATTCAATTGATGTCTGAAAAGAAGAAAAAAAAATAGAAGATGAGCATATGATTGATGGGAAAATAAAAATACATTGAAAGACGGTTCCTATGATGATTTGTGAGATGGTAATATTGACAACAGACTAGTATGATATGTGTAACACGTGAAATTTGCAGGAAGATTGTTTTTCCTAATATAGGAAAAGTTTGATCAGAGCGCTTTTTTTTTTTTTAAGGTTGTATTGAAATAAACAAAACTTGATGGACTTAAAATTGGAAATTTCTTTATTGTATATAAAAATAAAAAAAGAAAGGAGTAAATCAAAGTGAAAGGTATTTAGTGATATTCTCTAACTTATTCACTTTACGATGTAAGGCTCTTATTTGAACCAAGACGTTATCATGAGCAATACTAAGCTCTTTGTCTACTTGAATCAATTGCTCTTCGGTTGTCAAAGATTTGACCAAAAAGAAGGATTGCAATGATTTTACTACAATATCAATCAGGGTACAATCTGTTTGCAAGTAATTCAATTTGGTTTCCAATCGATCAATGGTGCGGATGATCATCATTTTACTGTCTTTTTTTTTGTGGATGATGAATACTGGTATTGTCTTTGGTGAGAGAAGATAAGGTCATGAAGATGATGTTTGATGTTCTTTTTTTTCTTAAATAGAAAACATATATAAAAAAAAAAAGGGACGAGTTAATGTATGAACCTGGTAGAGAAAAAGAGAAGAGAGAAAGAAAGAAAAAGAAAGGATTCGAACAAAGTGCCAAAAAGAAGATCATGCATTTTAATATGGTATCCTGTAAAATGGTCTGAATTTTTTTTCTTTTTGGCCATATACTATTGATCATCCGTAAACAAAAAAAAAAAAAATAATTTCCATTATATAAGAAATCATTGGCATTTTGTCCTAATGGAGCACTTCATCGTTTACCGAGAAAACGGTGACCATTCATTTGTGGACTGCCAAGGCCAATTGTTCCTGTCCATTGTGTAAGTTCCAAAAGAGGGGGTGCTTATGCTGTTGAAATTCCGCTTCACAGAGAAAATTTTCTAACACGCTCAACTTTTTTTTTCTTCTTCTTCTCCGTTTGTTTCTCATATTTTATCATTTTATCCATTGACTTGCACAATTTACTTATCTTATGAAACGATCTGCATACGAACGACAATTTACCGAAGATAAAGCAACACTAAGTCGACCGGATCCCGATGCCAAATTACGTCTCCAACGTGCTGACTCGAAACGATCGTCCAAAATTACAAAAAAGAAATCATTACCTCTAGTATTTATAGTGGTACGGTAACCGTGGAAAATAACGATAATTTTTTTTTTAACTTACATAAAATTGAATTTCTATACTCTTCTTCTCATTTGATTAGATGACACATATGAATATAGGTAAAACAATCAAAACGAAAAGAAAAAAAATAGTAGAAAATGACACTTACTGTTTTATTATTGTCATTAAATGCCATTGTTCTTTCTTTTTTGTGTAGGCATATCATTCTCCCCAAGCAAATTGCTCGTTATCTCCCTGATAAGAAATACAAGATCTTGTTACAAGAAAAGGAATATCGTGGACTAGATGTGAACATATCATTAGGATGGGCAACATTATATGACCCATAGTAAGTTTTGATAATATAACATTTCTATTCTTTGACTTAAACTTTTTCTATTCATAGAACCCGAATCCAATATCCTCTTGTTAAGACGCAGCTTTGAAGACGCAAAAAGAGTAAAGAAAAAAAAAAAGAATCATTTTCAAGTAAAGTCGTTTATTAATTGGCCTTTTCTTTTTTTTTTTTTTTTTTTTTTTTTTTTTGAAGGGCATGAAATTAGAAAATCATCATCCGCAGAATACTATACGCGTGCCGGGTTCAAACGAACTACTAACAGAATCAATAACGAAAAGTCAGAAGCAGTTCGAACAGTTGAAGCCGCCATTACAACAAATAGAACGACAAGAATGATTGGGATTATGGAGTACATCAACTCGACACTAGAAGCGTTGGAAGTATTAACAACACTCTATGGTCAAGAACATCTACAAGGTCTCAAGTTCCTAAATTATCAAGGCAGACAGATGATGGATGAAGAACTAGTAAAATATCTTTGTGAACGGGGGAAGAAAGTACAAAGCTCCTCTTGGTGCAGAAGAAAGATTGGCAAATCGTAGTTATGGTAACTATCAAAGAAGACGCAGAAGACCAAGAAGGATAAGCAGAACTAATAAATGTACAACCTCCTCCTACAATAAAAACAAGGTAAGTCTAGTTGATTGCAAATGAATGCGCAATATATATATATATATATATATATACTGACACTTATGTATTTTATTATTGATGCATATAGAAAGTGGAAGTAAACGCCAATTGACAACGATAATACCAAAGTTCCTGTAGAGTGATATTCGGGGATACAACTTTTGGGCGAAGCAAAAAAGGTGCAGGCGCTTTAGCAGATAAATGTCGACGTTGACTGCAAAAGGCGGACAAGGATGGTCGGCTTATACATATCAATATGGATGAATATTTCAACTTCGCAAGTTTGTTCCAAATGTGGGTATAGAATTCTTTCTCCAACGACGTGATCACCGGTCCTGGCGAAGAATCCAAGCGCATGTATGCAGTATTAATGTGTCGTCATTGCAATACTATGTGGCAGCACGATATCAACGCGTCAAGAAATATCCGGTCTCTTTTCTTCAACCTGGCCACTACTGGAAAAAGACCGGGTCACCTGGCTCGACCTCCTCCTTGATATGATGATTGATCCGTGTATCAAACACACGTCGATGTTTGCAGTTTTGTAAGTTAAAAAAAAAATGAATCTTTATGATGATTTATTTATATTAACCACTATTTTTTCCATTCATCCATATGTACATCCTCCATTGTCTCAATTTTTATTTCTCCACCATATAGTATTTGTTTGACAGAATTCATGCATCCTTTTGAACATTAAACAATTCTTCACAAGATATAGGAGAAGTATAAACTCTAATTGATATTATAATACAACTTTTAATAAAATCTTATTGATATGATAATACAACCTTTAATAAAAGATATTTATTGATGATGTTGATAATATATAAAACAATAATAAAAATAAAAATATTACATAGGATCAATTGATTTTTCCAACCATTCATTCCATTCTTCCCAATTCATTGATGATGGTATATTCCAGAAAGGATTGTTTTGGTCGTATTTGAATAGAACGTCGTCAAGTATATCAGTCGGTTGTTGTATTGGTGCAAATGATACTGCTGATATATTGTCTGATTGTGATTTTGTTGAGGATAGAGGAGATATTAGACTGTCATCATTATTCTCAAAAGTTTGGAATTTCGATAATGTAGATTTTTGGTCGTTCTTTTCTTTGGTAGGTGCTGTGAATCCAAATTGTTGAAGTGTATAGGCTTCTTGATAATACTGATCCTCATTTCCAGCGACTGTTAAAAAAAAAAAAAAGAAAACAGTTAGTGAAAGTTTGTTTCATAACCATCTATATTTACAAGAGGATGACTTCGTTTGTCGGTTTTGCCAATTTTGAATCAAGTTTGTATCCAGAAAAGAAGAAACAGATGGCGTAGTTGTTGATGTATGGAACGTTGATTGGTCAATCGTGTTCTCTTTATTTTGTGGTAGTGATTCAGATGATGATGATGTAGATGTTCGATTAATAACATTCACAAGAGGAGATAAACTAGTGTCTCGATTGGAAGGTGGTATATTATTGTTGTCGATGATGTTTCGTAGTAAAATGTTGAGTTTCTTTGCCGAACTTGACATATATTGTAGTTTATCCAGTAAATCCATTCCTCTATTCAAATCCAATTTGGCTGCTCTTGATATTTGTGTGTCTGTACTACGAGTGTTGTAAATATGAATCAAACAGCATTGCATCACTGGATATAAACTGAAAGAATAAGGACATAGTAAAAAGTCGTGAATCGAAAGTCCTGCTGCGATACGAATGCCTCTTGTTGCCGCGCTTGTACATATTTGGAAGGATGAGAAGGATGATTTTGAGATAGGTTTCCCTGTTGCACTAAATTGAATAAATGGTCGATGCAGTAGAATCAAAGCGCTAAAATAAAATAGTAGCATTGATGCTAAATCGAAAAGAAAAAAAAATAGTCTTGAGTGCTATGTATATATATATGTATATATTTCGGTTTACCAGTAACTGGAGTAAAGTATCCTGTATGTTCATCGAAATCTTCATTTCTAGATTGCCGTAGAGCTCTTGAGAATGAGAATCGCCATTCAGTCAATTCATGATCCAATCTTGTAACCAATCCATCCATGCTACCTTTAGACCAAGCATTCTGCATTTTTGGAGAATAAAGGCCTTGAATGATTCTTCCCAGTATTTCAGAAAGTTTGACAAATTGAATAAATAGTTGATAAATTTCGACAGTGCCATTTGTATCTTGAGGTTGGTAAGTTGCCGATGGAAATCGAGGACCAATAATATCAGTATCACCTTCATCTAATACTTCTTTCCAAGTAGCACTTGCATTTGGATAACCAACATCATTCTATAAATGCAAAAGGGTCAGTACTTCCTTTTACTCTAATACAAATATCGAATTTCATTGATTACATACTTCATCTTGTATACTTAATGGTTTTCCTTGTAGTGCAGATTGGAAGCGATCAGAAACATAAAGGGCCCACCAAAGTCGTTTTCTAGTTTCCTTTTCACTGTCAGATATATCCCAATCATCACAATTTCTATGAAGTCCAAGCATTTGGGCCAATCGAATTGCCTATCATCAAAGAATAACGAACAAAATAAACTGATTGTTTTTTCTCGCCCAATATACAAAAAAAAAAAAAAGAAGTACTTACAAATCCACCCATGAGCCAGCATGCAGATGACTTTGAATCAAGATTACCACGATGATTGTGTATCAATACAATAGCCTGAATCTTTGAAGATGTTGGATTGACCGTCCACCTTGAGACAATATCTACATTAAAACAGGGATTGAGATTAGTTCTAATCCTTTTTTTTTTTCCATAAAGTTACCTTGAGCTTGATTGAAGAAATGATCAGACCATCCCATAGGTACATCCCATATAGTATCTTTTGGTACTTTTTTTAGTCGATCTGGTTCAAGATATTCACATTCTACGAATCTTGCCGCTGCACCAAACATTGCATTTAATAGTTCACCAGATGGATAAGTTTCAGTTTGATCACGATACTGCTTCAAAAATTCTATCTTATTGATGACTGGTAAGATTGGATGTACATTAGCAAAGTAACTAGCAGTTTTATATTTACATATAATCAAAGCGAATAATTAGTAAAGTGATATATCTATTATTTATATAATTACTTACATTTTCAATAATCTAGTAGAAGTATGTTGATCTACGCCAGTAACATTGTATATATATCCATGAATACCAAGAGCATTAGGCGCCACATTATTCCATTCAAAATGAGGTATTTTGATACCAGATAGATTCTGTTCATTCACACCGTCAGCCACGAGTACAATCTTATCACCAAAACGCTTGATGCGATGTCCTTTCCATTTGCTATTGTCATCTAATTTGATTTTGCCAGAGAGGAACTGTAATTCTGCCATTTCACCCAAGTAGTATATACTGTCGTATGTTGTTCCTGGTGGCCACTGTCGAGATTGTAATGAATCCAGTCTTTGCATATGTTTTGAGAAAGCTGCGTAGGATTTGGACTGTTGTCGTTGATATTTCGTTTCCATAAACCTGTCATTATCATTGTCATTCATGCTATTTTGAATATCATTGGTTGATCTTACTAGTGGTGTAACCGTTTTCTTACTATTGATTTGTTGGTGATCGATAGATTTTTCTGACGCTTTCTTGTTCCTTATTCGCTGTGTCATAGATTCTATTGACCGTATTCGTTTTTCTAGATCGTTTGATTGCCTAAAATAAATAAAACTAGATCATTAAAATGAAGAATAAGAAGACACTCAACTTTTTACTCTTGTTCTAGAATTACCCTCGAGGTGGACCTCTTTTCTTTGACCTAAAAGTAAACAAAAAAAAAGGGGAATGGTTAGACCGATAAAACTACAAATAATGTGTACATCCTTTACTTACTCCTTCGTGAATATACACACTTCTTCATAGGCAATACAATTCAAACATGGTTGACCTGGTTGGAAATGGCACTTGACTTTTTTCTTACGGCATAAATCGCTATATAAAAGTTTCATCAGAAAGTCGTCAAGTTTACTATTTTGTTTTCCTTTCTATTCACTTACCAAGCACGAGTTCCCCGTTTTCTTTTCTTTGTTTCAATGTGTTCTTGAATCGTAGTAATAGAATCATTTTCATTCATAACGATGAATAGAAAAAAAAAAAAAGAGGCAAGAGTACATTCAAAAAAAGAAAAAAGAATAAGATTTTTTTTTTTATTTTCCGTCAAACGAATAAAAAAATCAAAAAAACTACAATACGACAATCTAAACAAATAACTAAATAATTTACAATCTACTCCATAACCATCCAGAGTACCAATTTGATTTCTTGGGAATCACCAATCTGGGTTCGATTTCGATTTGTTCAACAGAAGTAACAGGACCAACATCTTGGAGAGAAGCTTCAGTATGATCATTTTGATCTTTGAGTTCGATCACAGTAACAGTAATGTCATCACGATAACGGCGAGAGGGTTGACGGGTAAGACGTTTAGACATTTCTAAAGTTTCATCAGTCACAGGTACTCGTACGCCTATATTCTTGTACACAGCATCATAAAGAAGTGATTCACGTATCATATGTGTCGCAGGATTGGCTTCTTTGCTGTTTTTGGCGGAATCCCAGATACTAATAAGTTGAGCAGCCACTTGATCACCATCTTCACTTCGTACATTATCCCAGCTAAGTTCATCCCAAAGTCCATCCGTACCAATAATGATATATTTATCCCCTTTTTGAAGTTTGTGGTGAGATGTCAATGGTTTGGAAGATAAGTAAGGTGGCGTACGATAATTAACTACAATGCGATGATGGTATCTGGCAAAAGTACTGTAAGCTTCATAAGGAATAAATGGTAAAACTTTGATTTGATAATCGCGAGGAACCTTGTACATAATATCACCAAAGGCTACATAAAAAAATCAAAAATAAATGATTAAGTATTAAATATATATTTTTTTTTTAAAAAAACAAAAGTGGGCCTTACATCCACCAACAGCAATCAGTCCAAATATACGATTTCGTTTAATAATATCTTCTGCTTCATCAGGTGGATGTTGAGAAATCATATGTTCGCGCCATGCAGGATTAGCTGGAGATTCTTCTTCTACTAATCGTCGACCAGACCAGGTACCATCTTCTTCTTGGCGGACAACTAATTTATTTTAATAAAAAAAAAAAGAAGTTAATTCATATTGATAATAATGATGTTGGTTAAGAATAAATAAATAAATAAAAACTTACTGACAACACGAGAATCACCAGTATTAGCAGCATAAAGGTCATCACCATCCAAATAAATAGCACATGCACAAGAACCATGAATAGCTTCCTTGATGATCAAATCAGCAGCAGCAGGATTAGCATGTTTTCGGACGGCATCTTGGACATCTTTTTCAGTGAGGCGTTGAACATTTCTAGGGAAAAGATCGTAAAACCGTTGTTGAATATCTTGATCCAAATCTACAAATGCAGTACTAATAGCTTCTTCCACCGTTTCTTTTTCTGTTTTGGTTTCCAACTGACGAGCCACGTAACTAGGTAATTGTTTTCGAATCAATTTTGAACAAAGAGGTCCAATATGTCCTATTATATTATACATAAGAGAAAATTAGTTAAAACCATCTTATTAAAATATAATTTTTTTTTTTTTTTTTTTTTACCATCATATACACCAGCGTATAAACCATTGTTACCAATAAGATAAGTACTATAATGATCTTCTACCGGGTTATTGGAAGCAAGTTGACTTGTATAAACTGCACGGACGTGATTTAAATTAACCTTATTTGCAAACTGTTTAGCACGTAAGCGTGTATTAATTTCTTCAGGTGTTAACCACTTGAAAGGACGCGAGTCATTGTATGGTTGTTCTTGTATATTGTTGTCAAACGTATCATTTTGTTTTCTTGGTTGGTTTTGATAAATATAATATGTAGCACCTGATAAGCCTAAACTAACGGCAACAGTAGATATTGTACGGATAGGAACAGGCATAAAAGTAGAAAAGGGAAAGATAGGCAAAGGATATATTTATAAAAAAAAAAAAAGAGGGAAAGAAAAAAAAGAATGGCGAAAATTGTCTCAAAACAATTTCATTCACCGCATAACATAGTTATTGTAATATTTTTGTTTTTTTTACAAAACTAAGTTTGACAATATATTTAAAAAAAGAAAATCAAAAACGATGATACATTATATATAGATAATGGTCAACTGTGAGTCATTATTATAATGAACATTCTCCTTAACATTGTATTTGACTAGATTTGGTAAGTAATTTGGCGCATCTTATTGGTGGAGACAGCCTCAAGCGTAAAAAAAAAAAAAAAAGTTTTTAAGTGCCTATGTTTTGACACCTTTTTTTTTCTCTTTCCCTTTTTCTTTCTTATAAAACTTCCAGTTTAACAATATGACTGAATCTTGGTCTGCTAAAAAGGTTCGCTCTTCCTTTATCGAATTCTTTGAAAAGAATGGTCATACTTTTTATGCCTCTTCTCCTACGATTCCTCATGATGATCCTACTTTACTATTTGCCAACGCTGGTATGAATCAAGTAAGTTTACTCTCTGATAATGAAACCAATTGACTAGAAAACAAAATCGTATTGATTTACTTAACTTTTTTTTCAATTTTATTTTATCAATATTAATATTCTTAGTATAAACCTATCTTTTTGGGTACCGTTGATCCTTCTTCTCCTCTTTACAACTTGAAACGAGCCACCAACTCTCAAAAGTGTATTCGTGCAGGTAAAAGTCTTTAATCTACAGAGTTATTTATAAATACTAAAATATTCATGTTTATTATTGATTAACTAGGTGGTAAACATAATGATTTGGACGATGTTGGTAAAGATACCTATCATCATACCTTCTTTGAAATGTTGGGTAACTGGTCTTTTGGTGATTATTTCAAGGTACCTATTACATATTTCAGTTTATATTAAAAAAAAAAAAAAAAGAAAACAACATGCAATAACTTCAAATCTCTCTCTCTCTCTCTCTCTCTCTCTCTCTCTCTCTCTCTCTTTCTTTTCTTTTTTTTTTTTCTTCTTCTCTCACTATAGGCTGAAGCTACAAAATACGCTTGGGAATATTTGACCAAAGTATTAAAACTTCCTGAAGATCGTCTTTATGTCAGTTATTTTGGTGGGGATGACAAATTGGGACTTGAACCTGATCTTGAAGCTAAAAAGATTTGGATGGATCTTGGTGTAGAAGAAAAGCGTCTTTTACCTGGTGATTCTAAGGATAATTTCTGGGGTAAGTAAAACAAGGCATAATGGGTGAACAAAAGTTAGTAAACTAACGATTTGATTTATATATATATATATAGAAATGGGTGAAACTGGTCCATGCGGTCCTTGCTCCGAAATTCACTATGATCGTATTGGTGGTCGTGATGCTGCTCATCTTGTCAACATGGATGATCCTAATGTATTGGAAATCTGGAACGTTGTGTTTATTCAATTCAATCGTGAACAAGGTGGTAAACTCCGTCCTTTACCTAACAAACATATTGATACCGGTCTTGGTTTGGAACGTCTTGTTTCTATACTTCAAAACAAGTATTCTAACTATGATACTGATGTCTTTATGCCTCTCTTTGCCAGAATCAAGGAAATGACTGGTGCTCGTGATTATGCTGGCAAATTGGGTGAAGAAGATGCTGATGGTATTGATACTGCTTACCGCGTTGTGGCTGATCATATTCGTACCTTGACTTTTGCTATTACTGATGGTGGTGTTCCTAGTAATGAAGGCCGTGGTTATGTCTTGCGTCGTATCTTGCGTCGTGGTGCCCGTTATGTCCGCAAATACTTTAACGTTCCTATTGGAAACTTCTTCTCTTCTCTTGTGGATACTTTAGTTGAACAAATGGTAAAAGATTAATTATTAGCATACTTTTCATTGATGATGACCGACTAACTGACTTTTTTTTTTTTTTTTTTTTTTTTTTTTACCATTTAGGGTGAAGCTTTCCCTGAATTATTGAAAAAGGTCGAAGAAGTCAAATCTATCTTGGACGAAGAAGAAGTTGCTTTTGCCAAGACTTTGGATCGTGGTGAAAAATTATTCGAAAACTATCTTGCTGCTGCCAAAGAACGCGGTAGTAAGACACTTTCTGGAGCTGATGTCTGGCGTTTATATGATACTTATGGTTTTCCTGTGGATTTGACTCGGGTGATGGCTGAAGAAAATGGTATGTCCGTAGATGAAAAGGAATTCGAAGCCTCTCAAGAAGCTGCCAAAGAAGTCTCTCGTCGTGGTAAGGCTACTAATGCTCAAGAATCTGTCGCTTTGGATGTACATGATTTGGCTGAATTGGGCAAGAATGAACAAGTACCCAAGACTGATGATTCATTCAAATATAGTAAGTAAAATGTATCTCAACAAAAAAAAAAAAAAAAAGGGGGATCAATATGTGATTCAATTTGGGTTTTAATTTTTTATATCTATTTGTATATATTCTTCATAGGTGGTGGTAATGTTCAAGGTCTTATCAAAAGCATTTACTACCAGCATAAATTCCTCTCTGATACCAAGGATATCCCTGAAGGTGCTAATTTTGGTATTTTGACGGACAAGACTAATTTCTATGCTGAATCAGGTGGACAAGAATATGATACTGGTAGTATCATCTCTTTGGATGGAAATACTGAATTTGTGGTAGAAGATTGTCAAGTATATGGTGGTTATGTACTTCATGTGGGACATTTGAAATATGGTTCTTTCAAATATGATGATCAAGTTGAATTATCCTTTGATGATGTAAGCAATAATAATAATAAAAAAAAGAGAACGAAAAAAAAATAATGATGGATATAAAAAATGACATTGGACTAATGTTACTTTGTCCTTTTCTTTGAATCTAGTTACGTCGTTTCCCATTAAAAAACAACCATACTTCGACCCATATTTTGAACTTTGCTCTTCGTCAAGTATTAGGTGAATCTATTGATCAACGTGGTTCTCTTGTTGCCCCCGAAAAACTTCGATTTGATTTCTCTCACAAGGTATATGAAAATAAATGGATGATTTTCTTTTTCTTTCACTTACAATTTTTTTTATATATAGTCGGCTGTTACTCCCAAACAACTTGCTGAAGTGGAAAAGATCTGTAATGAATTTATCATCAAGAACTCACCAGTTTACTCCAAAGAAGTTCCATTACCCGTTGCCAAAGCTATTCATGGACTTCGTGCAGTCTTTGGTGAAACTTATCCTGACCCAGTACGTGTTGTATCTATTGGTTATGATGTGGATGAAGTAACTGCCGATGTGTCAAATCCTAAATGGGCTACTACTAGTGTTGAATTTTGTGGAGGTACTCATGTGACCAAGACAGGAGATATCAAGCTGTTTGCCATTCTTGAAGAAAGCGGTATTGCCAAGGGTATTCGCCGTATTATTGCTGTGACTGGAGAAGAAGCTCTTAAAGCTGACCGTGTTGCCAAAGAATTTGCTCAACGTTTAGACCAATTGGAAAAGATGACTGACAAGGCTCAAGTTGAAATTGAACTCAAGAACATGGCTCGAGATCTTGAAACATTAACAGTATCTGTGGTTGCTAAGGCTGAATTCCGTGAACGATATAACAAGAGAAAGAAGGCATTTGACGAATTGGAAAAGGCTCGACAAAAGGAACAAGCTTTGGAAGTGACGGAAGCTGTCAAGAAATACTTTGAAGAAAACGCTGATGCCAAGTATGTGGTTTTATCATTGAATGTAGGTAATAATAGCAAGGCTTTATTGGCTGCCATCACCTATGTCAAGTCAAATCTCAAGGATAAGGCTGTTTATCTCTTCTCATCTGATGCTACCTCTGGTCGTGTTGCACATAATTGTTTTGTTGGTAAAGTTCTCATCACTAATCATGGTCTCAAGGCTTCCGATTGGGCTGGCGTAGTTGCTGAAAAAGTGGGTGGGAAAAAGGGTGGCAAGGATGAATCTGCCCAAGGATCTGGTGATAATATTGCTGGTTTAGATGATGCTATCAAGGTGGCTGAAGAATTCGCAAAAATGAAGATTAGTGCTTAGGACTCTTTTTTTTTTTCAGCAAGTTGTGATCATATTAGCATAGTCTAGTCTTGTTATTATTATTATTATACTATTTTATTTTTATTATATATAGTTTATTGTATGTACTTTTTTTTTTTTTTTTTTAGATTGTGATTTTGGTTAGGTTTTTCATCTTATATGAATATGCTTCCACTGCATGATCGATGTTTGTTTGATTGATATGAATAAAATATACTTTTGGGTTTTTAACTATCTTTGGTTTTTTTTTTTTTTTTTTTTTTTTTTTTTTTTTTTTTTTTTTTTTAGGGACATTTCAATATACGTTTAAAGGTTAGGAAGGGATAGGATTCCAAAAAATCACTTTTGATATTATCGGTGCATCCACTCAAAACATAGTGTCTGTAATAAAGTAATCAATACATTGATCATTTGTACGAGAATCAGTATTCAAGGGTAGAGTATTTATTTATTTTTTTAATCATGAAGGTAAGCAGGAAAAGAGGAAAAGGTTGTACTAATAATACTGTTATCATTGATTAGTGATGGTGATGGAGAGGATGATAGTGATGATGCTGGTGATTTTGTTGTTGTTGCAGGTATAGTGATGTATGAATTTGACAAAGGTATCGAAGTTTGTAACGATAGTATGGTATCCGTTTGATCTTCCGTCTTGATAGGATTCATTATCGGATGATGATGATTATGCTGGGCATAGCTTTGCTATAGAAAAAGGGGGAAAAAAAAAGGAGATGAAATGGTCTGTACATACAATGTCACTCTTTTTTTTTTTTTTTTTTAATATTCTTTCATTTGTTTGATGATATTCTACTAGTATTACCATATATGAACTTTGACCATTACAAAACAATAGATTCGATTTCAAAGTATTGATTTCTTTCTGATATACTGTGATCATTGATCGCAAATGTTGATTCTGTGTTGATAGCATTTCATAGTTTGTTTCAAGATCTTGTATCCATTTTTTTTTCTTTTCTCTACATTTTAAAGCTAAAAGTATTTTCCCAAATAGAAAAAAGTTCAGCGGAATATCAATGTAGTTTGTTTTCTGTATTTTTTTTTTTTTTTTTAATTTCCCTATTTTTAATATATCTCGATCGATCCTTTTTTTTTTTTTTTATATATATATATTACCTGCGATTCGATTTCGTTTTAAAAAGTTTTTTCTTTGGTTCTCCGCATCAGCCTCTTCGAAAATGATGGTTCTTTTCCTGCCACCATGATTTACTTTTTTCGTTGTTTTTATTGTGGATGTCATATCGGATGAAGGTAATGATGATAATGGTGTTGGATCCAAATCATCGTGTTCCCTTTTTGTAAAACCATAATAAGATGTACTCATGTTGACCGTAGGAATCATTTCATCATTTGAAAAACCTAGTAAGAACGTACCTAATGTATACAAAGTGATGTCAGTTTAAATTGGGGTGTTATTTCTTCGGTGATGTTTGAAATTCTTCTCTCCATTTTTTTTTTTAATCATCCGATCCGTTACCGTTATAATCCATGTAGTGACAAAGTAGAATATAAAAGTGAGAGAACTAGATATAATGAATGAAAGAATAAAAAAAAAAAAAAAAGAACGGGAGGGAAAGCGAAAAAGATGGAAATCAAATATATGTATATTTGTAGAAAAGAATAGAATATCAGAAACAACCTTTAAACTTCCCTTTTTTGTTAAAGTTTTCGTTTCTCTTTTACAATGATTGTCCATGCGAAAAAAAAAAGTTAATTCTATCCCTAAAAAGGAATCCTGTTTCTAATACCCCTTCCCAAGCATCATTGCATACAAGTAAAATCGGACAGGGTCAATTGACATCGGCGATCTAAAACTTGTCCAACAAAAGATTTCATTTCTTTTGAATGTAATGTTCAAATGTGACATCCGAATCTACAATGTACCTACCATAAATCAATTTACGCATTAATCATCTACATATTGATCATCTACATATTGATCATCTACATATTGATCATCTAGTTATGGATCATCTAGTTATGGATCATCTAGTTATGGATCATCTAGTTATGGATCATCTAGCTATGAATCATCTAGTTATGGATCATCTAGCTATGAATCATCTAGTTATGAACCATCTACCTAATAATCCATCGCACTCTTTACATCCATCATTCGTCATTGATCAATCATTCACCATTGATCAATCATTCATTATCATCAAAGAAATAGACATCACCATCATCAAGTATAATCCATCACCAGTCCATCCATGAAAATAAATGGTCAATCATTACGTGATGACAGCACTTTTTTTTTTTTTTTTTTTTTTTTTTTTGGCCAAAAGGATTACCACATTGGGATCATTAAATTTTCCTTTCAGGATAAGCTTTCTTATAATTTCCGTTCGAAAAAAGACCTAAATGATTTATTTCCATATACATATAAACAGGTACTTTGGATGGGTTTTTATTGAAAAAAAAAGTGGAGATTTCTCTTTCTTATTCTTTTCTCCTACTTTTTGTTTTCTGTTTTTTTTTTTTTTATTTTTTTTTTTTTATTTCTAATTCAATAAAGCTTGCCATGTCCAGTATTCAATTACCAGGTATGAGATATGATCCATCGTCCAATGATGATGGTCTTTTATTAGATCAACAACAACAACAGCAACAAGATCACACAGCACATTCCATGATGGAAAAAGACGTGATGCGATTGCTGCCGCCTACTTGGAAAACGTCAAAGGATAATAATCATATTCCTAACAGTAATGGAGGGGGAACATTGTCAACCTCGGGATTTTATCCCGGGGCGGACTTTGGACAATCCTTTGATGGTTTTCGAGTTAGGCCTCATGTACATGCTTTTCAACCTGATCATCATCATGCACTTCAACAACCAGCCAATCATCATGCTTTTGTTTCCAATCCTTCTGCTACTACTTATCCATCTCCATTGTTTTATAATACCAACACTAATAATAATAATAATACTAATAATACTATAAATAATAATAATAATAATAATACAAACTTATACTATCAACAGTTACAAACACCTCCACCACCTACTCAACAACATAATCAAAGAGAAGCCATTTTGACGGAGGTTTTAAAGTCCCGGCCAATGCGTAAACGTAGACGACCTCCTCATTCATATGCATCTTTGATTGCTCAGGCCATTTTAACATCTCAAGATCAAAAAATGACTTTACGAGAAATATATGAATGGGTTCAAACAAGATATCCTCATTTGTATGAAGCGAATGAAACAGGATGGCAGGTAAAAAAAAAAAAAAAAAATTCAAAGACTTGATTTCCTATTTTGTATTATAAAAAAAAAAAAAATAAAAAGACGAGCCAATCGGAAGTTAATTCTTTTCCTTTTCTTTCTTTCTTTCTTTTTTTTTTTTTTTTTTTTTTTTTTTTATAGAATACTATACGACACAATTTATCTTTGAATCGATGTTTCCGAAAGATTCCTAGGACACAAGATAGTGGCAAGAAAGGAACAAAAGGTGGCTATTGGACAGTGGATGTCGATCAACTGAACAATACAAACTTTGGTCGTCAAATCTTGGACAGTGGGTTTTTGGGAAGCATAGAATATTGGCATCAAGAACAAGAACAACAACAACAACAACAATTACGACATGTCTTGGCTCCTTCTAACAGCACATCTTCTGTGAGTCATCTTTCCACAGCAAGTTCATCATCTTCAAGTGCCAGTTTGAATAGTACCAATAGTCTTGTCAATAACAATAATAATCAACAAACCATGAATCAAGGACAACAAAGTGTAGAGGAAATCGATTTCAATACCCTAGTACCTTTTTATTCTACTCAACAACAACAACAACAACAACAAACAAGACATTATACCACAGATATTTTGGATACTGAACGAGCAGGTGGATTTTATGCGACAGCATCAGCAACAACAACAACAACAACAACGACAAGTGCTACACCATCACGTATGAAACATTCTTATGATAGCAACAATAACAATAATAGTAATGGAATAAACGTCAATCATGAATCTAGTATCACTTCAACAAGCTCCAAAACAAGTTCTGTACGTGGCTCAACGTCACCTGGTTCACCCGAAACTGACAATATGAGCACTCCCACTTTTCAATCTCTTACTCATTTTCATCAAAGGCAGCAATTGCAACAACAACAGCAGCAACAGCAACAACAACAACAACAACAGCAACAACAGCAGCATCAACAACAACAGCAACAGCATAACAATAAGATTGATTTGGATCCCCTATTGAATCCTTCCTTGATGCGTGTCAACAATATCCTCAATTAGATTTAGTTTCCTTTTTTTAATTATCTCTATCATCTCCTTTTATTCTTTTGATTCTTTGTTTTAGTATCATTGCATCTGTACCCAGTCTTTTTTTTTTTTTTTTATATACTTGAATAAAATGTGAAGCGCATTTATTTTTATATATATATATATATTAGAGAAAATGGATGGTGTAATTCTTTTGAAAAAAAAACAGTAGTATATCTTATAATTTGGTCATTATATTGAGATGATAAATAAGGCAGGACTGGGTAAAGTCGATTTCGATTGTACTTGAGTCTGATTGAGTAGATTCACTTCAGGGTTTTTTTTTTTTTTTTGCATTTCTAGGTCACTTCTTCCAAAAAAAGATCAGGAAGCGACTTGGCCAATCAGATTGAAGAACTATTCACAAATTCCGTCGCAACAGCAACTTTTTTATCACCTTTTTTTTTTTTTTTTTTTTATTCTTTCTTCGGCTTCCCTCCATTCTTCCTTCTCTTTTCTCTCTCTCTCTTTTTTTTTTTTTTCTATTTTTAAATACAATGTTATCATCATGATTGTCCATCTTTTACCTTTATTTTTATTGTTTTGGATATGGAATTTGCAAAATACTGTGACAGCAATCACTCGACAATACTATATTACAGCAGAAGAAGTGGACTGGGATTATGCACCTCAACAATGGGACAATCTTCGTGATCAACCTTTGAATCAATCGTTTATGTCTGATCTTTACACAGCTCGCAATGCTACCAGATTGGGAACTGTTTATCGCAAAGCAGTCTATCGTCAATATACCGATGCCTCTTTCTCTATTCCTATAGCTCATGATCCTGCTCTTGGTTTCCTTGGTCCTATTATCAAAGCAGAAGGTAAAAAAGAAAAAAAAAACTATTCTTTTTCTTTTCTATATAATATATAAAACATCACGTTGAATGATTAATTCTTTTAATATATATATATATATATATTAGCTGGGGATCGTATTCAAGTAGAATTCTTTAACCGTGCAAGTCAACCTTGTAGTCTCCATCCTCATACGATCAAGGCAACAAATGGATCTCTTCCAGGTAGGTCGGTACAACCAAATCAAGGCTATCACTATGTTTGGGACATTCCTGCGGATCTAGTGTTTCCTTCCAATCAATCTTCAATATTGTGGGTATATGTATCAAAGGCAAATCCGTTGGTAGATCTGAACGCTGGTTTGGTGGGACCCATTGTAGTATATGCACCTGGACATCTTGTAAAGGCATCGGCTAATAGCATGGTTGCTTCATTACCTGGAGTACAAGAAGTATTTACTATGATGATGACAACGGATGAAGGATTATCAAATTACCTACCATACTCGGCTCAACATTATAATAACAACATTAACAGCAATGACTTGGAACAACTGATGCGGACGGATGATCTGTTTTTGGAATCCAATCGAATGTATCATATCAATGGCTATATCTTGAACAATAATGCGGATCTCCGGGTATTCTATGGACGACCAGTACGATGGTATATTTTGGCATTTGGGTTGGAGGACGATGATGTACATACTGCTCATTGGCATGGAGCTACTTTATTGTATCATGGTCATCGTGTCGACGTGGTGGATCTCATGCCTGTCAGTTTTGAAGTACTGGATATGATGCCTGACAATGAAGGTCAATGGTTATTCCACTGTCATGTGGCTTCGCACTTTGAGGCTGGAATGACTGCATTTTATCAAGTCGAGAAATTGGAATATACTGGTGAAGAAGGTTGGGATGGTTGATGAACTGGAAACGTGGTTGTCTTTTTGGATTCTTTACTTTGTAGATATTCTCCTCCTCCTTTTTTTTTTTTTTTTTATTTACCCTTCGTTTGTATCAGGATCTCCATCTTATATACACATATAGATATTGTTTATCATCTCATTTTTAATTGAACAATAAATCATTTTGTTGCCCATCTAGAAACAACAAAAAAAAAAAAAAATGAATAAATAAATTATATGGACGTTTATTTTGGTTGGCCTATTGTAGAGAACTCATTTTGGCGGTTAATATTGAAAGAAGATTTGATTGATGTTATTAATTTATGTGAAAGATTGACTGTGAAAGAATGACGGATGATGATTGATCTCTAGAAAGATTTCGTATTATGTATTCAAGAGTGTTCCTATGATGATAACTATAGATGATGATTGAGAGTAACCACAATAATGACCAGCTGTGGGGAGGAAAAAAAAAATGATATGTAATGCGCCTATCCCATCCATGTCTGGTTTTGCATATCCATTCATCAGAAAACTTTACTATGACGTCTAGGGGACTCCTATACAATTTCTAGCCTAGATATGCATTCTAGGACCTCTAGGACCCCCCCCCCTAAATAGCTAGGCCTAGAAATAATAAAAATATTTGACTTCAATAAATCTATGACAAAAATATACTAAATCTAGGTAGGACACTATTACGGTTGAAATATAGGTATGGTCGACCTCCAGAGCAAGGAATTTCATTGATCAGTACAAATATACTATTGAAATCATAATTTTATTTCATCACTACAAATATTCTATACTACATAACTATACTACATAACTATAATAAGTAACTACACTATAATCGATAATATCCATGAACACACGACCAGAATCACAACTAATGCCATCACCAGGACAACGATCATGACTTGCACTTTGGGTAGGACTATTTTATTTGATACAGACACTTCAATTGGATAACAGAGCCATTCCAACGTAGAAGGCATCCGACCTTGGTTTTGTTGTATGGTTTACAATCTACAGATGAAATTAACAAAGTGCATAGTAATCTATCAATGCTCTCTTTTCTTTTTCTTTCTTTTTTTTTTCTTTTTCCATATAAATGTTACCTTGGCTATATCATTGAATGTTTGCATCATCTTTATTGTATAGACGATAATCTAGCAAGCTACAGATAAAATCAATAAAATGAGTAGTAATCCATCAATGTTTATTTCTTTTTCTTTTTCTATGTACAAGTTACCTTGGCTATATCATTGGATGTTTGTATCACCTTCATTATATAGACGATAATCTAGCAAACTACAAATAAAATCAACAAAATGAGTAGTAATCCATCAATGTTTATTTCTTTTTCTTTTCTTTTTTTCTATGTACAAGCTACCTTGGCTGCACCATTGAGCGTTTTGTACCACCAGTAAACCCAATGTCATCACAACAGTTAGCTCAGAGAGAAACAAAGGCTTGCCAAATGCAGATATCAGACAATTTCAGATCATCAAGAAAGATAGTTGTATCGTCTTACGTATAGCGCTCCACTATCAGTCATTGATATGATCCTCAATGATCTTTCCAAACCAAATACCGCAAATGTCAGGACTTAACAAGGACTCCAGGAAGAAACAACACGATCAACAGACAATAACTGAATTTCCTACGTGTTGCATTTTGCCCTCCACCTACTTGAGCACAAAATTCAGTCACTAGATTCATAAACGACTCTAGAGACTGATCATCCTCGACCAAGTCCATTGCCTGTAAACAAACAAAGATCAATACACCATGATCTTCGTCTGACCAAAAGCTAAGTATAAACTAATGATGACCATCCGACATTTGACTGTATAGACCACTATTCTGATACCTAACAGACAACAAAGAATCAACAAAATGAGTAGTAATCCGTCGATGTTATTCATTTTTTTCTTCTTTTACATATACATATTACCTTGGGTCATGCGCCAGTGTCAATGTATCAATAACAATACAATAAAAAGAAGGATCTAAAAAAAAAAGAAAGAAGCAAGTGATTGTATGTAATATCGGTTGATCCTCTTTTTTTTTTTTTGTACAACTTACTAGTTCGGCTCTACAGACGACAATCTTAATATCTACAGATACAAAAAGCAACAGAGAGAAAGAGTCCAACCAAATAGCAAAGAGATATTGAAGAGAACATCACCACAATGAACGACAGATGGGAGAGAGAGAGATAGAGTCCGAACAAGTAGAAAAGAAATTTTGAAATATCATAAGGAAGACTAACCAAGCAGTAAAAAGGACCTTCAAAAGTACTTGTGCATAATTGAATTGCATTGGCTGTGCAATGGAATCCGAAGAAAGAGAGAGTCCAACCAAGAAGAGGTCTTGAAATTGTAGACACTAGAATGAATTAACTATAAAACAAGTAACTAATTGTATTTTATACTATTTTTTATTTTATTATTATTATTTTATTTATTTTTTTAAATTGACAATAATAAAATAAGAATCCATTACTTGTCATTGTATTTTATATGTTACCTATCATGAGCCAATATAGAGACACGAACAAAGTGCGCAGGAGTAAAAAAAAAAAAAAAAAAGGTGTAGAGAAAAGGAAAGAGAAGGTAGAAAAAGAAAATTGTTAGGAAACGAAATAAATAAAAATGCAACGAAAAGTCCGACTAAGTAAAGGCAATGTGCCAAAGTAATATATAATAGAGAGAAAGAATATGTTGTAATGTACTAATGAGAATAAAGTATTTACAAAGAAGTAAGGTTAGTTTTTAATATTAAAGAAAAAGTGATAAAAAATATATGAAAAAGAGAACGACTTCATAATATATTTCTTTTTTTCATATCATTTAATTTATTTAAGGAACACATGCACACAAACAGTTGTTTAAAAGGAAATGATAGATAACATTAGAGAAAAGTGATGATTGTAAATAGTGACAATGAATATAATTTTATTAAACAAAAATAATGTATATGTGTATAATTGATATACTAAGTATGATATTAAAAAGAATCACCAACGCTTTAAGCCAGAATAAGATAAAAAGATCAAGAAGATATCTCTAATTGATTGTAAGTCGAATCCAATTGAATCCTATAATACATCCTGTTCATCCATTTCGCTGATCCAGACGGATAGCCACTTCTCGTAGTATCCCATTGACATGAAACTATAATGATCAATCTTCGTGTATCTAGATTTCTTTCTTTCTGTCAGACGTATATTCAGTAATAGTCATTATCCAGGGTACCAAGTAAGAAGGATGAGAAGAAGAAGAAAGAACGATAATCCTAGATAGACAGATGTTGTAGTAAAAAACATCAAGGTCGAAAGAACGTGTATAAAAGAAAAAAGAAGAAAAGTGAAGTTAGAAATAAGAAGAGGAAAAGAACTTGTTTTTGAAACTTACAACTAATAAGAGTGAATGTCTGTAAAAGCACATAGAGAAAAGGATATAGCAAAGAGGTTGGAATGATTTATGTATAAAAAGAAGAAAAGGTTAGAAAAAAAAACAGTATCATTATCTTTTTTTTTGTTTGTCTTACTTCAATCGTCATATTTGTCTCTAAAAAAAGAGATCAATATCATATAACGTTGATGGCATAATGAAATGGATTTACCTTATTAAACATAAGTAATACAGCATATAAGAGGTTAAAGGTACTTGTGTTCATTTGTTTTAACTAAAAGGTATAAACATACTACAAAAAAGAAGGATTCAGTCAGTTCATGAATACAATGAATATATGTATAAACAATCGTTTATTATTATTTCCATACCTTACTCTGATTTGTCTTAAAAGGTAAACGTATAACAGAAAGAAAAAAAGAAGAACAATAATGTGATAAAAATAAAAATAAGAAGAAGAAGAAGAAGAAGAAGAAGAAGAGTAAAAAATAAACAAACGTCCTTTTTTTATTTGGCAATGCATAATTTTCGCTCAGCGAGCCTGTGGGCAAAATATGCTCCTTCCAAATTAGGAATTCTACATAGAAGTCCCAATATTTTATTCAACTCTACATAGAAACCCTAAATTCTACCTAGAAAACCAATTTTTATTCAACTCTATATAGAAGTCCTAAATTCTGCCTATTTGACCTAATAATTATGTTTATTACAAAAAAAAAGGTAAATCTACCCATTATATGCTTTCTAGCCTAGATAGGAGAAAAGCGATCTGTGATGTTCAATTGATCTCTTCGTATACTCACCTATTCATATTCTATTCACATAAAGAAATTTATAGAAAAAAAAATATGGCTTTGTTGAGATTGAGAAAGAAGACAAATAATCAAATATGTTTTATTTTAACAAAACGAGATAATTCATATGATAATAAAAAAAAAAAAAGGTACTACAACATAATAAATATATAATGGGGAGGGAGAATAGAAGAAGTTGATATATATAAATAAAAGATGGACAAGGTATCAATAAACAAAAATAAATAAATAAGAGGAAGAAGGATATGTAAATCTACCTAGCTGCTAAGACATATATATTATCATTGGATCGTAAAACCAAAGAAGGAACAGGATTGGCATAAACAAAAGGTAATTCGTTACCCATATCTTCATCAGGAGCTCTAAACAAACCAACGGCTAGAATACCATGATCCAACAAGAGTCCATCGAATAAACTGGCAAACGTCATTCCCACATAGGCATCTGGCATCGGTATGGATGTCAAATGAGGAGCATGCATCGATGCCGTAGAGAGAGTCGAAATATCTTCTGTGATTGCATCCCCTTGATAAGCTGGTCCCGGCATGCCACAAAGTGCTTTGATGATGGATACAATATCTGGTTTGTAATATGTTTGGCTCAACAATACGTTACTGATCAAGCTGTCCACCACCACTTCCCCTGCTGCATATGCTGGCGTATAGAATACATCAATTTCTTCTGCCACATCTTTACCTTGAAGTAATTGCATAAAACGAATATTGGATTTTTCATCTATTTGTCCACACAAATATATATATATATATATTTAATTAGTAACTTTTCTTTCTCTTGTTTTATCTAATATCATTGTTCTAATTTGACTTACTTAGGTTGACGATACGGAAAGTCTCCGGATGTTGCTCGGGCATAAGTAGATCCATCAAATGGCTTGTCATGCTATTTTATTCATTTTGAATTAGTATCATATCGATTCAGTTTTTGTTATTTTGACTTACATCGCCGCACTATCAGCACTTTTTTCAGAAGTTTCAGAAGATTCCTTTTCACTATGACAAACACAAAAAAAAAAAAAAAAAAAAAGAGTATTAGTATCATTGTAGTTCCAATTTCATTTGATAAAATCCTTTGTTTAGCTTACCTCATCACTACCACTTGTTGAGCAGTTTTCACACCTGCACGTAGCAAATCATCAGGATATCGGGAATTACCCTAATTTGTATTTCATCAAAAAAAAAAAAAATCAGTGTTTCGTTTTGAATTTAAAAGTAAAAAAAGTAAACGTACAACCATGAAATAAAGCTTTGGAAACCGATTGAGTAATTCAAACATCTTTGGCTTTGGTAGAGTATTGCAAAGAATAATAATATCTCGTAGATCATTCCGTTTCAAATAAGGAGATCTATATATAAAGAAAGGATCAAATCAAAAAAAGATCAGTTAAACGTATAATAATATATTATCTTTTTATTCTTGTTTTTCCTTCTTTTCTTACCGTAAGTTGTATATGAATTTAAAAATATTGGTAACCTTGTCTTGTAAACATACCAGGATATGCCCAGTGATACCATCAGCAGATTCAATTACCACATCATGGAGATGTACAGGTTGGTCCAAAAGATAGCATAAAGGTAGGGAAGGTTCAGTCGTTCGGCTGGGTTGTTCTTGGTCATAAGCTTGGCCTAATCGTGCAATCAAGGTACGACTACCAGTTAGAAGTGCATGTCTTGTTGAAGGTAGTTTGCAAATACGGTAATGATGTTGATGACGCTGATGGTTGCGGGCCAATGATGATGATGATGTTGACTTGGAAGAACAGGTAGAGGAAGTACTAGTAGAATCAGAACGTCGAGTTTGACTAGGTGGGATAGTAGCTACTGGAGTTGAAGTTGAGGACGACGTACCATTCAAAGGAGGTGTTGGGGTTGCTAAAGTAATTTGAACACCTGCCGAAGATGTTGAAGGTAGCACTGACTGAGGTTGTTGTTGCTTGATCATAGGAGATGGTAATTGGAATGCTGTAGTAGTAAGAGTATCCTTCATAGGTTGTTCCATCTGTTGAGATACAAATTGTTGTGTGATATTACTGCTTCGAAACAATGGAGCTGGTGATTGTGGTCGAGTAATCCTAGAATTTCGCATTGCATGAATTGTTCGCCATGCATAAACCGAGTTCTAAAATAATTAACAACAAATATTTAGTAATCCTACAAATAGTATTTTTTTTTTTTAAAAAAAAAAAATTTTACCATTTTCCTAATGTCACGGACTTCTTTTGGACTTTCTGCCATATAAACACAAAGATCATTTTCCTTGATCACGTAATAATGACGCGGGTTCAGAAGGATTTCATATCGAGCCGAGTTTTCTACCTTTGTCTTGACAGCAAACAAGATCACTTGACATTCCCTGTATACAATCTAGCAAATTCAAATAAGAGATGTTAATGTTCAGAAACTTCATTGCAGAAAAAAAAAAAAAAACTTACCCATGATGCATCAGCAAAAGTCAATCCAATAAGACATTTTGCAGCGGGAGCCATATATATTTCATTACAAGATCCATCATCATATTGAGCTTGCCAGGATTCATCATAACGGTTCAAAGGTTGACGTTGATGTAGGAGATTTGTCAACAATGTTGACACACCACGGCATCTACAATTCATTGCCAAAAGATACTGTTTGAATTCACCAACACATATGATTTCTTTAGCCACCTTTTGATAAATAGCTGTACTTGGAGAAAGATTATAAGTATAGATCGGGACATTGTGGATAACGGTGAAGCAGTAAAGAGACCATAGTCGGACAGTGTTTCGTTCATCTTCTTTTGCATGATCAGATGCATTGTCATCTATCCATTTCATACAAAAAAAAGGATAAATATTGAATTAAAATATAGAACGATGTACTTTACCAGATATAGTGAAGATTGCTTTTGCATAACGGGCTCTCTATAGATCAAATTATTGATTAGAAAATCATTTTCTCAATTTATATATTTTTTTCATCATACTTACTATACGGATCAAAGTATCTTCATTCTATTGAAAAAAAAAATGTAAACAAAGAGAATTGAATAAGATCTTTATCATTGTTAATTTTTTTTATTTATTTACCAAAACAGAACCATGTAGAAACTGAATTCTGTGTCCCCACATTGAATTTCGTTCCATCAATTTGAGTTCTTCAGAAGGTGGATTGACATCCAGAAATATCACATTCAAATGAGGTTCAGCATGTTCCTATTTTATATATATATATATAAAAGAATATAAGTAAGTTTATGATATACACCATTTCGTTCCATTTCTTGATTCACTTACTCGATCTAAGAATCCACCCAAAATATCATTCACTTGTTCCGGTCGGAAGGATCCTACAATTAAGATAAAAGGTAATGATCCTGCGCTGACATGCCCACCACCATCTATCCCAGAGATAAAATTGAAAACAAAAAGAATAAGAACGATTGAATAATAAAGTTTCCGTTTCAATTTGTTACCATTTCTTTTCTGTAGTGTTCTTGCCACATCTGCTAATAGACTAGGTAAAACAGCCAAAGACACAACAATCAGAGTCATCATTACTACTCGACTTCCTTCTGTTCTAGGAGTAATATCTATACATGTATAAATATTATTGTTAGTTCTTCTTCAAATTTCTCTCACCCGAATGTTTACCTCCATATCCAACAGTAGATAAAGTGACCATGACAACATATCTATTATCCAAATATAAAAATAAAAATAATAAATAAATAAAAAATGATATAATCTAAATAGATAGTCAAACTTACAGTGAATCCAAGATTGAATAATTGACACTAGCAAAAGTTGCTTCACAGTATTGGAAAGCCGACATACCATTGTACAGGAGAACCACCAGAGTACAAATTAGATGTATCAATTTGGATTTGAGTGGATCAATCACCTTATCTAGATTTAGGATACATAAATCAATATAAATTCATCATCATTGACAGATTTTTTTTTTCATTACCTGTCATTTGTAAATTAGTCTTTATCTTCATCACACTTTTGATTCGTAAAAGTAAGACCCAGCTTCGTAGGAAATATGGAACTAGAATATCAATTGATTAATAAGGTCAAGTTTATATTGTTGAATAAGAAGAAAAAAACAGTTATTACCATAGAGGAATTGGCCATGATGGATAAAGTTAGAGATCACAAAAGGAACAGAGGTCAAAAGTTCAATACAACATCGAAAACTGAATAGGACCGATAATGGATGACCAATCATTATGATACCTATAAATGAATGTAAGTATTTATTATAGTGAAGAGTATATTTCGCTTACGCATAAAAAAGGAGCCCAAATCCCATAAAGATAAAAGTTGACAAAACCGCCAAAGATCATAGGATCGCCATTTGTAAAGCCAAGGAGGGTCCAAATCCACATCTGATTCTTGTTTCATTTCCACTAGATACATTAAACAAAAGACCAAATCCACCATCATATCGAAATTGACCTAAAAGTATTGGTGCACGTGATGAGTTGATTTGAACATAATATGATCACTCTAAACCAAAATCAGTATACTTACGAAAAGAATGATATTTCTATTGGATAATAAGAATTGTCGTAATGCTGACATACGTTCATCATATTTGATGTAATATTTTAGTTGTTGGAGTAAAGATATATCGGATGTTTCGTCTCTGTATTAAAGAAGAAAGATAGCGATCAATGCGGGATATTAAAATTTTTTTTGGACTGCATATGTATATGACTGTATAGATATGTATAACATATGTCTTTATGTTTTTACCTTGCATATTTTCGTGCCGTTCTATATTTTGAACGAATAGTACTCAAGTTGACGTTGTTTTTCTTGTTGAACCAAAGATCAAGACTGTGACGGTGGCAAGTGGAATCTATGACCTCTTGAGCTCTATTCATAAATAATAGGATAAAAGATTAATAGGTGGCTTTTTTTTTAGAAAAAAAAAAAAAAGAAAAGAAAGAAAAAAAAAATACTTACTTTGGATCCAGTACAGGAAGAACTAGTTCATGGTTTGTTTCTTCAGCATAACCTGTCAGTATATCAGAAGTTGGAGAAGTGGCACGTAAGACATTGGATAAACGACTGGATAACTTTGGACGATGACGTTGTTGAAGCCTTCTTTGTTTTCTTTTGGCAAGTCGGCTACTAGTACTATGGGAGTCGTCTATATCGCTACTGCCTCTTGACGAAGATTCTTCAAGAGATCGACTACTACTAGGACCACGTTGAGGATACGATAAAGGTGAAGAGGTTATACAACCATAATTGGTGATTGCTGCTGTCGTATTAGTATTATATAATAGATTTTCTTCATCGTCATCAGGATACGAAGGCATCGCATTCGCGGATACAGAACAAGAAGAAAGGAAAAAAAAAAAAAAAAAAAAAGAAAAAGAAAAAAAAAATTCTGATAACCCAAATAGAGGTAAAAAAAAAAAAAAAATGAATCACCGCCCGATCAAACTTTTTCAAAAAAAGTCTCTATTCCTTTCAGCATACATAGTTCTCGATGTTTCATCATTCAACAAGTAAACAACATTATTGGGAATCAGTTTTGACTATTTGTTTTAATATCATTTTTATATCAATTGTAAAATAATAGTTTTGATTCTTGATCATCCATTCTGTGCCCCACTTTTATTTCTTTCCCCGCAACTTCATTTTCTATCTTCTTATCACCCTCTTCCTTTCCTTTCTTTCTTTTTTTTTTTTCTTTCTTCTATTTGCCTGAACCATGGTCATTGGTGGTTTCAAACTATCAATATTAACAAAAGTTTTTCCCAAAGTTACCAAAGTAAGTAAAGGCATATTCATTATAAAAAAAAGAAATATGATCAAACTAATGTTTACTTTTCTTTCTTCTTCTTCTTCTTCTAGCTGCCTTTTCACTCAACAACAACTTCCGTACGTTCTTATTCTATTTCTCGTCCGGTATCTGAATATCTAGTAGATTCCTTTGATCGTCAACATACTTACCTTCGTATATCTCTTACGGAACGATGCAACTTACGATGTAATCTCCTTTCTTGTATTTGCATTTTTTGTTTATTGACTAAAACATTTATTTTTATTTATTTTTTTATATATATTAGGTACGTACTGTATGCCCGAAGAAGGTGTCCCATTGACACCATCACAACAACTTTTGACAACGGACGAAATTCTCAAGTTAGCAGAATTATTTGTACGAAAAGGGGTAACCAAGATTCGATTGACAGGAGGTGAACCTACGGTACGACCAGATATTATAAACATTATTCAAGGTATTGGTGAACTTAAATCACAAGGTCTGCAGAGTCTTGGAATCACGACCAATGGTATTGCGCTCAAAAGGAAATTGCAGGATTTTCATATGGCTGGCCTGGATTCCGTCAATATTAGTTTGGATACCCTAGATCCAGACATGTTTCAGATTATGACAAGACGAAAAGGTAAAGAAGGATGTTACAAATGAAACATAAATAGATGATTTAACCTTAATTTATTTATTATATTCATTGATTTATATTGATGGGTATATATATATATATATATGTATATATAGGATTCGACAAGGTAATGGGTGCATTAGATGAAGCCATACGAATCGGGATCCCTCAAGTGAAAATCAACTGTGTGGTGATGCGTGGAGTGAATGATGATCAAGTGCTTGACTTTGTGACATTGACGAAGGATCTTCCTATCAAGGTACGTTTTATTGAATATATGCCATTTGATGGAAACCGATGGAAAAAAGAAAAATTAGTACCATATCAAGAACTTGTGGATCGGATAGAACAAACATTGGGAAAGATGATGAAATGCAAGGATGATGCTCACGATACAACCAAGCTCTATCAAGTATCTGGATATCAGGGAACTGTTGGCTTTATTACTTCAATGACAGATCATTTTTGTCATACTTGCAATCGTATTCGGATCACGGCAGATGGTAGTCTCAAGGTGTGTCTCTTTGGTAATGCGGAAGTCTCTTTACGTGATATTTTACGGAAACAGGATGGTGATGTGGAACAAGAATTACTTCAGGTGGTAGGCAAGGCAGTCAAGAAAAAGAAGAAACAACATGCTGGCATGTTTGAATTGGCATCAAGGAAAAATAGACCCATGATTTTGATTGGCGGTTGAAAATCATACTCAGGACTTTATTCGATTTTTGGATTCCCCTCTTTTTTTTTTTTTTTTTTTTTTTTTTTTTACTTCTTCTTATATTTTAAATAAAAAAATGATACTTACTAGAATTGTTGGACATGGTCAGTACTTACTTGAATTAGATTAAGAAAACTCTTTAGTTTCGATATTAATACTTATTTTAATAACAGTGTCAACACGATTACTGCCACACAACAACACTCGATGGTATACAACGATAAGAAAAAACGACAATGGAACTCGCTTGACACATACGGATCCAACAACAGGCGAAGCACGTATGGTATCAGTGACGGACAAAACTTCAACGAAGCGGGAAGCAATAGCTCAAGGACGGATTCTATTACCCAGCCACGCTTTTTCACTTTTGGAAACTAATGAACTACACACAGCCAAGGGTAATGTACTCGTGGTAGCTCAGATTGCAGGTATTCAAGCGGCCAAGAATACAAGTCAATTGATTCCTCTTTGTCATCCTTTACTACTGGGCTCAATAGATGTCAAATTATGGCTTAATAAGGACGATTCATGTGTGGAATGTTCTTCGCGGGTAGAAACAACCGGTAAAACAGGTGTGGAAATGGAAGCATTGACAGCAACTAGTGTGGCCTTACTCACTGTGTTTGATATGTGCAAGGCAGCTAGCAAATATATGCAAATTCAAGATATTCGCGTAGTGCAAAAGACAGGTGGTAAATCGGGTCCATGGCATTGGCAAGATACACACAATACATTGTAGTTTAGAACTTTTTTTTTTCTTTATTCCCACTCATAGACACATATAGCTTATAGTACACTGTACTACATCATTCTTTTTATTCAGTTTCTTTTATTCATAAAAAAGCTTCAATAAAAAAACAATATACACAAGACTAAATGATCTATTCTTCGTCGGATTCAGCAGCAGCAGCCTTCTTTTCATCACCAGTAGCACGAGCTAATAAAGAAAACAAAGAAAAAGGTCAATCATATATCCAATCATCCTTTTTTTTTTTTAATATGATACGTACTATAGATAACTTGAGCGTGATGGATGGTAAGAGGCTTGATGAGACCTTGAGCAGTGAGTTCCTTGAGAGCGATACGAGCAAGAGAACCGTTCAACTTGAGACGATCTACCAAGACAGATTGACTGATGAGCTTGTAGGTAGGGACTTCCTTGAAGAGACGTTCATAGGTAGGCTTGTCCAAAACAACCATGTTGTTGGCCTTGTCCTTGACCTTCTTAGCGGACCACTTCTTTTTGGCCTTCTTACCACCGGAGGAAGAGGAAGGCTTAGCAGCAACGTCTTTCTTAGCCTATTAAAGGTAAAAAAAAAAAAAAGAGAATATCATTAGCATCCTTGTTAAAAAAAAAAGAGCGAGTAATGAACAACATGATCAACCATCCCCCTCTTCCTTCGTGATGTTCTTTTTCGTTTTCTATGTTCATATTGAGAGACGAATGTTGAATATCCAATTGCCGTATTGTAAATCAGTTCAACCTGGTCGTCAATTATCATTATTCACATTGTCCAGTCCATTCGGAATGTTGATTGGGTGTATCGATGTATATTTTCGTTTTATTGTGTTGATTCGATAATGTTGTTGATTTGGCAATATCTAAGATATATTTCTACGTTAAAATGAACGAATGAATGAATGAATGGATGGATGGATGGATGAATAGATGTGGGTGATAGTATGATCTATCCATCTATCCATTCATTCATCCATCCATCCAAATTCGATCCATCCATCCTAAACTTTGATAATGTTGTATATCGATTGTGATCCACTTGTTGAATATCCTTGAATCCAAAAAAAAAAATACACGAAGGAGATGGTACTTGTTGACATTGTTATTGTAGGTTGGCTATATCCTTACCATGTTGGGAGTGAGAGGAGGAAAAAAAAAAAGGGAAATTCAATGAAATGCCTGCCTATATTCAAAGTTTCGGATGTTTCGGATTCCGCCTGTGAAGGGAGGAAATGAGCCAGTTACATTTCCCGTGGCATTTGCATGACCAAGTAACTTTTATTATTGCTGCATGTAATATCTATTATTATCATAGCCCCATCATTGCCACAACATCATTAAAGGATCATTATAGAATCATCCTCACCACTATTTATAAATTGCATTATCTTTTGAAAAAGAAATATAAAAAAATCATCAACAACAGAAGGAACCTATTATTTTTCAATCCATGATCTATACACATATTTCCCCTTGTGACATTAATTCTTGATGAAATGGTTTTACAAAACGTAAGGATAAAAAAAAAGGATATACTGGGAATGTATATCCTCCCTTTTGATACTTTGGTGCGACTTTTTCGGTGGAAAATATGCTTTGATAGTTTAATGAAAAAGATAATCATAGATGATATGCACATGTTTCATCAGTAGTAGGTTTTATGGTATGATGATAGATTTAAGCTCAAAGATGACATTTGAAGGATGATTAGAGATATTTAGGGAAGTGTGTTCACTTTTTTTTTTTAAAAAAAAAAATCAACGGGGGGAAGATCATCAGGCAAAGTTTCGAAAAATCGATAAAATCTTTTGGCGTTCATTGCACCTTAGATGACAAGATTGGCATAATTAAAATAAAAAGAATAAAGATGATTTTTGATCCCACTTTTTTTCTATCATTGATGGATGAAACAAACAAGGAAAAATGAACGGTCCCTGCTTAGAAGGGAGAGGGGAAATAAGATGTGGAAAAGATCATGTTCGTTATGCATCCTCGACTTGCAGAAAAAAAAAAAAGGAGGGTGACCAGCTAAGTATGTAATGATCAACTTGTTTGTTTATCAACACACTCTCTCTCGTGCAACCAACAGAGATTACTAAAACTACAAGCTTAGCCAATGATGATTCCTTGGTTTTTATTATGATGACCCTTGTGACGAGTAAGAGTAAAAAAGAAGTTGTTTTATTAAGACACTATATACAAAAGGAAGAAAAAAAAATAAACAAGATGATGATGAATGATTAACTATAAACAAGGAATGAAAAAAGACGAGAAATGAAGATATCAACTAGATTGGTCGTGATGATGATAGTAAAAAAAAAAAGTGAAGGGGTAGATTTAGAAATATATATATATAAAGAATCAATAGTCCACGAATTCGTCATATAAGTCATCCTGTAAGATTTGCACTAAATCTTCCATGCGAGTGTCCAATTGATCCTTGAGATCTTGTTGCATATCCATCAAGTACTTGAATAAGAAATGATCTTGCCATTCACGATCCTCAGACTTCCACACATTGTGATTATCATAAACTCCAAATAAATGTATCATCCATCTCTTCCATAGATGGCCATGTTGATAAGGATGATATTGTTGCTGACAAGCATGTAATTGTTGAGCAAGGTGAGACGAAATGACCTTTGGGTCCATCATAATATGGTTGACACGGGTCATCAAATGCGAGTTAAGTTGTACAAGATGGTCTTCGATTTCGATCGCCGTCATTTCTTCTTCATCCAAGTCTTCAGGGGTTGGCCAATGCATCTTCATATAGTTTTGCACCATCGGTGCCACCATGGCAAAAGTATCAGCGTGAATGTCAAAAAGTTGTTTTCCAAGTAAATGTGGTAATCGATATAAGCATTTATCTAACAAAAAATAAAAAATAAAAAATAAAAAAATGAGCTGAGTATTTTTTTTTATTCATCTCATCCAAAGCTTTTTTTTTTCTTTTTTTACCATCAATATAGTCATCATCATTCAATAGCAAATTGATTTGAGGTCGATAATAAGAAACTAATTTATCTTTTGTCATCGAATGGGTCATGGTCAATAAAAAATCTTCATTATGTGTCGAAATCACTTCATCCAATATATTTTCATAATGTGCTTGAATATCTTCATTGATCATCACTTGTTTGTTGAATTCAGATGATATACCTTGTTCAATTTCGATCAGGAATTTAGACGCAGGGTAACCAAATACGAGGGTTATCACATACAATAAAATGATGAATACGCGTAAATACATCAATAATATCAACAATAGAAGAGAAAGATAGAAAAAGAGAAAAGAAAGAGATCCTTTTTTTTTTCTCCTTGATCTTTTTATTTTATAAATGTCAACAAAAAAAAAGGCGGATGGGATTTAAAAATATTCTATGTGTATCTATGTAATATATACATGTGTGGGCCATGTTTGGTGTAACAAAAATGCTCATCCTTTCTTTCCCCCCTTGGTTTCTCTTTACAAGTATGGATAAATATCATCCATTCTCTTTTTTTACCCGGGAAAGGAAAATTACCAATAATCCCGTCCGTTACTTATTCGCGAGAAAAGTTGAGCCGTTTTATCAAGGTTTCATATGAAGCTCAGTTCGCCCCTCCTTTTTTTTTTTTTTCTCCAGGGGAACCCCAACAATATCGCTAGGACTGACTCACAAATAAATCTGTGATGAATAATGCAAAAAAAAAAAAAAAAAGGTATTAATGATATGTATATCAAAGCTCTCTCCTTCTTTTTTTTTTGAGTTTGGATGCAAGCAGATATGTCTGATGATGATCATCACAATAAATACATACACACATGTTCCACTTTTTTTTTTTTTTTTTTCATTATCATTCTCCATGATTTCAACTACGAAGACGATCATGGTAACTGGATATCTTTCCCGGTTTCACTCAACAGGCATATACAAACAAATTCAGATTAATAATGAGACAAAAACATTTCTAATATAATTGACATGGGGTTGATCATCATTTATTATTTATTGATAAGGTATTATTTTTGTTTTCCTTTTGTATTTTAAAATTAAATCTATAACTATATACACTAAAGATACTATAAATTATCCTTGATCCATATAACATGAGAATAAAGTCTACTTTCCATTATCAAGGAGCAGTAAAAGCATGTACCTAGAAACGAAAAAAAAACAATGTTAAAAACTGGGTAACCGTTGATTTCAGTCGCCGTTTGCAAGACCTCACGTGTGCAGCCTCAGTATTTCTCCTTTTTTTTGGTTATTACTTACCATTGTTCCCGACAATCTACAGCTTCTTTCCGTACCAATCGTTTCTTGTCATCCAAAGCCATTCCTAACCTTTTAATCACTTTTGGAACATACAGCCTGAGCATTTCTATTTTTTTTGTTGATTGCGCAACCTGTGCATAGCGAGAAAGACATCGTAATGCATTTCGTCGTATCTTCGTCTTGTCATGATCGATGGTTAATGCCAATAACGCGTCCAATAATGAATTCAATTGTTGACTATCATTGCTGTTTTCAAATGGTATTATAGATTGTGCTACTTCCATCATTGATAATACTAGTTCTTCATGATCTACGGTACGTAATGCCTGAGTCATCGCTGGGAGCAACTGCTCAATAAATAAAAAAAAGGGGGAAGAATGAAAACAAAGACGTGAGTTGATCATCATTATTATAAATAATATGATTATCCTGTACTGGATCTATTTTTTTTTTAATTTCTTTTTCCTTACCTTTGAGATTTCAGATGCTGGCACTTGTGTTGGAGTATGGACGAGAATATGTGAAAGGGCAACCAAACAGTAAAGATCATTTTGATGAGCAATCAACCTTGGAGCACAATGATGAAAGATGCGTTGGCGATAAAGTATCTACGGAGATCTTCTTTTTTAGTAGGACTTCACAAAACAAAAAGGTGTCTTTTTTAATTTTATTTTACTTACTGAAATAGTTGCATGAGATTTGCGATTGAGTATCATCTCATCTTGATGTAATATGACTGCAATTCCAGTAGCAGCTTCAGATCCCAGATCATCTGTGTAGCACCATTCAATGAGCCTATCCAACATTTCAAAGCCAAGTTGATGACCACGAACCACCAATCCTTTGGTCAGCTACAACAAAATTATAAATTAATTTCTACCTTTTTTTTTTTTTTTTTTTTTTTTTTTTGATGTTGCCCCTTTTTGTATTTACCCAAACAAAGACAGTCAGTGTGGTTTTTCTGTTTGACATATCTTGGCCACATAAAAGAGGTTCAAGTTCAGTTTGTATGCATTGTTTCAAAAAAGTCACTATATCATCTAAAACATAAACAAAACTAAGTTCCATATCGAGCATGCTAATGTATCCCCTTACTATTCACCCATTTATTGATAATAACTGCAGCAGTCTTAACTAAGGATAATCGTCTTGTTTCACAGGTCACTTCTGTCGAGTGTAGGATAAGATTTTTCAAAAATAGCTTTACATTCGAAAGAGGTAGTCGTACCTAATGATAAAAAGATTTTAGAAATGCGTACATACATATGATTATTGCTATTGTACCTCTTTCCAACAGTTTCCAAGAATGGCCGGGAAGAATATGGTCATATCCTTTTCGCAACGATCTTCATCGTCATTTGATGCCTAGTTATTGCCATTAAAAAAAAAAATGGAAAAAATAAACATATCATTTTTAACGTTATTCATTGTATACATCTATTGCTTTTTATTCTTTTCATTTTTCTTACTACACAAGTTCCAAATAGATGATGACTGACAACTTGTCCACTAGTATCGTTTATAAATAGATTGAATGCTTTCGCTACCATTTGTTCTTGATCACTATATACAAGTATATGTAAAAAAAAAGAAAAAGAAAAGGAAAAGTCAAGTTCAATCATGAGATAAAAAAAGGAAAAGATGTAAGAACAACTTACTTTGAACTTGAGCTTCGCACAATGACAGCAAGAATGAGAGCCAGGATACTCAACAAAGAAGAATTCAAATGCCAACAATTATGAGGATCAACAACATTCAGACTAGCTTTGACCGTTTCGGTGACTATGGTAGGGAAGATTATAGTTTGGTTCACATGTAGAACCTGCGGTGTAATTTTAGTTTGATCCAAGATTTGATAAAGAGTTTTTGCCAGGGCACGAGTATAAGCTGAGTCGATTGCATCTAATATATTTATAAAATCAGTCATGCATATATAAATGATCAGCATCCTTTTTTTTTTATTTTAATGCTATTTTTTTTATTTTATCACGTACCTGATCTACGACATGCAGCACTCATTTTAGAAAGTAGCGGTTTGGTCACTGCACATACAAGAACTGGTTCTACGGTCAACGTTTGGATGGCTATTAGTATTTCTTCGAATTTGTTTTCATCTTGATGAGAGGCCTCTAAATTTTCTAGTAAATAAGGTAATGTATGTCGAATAAGGGAGTCAGGAGCCTGGATGGATACAATTGCTAAAGTGGAAAGCACCAAGTTTCTATTATGATTAAAAAAAAAAAACAAAGTGAATGTTTGTTTATTTCTATTAACCTTCAATACTTTTAATTACCTGATATCCTTATCGTTATCTAAAGCTTGACGAGTCAAATGGGCCACAGTAACATCAACCTATTTATATTGAACGAGAGAGAAGATGTATATAAGTGTACAAACACGTTAATAACCAATCATCATCCCAATCTCTTCCTATTATTTGTATATTTTTTTTTCCTTTTTTTCATAAACACTTACTTCTTCCATTGACAAAAATCGTTTCATAATCACCATCAATCGAATACCCAAAAGACTTTGATATCGTAACTGATGATCAAAGGAATAGTGTCGTTCGTTGATCAGCGATGTCACAAATATTTGTAAAAGTTGCTGTTTATAAAGAGTCAAAGGAGTTTGAAGATCACGATCTATGTTAAAAAAAAAAGAGAGAATGAAAAATAGATCTGAGGTGTTCTTTTTTTTTCTTTTCCTATCTACCTTGTGTAGTGCTATTTATAGATCCATAAAGACTATTGCTTGCTTCCAAAATATCGATCAGGATACCCAAGATGGCTTTTTGACGACTCACCATGTCGGTAACTTTGTGTTCATGATAAAGTAATGGTAATACGGCATTAACAACCAAGGTACAGGCAGGATCTATAATAAAATGAGAAAAAAAGGGTGAGTTCGTGATCATCTTTTCTTTTTGAATAGTTTACCAGAAGCTGAAGCGGCAGATCGTAAGATCAATGAAGCAGATCTTGCATTTTTCAATTCAGGTTGTTTGAGATTTTCCACAGCTTGATGTAATAAATCCTCTATAGCTCTTTCCACAGGATCACGGATATTGACGATACTAATTCCTGTAGCAAGAGTTGCTACCACTTGATGTATTGTTTCTAGAGCGATGGATTTCATTGCTAGATCAGAACTTTGATAGACTTCTTTCACCAGTGCCCCAAATAAATCTTGTGCATGAGGTAGTAAAGCATGAGCTCCATAAGATGGAGCACACATTCGAATGGTATCCATAGTATCTTTCTATATATATATATATATATTATAAGTGAATATAAAAAGATAAGTTTCTTCTATTATATTATTATTATTATTATTATTATTATTACCTTGGCACTGCCAGAACTTGATACTAATTTTTCAATTAACAAAGGAGTGGCAAAATAAGCAAAATAAGGAGATGCAGCTAAACAAAGTCTATATAAATAATACATACAAATTCTTTAGTTTCAATTTACCCTCACATCCTTGTTTTATATTACCTTAGACTATGTTTCAGTTGATCGGATGTGATAGCTAAAGGATCATTTGGTGGCGTCGTAAAACTGATAGGGAAATAACAAAATACTACATCAAATATATTCTTGAAGAGAATAAATCAATAAGTGTTCATTTTTTTTTTTTTTTTTTTAGTATAGACGACTTACTTCGACATGTCTTGATATATCTAACTTTTCAATCACAAATCGTATAAGATCAAAAACAAGCAAAAGGTTTCTAGGATCTTTTTCCCCATCCATAATAGAGATAAAGCCATCAATAAAATTCATTGACGATCGATTGATATCTTGTTTATATATATATATACATATAAAACACAAATCAAGTTAGAAAAAAAAAGTATTCCATTTTGTCATTATTCTTTCTATTACCTTTATAATATTTTTGAAGAAGATGACCAAGAATAGTGAATATCTTGAATCGAGTGGGTTGGTTCCATTTCTTGCCAGGAATATAAGAGAATAGTCTAAATAGGATAAAGAGTAAGTTATAATGAATTCATTCCAATTAGTACTTACTGGTTACATATGGTCATACAATGCTGTGTGGTACATAAATCATGTTCAACCAAGACTGAAATAATATCTATAAATCGTGATACCGTCAATGGTTCTACCAATTTCCCATCCATAAACTGTAAAATAGTATTGACTAATACAAGTATATAAAAGATATAAATATAAATATGTATACTTTACAATTAATGGTAATGTTTTTTTTTTTTTTTTTTTTTTTTTTTTTTACCAGTGGCGGGCTTGAGGAATGAGATACTTGGAGTAATTGTTTGGGCCAATAAATCAATACCTAAATTAGAAAAGAAATAAATACAAAATGATAATTAATTATCTATCACAACATACATACTAAGGAATATCTTACATTTGACACGAATATCACTTATAGTTATGGAGTCTTCGAAAATCACTGTTCCTGATGAAGGGTTCCAATACTGATCCAATAGATGCAGAAGCACCTCAATACCATTGGGAGTTTTGTTGACGACTAAAAATATGACACCGTATAAGAATGAATTTAAGATACAATAAATAAACTTGTATTCTTTTTACTTACATAATAGAATAGATGCTAAAAAGGAAGGTAGAACCTTTTGTTCTGGACAAGTCAACCATTGGTCCAACACAACCTTGCAATCCACTTCCATAATGTGCACGCGTGTGTGTATGTGTATATGTCTATCTATATATGAAGTGAATATTAAAAAAAGAAAAAAAAATGTAGAATTCAAGATACAGTAAAGTAGAAATAAGATAGAAAGAGGGAAAACAAAGGGGAGCGAAAAAAAAAACTTATCAGATGTAAATAAAAAAATAAAAAAACACCGTCATTTTATCAGATTAGCTGAGTCCAATAAGTTGATCAAAGAAATGACAGAATTGATGATAGGAACAAAAAAGAAAAATATTTTATTCCAAGTGAATATGTATAAAATATTAAATAAATAAATAAAACAATGGAATTAAAGAGTGGAGAGTCACTAGTAATTAGTATAATGTATGTTGTAAAAAAAAAAAAAAGTAGAAAGTAAACCAATAACTATCATTGTAACAAAATAAAATAGGATGGAGGGGAAAATACAAAATATGAATAGATCTAAATTACTAACTATATTACCTAAGTATCTAATATTGCTTGTACTTCTGAGCTTTGACTTCATCTTCCCTTTCAATGGTATCAGCATCCTTGGATTGAGCAGCCCATACGCTCTTGTTATTACGTAAAGCTGCATCATATTGTTCAGCAGTAGGTTGACGATGAGAACCACCAAGTTTATCCCAAAAGGTGAAATATTGACCATAGTTATAATTGAAGTATAAATGATGTACAGTGTGATGAGCTGTAGTATTGATGATATCCGAATGCGAGAAGAAGTTACCTAAAAATAAATGGTGTAACGTTAATACAATACAAGTATAGAAATAGTTGCCCTCTTTTCTCTAGACTTTTTTTTTTTTTTTTTTTTTTTTTTACCATCATGGATCAACACTGTCCAAACATTGACAAAAATAAACATGCCCATATATAACCATTTGTGCATTGGAACCAAATAAGCATATAGATGATAGGGTGTAGATTGAAGATAACCATCAAGAGGATGGAAAGCATGAGAAGCAAAAGGACTAGGAACTAGAAATAATCATTAAAAAAAATGAAAAACTCGGGTTAATCAAGATTTTCCGACTGATCATTATTCTACTTACCAATCCATTTATGGTGAAGCTAAAAAAGAAGAAAAAGAAAAAGTTAAATAATTATCCATCATTCGATTTTTTTTTTTTACCTTGTGAAGAGGTTTGTAAAGAAGAGGATGATGTAAGAAACGATGAATCCAATAGATACCCATATCAGTGATGAATAAGAACGCAGGGATGGTTGCAATCAAATAAAGCCATTCTTGAGTTGTTTGTGGAGTACCTTCATAAAGTAAAGAATAACCTCTTACTTCACCAACAAACCATGGTACAGTAAGAACTATATATAATATAATATATAAGCATTCATTTTCATATTATTTCATATTTCCTTTATATTTCAAACTTACTTGAAAATCCAGGAATAGCACTGACAGCACAAATGATTTCTTGACGGACTTGATTCTTTAAAAACTTTGGATGCTTCATCATCTCATGATCAAATATAAAATAATATGATAGACAAGCTGCAGCCAAATAGAAGAACCAACCACCAGAACATACAATAATGAATACAGTGAGGAATTGACGATAGACATTATCTTGAGTCCATGAAGATACCATCAAGTCAGAGGCCATACCAGAAGTTGTAGCATTGTTCAGAACACTGATGGATAACATCTTATTATAAAAAGAGTCAAAGACATAGTCATCAGCATATTTCAGTACAACATCCATGTTTGATCAAGTTGGTTTCTCTTCAAACACACAATTAAAAAAAAAAAAAGAAAAAAAAAAAAGGAAAGGAAAGGGAAAAAAAGAAGTAGAAAAAAAAGTAGTAATTTTTTTATCATCCCATCTTTCAAGTCAACAAAAAAAAACATTATCAGAGAACTCGCGGCGACTTAAATTCATCTATAATATAAAGAATGTAAAGTGATACAATTGCTGTCAGAGGTACCGATAACAGTAGTTACCACTTAAAACTTTAAGGAGTATCAAATAAGAAAAAAAAAAAAGTTCCTAGTTACCTTGATCCCTATACCAATTTCCCAAATTTATTTTGAAGAATAAATATTGTTTATTGTATAATCATAAATAACATAAGAATAATAAAGTAGAGGAATCGGACTAAAATTACCCGATCAGGTCATCTTTTTTCTTCATTTTCGTTTTTATTCATAAACTCTTAATAAAATAAAGCACACCACAAAAAAAAAAGATAGAATAAAAATAAAAATAAAATAATAAAAAAAATAGATTAATAAGAATAATACTACTCTATTGTGACGATGAGTAAAAACTAGATTTGTTCTATTTGTTCCACCCAGGTTTTATAACTTGAATAAAGAGGATGTTGTTCACCAATAACATAAGAGAGACTTGCCTTTTGATAATAATCTGGATAAAGTTCTAAATTATCGATAACTGTATCCAAAAGATGAGCTTGTCCTGCCATTGCCCCTGGAGGATCCTGCATAGTAAGAGCCGTAATATGTATATGTAAATGATAATAACTGGGTTGATAATGAAGAAAGAGTCGGAATTCTTGTGGATATAAAGTATCATCATTCCCTGTTAATCCTTGTTGTTCCTTGGCAATTCGTTGACATGTTGATCGAATTCGTTTTAGTAAAGGTATATGTTCGGCTGTAAGTGATCGTAAAGAAAGTAAATCAGGATTCATCACAATTGCTACCAAATACATAGAATCAGGTTGTCCATCCCACTTCATATCAGGTAATACCACAAACCCATGTTTCGGATCCTTATCATGATATAATACACGATCTACTTCAGCTTTACCTTGAAGAATGTTGCGTACCCAATCGATACGTTCTGCTGGAATAGAATCAATGTATGGTTTTGTAACTTGAGTATAAACAGTTGGTGTTTCCCTGATCATATATCGTGCTTGTTCTTGATATTTGCGAATGTGTAGTTCAGTTGCTGGATAAATGTATTTGATCTGTGTATTCACTTTGTCTAATTGTATATTTCCTAAACCCCAGCCATAGATGTTGTTTTCTACTTCATCCTTCAGTTTATTCACATGTTGACTTAGTGTTGGTATAGATGTATCGTCATAAGCTAATTTTTCCAAACTTAATATACATGCTTCGCCTTTGACCCGTCCAAGTAAATAAATCAATTTTGTACGAGTATTATGTGAAAGAACACGTTCGAATACAAAGTCCTTCAAAAGTGTTTCTAATGTTGACATTATTAAAAACTGAAGAAGAATGGGCAAAAAAAAGGAAAGAAGTAAAAAAAAAAAAAAAAAAAAAAAAAAAAAAAAAGAATAATAACGTGGTTATACTTTTTTTTTTGATCTCCTACTTTATTTTAATTTTTTTTTTCTTTTTCACACCCACTTTATTTTTCTTTCTTCTTATCCTTTGTTTTATTTCGCGTCTACGCAAGTCGTATGCCTCTCATGACATACAAGAGTGGTTATGAACCTAAAGATGCACGAACAATCAATACCTATGAAGAAGATGACGACTTTGATGACTTTGACGATTGGAGTTTGGAAACAACACCACCGCGGCCAAGACGACGAAAAACAGGAACTCAAGCTTTGGTAGAATTTTTAAATACAACAAGTCCTGAAGAATTTCAGAAACTATCACCTACAACAACACATTCAACACCAACAAAAAGGACTTCTACTCCATTCTTTTTACGACGAAGAAATAAAAATAAATCCACTACTTCAACTCCATCTGCTTCTTCTACTGGTGCCACTTCTTCTATTACTTCTTTATATCAACAAGGCGCTCCTAATACCATCCACCGGAAAAACTATATTGAAATCATTGCTCACAACCCAAGAATGTTCCATTATCATGATCTTAATAGTGGTAATACTGGTGTTCCGCTTTCAACTACTACTACTAATTCAAGTACTATACAAACTATGGCAACTACCAGCAAGATTTCCTTAAATGAGCCTGTCTTACCAACACGTCGTGATTCAAGTCTTTATGCTGCATCTATTCGAAGTTTATCCATCAAATCACCTCCTTCACCTTATCCAACCAAAATCAATACAACAGCAACAACAACAACAACGACAGGTACTACTGCTACCTCATCGACAACGACTACTTCTTCACTTAACAAGTCCATTATCACTTCTAAAGACAATGATAATAAAGATAATAACAACAAGGAAATGATGAAGAGGAAAATGGTCGATGATATGATAGCGGCATGTGATGGAATGGATGTGATTGAAGCTGGCTTGATCCAACGTTTGAAACAATGTCAATTGTACGGTATCGACAAACCTATGGATGTAGTAACAACTCTTTTGACGGAAGAACATATTCGTGCTTTGAAAGTATCTTCCACTGGAACAACCACTTGGACGAATGATCAAATGGAAGGAAAAAAGAAAAAAGTACGACATGTACAAGTTCAAACTTTACCTTGGGATGGATTAACAACAATCAATCAAGATCATGAACCATTTTCTTCTTTTACATCAACAACAACTTTACAAAACAGGAATTCAACATCATCCGATAATACAGATTCGTTATTACTAGTGGAAAGCCTTCGACAGGAAATCGCACAGGAACGACAGGAACGACAACGATTGCAAGCAGCATTAGAGGCATCATGTGATCATTTTGAAGTGTTGAGCGGGCTGGCCTACAAGAAACTACGTGAATTATGGGAAGAAAAACTACGATGGGAAAACGCTTGTATAGAACTGAATGACAAATTAGTGGCCCATGGACTCCATTATAATACTAATAGTAATTTGGAATTGAATGATCCACCGATGACTGAAGATTATCAACATAGTGAATATCAATAATAATAGTAGTAGTCAGTACTAATAGTAGTTTTAGTGTATCTCTTTATAGTTTAATTATATGAATAAAAAAAAAAGAAAAGTCTTATATATTTCTATTATTGAATAATAAATAAAAACAAGGTTTATGATTGATCTCCTCTTTTTATGATGCCACAATGTTAAAAATTTAAAACTTTATAAATTGTATCAAATATCTGTCAAGTTTTTTTTTTTTTTTTTTTTTTTTATTATTATTGACATGATTTAAATTGAACTAACTTCATCCATTTTTGTCTTAGTGCCCATAGAGTGATTGGGTACCTGATCAATAGTGCATTAGGAAGGAATCGCCGCACAAAAACACTTAACTTACCCCATGGGCTGCGGCTATTCAATTTCCCTGTATAAATTCCATGAATCATTCCTTTCCCCCCCCTTTTTTTTTTCTTTCTTTCTTTCTGAAATCATTGTTATCTTTCTTTCTTTTTTTTCACTTTTCACATTTATTATTCGTTCCATTTTTATAACATATATATATATATTTAAACCATGACTGTTAAAGAATATAAAGGTAAACTATTTGTAAAAATAAAACTACTTTTTTCAACTTTTGGATAAACTACTCTTTAGTATAATATTTAACTCACTTTTTTTTTTTTTTGATTCTCAACTTGTTAATTAGCTCACCCTGGTGAAAAAGTATTGACTATTAATAGTATGAACAATTATATCAAGAAAGTTGAATATGCTGTACGCGGTCGTATTGCCATCCGTGCTGAAGAAATTAGGGATGAACTCTCTGCTGGTAAAAAGTTTCCCTTTGATACAGTTGTCAACTGCAATATTGGAAATCCCCAACAACTTAATCAAAAACCAATCACATTTTTCCGTCAAGTAAGTTTATATAATATTACTAGGTAACAAAGGGTGAAAAAAATATGAGTTGACTTTTTTTTTTTTTTTTTTTTGGTGGTATGATCATCCAGGTAGCTTCATTATGTGAAAACCCTGATTTATTATCGGATGACAAGGCTCACTTGGTATCACAACTCTATCCATCAGATGCCATCACCCGAGCTAAGCAATTACTCAAGGATATTGGACCAAGTATCGGTGCTTATTCTCATTCTCAAGGTGTTCCAGCCATTCGACGTACAGTAGCCAACTTTTTAGAAAAACGTGATAATAGTTCTCCTGCCAATATCAACCATATCTATTTAACTCAAGGTGCTTCTTCTGGTGTACAAACTATTCTGACTATGTTGACTCAAGACAGTCATTCTGGTATCATGATTCCAATTCCACAATATCCACTCTATAGTGCCACTCTCTCTCTGGTAGGTGCAACACCAGTGCCTTATTATTTGGATGAACGACAACAATGGGGTTTGGATATCGAACAGTTGACACGAATAGTGAAGGAAGCAAGACATAATGGTACAGATGTACGTGCGCTTGTGATCATCAACCCTGGAAATCCAACAGGTCAATGCCTCACCAAAGAAAACTTGACAGAAATCTTGACTTTTTGTTACAATCAGCAACTTGTACTTTTAGCTGATGAAGTCTATCAAACCAATATCTATACTAAAGAACGACCCTTTATTAGTTTCCGCAAGGCTTTATTGGATCATCCATTGGAACATGTCAAGAAGCAAGTGGAACTCGTTTCATTCCATTCCATCTCCAAAGGTATGGTTGGTGAATGTGGTCGTCGTGGCGGTTACTTTGAATGTATCAATTTGAATCAAGATATTTTGGATCAAATCTACAAAATGGCCTCTGTCTCTTTATGTCCAAATATTCATGGTCAAATCTTGGTCGATCTGATGTGTCATCCACCCCAACCCAATGATCCTTCCTATCCTCTCTATCGTGAAGAATATGAAGCCATCTATCAATCACTAAAACGAAGATCGCAACGTTTGGAGGATGCCTTTAATGCCATGGAAGGTGTATCCTGTCAACCTGCTCAAGGTTCTATGTATCTCTTCCCTACTATCACTTTGCCCAAGAAAGCTATTCAAGAAGCTCAACGTCGAGGTTTAGCTCCTGATGCCTTTTACTCTGAAGAAATGTTGGAAGCTACTGGTGTATGTGTGGTCCCAGGTAAGAAAATGATTTGGAATCATCCGAACGGGGAAAAGGAAATAGAAGGAACGCATTGTGATTGGATGGGACCGTGGGATTTTTTATACAAAAATAAAAAAAAAATTGACCTTTTTTTTTTTTAATGGATTAGGTTCCGGATTTGGACAAGTAGAAGGCACTTACCATTTTAGATCTACCTTTTTACCAGAAGAACATCTATTTGATGCCTTCTGTTCCAATATTGAAGCCTTCCATGCCAAGTTTTTGAATCAATACAAGGATTAGATTAGAATATTCCTATTTCTTCCTTACCCTCATATATAGTTTTATCTCATCTTTTTTTTTTTTTTTGTTTTAGATGTATGTATATTATTATTGAATAAAGATGACATTGAATTGACTCTTCCGTTATTTTCCATAAAAAATGTTGATGATGACTACAAATGTACCAAAGCTATTCCATTCTCCGTTTGAAATGGAATCTGACATCTATTGATACAATAAACCTACCTTCATTTTTTTTTTTTTTTGAAAAGGAGATAAATGTCACTTTATGTCCACCGTTATAGAAATGGATATTGATAACAAAACTACATATTCGATTTTATCACCTACCATAGAAAGAACTAGAGTCTTTTTTTTTTCTTTCTTTTCGTCAATAATGAATGTATGGACTCATGATGATATGCAAATTTAAATGATTTGATCATCCTGATGATTGGTTTAGTCAATGCATTGGTGGAATTGTTTCATCCAGGGTGATAAAACACTTTGATCAAGTGTGCGGGGAAGCGGAAATGGAAGACCGATATACGAGGCCAATAAGAATCCATGACTTATCAGCAGGAATTTTTTTTTCTTTTTTTTTTTTCTCTCCATCCTTTTTTTTCTATTTTCTTATTTATTTTCTTATTTATTTATTTATTTATTGTATCTTACCTAAATGAAATTATCTGATATTATTTCTAACCTTTTTCCCACTGTGTATGCTGAAGAAGCGACTCATGTTGAAGATCCTTATATTAATCCCATCATTGTAGACAATGACGACAATGCTGTTCAATATGGTTACATTGTGGAAGAACATCACCCTGCCAAACAAGAACAAATCCAAGAACCAAATATGGAACAGATCTATAGAGGTAATAAAATAACAAAATATTGTTAGAAGCGTATATATTATTTTCTTACCTTTTTTTTTTTCTTCTTCTCTTAGGTTGCATAAAGCCTTGTTTGAGTGCTAGAAAGCCTTTGGATGACTGCAATGCACGCGTAGAGAATGGGTCTAATGAAGACTGTAAGTATATATATATTAAATTAAATACGATTCAAAATATATGCATAGTGTGGATAGGGCTAAACAAAATGATCTTTTTTTTTTTATAGGTGCTGAGGAAGTAGCTCAGTTTTTGAATTGTCTTGATGCCTGCGTAAGTAAGAACAGATCAACTTCCTGTCATCAATGGATTGATCAAAAAGAAACCCTCTCTTCATCTCATTTTAAAAAATCGTCAAACTCATACTCTGTCTTTTTTTTTTTTAATGATCTGTCCTTTATTAGGCTGCTCCCAAGATTTTCCCTACTACCAAATAGATTTAGTGATATAGTTTATCATTCTATTCTATTTTGTTTTGGTTATTTGTTTGTCTGTTCGTTTATTTATTTATTTTTATGGATGTATAATAAAGATATGTATATACCTCAAATCAAACTTTGGTGCTCTTATGATGCATGATTACAATGACTATAATGGTTCTTATATTAACTACATATATTATGACGATTGTCAATCAACAATTGGTGACATTAGTAATATGATAACTATGATAGTAGGAGTAAACATAAGAGATGACTTGATTGAAAAAGAATATATATATATATATATACAACATGAAGACATCATCAATACTTTTCCCCTAGATGACCTTATTTCATTGATGATAGTTTTTATGTTAGTGGAGGTGGATGATGATGCAATAAATGATGGATCATAGATAGTGGATGATCCTAACTGTTTATGTTGAAATATGTGAACCATAGTCAAGACGTCAATGCAAAGACAAATAGGACTACGATTGATATTGATCAACTGCTTATTGATTCTTTCACTCTTTCTCTTGCACCGTTTCTACTCTCTCATTTTGCCATCATCTCTTTTCAAAAGGAACAACAACTTGTTTGAAATATTTCTCTACCATTATCATGTATTGGTTGCAACCTACTACCACAGTATGCATGTCAATTTTTTTCCTTTTTTCAAGCACCGAACGGGTTGGTGGGACATCCATCAGCCACCATGAGTTTTTTAGTTCAATTTATTTTCTCACTTCATTTTTCTTTTCTTTGTTTCTTTTTTTTTTTTTTTTTTTTTGTGTATATATACATATATTTCTACTAGAATGATTAGAAATACAGCGTCTCGATTCGTGAAACATGGACTTCGTCGTACATATAGCAGTCAACCATCTAATGAACAAACCATGAAAGCAGCTCACAATTTGGCAGAAGAAGCATTAGCTCAAAAGACAGGTGGAGCAAGTCAACAATTCAAGGCCACTTTACCCAAAGGCGACAAAAAACCTGCTAAAGCCGCTGGTGAAAAGGAAAATCATTGGAAATCCATTGCCATTGGTTCTGGTGCTGTTACTGGTGCCTTGATCGGAGGACTATTTTATTATGGCCGGCCATTCCCTGACGAAAGAGAAAATAAGGTATTGAAGGAAAGAATAGGTGAAGAAAACTTTATATTCTAAAACCTTTTCTATTATTGGGTGAATTTTATAGTATGCTTCTGAAAACATTCTTATAGCCTCATACCATCGTTCTGTAGACCGATTCCGTCAATTCCGTCAGGTAAAGATATTAAAAAAAAAAAAAGGAACATTAGAACTAAAATGATATGGACTTTTTTGTCATATAGGAAATGCATCAACCCATGTGGGACAAACTTCTTCCTGATCCTCTACCCGAACCTTATCGTCGTCCTTATACTTTGGTGATCAATTTGGATGAAACCTTGGTATATTCTACTTGGACCGTAAGTTAGAAAAATCATATATGAAAAATTATATCAGGGTATTTGAAGAGATTGAAAGAAGGGAGAAATAATCGAATAAGAATGTCTAACTGATAAAGTTGTTTTTCTTTATATATATATATAGAAAGAACATGGTTGGCGACATGCGAAACGACCTGGTGTGGATTACTTTTTATCTTACTTGTCTCAATTCTATGAAATTGTCATTTTCACATCTCAACCTGCTATGGTATGTTCAAAAAAAAAAAAAAGTTGTAGATGAAAAATATTAACTTGTTTTTTTCTTTATCCAAGAATGCTATGCCTATTCTTGACAAATTAGATCCTTATCAATATGCAATGTATCGACTTTACCGTGATGGAACTCGTTACGTGGATGGACAATATATCAAGGATTTATCTCATTTGAATCGTGATTTGAGCAAGGTGATCATTATGGATTCCAACCCTCAAGCATTCTCTATGCAACCTGAAAACGGTGTAGCTCTGAAGCCCTGGAAGGGTCAAGCTAATGATCATGGATTATTGGATTATATTCCTTTCTTGGAAGGTAAGAAAAAATTTGGGATTTTTTTTAAGCTATTTTAATTGATTTTTTATGTGTTGCTTGATTTTTTTTTTTTTTTTTTTTTTTAGCTGTGGCATTAACCAATCCTGAAGATATTCGACCTGTCTTGAAGAGTTTTGGAGATTCATCGATTCCAGAAGAATGGGCTAAGCGAGAAGCAGCTATGAATGAACAACATCGACAACAATGGCTGGCGGAACAAAAAAGCAAACCTGCACAACGCAATTTGGGTTCTTTACTCCGTGGTGGTGGTGGCGCTACTGAATCTCAAGGACCTCCTCCTACTTACTTGGAACAAATGCGACAACATGTACGACAAACATTTGCTCAGGAACATGAACAGATGAAGGTACAACAAGATCAAATGATGAAAGATATGGAAATGCAAAAGGAAAAAATGAAAGAAATGAAGATGACCGTATGGGAATTGATGGCCCAAGTATCGTCGGTAAGTTATTCTAAAAAAAAAAAAAAAAAAAAAAAAAAAAAAAAAAAAGCGAATGTATATGTAGGTTGATGTACTGATGTATGTGTGCTGGGTCATGCAATCATCATGTCATTTTCTTTTTACATGCATGAAACTTAATTCCCATCGTAATTTTTCTTTAGGGACAACCTTTGATGCCACCTGGACAAGAAGTACCTCAACAACAACAACATGAACAACCTAGTCAATGAACAAAAATGGATCCTAGTTTAGTTTTATCTCCTCCTACTTAGACTTTTTGTATTTACAATAAAAGAAATCTTTTTATCATAAAAATGCGCAAATTAAGTTAATTTTCATTGGATGTTCCTTCTTTTTTTTTGTTTCTGTATGCATTTTGGATGCATCTTTTAGTTTTTCTGGTGGTGATGATATCTTGATAAGAATTTGATGATGATAGTTACCATTTATCGCCGCCTATGAAGATTAAAAATGATGATGATAGTAATGACGAGGATGATCATTGTTAAAAGTGACACAAATGAATGACGATGAGTGTGGACAAAAAAAAAAAATACGCCTTTATTGATAATGATGACGATTTGTCAGTGAAGTTTGATAAGGGGGAGTGTGGGCAATCCAATTTTATTTTATATTTTTTTTTTTTGGGTTTTTAAGGAGAAACAATACTAAACTATATACAAAAAAGAAGATGATTATTTTGTGAATTTCCATTTTTTTTTTTTTGTTATCAAAAAGGGGATATAAGTATAAAACAAATCAACAAAATGGATAGATATTTGGTTTTGTATGTGAAAGAAAAATATATAAAAAAAAGGGAATATATGAGTAATGAATATGTATAAGTATATGTATATATATAAAAAAAAAAAAGGTAAAGCAAGGTACAAGGTAGAAAGAATAAAACTAGATAACAACAGGCCATTGCATAGAGGGATCGGATTCCAAAGTAGATTTTTGTTGATGATGATGACATTTTGAACGTTTTCTTGGTTTATCTTGATCATCAGGTGTTGACATTGTGAAATGTTGAGGTAAAGGAGAACCAAGGTGTTCTTCTGATAGTGATGAATGTGGACTAGCAACGGTTGATAATGTTACCGACAATTCAGGTGGGAAAAGGTTGGATGGTGTTGGTGATAAAGGTCGATCAGACGTTGATGATGCTAATGATGATAGCGATGACGATGATGACGACGAACTTGTAGTAGTAGTAGTGGCAATAGCAGAAGAAGCATTAGAATAAGGTTGTTGATGATGTTGGTGAGTATGATGATGATGTTGTTGTTGTTGTTGTTGTTGATGATGATGATGCATGTCACCACCATTATAAAGATGACAACTACTATGATGCTGCACATTTGCATAATCCCGCATTATCGTGTTGGAAGACCGATAGCCATTATAAGGTTGATAATAGTAATAATAATCAGCAGGGGTAGCCATGGTAGAAGCATTTGTTGTTGGTAAAGTTGTAGTGGTGGTTGTGGGAGTTGGAGTAACAGCAGATGTGGTACTAAAAGGAGCTGAAGTAGATGGATTCATAGTGGCATTGGTGAAATAACGAGTATCAGAATGTCGACGCATGGTTGAAGAAGATGGAGGATTTCGATAAGTAGGAGGCGTTGTTGTAGCAGCATCACTTGCTGCTCGACTTGTTCGACCACGATAGGTTTGCTTGGCGCGTAATTCGTTTTCAGCAGCATTGTAATCAATCATCCAATAAGAACCTTTACCAGGTTCATTGATAGGTCTAGCAACACGAATAAAACTTTTGTTCAAAGAGAGATTGTGACGAATAGAGTTCTACAGAAAAAAAAAAAAGGATAATTAAAATCATGATGAATCATTCCTACATATATATATATATATATTACCTTCCAACCAGAACCAGCAGTTTTATAGTAAGAGTAATGTTCTAATACCCAACTATAGATATCATTCAAAGTCAATTTTTGAGCAGGACTATTTTCAATAGCATAACGAATCAAAGTAGCATAAGAATAAGGAGGTTTGCCTTGAGTATTTTTTTCCACACGAACATCTTGAGTGATGGAAGAAATTTGTCGAGAGCGTTTCTTTTCACTAGAAGGAGTAGGAGTAGGATGACCATGATGTACAGATTCCACAATAGGTTCATGCCAAGAGGACGAAGATGTAGGACCCAGACCAGAAGTAGGGCTTGGAGGAACAGGAGTAGCAGCAGCAGTAGTGGTTTCAGTAGCGGAGTTAGTTGTAGGAATAGGTGGTAATTGACGATAAAACAGTTGAAGTTGATGGTTCATTACTTCATTGTTAGCATTAGCTTGAGTCATAATATCAGTAGAAGGAAAAGACATGGTAGAACGAGAATACCACGAAAAATCAGTCATTCAAATAAAAAAAATAAAAAAAAGTAGGAAGGAAAGTGAGAAAAGAAAAAAAATTGGGAATCCCATTCTTTTAAATGCACACTGGGAATGAAAAAAAGTAAGAGATTTCTTTTTGTTAGAAGAGGCTTTTTTTTTTCAATCAGTCATGTGGTAAAAAAAAAAAAAAAAAAAAAAAAAAAAAAAAAGAACGACTCCATTGTCGTTGTATAAAAAAAAAAAAGAGGGTGATCCCCTGGACTCATTTCCCCCCTTGACTCCTGTTTAAACTAAAAAGGAAGAATCAAAGTGGATAGAATAGAAAATGATGATTGGTTAATATCATTTACTTTGGATAATCATGAGTTTATCATATCTTTTTACTTGATCTATTTCTTTACCTTTTATTATTATTCTAATAACAAAATTATTTCAATACTATAATATTATCACTTAACATCATTTGCAGGTCATTGATTTACTACATGATCAACTATCTTTTTGGAATACAAAAAAAAAAAAAAAAAGATATGCATGACTGCATGCAGACCTTTCAATCTTTCTTTCCTTGTTTAGACAAAGACTGCATAAATATGAGAACCATACCCCGATCCATTTTCGTGTGCTTTAAGAACTCTCTTTTTTTTTTTTTTACGCCTGAACTATAGCGCCCCGGAATAAAAAAAAAATGCTTCGTTGTTTTGAACAAATGCTACTCTTTATTATGATCATGATCATGTTATTAATATTATTTTTTTTTTTGTTATTGTTTTGTCAAAACTATTCATTTTAATCACATAATAATACACACATATGAATGAATGATTAGTATATAAAAGAATATGATGCACAAGTTTAAACTTACTATTAAGAAAAAGCCAAGAGTTCATCCAGATTTGGTCAGATATCGTTTAAGAATCAACTGAAAAAAAAAAGGTTGATACTAAGATCGGCTGGAAAGCGCGCGCCTTCAGGATCAGCATCAGTGTTTCAAGTCATGTCTTTCTCTCTTGACCCCTTTTTTTTTTATTATATCTTCCCTTTTTTTTTATGTGTATCTACTCTATATGAACCCCTTGTTTTTTTTCTATTGATGATGATGATGATCCTAAAAGCATAAGAAACGTTGTTGAGCATTTCATTATAAAAAAAAAAAAAAAAGAAAGGGGAATAAAAAAAAAAACCAGCCTAGTAGTAGGACAAAATTGAGAAAAGGAGTGAGGGTTGACCTGTGACGATGTGGCAAACGGAGGAGGGAAATCATTTTTTTTTTTCTTCGGAACTACCTTTTTGATAGTTTTCTGTATTACTTTGAAAAGAACCAAGGGTTTTGAAAGCCAGTTTACTATTCTACCCCTTTTGTCTAATTATAAATTCCTTTTTAACTAAGCCAAAAAGATGAAACTGATAAAGTTAAACGAAACTTTAAATTGTTGGGATAGAGAGCGGAACCGACCCGATGCAACTCCATCATACTCCATAAAAGAAATCTGGGAAACTTATAAACAAAGATGGTCCATGCGAAGTAAAATAGAAAGTCTAATCCGTGTTTCATCCATACAGTAAAAAAAAAAAAAAAAAAAAAAAAAAAAGCTATTACTAACTGTAAGGGAGAAAGAAGGGAGTTATCATTCTATTTCGAAAACCGATTCATGCGTTTGATTAAGGTCCCGCTTTCCTTCTTTATAATCAAATGATGGTAATGATGAAAGTGACTCAGCTTTTCTATCTAAACTAATCTTTTTTTTATCTCTCTACTCAGCTTAAATCCCTGGCGTTCCTTTTTGTTTTCAAAACATAGATCTACAAAATACATTTTTTAAATAAAGAGGATCTTTAGTGTCTATCACGTGTGCATCCATCATTTCCTATTGTTAGTATCATCCGTATCACTTTTTTCCTTTTTTTGAAAAAAAAATACTATTTTATTCATTCAAAAACTAAACTAACAAATAAAAAAAAATGTTCTATTACTACTGAACTATCATGGTATTTAACAATTAATAATATTCTATTATGAATAAGGATCTCCAAAATGTTTTCCATGTTATTGTTATTGTTATTATTATTGTTGTCATACCCCCCTTGTTCCATTGTTTTGCCATGTGGATATTTTGTATAAAATGATATTTGGTTATATATATTTATATAAAAAAATTGTAAAAACTGATAATAGTTAGTCATCCATCCATTATCAATCATCCTTCCCTTTTTCTTTTCATCCTTCTTTTTTTTCATTTTATGCTCCATCTATCAGTCATCGTCGTCATCACCAGTTCGCAAAATTAGATATCGTATGTAAGGAAACTAATATAACCCTCCCCCCCTTGCATAGCCATGATATTTCCTGTTTCATACATAATTCGAAAAAGAGAGAGAGAGAAAAAAAAAGAAGTTGAATTCTAGCGCCCTTTTTTTTGGTTGTTGGTTTTTCTTGTTTTACCTTCACAGCAAAAAATAGAGATAAAAATCAAGTCAATCGCATAGTCATTCATATAATACATATATGAACATGTTTCTTCATTTGAAATAAGAATATTGTTCAAATATTATCTAAATGATAAATATTGATATGGTATGAGAAAAGAAAAAGAACAAGGAAGAAAAAAAAGAAACTTTTTTGCTCTTTCAATTAAAAAGGAGCGGTCTTCAAAAATGAAAAGTTTGTTGATTGTTGATTGGTTGTTTAAGATAGAGATAAAAATATAATTTTGGCGGTGCCTCTTGTCCTACTTTTCCTTTGTCTCTCTATTCTTGTTCAACGCGTTCTCAACTTTTTTTTTTTTAATTACTATCATCGTATTTATTAATGGCTGATACCTTGAAAGATATTCCAGAATTCTTTGAAACTGAACTTGGAGAATCCATTATTGCAAGAACTGATGCTTTAGGTAAAAAAAAAAAAAAGTTTATTATATCAAATAAATAAGATATTTCGAAAATACTCATCATCTTTTTATACTTTATTTTCATAGGCACTTTTCGTGAATTAGGACCTCCTGATCTTTGTCATATTATAAAAACGAATGCAAAACCTGGTGTGAGAGAAGTAAATATACTCATATTGGTGACAACCTTTTCTTTTTTTTTTTTATTTATTATTCATCCTTTTATTATTATAGATTGGTAGTTATCATTATGTTTCTGGTGTAGATGCTTCTTCCTCAGCTACTCTGGCTGCCTATTTGAACTCTTTGACTTATTCTATGGTAAATATAGTTAGATGAATGGAGAAAGATTGAATTATTCTTATATCTTTTTTTTTTTTTTTTATATAGGATGAAAATCAATCTTGGTTCACGAAATCAAATGCTTGGAGAATTCGATCTGGAATCTATTGGTAATAACAATATCAAAATAATTTCAAATATATATATCAATGTACTGATTTATTATGGTTTATTTAGCTGTTTCAATGCCTTTTCTCGTGTCGATGTTCGAGTGGAAGTCAAAATTCCTGGTGGTGTTGAAAGCTATTATGTTGATGTTCGTGGTGAACGGTTAGTTTAATTATTTTTATATATTAAATATTAGTTCTCATTTGTTTGTTTGTTTGTTATATAGTCATGAAGCTACATCAAGTATTTGGCAAGAAACTTATTTATCGGCAGTACTTCGAGCTATCTTGTATTCGGATGATAGTTATTATCGATTGGCTGGTTATAGAAAAGTGGATCCTATCACAAGTTTGACAGCGGAACAAAAGTTTTTGGAGGCTGTGGAAAGTTTATTCTTCAAGGGTAAAGTATAATGGCAAACAATAATTCTTATTTCTTATTTTTTTTATTTTTTTATTTTTGGGTTCTGTTGATAGGTTGGCAACTGGGTAGTAAACCTGAAATACAAACAGCTACTGTGGTCCACAATCATTTGACATCTGGTGTGATGAAATACTTTAGTGATAGTTTCCGATATGGTCCTGCTATTGAATTATTTGAAAAATTACAAAAGAAGGATCCTGAAATTGGTGCTCTTTTAGCTGAAGCTTATATTGGTCAAAATGAAGAAATTAAAGCAGTTCAAATCCTCTATGAAGATCTCAAATTGGTACCCATGAGTTATTCCTTATTACATGTACAAGTCGACTTCTTACGCTCAAAGGTAAAATCAAGAAAGTTTATTCTGTAGATGTCATCATCGTGTCACTTATCTTTCATGAATATTTTTTTTTTTTTTTTTGTATATAGGGTGAATATGAAATGGCATTAAAGTTGGCTAAATTTGCCGTCAACACCACTCCTTCCGAATTTATGACTTGGGCCAAACTTACTGATGGTAAATATTCTCTCTTAGATAAAAACAAAAGTATTCTTAGTTAGTATTTATAACCCATACTTATTCTTTTTTTTTCTCTTAGTATATATTGATTTGGGTGATTATCAAAGTGTAAGTAATCAAGAAAGAGCTACATGATCATCAACTTATTCCTTATTTTTATTTTATTTTGATCTCATATACAGGCCTTGTTGACTTTGAACTCCTGTCCTATGTTTACTTACAGTGAAAGGGATATGCATCGTATGCCAGCACCTGCCAAGACACATTTACCTATCAAAACGGAAATTGCAAGTTCTGGTGTTATGGAAGAGGATACAGTGGGTCGTGAAAATGAAGTATGTATGATATTTCATAAAAAAAAAAAAAAGATCAGATACTTTCTTTCTCTTACCCTTTTTTTCTATTTTTTTTTTTTTTTTAACTTAGGCTGATCCTAATCTTCTTCGTCTCCCAGCACCTGCTTTACATGGTACCTTTGCCAAAGCATATGCATTACTGACTCGTCTTGCTACCCGTATTGGATGGGATGATTTACTCAAATGTCGATCACATGTATTTGTCATGGAGGAGGAATACCGAATGCAAAAAGCCAAAGAAGAAGAACGAAAAACCAGCTTTTCCCACAGTTCCATCCATCAAGCCACCACCACTACTGCTAACGACACTTCTGATGAGACATCTGCCACCACTGCACCTCAACAAAATGGTGAACAACAAAATGATGAGAAGAACGAAGAAACAACAAATTCATCGGAAATCAAGGAATCTACAAACGACGACGAATTAGCCGAGAAATTGGAAGATGTCAATTTAGATGAAGAAGATAATACTCCTTTGAAAGCCTCTGATACAACAACATCTCCTCCTCCCGCTGCTGCTGATGTCCCCAAGATGGAAGATACTTCATTAGAACGTCCTCGACAAGCTGCTGAAGATCCAAAGGTAGAGATATATAGAAAGATTTAAAATGCATTAGGACAAAGACTAAATTATTCATAATTTGGAATAGAGTGATGATAAGGAAGCTCGAGTCAAGGAAGATGTCAACTTTTCCTTTGGTAATAAACGACTTTGTGAACGCTGGTTGGACAATCTCTTTATGGTGTTATACGAAGATTTGCGGATATATACCTTCTGGCGCACTGAAGCTGCTCACTACCGTGCTCAACAAATGCCTTACCGAAAGACTGGTACAGAGTGGGAACTTTTAGGTGATCTTGCTCTTCGATTGTGGCACGAGGTAAATAAAAATAAAAAAAAGAAAACATCTTTTTATTCTGACTTGTTTATTGTAGGATGAAGCCAAGGAAGCATTTGAACAATGTTTGGACTACAAATTTTCAGCCAAGGCTTGGATCAAACTTTTGGAAATCTACGCAAAAGGTGGCAACGTTGAACGTGCTTTATTAGCAGCTGTCAAATTGACAGTTTATCATGAACGATGGTATCATGAAATTGTGGTAAGGAAAAAAAAAAAAAAGAAGATATAATAATGAATTCTAATCTTTTTTTATTATTAGTATCCTACTGAAATTGCTTGCAATTTGAACAAGTTGATCCGTACTGAAGGCTTATCCAAGATGCAGAATGTTTTGACTTCGATGAACTTGCCACAAGCGGTACAAAAACTGATGCGACGCTATTTTGATTATGGTGAATTATTCAAGGTAGAAGGTTATGAACTGTGATTTACACACACACATATATATATTCTCTCCTCTCTTCTTATATACTGGTTTAGTTTTAGTACCTTCCCCCTCTTCTCCCCGCTTTATTATATTTTTTTTACATTTTATTGATGGATTTCCTTTTACCAAGAAGAAAAAAAAAAAGAAAAAAGAAACAATCAAGTCACTATATTATTTATCGATGTGCAGTGCACCTCATTACAATTTAACACACTTTTTATACAATTGATTCTAAAATAAATATGGATGAAAATGTTATTTTCTATTGATATGGTTGTTTTGTTTTTATTTAAATAATGGATTATTGGTAAAAATGATATTAAACCTTGATCAAGGGATGAAAACGATGGCTGATGATTTGGCTTGTCGACTGGATAATGGAAGCTATAGAGTGATCATAAAGCGACTTTTTTTTTTTGTTATCAATCATGCCTTTAGTTTATTTTGTTATTGTACATGCGTGATGTTGGATGAGTGATGATGACAATATTGATAACATAAGTTATTAACAATAACGGGGTGATTATCCCAAAGAAAATTTTGTATCATTGATTTCCAACTGAATATCTAATAGATAATAATAATAATAACAATACTATATTTTTATTTTTGTTAAAGTGTTAATATACAAACTGTAAATGATATGATGATGATGAAAAGAGAAAGAAAAAAAAATAAGGAGACTATGAAAAATAAGGATGGATAGAACTATCGTAGAAGTAAAGGTCGTGGAGGGGGAATGGATGGATGCATAGATTTATGAAGTAATTTGAAGAGACCAGTACCAATCGTCATAGGTAGACCCTAGAAAGAAAAAAAAAAAAAATAGGATAAAGAAAAAAATAAGTCTATCTATTATTTTCTTTTCAAGTGTTATCCGCTTACCATGATGATCTGTTCAGAGACCCCAATGATGGCATCTTTTTTACTATATAAAGCAGCTTCAAACAAGTGATCCGTTGTCTTTTCAAAGGAGGCAATACTGAGCACACTATCTTTCATCTTGGCAATACCAAATCGAGTGATACCAAGCACTTCGCCCTTGTTTGTCATCAAGTCACCAAGTAGTAAAACGTGTCGATGATCAATAGTCATACCGTGACTTTCCATAATTTCTCCAATTTCGTTAATGATGGTATTTCTAAAGTAATAAATTCAAAGGAAAATAAGTCTAAGCTATTTCTTTTGTTTGATTTCATTTACCTTGCAGCTTCAATACCAAGAACTTGACAGACTTCCATAATGTTATTTGAAGTAGTTTTTTCGCCAATAATACCCTCTGTTGTCATGACCTTGAGTAATCCATAGCCTTCCACGAATAATTGTTTTGATCCTCCTCCACCCTTCTTTTCAGTGATCACTGCGCGTACGACAGAAGGATAACCCTATTAACAAATAAAAATGAGATTTCAAACTGTAATAAAGTATTCATTACATACCGTAATAATGACAGACGGCAATACACGTTTTAATGCTTTGAGATTGTAATAGACAGATTCATCTTGTTTTGCATGGACATACACACGAATGATGTCAGGTCGACTTGTTTGGACATCCTATAAAAGCAAATGAGAGTGAATATTTTATTATATATTTTTGTTTATATTCTTACCAATTGACCCATCTTTGGTGCAGTTTGAATTGCATTAGCGATGCTATAAATATTGATTTCCAACTAGATGATAGATAATGTATATAATAAAAAAAATCAGTGTTTCATTCATTGTATTTCTTCGCCATGTTCCTTTTTTTTTTTTTTTTTTTTTTTACCTGTAATTTGTTGATAGCATCCAAATCAATACGAATCAAAATATATGTTTCATTTGCTTCATATACTTCATCCATATACATAGCCACATCACCTAATGTGGTCTTCTCCAATCGTCCTTTCACTACACGAGCAGCTCGAATATCCTTGTCTTCATGCAATTCGCAGGCAATAATGGGTGTAGAGATCAACTTGGCAGCATTAATAATTTCCTTGATACGGGGTACACCAAGAGTAATATTCATACTAGCAACACCAGCAAAATGGAAAGTTTTGAGAGTCATTTGCGTACCAGGTTCACCAATAGACTGAGCACCAATAGCACCAACAGCAGTTCCAGGTTCGATCTTGGCCTTGAGATATTTTGAAATACAAACACCCAAGTATGCACGTAACTGTCGTTCCGTAATCAAGAATAGATTTCGAAGTGCCTTTTTCACGTCCTCTACATTTGATGGTAATAGGTAAGTAACTATTCCTATTTTCAAAAGTCCTTTTTTTTTTTTTTTACCTTCCACATCTTCATCAATATCCATATCCATATAATCTTCATCAGGAATAGACAAGCCAGGTAATAATCCATATGACTTTCGAATCTTTGCCAACTTGCCAGCAATCTTGTCGGTAACATAATTTCGAGTACTTTCAATAAATGAAGGCATACAGTTTTCAGTCCAAAGTCTGCTCGTGATTTCCATTTCAGTAATTCGGATGATCTGCCAAGGTAAGAGACCAGTTTCTTCAGGATCAGCAGGTTGTATCACCTTGATATGCTTCAGATTACGATCATATTCAACAGGAATACCATCCCCTTCAATTGTCATAGGATCCAGTCCATCAGCACCATAACAGAATTGAAGCATGGCACCTTCAGAATTTCGAACAGATAAATCGTAATGTGTTGTTAAATCTTCGAAACCCTATAAAATATATAAGTCAATCCATTTTTTTTTTTGAATTCACCTTTTTTTTATAATATTGTTACCTTCATCAAACGACGAGCCATGTAACCAGTTTCAGCCGTTTTGACAGCTGTATCCACCAAACCTTCACGACCAGACACAGCGTGGAAAAGAAATTCCGTGGGACTAAGACCTGTATAGAAACTATTTCGAACGAAACCTTTGGCAGGTGGGCTTTTGGCTATATAAAATCATAATAAAGTTTAATTCTGTATCATTTACTTGTCGTGTTTGTTCTGTTTACTTACAGTGTTTCAAAAAGTGAGGCAAAGACCGATCTTGGAAACCATCGGGAATACGAGTACCACTAATAATTTGTTGACCAACACAAGCAACCATTTGAGACACATTGATTTGAGACCCTATTTTATAAGAGAAATAAAATATTTAACATATCTGTAAATTGTTTATTTTCTTTTTTATACCTTTGGAACCACACCGGGCCATGATACTGGGAGAATTGTACATATTTAATTCAGTCATACAGACCTTACCAAGGTCACCACGAACAGCAGAGAGAATACCAGATACAATAGACTAATATATATATGTATACAGTGAGTATATAATCTTTATCCCATCAAACTAGTTTTTTTTTTTTACCTCCATAGTTTGTTCTTCATTACAACCAGCCATGGTTTCCAATTTACCAGCCTTGTATTGTGCAATAACATCATCACACTCATCATACGCCTTTTTGACAGATTGATCCTTAATTTCACGTAATCGTTTTCCAGGTGTCACATCACTAATACCAATAGAGAATCCTTGGTTGGCTATTATTAGGAAAAAAAAAAAAAAAAAAGAAAAGTTAGAAAATAGATTAAAAGGAAAAATGAATTGGATTCTTATATATTTAAGCAATTCTTCACTTACCAAGCCAGCGTGCACAGAGTTTAGCCAATCTTTATAACATATATCATAAAAAGAGAAAAGAGATCAATCATAAGCAGAAATCTATTTTTTTTTTTTATCTTGTATTCGTATATTACCTGTTCATGCATTTTGCGGTTTCTATGGGTCCATAATCACGTAGGATAACGTAAAATACAGAATTTTTGTTACCATCCCCAACAACGGCTTTATCAACCAGACCACACATAATTTCACTATTTTGCACCACTAACCAACCATCATTTGGACAAAGATCAGGAGTACGACCTTCTTCTTTAACATAAGATTTGGTTTTTGCTTCCAAATTGACTTGTACTTTGCTGCCTTTGTTGGGTCTAAAAAGAACATTGAATACTTGCTTCCCGGTCCAAAGTCGCTGAGGCTATAATTTATTATTATAAAATTGAAAATATGAGTCAATTCATTTTAGATCATCTTATTTATCTTACCTTCCAAACAGCTGGAGGAGGGATATCAATTTTGAGGTCAGCATCACACATCATAGAGCAAACTTGTGTGAACATGGCACGGGTATAAAAAGTATCCTTGAATGAAAGTAAATAGGCAGCAGTAATGAAATCTTGAGTCGCAGCAATCAAAGGTTCACCGTTACGAGGTGTCACCAAATTGTTCTTGACCTATATAAACAAATATCAGTGTCCTTTTTCCTTCTTTTTGTCCTTTTTTTTTAATTATTATTTTCTTACCCCCATAAGTTCAATGGCTTCGGCTTTTGCTTCTTGTGTTTGAGGTAAATGCATATTCATTTCATCACCATCAAAATCGGCATTATAAGGAGAACAAACACATTCATTGAATCGGAAAGTACGCCAGGGCATGACCTTTGCAAAATGTGCCATGATAGACAGACGATGTAGAGAAGGTTGACGATTGAAGAGCACCACATCATTATCGGATAAATGACGTTCCACCAAATCACCAATTTTCAGTTCATCCGCAATCTTGTCTCTGTTACCATATTTTAAAAACTTTTTGAAACCATCAGCAAATTCCACATAGTTGGCACCAGGATGCACCAAAGGACCATTTCGAATGTTTTGTCGTAATTTTTCAATGTTATGTCGATTGACCCGTTCAGGAAATGTCAATACCTTGGCCACACGTTCAGGTACAGCTACTTGATCGATACGCATGTTCGGATCTGGAGAAATGACAGTACGACCAGAGAAATCCACACGTTTACCAGATAAATTACCACGGAAGCGACCTTGTTTCCCTTTGAGACGTTGACATAAACCACGACCAGGTTTGCCTGTTGCTTGTTGAGGTACACCTGCCAATTCACTGTTGATATATAAAGCAGCAGCCAGTTGTAAAAATTCCCATTGTTCCATCAAATTCATCACTGTCACTCCTCGTTCCAAGCCAGCACGAATAATCGCATTTGTAAAAATGATTTCTGTCAATTTAGCCGTAAGATCATCTTCATTACTGCTATTATCGTCTTGCATCACTGAAGGTCGAATACAACAGGGAGGGACAGGGATATATTGCCAAATATACCATTCTGGTCGACCATGTTCTTCACTGAGACCTAAAAGTTCACAATCCTAATAAAAAAAATAAAAAAAATTAAAAAAAAGAATTCGTTTATGTCTTTCATTTTTGGTGATGCTTACTTCTGGAGAAATACGTTGGAATAATCGAAGTACACGAAGTGGATTCAAATCATCTTGTGCTTTACTGATATGAGGTTTGAGTTCTGGCATGGTGGCGGCAGCAGTATCAAAAGATTTTCGAAATTCTTCAGCTTCAGCAGCCACGCGTTTCAATCGGTACTTATCATGAGTGATTTTTAATGGACCCACTTTCTTTACAACACCTGTATTAAAAAAAAAAAAAGGACAAAAGATAGAATTCAGTCATCACATTTCATGTTTATTTATATAAGTTGAACATACCATTGACTGCCTTACAGTGAGGACAATAAGTCACTTTTTTGCACTTGTCATTGACAGCCTTGATAATACGATTTCGTTGATGATTGTCTAATCCAGGTGAGCGTAATCGTTTCAGATAAGTTCGTCGATCAGGTTCTTCCAGCATAACACGACTACATGTCTAATCATAAAAAAAAATGTCAATACTTATGCTTTATCCATTCCTTCTTCTTTTCTTCTTCCTATTCTCTTACCTTGCAAATATCTTGTAGAATGTTAATGGTAGCTCTAAAATAACCAGCATGGAAAATAGGGAGCACCAACTTGAGATAACCCCAATGACCAGCACAATCTTGCATATTGTTACCACAAGTTTCACACATGGCTGATTTAACCGAAGTACCCTATAATAAATAGATATATTAGATTCTAATGTCTACAAGAATATCAAAACTTACAAGTCTGGCATCGAGAACACCTCCTTTGACAGGTACACGACTTTCATGTTGATAGAGATCCCGTTGAGTAATTTCAAATTCGGATATCTTGACCATATTCTGTGGTGAAAGCACCCCAAATTGAATGAACCGACTATATTTAATGATAAATAAATAAATAAAAAGAAGTTTAACAACACAAGAAGAAGAAGAAAAAAACTGTGTACTGATAAAAGAGAAAGTGTATGCGTCCGTGTATGACCAAGGAATCCTAATCATTCTATAAATAATGCTTTATCAGACTTACATTTTCTTGGGTGTGTTGTCCAAGACTTGCTCCTTCATTGTGATTCACCAAGTAGAGAAATATAACAATAGTCAATCAAAATCGAGCAGTAACAACAAGATCAAAAACTAGAGGAAAAAAAAAAAAGAATACAAACGCCTGAGAGAAGTAGAACACTTCAATTTTTTTTTTTTTTCAGCCGATGACAACAGTCACCTGCCGTAGTTTCAATTTATTGGAAGCATGAATTTTCATATATATATATATAATTTACACTACAAAGCACGAATTGCCAATTGTATTAATATTCTATTTTACAAAGGTTTCCCATCGGATTGGTCTTGATTGTCGTTGATTATCACCAAGATTCATCAAAGGAACTACAGACGGTCTACATCATGATAAAAAAAAAAAGAAAAGAATAGAATAATGGAGTAAGACATAATTCCAAGAAACCATTGAAAACATTACCTGCCATGAGCACACTGAAAAGGAAAACGACATTTTGCTAATGATCTAATTAACTTAGTACATTGATCTATAGATAATGGATCGTTGAACATAATAGCACCTATTTTATATACAATAAAATAAATGAGTCATTAAGAGTCGGCTTGGCTTTTTTTTTTTTTTGTCATTACCACGACAAGCTTTTGATTTCAGGATTTCCATCATACCAGGAGGACAAGCCAAACGAGAGACTACTGAGCTTTCCAGATCATGAAGATATTCACGTATAAGATCAGTCAGTAGTTGAGGGTCAAGAATACATCGTTCTACAATCATTTGAGGAAGTCGAGTAACAAAAACTTGCTGAGTATATCTATCCATATTGTCCTTCTGAGAGTTGGATGTAAAATGTGAAGAAGACCGTTTCTGGTGATGATGAGCGAAATGAGGTGATCCAATACGGCCGGTATGATGATGTTGTTGTTTTTTCTGAATGTCTTTTCTTTCGATATATATTCCCCAGCGTTGTAAATCGGATGCATATTTAACGGCCAAATCAGACTCATGTTGTGTCATGATGATGTCTAAGCAAGGTTCCAGATATTTGATATCCAATGAACTATTCAACATAGATTCCAACTTGATACGTTCATCTGCAGCATGTTGATCCACCAATAACAGTATTCTATCTAATAGGCATACTATCCATTTCGTATCCACTTGAGCAAGTACTTTGGCTGATTGCAGATCTTCACGTTGTAATTTTTGAGGTGTCTGAAACCCATATGAGCTGTTGTTGATTGAATAAGGTGATGTAAATGTCGATGATGATGATAATGATGAAGTAGATGATGTAGATGATATTAATGCTGTTGATGATGCAGATGATATAGATGATGCAGATGATGTTGATGATGTTGATGATAACAAAGGTAAAGATAATGATGGTAATTCTGTGCTGACCATACTGTGATCAAGAGTGGAGACAGGATATCGGCGTAATCTGGATGTATCGATATTGTTGATGGTCGAAGGAAGAGACGGATAATTATTCAACCTAATTTTGAATGGAATCAGAAAAATCAACTCATATTTTTTTTGAAACCACAGCACTTTTTCCTTTTTTCTTCTTTTTCCTTGGAAATTGACTTACAGAGTTCTTCCGAATTGAGGGGTATCTTGACTCCGAGGTAACGGTATTGTAGAATATGAATGTTCCAAATAGAGACTTGCTGTTTTTTGTTTCTTTTTTGATAATGGTTCTTGTTTCTTCCTTTTGTCTTGGGATAATTGTTTGCCGGTTGATTGTATATACTTCATCGTCAATCGTTTTAATAAAGTCATCAATCGAGGGTAGATCTAATAGAATAAAAGATGAGTGATAAAATATTGATGTCCAAGATATTCTTTCTTTCTTGTTTTTCCATACCACATGTTCAGAGAGAAAAGTAATATCATAACTTGCAATACATGTACAATCAATCTTGATCAAGAATATTGGGTAATCTATTTTTCATGAATCTGTTAAAAATGTGGGGGGTGGAGATTGGATATATCTTTTTTTGGTTACCTCTTCCTCTTTTAATATTATCTTCAGCCAATCGTTCCTACAAAATGATAATTGGTGTTACGGACTATGAAACCAAACCCCACACATGTAAAATTTCATGATTTACCGAAGAATAACTTTGAATAATAGTATTGACAGTTTTGTAGAGATCATTGTCAGCAGGTGATATATAGTGCTTGTTTACATCTATAGAAAATAATAAGGTTTAGTGATCGTCCATAGAGAGAGAATATGGCCTTATATGTCCTTTTTTCTACTTGCATATGTATTGGTGAACCTTGAACAAAATAATTCAGGTTAGTATAAAAGAAAAGAGGGTTCAATCGGAGCTTACCTTTGTAGGTACCCCATCACCACCAAAATAACCATGTAATTGAAGTTGGTCCTCGTGAATACTATATGCCTTGATTTCCTGGTATAGTAAGAAATTAGATAAGATATTACAAAAGATAAGTATTATAGGTTTGGAACTTACTTGAGTAAACCGTTGTCCAAAAAGTAATTGAAAAATGCCCAGACTTGAAGAGATCTAAAATCGGGGAAGTAAGGGAAATCAAATTACCATTCTCTTTTTTGTCACAAGTTTTTACCTTTTTGGTTACCATGCATTTTGAGTTCTGTACTCTGTCAATCAAAGTAAATTTCACTTGAGGGAATATGAGGGCAAAAAGTGTCAGTGTGTGTTTCAGTGATTCTAAATTGGTTCTCTGGTGCTTTTGCCGAACTGGGTACTAAAGTAATGATGATGATAATAATAAGAATTTTTTTTTTTTTGGTTTGTTTCATGTTTTTTTTTTTTTTTTTTTTTTGTATTTACCTTATAAAATAATGATGGAATCAAGACTGTAGTACCATATGCATGATTGTCCTTGCATATAGAATGTTGAATCAATTGACCATCCTTTAGAAAGAAGAAAATAAAACAATATGAATAAAATAAAGTTGAAATTCTTTACTTTGTACCTTCCAAGTAGCCATAAAACTATCAGAGCTTGTTCTATGTCTTGATATAATTTGTAATATAGACATAGTCGATAAAGCAGCCAGTACTACAAAAAAAAAAAAAAGAATAAGACATAGTTCTATGGAAATATTCATTGTTGATATTACCTTCACCACGAAATCCAAATGTTCTGGTACCATGTAATTCTATTAGACTATGACATTTTGATGTGACTATAAAATAATATATGTATATATTAACTTGTAAATATATATAACATAAGAACTTACCATGTCGTTGCGCCAGTTGAACAAGATCTGTTGGAAGAATCCCAGTACCATTATCAGTGACTTGTAACATAGAATGTTCAATATCAACTTGGATATCAATAGTTGAAGCAGCGGCGTCTAATGCTATAAATATATAATATACATATTTAGAAAAAGTTATATCTTAGACTTCGCTTATTACCATTCTTGATCAATTCTTCTAAACATTGTTCCATAGACGTAATGACTAAAGATCTATAAATTAATGAGATAAATGAATAAATGAAAAAGAATAAATGAAAAAAAAACTTCTTTACCCTTTGAGTTGTTTCACGACTTGATTATCCAATAACTGGATCATTGACATTAGCGGAATAACAAAGAGAGCGAGAAAGATAGGAAGACAACGAGTGAGAAGAAAATAGAAAAAGAGGAAAGGCTCATTTTTCCCGTTCTGACCTTAAAATCCAAAGAAAGATGAAATCCTATTTTGCTTATTTCAAAATTCATGGTGACGGTTTAAATAATGATCAAATTAGACTGCTGTTAGTATAAAAGATAAAAAAAAAAAAAAAAGATATTGGATTGATTTACCATTAGATTGGAAAAAAAAAAAGAAGGCTTTTTATCAATAGTGTTACGAATTGATGACTAGATAACGATTCTTACCAAAAAGAAATCATCCCAGCGGGGTTGACATCTGTTAATGAATGAGATACACGATAAAGTTGGCAGAATCTTAGCTTCTTTTAGATTCCATGTCGTCACTGACAATAAAAAGAGAAGGAGATTTCCCACGGACATGGTCAAAGTCTTTTTTATCTTTCATACACCGTAACTTGGCATGCACCAACCAAATCCATTTATACGGAGTTGAAATACACCTCTTTCTTTTTTTATAAAAAAACAAAAAAAAAATATAAATTTAGATCGATCGTCCCTTTCTTTTTTTTTTTTTTCTTCTTTTCTTTTACTTTCTTTATTTTTTTTTTTTATATTTGTCATTTTTTTTGACTTTTTTTTTTGTATTTATATATATATATATATTATATTATTTGTAGTTTAGATTTATTAGTTATACATATATAGAAAAAAGGATAGAATAAATTAGTCAATATGTCAGAAAAGCCTCATACCATTGAAGAAGCGAAATATGAAACTCAAGCTCATTATGAAGATTATTCACCATCGCAATATGAAAAATCCCTTAGTGAAGAACAGATTGAACATGTCCCTGAAGGTACTGCTTCACCTGGAAAAGCTTTATTTATGTTATTAAAAGCTTTCATTGGTACTGGTGTTATTTTCCTTCCTGGGTCGTAAGTCATAGTTTCTCTTGTTTTTTTTTTTTTTGTATTAATCCTTTTTTTTTTAAAAAAAAAATTGATGTTAGTTTTGCCAAAGGTGGTCTTGTATTATCTATTATATTGATGGTAATAATTGCAAGTATTTGTCTTTTTTCTTTTCAACGTCTGGTCAAAGCACAACGTCAAACTGGTGGATCTTATGGTCATGTTGCTGAAACTTTATTGAATCGATGGGTTCGATATACCATTCAATTTTTTTTATGTTTATCACAAATGGGTTTTGTCGCTTCTTATATGATTTTCATCTCTGAAAATGTTGGATTGGTCATTGGTACCTTGTCTGATTGTCATGCTCCTTTTCCATCAAAATACTTTATTTGGATCTTTATGATTATTATTATTCCTCTTTGTTGGGTACGAAAAATTGGTCGACTTGGTTATTGTGCTCTCCTTGCTGATATCTTTATTCTTTTTGGTCTGATTTGTGTCCTTTACTTTTCTTCAAATCAAATCCATCAACATGGTGCTGGTCCAAATATCACTATGGTCAACAGCGATTCTTTTGCCTTGATGATTGGTACTGCTGTCTTTTCCTTTGAAGGTATGATTAATCCAACGATGATATTTTATATATATATATATTAACTTTGTTTTTTTTTTTTTATAAATAAATTATTGTATAGGTATCGGTATGGTTGTACCTATGATTGAAGGTATGAAAGATCCCAGCAAATTTCCTCGTGTTCTTACTATTGGTATGATCATTTGTACATTGGTCTTTACTTTGATTGGTACTATTGGTTATGTCGCTTTTGGTGATACCATTCAAGCAAGTATTGTGGCCAATTTACCTCGTGAACCTCTCTCTATTACTGTCCAACTCTTATATGCCATTGCCATGATTCTCACATCTCCTTTCATGTTATACCCTGCACTCACTATCATCGAACAAAGTGTCTTCAGTCCTCGTCATCGTGGAAAAGTCAGTTTGAAATGGAAATGGCTCAAGAATCTCTGTAGATCCATGGTTGCTTTGGTTTGTGCTGCCGTCAGTTTTGGTGTAGGTGCTGATGGATTGGACAAGTTTGTTGCCTTGGTAGGTTCTATCGGTGCTGTTCCTCTTTGTTTCATCTTCCCAGCTTTATTCCATTTCAAGATCACCACCTCCAAAGTTCAACGATCATTGGATATTATCCTTGGATTATTTGGTGTTGCTATTATGATCTATACAAGTAAGTTTTTTTTTTTTTTTTTTAAAAAAAAAATAACATTTTTATTATTATTATTCTTGATCTTTCATCAGTGTTCAAGTTACTCACCTCTCTTTTTTTTTTTTTTAATTATTATTATTTCTTAATAGCTTATGTGAATGTCAATTCCTGGGTGAATCCTCTTCCTTCTGTCGGTACCACTCCTGTGACTCCTTCTCAAACGTGTGGTTTGTAAACCGGTTATTCTTATTGTCTGTTTTACTATTATTTTTATATTGGAACTATTACGTTGATCGGTAGTCCTTGTTTAGTTTTATAGTTTACCTTGCCCTTTTGTATATACGTACTATTATATTCCTTGTTTAAATTTGTTATTTCTATTTCAATAAATCCTCTATCACGCTGATGGACCCTTTTTTTTCAAATATATATATGTATATGTTGACAACAACAAAAAAAAAGTGATGATGAATGGTGTGGATGATGTGGATGGTGAATGACATATTTAATGATCTTCAGCCTATCTTTTTTGCACTGTAGCATCACATGGGATAGGCATATACAGCATCTTTTTATATTTTTGTAATTCACTCAAAAATCATCATCATCGCATCCAATTCGGGTTAAAGATACATTAAATCATTCTCTTTCATTTGCATTAAAAACAATTTTTATCATACTTAACTTTTTGAATATATTAAAAATGAAATGTCAATATCATCATCCCTCATCCAATAATGATCATCATTCAATGAAACTAGCACCATTAGATTCCTCTTAAAAAAATAGTTTAATATCATCTAATATCATTTTATCACTTACCCTGACAAACTAATGTGCAATAAGCATCAAAAGATTTTATCGATATTTTGAAAAAATTGCCTGACAACCCCCTGACGATTTATTTTTACAGCTAAACTTTGGCTGAGGAGTTTCAAATTTTTGGCTGTAAAAATCAAAAATCGATCCCATTTTTTTTTTTTTTTACTATTAAAATAGTAAGCATACATAACGACTTTTCATTGGTTAGCTTCCTCTAGCAAGAAATTCGATTCATAAGTGTATTTTATGCTGTAAGATCACACGGAGAAGGACTTGTTTGTTTTTTTGTAGTTCACTCAAAAGTCATCTCATCGCTTCAAATTTGGAACGATATAGATAGTAATTTTCACTTGCCTTATTTGATGTAAACAAGATATGTTTTGCGCCACTCATCATCAAAGTATATTAATGTAAATATCAAAGCATTTATTATCATCATCATAGTAATTACATCTTCATTCGATAATTATACTATACCGTATGATCATTACAGTTTAAAGTAAAACGGAAAGTGAAAAGGCAGCGGATCCAGGAGATAGCGGTAATGGAGGAATTAAGGATTTTAAGCTATCATTCGTCTCTTATGTCAAACCTTTCAAGCTCAGCTGGTACTTTTGGAACAACATAAAACGACTTTTTTTTTTTCCTTTATTTTTTGTTTCTCTTTTGCATATTTTTTTTTTTTATTATTATTGTTACTATTTCCTCAATTTATATTATTGTATTATGTCTACTGGTCTTCGTAAAGCCTTTCAAAAAGCTCACGCAGAAAGTAAGTTCAAAATGACTTTTCTTTATAAAGCAGTAAGAACGAAAAACCTTCAGACTAACCCATGATATTTATTTATTGAAACACTAGAACGTCCCGCGTTTGTCACTTTCATAACTGCTGGTTTTCCTACTCCTGTTGATACTGTAGATATTCTATTGGGTTTACAACGTGGTGGCGCTGATGTCATTGAATTAGGTAAGTAACTAAGAAAGATACAAGGTTCGTTCTATTGTTTTAATATATTTCATCCTTTATAGGTATTCCTTTTACCGATCCTCTTGCTGATGGTCCTGTCATTCAATATGCTAATACTGTAAGTAAATAAATAATAATAAAAAAAAAAAAAAAGGTGATATGGACATCTAATTCAGGATGAAGATAAAAAAGAAAAAAACAAATAGAAGGTTTTACTTATTTCATGACTCATTGGATAAAGGTTGTACAAAATTCAAACATATACTGATTGCTTTTTTTTTTTTTTTTTTTTTTTTTTTTTTACCTTTTTATTATTATTATTATTATTATTTCTATAGGTATCTTTGGAACATGGAACTGATATTGCTATGTGTCTTGATATGGTACGAGAGGCTCGTAGCAAGGGTTTGACGGTTCCTATTGTATTCATGGGTTATTATAATCCTGTATTGGCTTATGGTGAAGAAGAACTTATTCGTGATTGTAAACAAGCTGGTGTGAATGGATATATTATGGTTGACCTTCCTCCTGAAGAATCTCATAGTTTTAGAAATAAATGTCTCGAAAATGGATTATCCTATGTTCCTTTGATTGCTCCTACTACTACTGAAAAGCGTATGGAATTACTTGCCAAGGTATCTGATTCATTTATCTATGTTGTATCTCGTATGGGTGTCACTGGTGAACAAAAGAGTGTGAATGTGGAATTGCCCAATATGTTAGCTCGTATCAAGAAACATACTAGTGTCTATTTAGCAGTTGGATTTGGTGTCTCTACTCGTGAACATTTTACTCAAGTTGGTGCTCATGCTGAAGGTGTTGTTATTGGATCACGTATCATCACTTTGATTCGTGATGCTATCAAAGAAAATAAGAATCTAGCTCAAGTGGTAGAACAATATGCTTCTGAAGTTAGCGGTCGCAAAGTAGAAAAAATAATTGCTCAAGAATCTGGTCCTGTTGCTGAACCCGAAGTATCTGATATTGCTGGACAAGGTATCATTGCTCAAAGTGAACCCATCAAAGAATTTTATGAACTTCAAACTCGATTTGGAAGCTTTGGAGGTGCTTACGTACCTGAAGCCTTGGTGGATTGTCTAACTCAATTGGAAAAAGTATTCATCGAAGCCAAGAATGATCCTGCCTTTATCGCCGAATTCGAATCTTACTATGATTATATTTCTCGTCCATCTCAACTTCAACTCGCCAATCGTTTGACAGAAGATGCTGGTGGTGCTCGTATCTGGTTGAAGCGTGAAGATTTGAATCATACTGGATCTCACAAAATTAACAATGCTGTTGGACAAATCTTACTGGCAAAACGATTGGGTAAGAAACGGATTATTGCTGAAACTGGTGCTGGTCAACATGGTGTCGCCACTGCTACTGTATGTGCCAAGTTTGGATTGGAATGTGTTGTTTATATGGGTGAAGAAGATTGTCGTCGTCAAGCTTTGAATGTCTTCCGTATGCGTATGCTTGGAGCAACCGTCGTTCCTGTCTCTACTGGTTCTCGTACTCTTAAGGATGCCATTAATGAAGCAATGCGTGATTGGGTCACTAATGTATCTACAACACATTATTTGGTTGGTTCTGCTATTGGTCCTCATCCATTCCCTATGATTGTTCGTGAATTCCAATCTGTGATTGGTAAAGAAACGAAACGTCAATTGCAAGAAAAGGCTGGCAAATTACCAGATGTTGTGGTGGCCTGTGTTGGTGGTGGTTCGAATGCTATTGGTATGTTCTATCCATTTGTGAATGATCCTACGGTACGTATTGTTGGTGTGGAAGCTGGTGGTTCTGGTGTGGATACGGATAAACATTCTGCTACATTAAGCAAAGGAACGCCTGGTGTATTACATGGAACAAGAACTTATCTATTGCAAGATGAAAAGGGACAAATCATTGAAACTCATTCAGTCTCTGCTGGTCTAGATTATCCTGGAGTGGGACCTGAACACGCATTCATGAAGGATACAGGTCGTGCAAACTATTATGTGGCTGATGATGCTCAAGCTTTGATTGGTTTTAGAAAATTGACTCAACTGGAAGGTATCATCCCTGCTTTGGAATCTTCTCATGCTATTTATTATGCTCACAAACTTGCTAGTGAATCACCCAAGGATCAAGATATTGTGGTTTGTTTGTCTGGTCGTGGTGATAAAGACATGCATACAGTGGTGGAAGTCTTGCCTACTTTAGGACCAAAGATTGGTTGGGACTTACGTTTTGAAAAGAATTTGTAGTTAGTTATTCACTTTTTTTATTGTACCATAGTCATCGTTTATATATTACAAAATTTAAAAATCTTATTAATAAAAATGATTTGTTGATGAAAAAGTCACATGGTTTGTCAATATCGTCTACACTTTATTCAATAAAAAATGACGGAATTCAAAGAATAAGATGTCGCAAAAATAGGAAATAAAAATATAGTAAGGATAGAAAATAAATGACGGGGTAGAAAAGAGAGAGTTGTCGCATAATCAAATAGAGAATATAAGAAGAAAAAGAACAAGAAGAAAAGGAGTGGTAGTAGTTCCATTGAGTATTTTGAATAACAGAAAATAAAATATTATTTAGTCAACATATCCATTTTTTTTTATATTTATTTATTTTAACTTACCTGTAGGAAAGCATTAAATACATCCTCCGAAGAGGTGATAACATATTTTTATATGTTGCTGTTACAGTTGATATTCACTTTGAATTGGAAACACCAAGAGAGATTTCAAAAAGAAAAAAAAAGAGAATGATTAATATACTGTATCATTATTATTATTATCATTAAAAGAAACTTACTATTAAAGCAAGGTACAGAGAGAAGGAAGTCCAATAGGTATATATTAAAAAAAAAAAGCAAATGGACCTAAAGGCCCGTCTTGATTCTTGTAAACTTGTAGTCCAGGAAAAAAAAAAACTTGTATTTGGTATGGATGGATGTAAAGGTCTTGTATTATTGTAAATTGGTTTAAAAATTGATATCAAAATAGATAAAGAAATTAAAAGAAAAAGAGAGAAAAAGAGAAAAAAAGAGAAAAAAGAAACAGAAAAAATAAAAAATAAAATAGCACTTTTTTATATCTCTCACTTGATCAAAGAATAAAATAAACCTGGCAAAAATATCTCATAAGAAAAAAAAAGAACTATTATGCAAATTTACATTCGTTATCGATCGATCGAATGTCTCAGTTAATGAAAATAAACAAAGAAGACCCGAGTAAATGTATTTTTTTTTTAAAAAAAGAAAGGAACTATTATGCAAATTCACATCAACATCACAAGATATGAATATTACATTAGTATACCCCTGTCTTATATGATACAATATAAAAAATATAGTTCTTTTTTTTCCAAATATGGCCTGTTGAAAAGAATCAGCTAACAATCAGTCATCAATCATCAATCATCAATCAATGACATACTCTACCGACATCTCTAAAGCGATATCTGAAAAAGTGGTAATGCGACATCCATTTGGGAAAGTACGATTTTTTATTTTATAACATCACGAAAAACATTTTCTTGTGACCCGACAAAAAACTTTGAAAACACTCTATTTTTATTAACATTAAAGGCAGAAAAATCCATGATCATCATCCTTATCATTCATCCGTTCACAACATCATCCATTCACAATATCATCCTATTTTATCCGTTCACCCGTTCATATCATTCATATAGATAATCAAAACAAAGATCAACAAAAAAAAAAAAAAAAAAAAAGACAACAAAAAGTAAACAATAAAGCATCCACTATTTTATTTCGATATTTATTTTCAAGAGATCCTAAACATCTAATTTTTTCGTGGTTGACCAGAGTAATAGGGCATTTGATTATACTGTTGATGAGGGGGGTATGGCTGTTGTTGTTGCTGCTGTTGTTGAGGCTGCTGTTGTTGTTGAGGATGAACACCATAAGGAGGATAGCCTTGTTGTTGTTGTTGTTGTTGATAATGAGGATGATGAGGCATAGCTGGCATTTGTTGATTTGTGGTTGGATAAGGTTGTTGAGAATAACCTGGATGTGCAACATGTTGTTGTTGTTGTCTGACCACCGATGGAGAGACCGATTCTTGTTTAGGAGAAGCCTATATTATAATTATAAATTAATACATTTATTTCTTTTATTATTATTATTATTATTTTCATTTACCTGAGCAGCACGATTATCAGCATTGGCATTGGCAGCGGCAGTAGAAGATGTAGTTGCAGTCTTTTGAGAACCAACACTTCCAGCATCATTTTCATCCTATTAAAAAAAAAAAAATAAAAGATTTTCGATCAAATCACATGTTGAATCCTATTCGTTGGCTGTATTTCAAAAACATCATCTAAATAATTTTTTTGGGACCTTTTTTTGTTGTTTCGAACACACACCACCTTTATATTCATAGAACCCCAACAGCCAAAAATGGGAACTTTCAACTTACCATTACACCCCCCGCACCTTCCATACCTGGGTCAGGCGCGTTCAAACATGCTTGGATCAGACTTTTACCTTCAGGTTTCGTGACAATGGGTTGCAACTTGACAGTAGTGAAAGTATAGACCAAACCAGTTTCGCTAACCACCAATAATAACACTTGTGTACCCGTAAGAGTGGAGAGTTCATAAGCCTATAGAAAAAAAAAATAATGAAAGAAAAGAAAAGAGAAGAAAAAAAGGAAATATAAAAGTTTTGAGTATAAAGAACGTGAATATATATGTATATGTATTATATATCCTTCTTTTTTTTCAATAATAATAATAATAATAATAATAAATATTAGATTATTTATTCCTTACCTTCTTCATGATACCAGCCTTTCGCTTCGAGAAAGTAATGTGGCGTCTGTTCTTATCTTCAATATATTCAATCTTGATCTTACGGCGACCACTGTTACGCTTACGAGGGGCTTCAGTGGAATCTTCATCAGAGTCATGATCAATAATATCTTTGTCGTTCTTCACCCTACCAGTATTAAAAAAAAAAAAGGTTTAATATCATCAAACTAAATCTTTAAAAAATTAAAAAAACAACAATTATAGTCTTACATCATTGGAGGCATATTCAAAATAATTGATAAAGCTGCAAGAAGTAACAAGTAATAATAATAATAATAAGGGTAAAAAAAAAAAAGAGTTGATAAGAAAAAGAAGAAAAGAAAAAAAAAGAAAGAAAAAGGAAAAAAGGTGGAAAAGTGAAAAAAAGGAAAAAAAGAGAAAAGAGAAAAAAAGAGGGATTGACTGTAATCCAAATATGGACGCTGAGCAAATTTCATTCGTTGGTGGCTTATTTAGGAATCTCTCTTTTTTTTTATATATATGTCGGAAACCAATGCAAAAAAAAAAAAAGTCTCTACTTTTATTTCTTTTTTCCAAATGACTAGTTCACTTACTGACTTATCCCGATGGTCTTCTCGTATAGAACAAAATAAAACTGAACTACAAATTGAACTGAATAGATGGAAAACTTATCAAGAAGAATACAATGCTTTGGAAACTCAATTACAAACTTTATCTGACGAAACTGTCAGACCTGCTATGGTATATATATATACTTATTTTTTTTTTAATAATAAAAGAAATTCTAATTCATATATTCTCTTTATTAGATTCCTTTTGGCAAGTTAGCTTTTATGCCTGGAAAATTGATTCATACCAACGAAATTACTGTTTATTTAGGGGATCAATATTATGTAGAACGTTCAACAAAACAAGCATTAGGTATCCTTCAAAGGCGAAAAGAAGGTATGAGGAACTACACATTAAATATATATTTTTTTTATTAAATATTGTTTTATTCATTATATTCTATAGTGGTTGACGAAAACCTACGGTTAGTAGAGGCTCAATGGAATGCCATGAAAGCAAAGTCGGATACAGTCAACAAAAATTTATTTCCTTCTGCTGAAGGTGTCAATGAAGAAGGTTTACCCATCATGGAAATTCGTGAAGAAATACCTGATAGTCCACCAAAATCACCTATTAATACCAACAACAATATCGAACAACTTCCTATATCATCATCATCATCATCTACTCAACAGAATCTCGACGATAATAATGATTTGATGAAAATGCTCGATGCACTGGAATTAGAGGAAGAGGAAGAAGAAAGGGAAAAACAACAACAACTGATGGAGAAACAGCTTGACTTTTTTGAAATGGAAAATGACAGAAACAACAATGATGATTATGATGACGAAGATCTGGATGATATTTATGATACTGAAATCGCTGACAATATGTTTGATCACTTTGAAGATGATGAGGACTACGCAACACAAGGAGTGGTAGATCAAGAAGATTTTACAATTCAAGATGATCTTAATGATACGAGCTTGGAAAATCGAAACAAGATAGAATCAATAGATACTGAAGAACCTATCAAGGAAATCGTGGCAGAACGACTAGAAACGAAACCTTCCACAACTACCACCTTCACTGAAATGCCAACAACGTCAACAATTGATGATATACCTCCACCACCTACAAAAAAGAAGATCTCTAAATTCAAACAGTTACAAATGGAAAGTCAGAAGGATAACGAAACAACTTCAGTTATTGACGATGAACAACCCAAGAAACCAGTCAACACAATGCCCAAATTCAAGGTTCAAAAGCCAGCTGATAGAAAACGAAAACAACAACAACAACAACCATCTCCTGTATCTCCTCCAATTTCATCATCACACATTCCCGACGTCATTCCACAAGAATCAACCAAAGAAATAGGACAATCATCATCTTTATCGACTGTACAACAACGTATATCCCCTCCTCCAGAAGATAAGCCGAAGAAAAAGGTGTCAAAATTCAAACAATTCCAAGAACAACAGCGACAACAGCAGAAGACATCAATAGTATCCACGACAAAATCAAAAACCAACAAACCAAAAAAAGGAACACCAATTGATGTACCACATAAAGACATAGAAAATCTTCCTCATTCAATCTCGATGGCAGATCATTCAACCAATGATACCAGTAGTATCAATAATAAGAAAGTGAGTTGGAAAATGACAACAAGCGTACGTGAACACGACCGATTATCAGCACCACAGGCAGATCCACAAGATACTTACAACAAACCATTAAAGGAAGCAGATCAAGAAAACCAATCCATGCAAACCGTTATTCGCTCTCCTTCTGATATTTTTCGTGTGGTGAAACAACATCAACCTAAGCTGGAAGAAGACGGTTATCCCTCTCTGGACAGAGACGACACATTATCCACAGCAACCATCCAAGTCGATTTACGTGATCTGGCAAGCTCAGTATCCTTAACTGACCCAATACCCATGTGGCGACCCAATTACGAAGTGGATGAAGATAAACTACCGATCACTCAACCATTCAAATCATCGACTCCACAAGCAACAATAATGACACCTAAAAGCAAGATGGATACCAATACAATGCGTGGTGTTGTTATGGAACGTGAATCTGAAGAATTGGATTTGGATGAAGTGACAGATGATATGGATTTTAAAGAGGTAAAAAAAAAAATACATGCTTGGATAGACAGATGGTCAATTGAAACTCTTTTTTATATTATAGATCAAATCAACTTATCAACAACAACGACAAAATATGTTGGCTACTATGGGTGGACTTTCATTTGACGTGAAACCTGAATTTGAAGTATGATCAAAACAGAAGAAAAAGAAGAGGAAAAAGACATCGAGCGATTAATAAAGTATTGATCATCTCTTTATATATATATATATATATATATATTCTGTTCATAGGTATTTGATGAAGACTTGCCATTACCAACCAAAGAAAAATCTAATTCCGAAAAACGAGATGAACCAGAGAAACCAAAAAAAATGTCAAGATTCAAGGCTGCTAGGATGGGACTGAAGAACGATGATCAGTAGTTAGCATAGATAGTATATCTACAATGATCTTGTTACCTAATAACAATAATAAAAATAATCATAAAAATATTATTCACTCATGTACACCATTATTTATATCGTCTTTATTTATATTTACCCCTTGTCATCATCAGTATATCATTCTATTATAACATGCATAGTTCCACTGTATATAGAAACTTACATTTCTCCATATGTATATGCCATAAAGTACACCTTTTTATATACTCATTTTTATATCCTTGTAGATAATCAGGCAATCCAAGACAATCAGAATCAATTCCAAAAAAAAAAAAAAGTTGTTGAATTTTATAGTTGTTTTTTTTTTTTATTGTTCGCATAAAATATAAATAGATAGTAAAGGGAGTGTTGAATACAACTTCCACATGTTATCTAAGAGAGAGAGAGAGAGGATGGAAAAGTAAAAAGTATTGGGGGAGAAGACTAAATAATTGGAAACTATATATCCTAATCATATCACTATTGAATCAACTAGTATTCTTCATCGTTTTCTATTTCGGAATCACCCAATGAATCGGATCCTACTTCTTCGTAGTCCTTTTCGAGAGCAGCCAAATCTTCACGAGCTTCAGAAAATTCACCTTCTTCCATACCTTCACCCACGTACCAATGCACGAAAGCACGTTTGGCATACATCAAATCAAATTTGTGATCAAGTCGAGCCCAGGCATCGGCGATGGATGTAGTGTTTGCAAGCATAGCGACCTAATCATAATAATAATAAAAAAAAAAGAAAGTTAATGACAATTTTACAAAAGACAGGGGAGATGATGAACTTACAGCTAGTAATAAAAAAAAAAAAAGGAATCAAAAATGATAATACGGGAGAAAAAAGACAAGAGAAAGAGAGAAATGTGAGTAACATGTAGAGATAAAAACATTTGCATGAATATCCTCTTCCACAAAAGAAAACAATATTCCACTTACCTCGTTGGATAGGAGCGACATCACCATTAGGAATAGCAGTGGGTGGTTTACCATTGATACCGACCTATAAAAGGAAAGAAAATGAAAGGCATAAGGATGAAAAAAAAAGTCAAATGTTACATAAAGATTTCATAGAACTACTTACCTTGAATCCAGTAGGACACCAATCGACAAATTGAATTGTTCTTTTTGTTTTGATAGAGGCAATAGCTTGATTCACTTCCTTGGTAGTAATATCACCTCGGTACAAGAGACAACAGGACATATATTTGCCATTACGAGGATCACATTTGACCATTTGACTATTGGGTTCAAAGCATGCGTAGGTGATTTCGGATACAGATGATTGTTCATGGTAGGCTTTGGCCATAGAGATGATGGGAGCATAGGTGACCAAAGGGAAATGAATACGAGGATAAGGTACCAAGTTGGTTTGGAATTCGGCAAGATCAACGTTGAGAGATCCTTCAAAACGAAGTGAGGCAGTAATAGAGGATACGACTTGAGCAATCAATCGATTGAGATTGGAATAAGTAGGACGTTCGATATCCAAATTGCGACGACATATATCATAGATTGCTTCATTATCGACCATAAATGAACAATCAGAGTGTTCCAAGGTAGTATGAGTGGTAAGAATGGAGTTGTAAGGTTCCACAACAGCTGTTGATACTTGAGGAGCAGGATAAACAGAGAATTCAAGTTTGGATTTCTTGCCATAGTCTACAGAAAGCCTTTCCATTAAAAGTGAACCAAATCCTGATCCAGTACCGCCACCAAATGAATGGAAAACCAGGAAACCTTGAAGTCCATTAGTATTATCAGCAAGTTTGCGAATGCGATCCAAGACAGAATCTACCATTTCTTTTCCTACAGTATAATGACCACGCGCATAATTGTTGGCAGCATCTTCTTTACCCGAGATCAATTGTTCTAAAGAGGGATAAAAGATAAGTTAGGTTCACGATCCATCATCTCCTTAAAAAAAGGAGTTGCTGGTTTATTTTTTTTTTTTTTTTGTTTTTGTTTCTTTATTTTTTGTTTGTTTTTTTTTTTTTTTTTTTTTTTTTCTGAAGGGGAAAGTTACCTGGATGAAAAAGTTGTCGATAGGTACCTAATAATTTTGGAATTAATATGAGTTCTCTAATTGACGATGATGATGATCCATTTTTAATTACCAGTTCGGACTTCATCAACCACGGTAGGTTCCAAATCAACCATGACTGTACGAGGGACATATTTTCTGCCATTTGCTTCACTAAAGAATGTTTGCATAGCATCATTACTCTCAGAGGAATTATCTTCCATAAAATGACCATCAGGTTGAAGACCGTGTTCAAGGCAATACTATAAAAATCACTCTTTAATTCTATATATCTGCTTTGTTTTTGTTTTTGTTTTCTTTTTTTTTTTTTTTTTACCAGTTCCCAACAAGCGTTTCCAATTTGGATACCAGCCTAAATATGTCACGTCAAGAAAAAAAAAAAAAAAAAAAAGAGCGTTTATGCTTGATACTATTTCTGCAATAAAAAGTATATTACCTGACCGACGTGAACACTAATGATTTCTCTCATTGTTGATAATATACTTGGTATAAAACTTGATAGTATAAAGAAACAAAAGTTGTGTTGATAAAGTTCGAATTACGATGAACGTTGATAAAGAGAGAAAGAGAAAGAAAAAAAAAAAGAAAAAGAAAAAAAAAGTTTAAATAAAAACGAAAGCGAAGCGCACTAAAACTTGAAAAACACGTGTATTTGTGTAGGCCGCCCTCATCATCCTCCTTGCCGGAATTCGAAATTTTGCTTGGATGAATATGCATTTTTTTTTTTTTTTGAAAAGTTGGTAATATGTATTTGTCTATCTCTTTTCATGTTGATAATTGAAGAACATTTTCAAGTCATATGGAGAATATAAACTGATTTTTATCTCCAACATTATTTATTTCAAGTACCAAGATGAGATCAAACAAAAATAGTCTTATATTCCTGCATAGCAGTCCAAAAAAGGACATTGGAACTCAGTGTTATAAAAATACGAAAACAAAAAATTTTCTCTCTTTCTTTTCTTCTTTTACATAAAATCATGGCACCAAAAAAAGAATTGACACCTCATCAAGTCTCAAGTGGTTTGACTTATGTACATAAGGAACCTGCCTTCTTGGCAAGATTAAAAGGAACAAGCAAAGCACAAGAAAAGGCGAAACAAAAATTCCAAGATTATCAAGATGGTCAAGATGACGAAGATTATGATGAACTAGAAGGAGCTCAAGTAGTAGAACTAGATAGCAAAGGAAAAGGTAATTGAATGTTTGATAGCATATATTATATGGATTAACTTGTTTTTTTTTATTTATATATATAGAAATACATAAAGATACAGAAACCAAAGATGAAACTACTACTACGGAGGAAAAAGAAGAAGAAGAAGATCAGGGACCACCAGTGGATGAGAATGGACGATTACTTTTCAGACCCAAGAAAAGGAATACATTAGCATCAACAAAACGAAGTTTAGAACAAGCAATAGAAGATCACCGAAAGGACAAAAATATCAAGAAACCAAAGAAAACCAAAAAACAGCAAAAACCATTGACATTATCATTTGATCTAGACGAATGAACTGGGCATTTTGATTGGTTAAGATATTTTTACTTTTAGTTTTAAAACTCATCCCTTTTTCATTTCTCTTTTTTTCTTTCTATCATTTATTTTGTATTTATAGCTAAACTTTTACATACTTCTCCCTTTTTTTTTTCTCTCTCTCTCTCTCTTTTTTAGTTGTCTTTTAGTTTTGTTTTTATATATTCAATACCATTCATACAAATAAAAATGTTATCAACGACTTCAATTCCTTCATCACCAGCACCATGCTATCAGCCAGGTCATACCACTTCCTCATCTACAAGGAACAAATCATCTTTATTACAAGTACCTTTATCTCATACCTCAACACCATTATCTCCTTTACGAAGAGTAGTCTCAGCACCTGATACCACAGCTTTGAATCAAACTATTTCACAGTCTACACCAGCACCTCATTCAACGAGTTCAAGTTCGTCGTCCAGTTCTACCACAACTAGAACATCATCTTACACTGTACAAAAGCATGAAGCCAAAGTAGATTCTTCACATTTCAAAAAGATTCGATTACTTGGAAAAGGCGACGTTGGTAGAGTTTATCTTGTACAAGAAAATAATACCAAAGAATTATATGCTCTCAAAGGTAAAAAAAAAAAAAAAAAAAAAAAATGAAACTAGAACAGATCAATTCAATACTAATAATTCATTCATAGTGTTATCCAAAAAAGAAATGGTGAAACGTAACAAGATCAAAAGAGTTATGGCAGAACAAGCTATTCTTTCTATGGCTCATCATCCATTCATTGTACCTTTACATCACTCATTTCAAAGCAAGGATTATCTTTTCTTTTGTTTGGAATATTGTGTAGGTGGGGAATTCTTTCGAGGTAAACGATATTATTATATAATATATATATATATATATATATATTTATATCATTCTTTTTATTATTATAATTATTATTATTATTAGCGTTACAACAACGACCAGGAAAAGTGTTAAAAGAACAAGAAGCTCGATTCTATGCTGCCGAAGTCATTGCCGCTCTTGAATATCTTCATTTGCATGGATTGATTTATAGGTAATGATCGTCATGGTCACACATAATATCCCAATAAATTTCTAATAAACCTTATATATTATTTAGGGATCTTAAACCTGAAAGTAAGTTTTGTCAAACTTATCTGCATTGAAAAAAAAATATCTTCTTTTTTTTTTTTTTACTCTGACTAACATTTTCTTTTATATAGATATCCTTCTTCATCAAAGTGGCCATCTTATGTTATCTGATTTTGATCTATCGGTTCAATCTCCTACTGCAGGATCGCCTACTATAATTCGGACAACTTCTCCTCTGATGTTTTATGTAAAACGATAAATAAGAAGAAGAAAAAAAAAACCATCTCTTTTTATAACTAAACAATTTTTTTTTTTTTTGGTATATAGCAACAACCATTATTAGATACAAGATCATGCTCCAATGTACGAACCAATTCATTTGTTGGAACCGAAGAATATATTGCACCAGAAGTAATCAAAGGTTGTGGTCATTCAAGTACTGTGGATTGGTGGACATTAGGAATATTACTTTACGAAATGCTTGTAAGTTATTATTATTATTCTTATACAAATGATTATTTTTTTTATTTTTATTTTTATTTTGGATAGTATGGATTCACACCATTTAAAGGATCTAATCGCAATGATACTTTTGATCGGATCATGACACAAACATTGGACTTTCCAAATTTTGCTACCAACCCATATTATCAAGGACCTGAAATTACCAATGGATGCAAATCTTGTATGCGGAAACTATTGCACAAGAATGAAAACAAACGATTGGGTGCACGGGCAGGAGCAAGTGAAGTCAAATCTCATGCATTCTTCAAACCTATCAATTTTGCCTTACTTCGTCATATGCGACCTCCTATTTTACCTTCCCAAAAAGCCAAACCGATCGATGCTGTTCATTTCAAGCATATTAAAGAAAGTGTTAGTTTTGATTTGGAAGCTGCTGGAAAAATCACAACTACTACGGATGATGATGATAAGGAATCTACTCTTGGTACTTCTGATGATGATGATGATGATGATGACGATGATGGTAACAATACTCCAGCTTCATCTTCTATTTCCTCGACCAAATTAGATGATACTACTCAAGTGGATCCTTTTGCTGATTTTGATTCAGGTATAGTTATTATATACTAAATGCATTTTACAATTATTAAATATTATTGTTTTTTTTTTTTTTGTTATAATGATTAGTGAGCTTGATCCGACCCAGTTATTGAAACTTAGAAATCTATTACTTTTTATTATTATTATTATTATTATTATTGTTATTTGTACTTTATTTATTTATATATATATATATATATTTACTTTGTAGTTTTTGATCTTTATTCCTTTTCATTTTATCTAATTATTGATGCCGTTAATAAATATTTTCTTGATTCCCCCTTTTTTTTTTTTTTTTGATAATAATCAATGATTTTTGTTTGTATTTGAAGAATAGTTCGTGTTAAATAAACTCCTTTTTATTTTTCAATTGTTGAATGATGTATGTGGATGATCTCTCTTCTGATCTAATGGCTGATTTCTTGCTCTTACCTAAAAAAGGTGATTTAGGCTCCCGCCTCAGTACCAGGCCATTCGAGTCACGAGCAAAAAAAAAAAAAAAAAAAAAAAAAAAAAAGCAACGCTTGGCACATCTGTGGTGAAGACAAGGATTTTTTTTTTTCCTTTTTCTTTTCCTTTTCTTTTCCTTATATCATTGTATAACATAAAAAAAAACCAACAAAAAGGAAAAAAGAAACTTGACCTTTTTTTTTTTTTTTATCGTCTTTTCACTTTTTCTTTTTTTTTTCTTTTAACAAACTTGCCCGGTTTCCCATTACTACCTTTGTATTTTATCACCTTTATATTCTTCAACAACAATTGATAATATTATGGGAAGCGACGACACCAAAAAGGTATCCAACCCAAGACATTTCTCTCTTGTACGGTAATGTATCCTTATATAAAAATAGTTCTCTCTTTTTTTTTTTTTTTTGATTGTTTCTCATTCTATTTTTTTTATTATTATTATATATAGAAACTTTTATATTGCAGACATCATTACTTTAATGAATGGAGTTTGTGGTGTACAATCCGTGTTCGCGTCTATGAGATATCTTGTTTCCAATGATATCAAAGATCTCTATTCAGCCATGACATTTATGCCTTTTGGATTATTTTTTGACTTTATGGATGGTCGTGTGGCTCGTTGGAGGAATAACTCTTCTTTATTAGGTCAAGAATTAGATAGTTTGGCTGATTTGGTAAGACATTGATAATAACAAGAAAGCAATAATGATTTATTTTTATTTTTGATTATTAGATTTCTTTTGGTCTTGCACCTTCAGCTCTTGCCTATGCGAGTAAGTATAATAATTGATGATGGGGAAGGAATAGATAAAGAGAAAATATTATTTGACATTAACATATTATTTATTGTTGGATTAGTTGGTATGCGTACTTATTTAGACACGGTGGTTTTGACTTACTTTGTTTGTTGTGGAATTGCAAGATTGGCAAGATATAATGCAACTGTAGCTCTGGCTCCTAAGGATGCATCTGGAAAAGTGAATTATTTTGAAGGTACTCCCATTCCTACTTCATTGACCTTGGTTGCTCTTTTAGCTTATTTTGTGTTACAAGATCGTTATTTGGAAACCTTACCTGGTCAACTGTTGGTGTTTGCTGATGATTGGGAATTACATCCTTTGGTCCTGATTTATGCCGTCAGCGGTACTTTGATGATTAGCAAAACCCTTAGAATTCCAAAACCTTGATCATTCATTACTATTTTACATTACATACAACATCATCCTTAGTATACATTCTTTTTTTTTTTTTTTGGGACGGGATGATTCTCTTCTCTTTTTCTCTTTCCCTCTCTCTCTTCATACCCTTCGTTTACACTCTTCGTCCCTCCCATATGTATTTCAATAAAATATTTTTTTTTAAAAAAAAAATACTTTATGATTTTTTGAATTGAATGATTGGTTTTGTGTTGATTGATCCCCTATACAAAATCTCATATGATATAAAATGATTTAAATAAATAGAAACATTTGATATTCACACAGATAGACACACATGACAGTTTGGAAACTAAAGTTTTGTGTTTTTTTTTATATTAATAAAAGTAAATATTAAAGAAACAAAACGTATAAAAACTAAGCTATGTAAGGCGATAGTAATAGCATAAAAAAGTAATAATAATAATAATAATAATAATGATCGATTCCATTCTTGATTCTCCAGTAAAGATGTAGTTAAGAGGACCTGATATCGGATCCAACAAGACCGAGACCAACACCACTAGTATCTCCTTCATTATCATCATCCATCGATAATCTGTCGTTGTATCGTTGTACAAAGTCACCTTCATCATGGACTTTTGGTGAGGATCGGACGTTTTTCGGCACCGAGCTGCTCCCAGTTGCAGGTTGATCGTTCACAGCATGCTTTTCTCCATCTTCTGAAAGTACCTTGGGTGAATCACGACCAGTTGATCCAAATGATGATTGTTGTTGAAGACGAGGTGAATAAGTTTTGGTGCCTTGTTGAAGACGGGGAGAATATGATCGGTTGGTTTGTTGAGGAGGGTTGGATTGAGATGATGATACCATATTGTCGGGTAGAACGGCTGCTGTCGAAAGATTATTCTTGTTGCTAGTGACGTTATCGTAATGTTCTTCATCATCACTACTATCTATTGGTCTTTGTTGTTGTTGTTGTTGTTGTTGTTCATTCCCTTGATCAATCAAACGATTTTGTTGTTCACTATCAGTAAGACGTCGAATATTGGCATATTCTTCTTCACGTTCTTCAGGTTCCATACCAGGGAGAGCAGGAGGTACACCTTCAACTTCTAATGTTTCATATTGCGTATTGACTTCAGATAACCGTTGAGCTTCCGAATACCAATCTGCCAAATCAGCTTCGTCATTTGCTTGGAAAACGAATACCTTTTGACCAACTAATGCTTTCTTACGACCCGAAATTTGGAAACTGAGATCTTCGGCTTGTTCATCGGTAGACGACACAGTTGTGTGAGGCAAAAAAATGGAAATTTCTGGAGACAGGGGATCTGTTTCAAAGTGCCTTGCATGCTTGAACCCATGTAAGTAACCGGCTAAAAAAAAAAAAAAAAAAAAAAAAAAAATATGAATATCATTATGTTCAAATCAAAATCACACACACATATATATACACTTACTTGGTGTAAGTACATAGAGACCTTCCTTCCATTTCTTCATTGCGGTCCGTCGATTCAAAAAGTTCACCTTGACAGGAATACACAGGTCGTGGTTTTGGTTGGTGTATTGCATTTCGTCGTCAGTCTTGTATGTTGCTTTTTCATTCACCAGTTGAAATTGATTACGACGTATGAATTCATTCCAATCCGAGTTTGGTTTGATATTGGCAAAAGTGGCAGTGATCTTGCTTACGATTGTTTTAGCGTCTGTACGATGTAGGAGACAATAATTTTCCCAATTCTTCGAAATAACATTCAAACTACCAATGATACGTTGTTCCACAGTAGCTGCTTCCCGTTGAAGTTGAATAACATTGGCATGAAGATTGTTTTCTTCATTGAAGAGTGATTTGAAAGCTTGAATGACACCTGATAAAAAAAAAAAAAAAGTATGAGGAAAAGAAAGAAAAGAAAAGAAAAAAGAAAAGAAAGAGATGAAAAAGAAAAAAAAAATCCAAGCTGACTTTTTTTTTTTTTGACTTACCCAAATTCAACAAGGCAGGATCTTCATTGGCACCAACATTATCAGGAGAATGATAAACGTATTTAATAGCATTATCCAAATGATTCACCATATCATCAGCTCTTTGACGAGCATGATATAGGATGGAAGATCTCAAGCAAGGATCCTTTTCAATCGATTTGACAAACTCTTTGATATCACGTTTCAAGTTGTTCAAACTAGGAATGACTGCTGATTTCAAATAACCTACGTATTCATGATGCATCATGCTTTTTTCAATGGTGAAATTACGATAACTAATCCAAACATCTTGAATTCCACCCGAATGCAAGAACTGATTATTGGATTCCCGAAATGGAATCGACAACGGTTTGTTAGAAGCAGCATATCCACTGGCGACTTTTGTTTCAGCATCAATGATATTGTTGAACATATGACTCTATCATAAACAAATATAAAAAAAAAAAAAAAAAAGGAATATAAATGAGTCTGTGCGGCTATTTTTGGGAATTTGTGTTATGTACCAGATCTTTTAATGCTAAGCGCCAAACAGAAAGACGATCACACAATAAATCTACAGGTTCAATACCACCAGACATACGATAAATATGTTGTTGTACTTTAGTAGGTCGTTTCAAAGTAAAACTTCGTTTAGGTTGCGAGGCGAAAATAGGAGGTGGTTCTTGATTTCCCGATCTTTGATCACTACGACTGACTCCAGCATGGAAAGGTTGTAATTCGCGTCGCCCACCACCTTGTTGACCAGGCATCATCAGCTGCATTTGTTGCGACGCATTTTCATCTTCATTCCATTCTCCTGCAATAATCGGCTTAGTATTTGCATGTAATTTTGGAACACGTACCCCTTTTGGTAAGTGTGGCAGAGTTTTGCTGGTCACATAATCGCTACCACTGCTAGTGATATTACTAGATCTTACTGTTGACATTTGTTTGTTGTTATTATTGATGGATAATCCTGATGATGATGTTGAAAATTGATGATAACGATGATGATGATGATTAAAATAAAAAATATATATTAAAAAAAAAAAAAAAGAAAAGAGAAAAACGGGAAAAACGAAAAAAAAATTTTTGACTTTTTTTTTTTTCTAATGCAGATGATGCCTTTTTAGATGAGGGGGTAATAATGGTCCCCTGCAAGATGCTGGGTTAGGATGAAACTGAGGGCTTGATAACCAATGATTATACCAACGTCCCCGTGTCAAACGTGCAACTGTTTTCAAGCAGTAAGAAAAAAGCTTTGGCTGGCTTTGAAGATTTTAGCTTGGTTTCTGAAAGGGGTTCCACTTTTTTTTTTTTTTAACTTTGACAGCTACTATATTTAGGTCATTCATGCAAGGATTTGCGAATAGCCGTAATGTTGAGTATACAATCATTTATCATCCATCCAGTTATAAAATAAACAAATCCTACCAAAAGTGTGGTCAACCCTATCATCATTAATTGTTTTTATTAACTGCATCATCATCCTACAATCATCATCATCATCATCATCATCATCATCATCATCATCATCATTAACTGTATCACCATCCTAGAATCATTATCATTTTTTTTTAACTGTATTATCATCCTAGAATAAATATCATCATAACAACTATCATCACCAAACATTCATCAGGAAGATATCATCATTATCATAGCAACCATCATCATAGAAAGTCTCACGACCATCTCAATCATCATCATCATCATCATTACGATCATCATTCTAAAATAAGATGATTGAGGAGAGTAAACAAGAAAAAAATAAAATAAAAATAAAAATAAAAAGAGAGGCTGGTCAGTGAAAATTAAAATCTTACAAAGCCCTATTGCTTTCGGTTACTAGAAGTGTGTGCTACCATTTATGCCAGAATGGCACAACTGTGTGGTCAAATAACAAATAATAACAACGATAACAATAAAAAAAAAAAGGATGAAACGATGATGATCCTTTATTTGAATATAAATATGTCTCATTTTTTTTATTTTTATTTTTTTTTTCCTTTCTTTTTTTTTATTTTATTTTCCCATTGAAAAACAAACTATATAATCATGACTCTTGGCTTTGATGAAGACCTTCCTCAAGATGTGTATGAATTTAATGAAATTCGTAAAAAGCTTTCCTACAACAATAAATCAGGGATTGCATCCATTTTGAAGCCTGCCCCAGTGACTCAACATCTACCAGCATTTGATGCAGCTACAGGTAAACCTTACTTCAAGCCTTATCGTGGATCTGGCAAGTTGGAAGGCAAATACGCATTGATCACTGGTGCTGATAGCGGTATTGGAAGATCAGTGGCTACTTTGTACGCACTTGAAGGATTGGCTGGTGTGACGATTGTATACCGTGATGAAAGTGAAGATGCCGATGCTTTGTATACCAAAAACACAATTGAAGCTCAATCATCATGCAAAGTTCATCTGATTGCTCGTGATGTTGGTTATGAAAAGAATTGTAAAGAAATTTTGGATGCTCATCTTGCTCAATTTGGGCGTATTGATATTTTGGTCAATAATGCTGCAGAACAACATAAAGTATTGAAGGTAGAAGATTTGGATTGTGATACTGTGGAACGTACATTCAGAACCAATGGTAAAAAAAAAAAAAAAAGAAAAAAAGAAAAAAAGAAAAAAAAAAAAAAAAGAGAGATCGGATTACTAAAAATGGATCAAGCACTAATAAAGGAAACGACTTTTTTTTTTTTTTTGTTAGTGTTTGGACCTATTTTCATGACCAAACTTGTATGCAATCATCTTAAGGCTGGAGGCATCATCATCAATACTGCATCCATTGCAGCTTATCGTGGTATGGATGTTTTAGTAGATTACTCAGCAACCAAAGGAGCAGTAGTTTCTTTTACACGTGCACTTTCACAACAATTAGCAGAAAGAAGAATTCGTGTTAATGCTGTTGCACCTGGACCTGTATGGACACCTTTGATTCCTAATACTTTTAATGAACAAGAAATTCATAACTTTGGATCATTCCCACCTTTCAAACGTCCTGCTCAACCTTGTGAAGTAGCTGCTGCATTTGTATTTTTGGCATCGGATGATTCTTCTTTCCTTACTGGTCAAGTTATTCATCCTAATGGTGGTACAGTTGTCAATGCTTAACAAAAAAAAAAAAAAAAAGATTGTTTATATAAATAAATCTGTTTTTTTATTTTTTTTATTTTTTTTTTTGAATTAACCCCTGAAATATATATATATAAATGTGTATATGTGTGTGTGAAACCTAAATTATAATGATGATGACTAGGTTACAGGTTACTAAAACATAAAGCCTGTTTGCTCCTATTATTATTATGATTATTATTTAATCTCCACTAGAGTTGCACACTAAGGAGAACATTGCCACGAAGACGTACACAATAGAATTTTATTTCAAAACACATGGCTGATTTTATCCATCGCGGATATTCAAAAAAGACTCTTGAGACCTTTTTTTTTTTTTTCTTAACTTTCTTACTTGAGCCCTATTTTCTTCCCCTTCAACCTCCTTTTTTTTTCCTTCTTCTTTTACTTTTCTTTTTTCTCATTCTATTCCATCTATTTTTTTTTTCTTTTCTTTTTTTCTCTCTCTCTTCTTTCTTATCTTATATATCTTTTTTTTTGTTTTTATTTAAAAACAACAACGCATTCCTTCTTTTTTTTTGTTTTGTTTTGTTACCCTTTTTCATTCTTTTTATTATCATTATTATTATTGTTTTTTTTTTTCATACCCTCCTTTCTTTTTACTATTTTAACTTATATGCAACCTTTATAGTATATCAATTATATAAAATACCTTTAATCATGACTACAGCTCACGACGTTCATCGCGCCATGGAAGAAAACTTATTCAATACTTTTCAACGACATGCTTCAATACACTCACCTGCAACAGCAAGTTTAGCTTCCTTTCGTTCAATGACAGCAACTGATCTCATTGGTTTATTACCTGGTAGTACTCATCAACAAAGGACTCGTATGACTAGAGATAGACCAACTTCTGATATTCTTCAATCACAACTCTTCAATAATACTCCAAATTCAACTAGTACGCATATTACTGAATGTAAATAAACTAAAAAAAAAAAAAGGGGAGTTGGACAAAACAACAAACTGTTTAAGGAGTGTGACAACAACAAATTGCATAATACTTGTTGTATATCATCTGGACTTAACTTTTTTTTTTTTTTTTTAATAGCTGAAGCTATCGATCAATGGTTTGAAAATATTCAAAAATATGAACAAATGCTAGAAGAAGTTGCCGCTGCTAGTTTAGATGAAACTTTTAAGGATGAATTACAACATGTCAATCAATGGTTTCGTTGTCGTTCAGATGCTGAACGTACAGCTGCTTTATATTCTGTGGTTCAAAATGCCTCTCAAATACAAATACGTTTCCTTATCATGGTACTTCAACAATTGGCTAACCAAGAACCTTTTGGAAATTCACTTGCTTCTGCTGGCCAGGACAAAGGTAATTAGTTAATTGTTATTATTATTTATTTATTTCCAATTCATTTATACTCGACCTTTTTTTTTTTTTTTTTTTTTTTTTTTTTTTTTTTTTTTTTTTTTTTTTTTTTTTTTTTTTTTTTTTTTTTTTACTTTAGATTCAGTGATCGCTCCTGTGGCTGGTTCCGTAGTATCAACAGAATCAGAATATGAACGAAGAAAACGACAAATGTATCCTCCTAATCGACGTGGTACCAATAATATCAACAATACTCGATCTCCTATTCGTATTACCTCAGCCTCAAGTGAACCTGATGATCTTCGTCGTCATAGTCGTGATTTATTTGGTCCAACTCGTTTAACTGATCCGCCATCTATTAGCAGTTTAGGTCGTCAAGGTTTATTACATGAAAAGGCCTTGGCAGCAAGAGCTCAAATACAAGCAGCACATAATGGTCATGCAGCAGCTTTAGCATCAGTCAAATCAAATTCCCTTGGTGGACGCTTACAACCTCTTTTATCTACCACTTCATCTACTCCTACAAATACTACCTCTTCAGAACCAAGTCCATCTATAGATACTCTTCAACACCATCCTTCTCTCTTTGGTACTGATTGGCCTTTCCCATTAACTCGCCATACAACAGAACGATCCAATCTTGTTGGTCGAATAGGTGACCATCGTTCTACTTCAAGCAAATCCTCCATAGACGATGCATGGTCATTTGGCTCTTTATCAAAAAGAAAAAAAGACTTGATGGATTTACCTTCTTGGACTGGTAGAAAAAGTGGACCCATTAGAGAAGAACAAGAATCATTGAACGATCTTCCAACAAGACAAAATCATATCACATCATCCAAGCCATCTCCTCCAACAACAAATGGTATGTTGAATTCAACTCTACATAATAGTCTGAACACTTTGGAACAAGCTCAAGCACGCTTACGAGGTGAAACAATACGTCCCCGACAATGGTCAAGATCAACTCTTCAATCCTCATCTGACAATAAACGCACCATGAATCTTGGAATGAACAATACAACATCATCATCAACATCATCTTCTCCTACACCAACTTCAATCACATCGGCAGTAGGTAGTAGCAGTAGTAGTAGTAGCAGTAGTAACAGCAACAGTAGCAACCATAGTAGTCATACCAGCAATACAAGTATCAGTCTTACTCCTCCACCTATAATGCATGTCACCAATATGAACGCCGTTCTCAGTACTTCTCCATCCTCTACCGTTTTACCCATATCTTCAATACCTCCATCATCACCCTCATTATTACCAGCAAAGAAATCAACTATAGCGACAGAAATTCCAACAACAGCAACAACGACAACAGCAACAAAAATGACAGTACCTTCGACAGGTATAGGACACTTTTTGACACCGCCAACTGTCTATGAAAATGAAGTATTACAAACATCAGTCTCTTCCACTACTGTGACAGGTTATCAAAGTGATCATAGTGATGTATCAACAGGTAGTACCAAAGAACAAGTGTTAACTGGTACAGCAAGACGACGTAAACGATCATCTGCAGCTAGAGCATTGAAGGACAAAATTGCAGCAGAAACAGTTGATTTAGAATTAATGAAAGGTAAATATTAAAATTTATATGGCTTATTTATCTATTTGACACTAAAATAAAAAAAAAAAAAAACTTTATTAATTTGGAAATAATAGATGTACAAAGCTGGCTTCGAAGTTTAAGGCTACACAAGTATGGACATGCTTTTATTGGATTACAGTGGCAACAAGTGGTTCGAATGAGTGATCAAGATATGATTGATGCTGGTGTCAATACCATTGGGGCAAGAAGGAAATTACTCAAAGTATTCGAAAATGTACAACGACATTGCAAAGAAAACGTAAGTTTGGAAAAAAAAAATCTCACACATACTCGGAGAACCTCATGGTTACCTCATCAAGATCAAAAATTAACCTTCTTTGGGATTTTTTTTTATTACATTTATAGGGTATTGAATACTGAACAACAACAACAACAACAAAAAGCATCATCCTTCTTAACATAGTTTATTAGTATAGTTTTTGTCCTCACTTCATTTCCCTTTTTTTTTTTTAATTTATACGATAAAAAAAGAATCATTATCATAATAAAATACAATTTGTCTAATCATATCATTGTACCTTTTTTTTTCGTAGTGAGGCTTATCTTATAAATAAAAAGACGAGTATTTGTATTTTTAGTTAACTGGTATTCCCTGTCCCTGGCTTGGATACCCACAAATATATATATATTGATCTTTTTTTTTACTGTTTCGAGGTCTTTTTTTTCACTCGCCGCTTAATAGTTAAAAATACTTGAGCCAATCACATTCATGAAAACCTCCTTTGAAATTTGGTTCTCACTCTCAATATAGTGAAAACCCCTATTTTTATTTATTTTCTTTTCTTTTTTTTTTTTTCCTTTTTTCTTTTTCTTTCTTGTTCTTTCATCATTCTTTTTTTTTTTTTTTATATATCATCATGTTAATCAAATCAACATTAGCTGTTGTTGCTCTTGTAGCAACTATGGTTTCAGGATGTGAACCTCCTTGTCGACGTGGAGTTGCTCAAGCCTTCGCTGATAGTTACGCACCTGTTGTACAAGACGCTGTATCTCAACTTCATTCTACCTTGAAAACCAACTTATTCCAATCCATTACCGTACCTGTTCAAATCACTTCTGTGGTACCCGAAGACTCTATTAAAGATGCTGTTCTTCGTGCTGTGCAAGAAACCTTGGAAATTTACACTAATCGTGCTACCGGTAAACCTTTGACTACTGGTATTTACAACGTTATGTTCAACGAACAAGATCCATTCAAAGGTGATTGCAACCATCCTAAACGATTGAATCGAACTATGCCTCCTGAAGGTGTTTCATGGACCTTGGACGAATGTAAGTGAATATGATTGGAAAAAAATTCATATTGAATACTCAATTACTGTTATTTTTTTTTTTTTTTTTTTGGGATGCAGGCGATCACATGGATTATATTTGTGGTAATCCTCCTTCTATTTGTTATCATTTGCAGATGGTACGTATTTGATGTATATATATATATATATATAAAACAAAGAATAGATCACTTATCACAGTCATACTTTTCTTCTTTATATATATATATAATGAATAATATTTGATTCTATAGGTGAAAACACGTATCATTGGACGTATCAAGAATCAACTTACAGATAACGCTACCTTCGATGATGGATTATTGGTGCATAGTCTTGTCCTCAATATTAAACGTGCGGTTCACAGTGTGATGACCCATTACGGTGCTGGTTCAATGACTGACAATGTACATGTGATGGAGTATGCCAATAGCTTGGTCAGCAATGCCATCAAGACTTTGGGTGAATGGGTTAATACTGATGTTCAATCATTATGTGATGGTAGTGCAAGCGAAAGTTCTCATTGCTCTGGTTGGGATCCTCAAATCAAATTGGAAATCCTCAAATGGCCTTGATTGGAATATATAGATCTTCTTTTTTTTTTTTTTCTTTTCCTCATATATACACCTACTCACATAACACTATAGTCACGTCCTCTTCTTCTCATCACTGTCTTTGATACATGTACACATTCAACTCACTTTTATACATCTATATATAGTAGCCATTTTCTTTTTTAGTGCTTCTTTTTTTCTTGGATATTTTTATAATAAAAGAAAAGATAATGATGAATTACATCTACATTTTCACTGAGATCTCTTTTTTTTTTTTTTGCGGAAGATGGAAAAAAACTAAAAATACAAAGTGTGTACCTATTTTTATACGTTTGTTTCAAATCGAAAATGTAAAAAGTATCATGGTGTTATTGTGCACTTCCATTCAAACTATGCCCACCTATCATTAACAGAAATTATCATCACAAGACTTATCTTTATCTAAAGCTCATCTTGGATTCGTTATCATAGGAATCACTATATCATACCATTATCACCAATCCCATTATCCATTTATCCAGATCCCATCATCCTAGTTGATTCATTGACCCATCACCTCGTATCATCCATCCATTCATCATCATCACATATAAATTTCATTCAATCAATCCTTTCATGTAACAATCCATAGTTCTTTGAGGGACATTCAATTCAGTAAAATATATATCTATATCTATATACTTTATTTCAAAATCAAATACTACATTTTTGTTGAAGCTACATAAATATAAATAATAAATTAAAACAATCTAAACCAACCAATACTAAACTATGGATCTCCAGTTTGCTATTGTACGTATCATATTGTTGTATGTCATCATTCTATTGTATGTCATCATTCTATTGTATGTCATCATTCTATTGTATGTATCATCCTGTTGTATGTATCATCCTGTTGTATGTATCATCCTGTTGTATGTATCATTCTGTTGTATATGTCATCCTGTTGTATCATCCTGTCATACAAACGATCTGCCACAGTCTTTTATTTTTCTACTCTGTTAGCTTATCTACCTTAGTATTCTCCAAAGTTTTGCTTACCTTTTCCAATGATATCGAATTGACCCATAATGATTCTTGTTCAAAAAAAAAAAAAAAAAAAAAGAGGAATTGCTGTTGCCATGAAATGTAAACTATAAAAGTACTAAGAATAATAATAATAATAATAATAAAGGAATATTTATAATATAACATAAAGCGTTTATTTTCAAAACTGATAGAATACTTACACAAAAGTGAGTATAATAAATAGATTGTGTTGATCATATTGTTGTTTGTGTAATCACAAAAGAAAAAGGAGAAATGAATTTGTAATATTGATGTTTTAATGATGATGATGATAGATAAATGTTATTGTAGTTATAGAGTCGATAAATGCAATAGTAATTATTTTTTTTTTATTGGAAAAAGAAAATAGCTTTTTTAAAAAAAAAAAAAAAAAAAAAAAAAAAAAAAAAAAGGGAACGAGTAAAAAAAGAAAAAAGAAAAAAACCTTTGCTGCAAAAAAAAGAAAGGATATGATTGGCTGAGGTAATTAAGCTTGTAGGCCAAAAATTTTGCGCGGTCGGGGAATCGAACCCCGGCCCTTCGCGTGGCAGGCGAAGATTATACCACTTAACCAACCGCGCATTGATGATTGATTAGACTGATTTGTTCATTATGAACCTTATATGAAACTTAGCCAATCAGCATCGAGTATTCTTGTATTTGTCACACATCTATATATTTTTAGTACAAAAAGTTCCCAATTCTTTTTTAAATTTTTATTAATTCTTTTACATTATTCAAACCATTACTTCTATTATATTTTATATTATCATCTTTTTTTTTTTTTAACCTCTTTTTATTATTTACTTTTATCACATTCTTTTACATTATTCAAACATTACTTCTATTATATTTTATATTACCTTTTTTTTTTTTTTTTTTTTTTACCTTTTTTTATTATTTACTTTTATTGCTAATTCTTTTACATTATTCAAACATTACTTCTATTATATTTTATATTACCTTTTTTTTTTTTTTTTACCTTTTTTTATTATTTACTTTTATTACTAATTCTTTTATATTATTCAAACCATTACTTCTATTATATTTTATATTACCTTTTTTTTTTTACCTCTTTTTATTATTTACTTTTATTACTAATTCTTTAGGCTATTCTTTTTTTTAAAAAAAAAAAATACTATTAGGAACTATTATTTATTCTTTTTATCTATCAATCATCGTCATTCAAATATTAGATTGGACAGTATATATTCAAACCATTTCCTTTTTTTTTTTTTTTTGTATAATCATATAACTTTCAAATTATATTAATATTAATATTATAAATCAAAGATTATTAATTTCATTTATTATAGATAAACCATAATCAATTCATACTGTAAGTGGAAAATAATTCGTTGTTATATTTTATAAAAAATAGTTCATTATTTCACTAACCTTATTATTATTATTATTATTATTTTCTTCATTGCTTTTTGATCAAAAGGGCACCAACTAGATTGAAAGGTAAAGACAGGTAAGTATCACTATGGATAGGATGATACCAGCAGCAGAATAATGCAAACAAAGAGAAGATACATACAACAGGATAATATATACAACAGGATAATAAATACAACAAGATAATATATAGTTTAGTTTAGGATAGATTATAATTTGTTTTAATCCATTAAACTATGATATATATAGATAGTACAATGGCTTCAACAAAATGAAATAAAGTATAACCTTTTTTTTTTTTTTTTTGGTCATATTTTTGAACCTTTCTTTTCGTTCCGCTTCACTTTTTTTTTTTCATTCTTTTTTCTCCCCTCTCTACTAATCTGAATTGTATTTTTTTTTTTCTTATTCTCTGCATATTAATGTGAAATAGATTGCGACTGGATTCTATGCGAGACTATTCAGTTCAATGAAAACACGACGGTGCTCACAAAACTCGACTTTATAATCAAAAACAAATAGATAGATACACAACAGTTTTAAATGGATGGATTCAGTTGGATGAATAATGACAAGTATGACGACAGGAATTAACTGAATAGAGGTATACCATAAGTCTATTTTCACTACTTTCTATGGTAGTGATTAATGAAACAAAGTAGGTGACATTTGAAGGTTTAGGTAAAGCTCGTTAAAAGAAAAAAAAAAAAGTAAAACAAGGGAAGATTTAGGAATATCATTGTCACTAATCTATTTTTTATGTTACAAGTATTGAAGGTTTAATGACAACTAGTATGGAATAGATGCCTGTAGATATCACTTTTTTTTTTTTTCTCTTGGCTATATTTATACAAGTATCATTGTCGCTAACTGTTTCTGATATGTACATATCTATAGATGCGGTTTTATTCATTTGTCAACGACTAAGGTAGCAAAACAGGAAGATGATCTGGAAAAGAAAAATATATGATTACAATGTTTTGACAACTATGACTAAATGGGGATGAAATCAAATAGCAAGCTATATGTATCGTGATTATAAAAAAGGGAAAAGACCAATTATTATAAAAATCGATAATGGATGAAAGGTAAATATGATAAGATGATCAGTGACATTCTGTGTATCGTAGTACTCACCCCTTTTATTTTTATAATAATTGGATATCAACGTTTTCGCATTGGATGAAATAGAAAGATATCAGCGACTTCAAATCTGACTCTGGACACAAATATTATAGTTATTGTGGATAGATTTTATTATTGAAAAATATTATTATTATGGAAAATAAAATGGATTTATATGTCTTTCATGTGTTGATTTGAAATAATCATATAAAATGATGGATGATGATTGATAATAGAGATTGAAAGTGATGAATCATCACTGATAATAAACCAACTATAGTAATAATGACAACTACGAGAAGAAAAAAAAAAAAAAAAGGGGGAAGAATATGACTTTTATTATAAAAGAATGTAAATAAATTTCATTAACACTAACCACTAGTAAAAAAAAAAAAAAAAAAAGTCCAAGATCAAAATAAGATGGAAAAATAAAAATAAATAAAAAAAAAAAATAAAGAAATCAATGTTCAAATAAAAAAAAAAATCAGTAAGAATCTGTTAAATTATGTTTAGATTGAATAGAATAAAAATATGAGACTAGTAACAAGTCAGTGAGATTCTTCTTAGTTTATTAAAAAAAATAAAAAAGAAAAAGTTGATTATTGTATCTACATGTCACTGTTATATCTATTTTGAAAATAAAATTATAATCATCATATGATTATTAAATACCATGTATACTCTTTGTTGATAAACTTGATTAGTTTGTATGATATACAAGATTGATTCCTTTGATGATGATTATATGATAAATATATCGATATTCTTCATGCATTAAATTAAAGCTCTTTACTCAGGGGTGAATTTAAGATTAAAAGTAGAATAAATTTCAAAGTCCCTTTTTTGTTTCTTTAATTTTTATTTTTTTTTTATTTTTTATTTTCCTTTCTTTTTCTCTTCCATTGACTTTTTTTTTTATGGTTTTATTGTATACATTAATGTAGTCGTTACTTTACATACTTTTGTATTCAATAAAGTTTTTATTTTATTACAACTATTTTTATTACATGTCAATAGAATCCATCTACAAGATGTATTATATATGTATGAATGCATTTTTTTTTATTATACACATATGTTATAGGTATGAAACACACTGATATGACAGAATCTAAACTATTCATGATTGTGACGAAGGGCTGATAAAAGTATACAAAAAAAAAATATCACAAAACAGCTGGGGGAAAACACAATTGGTAGAGCGCCAGATTCCAGAGGTTTTTGATCTACTACACTGTGTATCACAAATGATATATTGAAAATTTAGATTTGACTAAAAGAACTCGTTTTTTTTTTTTTTTTTTTTTTTTTTTTTTTTTATTGTCAAATATGTATATACACTTAGGAGAATATATTAGTTGTTTAATGTAGAAAAATGAAACAATGTAAAGTAATTGTTGAATAAAGTGTAAAAGATAGTTCTCTGTTGTCGTATAAATAAAATAACATATTTATATCTAAACTAAAGAAAGGAGAGACTAACTAATGTATCATGATTGTAATGAGGAGAACAAAAAGGGACAAAAGCAAGAAGAAAAGAGGAGAAGAGAAAGAAAGAATGTTTAGAAGGTAACATGAGTATACTAAATTTCAAAGTCCGTACCTTTATTTTTTTTATTTTTTAGATATGCGTGTAATTTTTTTTTTTTTTATTTCTTTCTTTTCTTTATAATAACTTAAATATATCAATTAGTGATCTATAGTAGTTATACTTTTATTTAATAAAGCTTTTTATTTTTATTCATATTACTTTGTTACATGTCAATGTAATTGATTCCATCTTCTAATGTATTTTTTTATTATTCTTTATTTGTGAATGCATCCTTTATTTTTTATTTTATGGATATATGGTTATGGAATACGCTGATACGACAATCACAAAACTATTTCTTGTAAAAAAAGAAAATCCATCTGAAAATAAAATAGTTTATCTGTATATCGTGATTAAAAATAAATAAAAAATTGATATAAAAAAAAAAAAAAAAAAAAACATCGGGTAAAAATTTAAACTATGTTCCAGATCACCTGTGTTCTTCTTCCAGATGTACGAGGTTGAAATCCGGTAGATGATGATGAGGTTGTACAATCTTCCAAATAAGTAGTTATATTTAAAATCCGCCGATTGGAAATATAATCTACTTTATGGTCCAAACAAAAAACTTGGGGGGATAGCACAATTGGCAGTGCGTCAGATTCCAGATCTGAAGGTTGGGAGTTCGAGTCTCTCTTCCCTCACAACTTTACATTTTTGCACCTTGATCTTCCTTCTGTGTAACATTTATTTTAAAGGTCCTTTTTTTTTGACGCTCAAACTTTTTTTTTTCACTCAACAATGGAATGATGATAGAATAGAAGAATGGATGATGGAAAATTTATTCTAATAATATGTACAGTAGATGGTCTGGTTTGCCATTATTATTTCTTACTTGTCAATGAACAAAAGTGAGGAAGTGGCTCATTTTTTTTTTTGTGTTTACTGATCTCCGCTCAAGGATGAATTCGCTGACGTGGTGGTGTGGCCAATTAAAAAAAAAAAAAAAAAAAAAGAAGGGCAAAAGGAACGACGGGGGGAGTTGAAAAAAAAAGTTTTACCATTCTGTTTTTCTTTTTCTTTCTTTTTCTTTTTTCTTTACATCTATATAATATTACCAATGGCTTCTCGTGTTCTCTTCAACAGCCAAGTGCTTCAATCTGTTAAGCGTGCTGGTGTCCGATTCTCTTCCACTGCTTCTGCTGCTGAAAAAGAAGCTATCCGTGCTCATGCTGCCAGTAAGTCAAAATATATATATATATATATTTTTTGTCAACAACAACAATAATAATAATAATTATATTGATAGAGTCTGCTGATACCTGGAAAAAGATCTCTATCTTTGTCTGTATCCCTGCGTAAGTGATTCCTTTCGTTTCATAATTGGTTTGATACTTACTATACATTATTATATTAGTCTTGCTGCTGCTAGTTTGAACGCTTACAACTTGTATGAAAAGCACCACGAACATCAATTGCATCATCCTAAGGAATGGGTCAAATATGAATATATCAACTACCGTGCTAGAGTAAGGAATCATTCAAAAAAAAAAAAAAAAAATAGAACGAGATAAATATCTCTAACTAATTTTTTTTTTTTTTTTTTTTTTTTTTTTTTAGCAATTCTTCTGGGGTAACGAATCCTTGTTCTTCAATCCTGCTGTCAACTTGTCTGCCAACGAAGAATAGATATATATATACAACAGGATATAGGATGTATTAGTTTGTTTAGTTTAGAGTGATGATTTGTATTAGTACTAGACTTTTTAAATCAAAGAAAATAAAGGAAAAGAAAACAGTTAAAGTACTGTTCTTCTTTATTGATTTTGTTGGAATATTCATAAATATATGCATGTGATTTACCCTATTTTATCATTATATTATATATTTATATGCGTTTCTGCGTTATGACATTCTTCCCATTAATACCCCAAATAGGAATTGATCGGTATATTTTTAATCATCTCTTTTCTTTCTTTCTTTTTTTTTTTTTTAAGCATCTCCTTTTTTTTTTTTTTTTTCCTCTTTGTTATTCTTGTTTGGGTCTTTGTATTTCTTCAAAAAGAGAAAAAGAAAACAAAAAAAATGATATTGGAAGAAAAGAAATGGATAAAATGGAAAATGTCTACTTGTATTTGGTGTTTATTGGTAAATCATGTTTTTTTTCTTTTTTCAATGTGTCTTATTTATTTTGTTTGTTTTCCTTTTTTGTTAGTTGCTGGCATCATCCGTGATCGTTTACAGTGTTAATCAGTTATACGCATCATCATCATCATCATCATCATCGTTACTTTCCTTCCTTTTTCAATCGGATCCATCCACATTTGACAAACATATTGGTATTTCACCTAAAATCATGCTCCAGCTGGAATGGACTCATTATGTGATGATGATGGTTTACATCATCATGATACTAGATGTTATACCTTTGGATACCTTTTTCAAGGTAATAGTAAATAATAATAATAATAGTAATAAAAAAGGTGATATATGAATAGGATGATACTCTTACTAACTATATCTATAATTTTAAATTATTATTTGATAGTGTTTTATTATGCTTTTGGGATTAAGTATTTTACAATTACTTCAATTTACTTGGTTATTACTTGATCGACGGACCTTTTTATCACAACAATTGTCAAGAGCATGGCAACTAGCATATGAACAAGATCCTTGGACAATACGATCCATGGAAGATCGATGGCAATGTATAGGATTCAATCACTCATATGATAGACATATTCATTCAACTACGGATGGTTTGATTCAACAAGGTTGTTATCCTCATATTGAACAACTATTCGGAAATGTGATTTATCGATGGGCGCTCATCATCTGGTTGATAAAATGTGCTCAGGTAAAAAAAAAAAAAAAAAAAAAAAAAAAAAAAAGTCTAGGTTTTTCGCTCTATTTATTTTTCTTCTTTTGGTAATGATGATGATTTAGATCATGGGTGGTTTTCTATGTTATGGATTATATGTACGGTATGGCATCGATTATAATGATGAGGACAGTCGATCTGATCTCGAACAGAATATGTCTAGTGGGAAGGATTAAAGATTTAGGTCACCGCTTTTTTTTCTTCTTTTTTTTTTTCTTCTTTTTTTTTCTTCTTTTTTTTTTCCTTCTTTTTTTTTTCTTTTTTTTTTTTTTTCTTTCCTTCTTCCTATCTCATAATTTAAAACAATAAAACTTGTCTCTATTGTTTCTTCATATATTATTACCTGTCTCTCTTCATACATTGGTCAAAGTGGCACAGGATGTTCTTTCGTTTTCCTCAACAATGAATCCTACAATGATCATAGCGACCCTTGTGAATTATACTCGTGTTTTGCACGAAGCGCAGTCTCCGCGTGTTGCGATCTGGAATCCCACTTTTATTGATAGGTGTGCACAATGGTGTTTGTACATTGAAACTGAACTGGCCGTAGCTTCTCCTTCTCAAGTTGAGCTTTACCAGCAACAAGCACAACAACAACTGGACTTGGAATGGCATTTGGTATTACCTCCTACAATTATTTTACTGGACGCTTTACATCACTTTTACAGGACACTCATTTCTAATATCTATCTCCCACAAGATCTTTATATCTATTTATTATCCACTTATCAGTTTGTCAATGGTGGTGATTCCGCTCGTGATAACTTGGTTATGGTAAGCCTAAGCCTTACAAAATAAGAAGTGTGTGTGTGTGTGTGCGTGTTTGATGACATACAACTCACTTTTTTTTTTATTTGATGTGTGTGTGTTAATCATTATATGTGTATATAGGATGTGGTTACTTTGGCTGGAACTGCTGCGACATATAATGCTCTGGACGAAATGGAAAAGCTACTATTGGAAGGCGACAATGATATGGATGAAGACGGATGAATCAAGATAATGCGTGTTAGATTAAATTAGAATTGTTTTAGAATAGACTTTGCTTATTATCGACAATCATGAATGATTATTCCCCTTCTATGAAATTAAAAAAAAAATTTTTTTTTTCTATTTAAACTGATGGTTAGTCGCAGACATATCTGGATTTAGTAAATTCCTTTTTTCCTTTAAGGTTGACGATAAATGAATAGGTTCTGATTGCTGATCACCTGGAGAAATATTATCACATACAACTGTTTATCAATATCAAAGCTGTAAGACGATTCTTGAAATCATCTACAATTACATGAAGATGATCATCATCAACAGCATCACCAACTATTATTCCCCTCTATTGATCATCATCATTAACAGTTATCTTATGCGTCATTGATCAGTCGATCTTATGTACAAAAGTCTTCTTTATCATCCTGATTGTTGTTATAAAATTATTCCCTTCACTATGATAAGAGTAATTAACACCAACCAACATCCATTATCAACAAGAAAACACTACCATTCGTGGGTTCTGTTTTAGAATATATCTGTATCACATATTTATCTATAAACCGTCCAATTTTTATTTTTTTTTTTTATCATGAATGAAACTGTACAGAATGTGTAAGGATGAAGGAATAATAATAATAATAATAAAAGTGAGAGAGAGGGGGGAATGATAATACAAATGACAAATAAACAAGTAAAACACACATTATCCTGAATATATGCTAAGGGTAGATTGAATAAAGTAAAATAAAATAAAAATGAAGGAATGTATAGTAAAAGGAAATAGGAATAAAAAATAATAATAATAATAATAATAAAAAAAGAGTCTATCTAATATCGTTCGTTTTCCAATAGCCGTAATTGAGTACACGTCTTGAGAGCCTTTTCATATACACCTAAAAAGATACTTCCACCAATAGAGATCCACATTACTCTTGGTCCAAGTCCAGACAGTAATGCTCGAGGTCCTTCTTCTGCTGCCACCCGTTTCATGGTTGATAAGATACCGGTATATTGTTTTGTGTTTTGATTCTATATATATATATAAATAAAAAAAGGGAACACAAATTAGGAATAAGAATTTGATCCTCCATATATATATATATATATTTACCTTGGTAGATAGCATGATTCGGGTCTTGCAAACATCCAAAGGAGTAGTTATACCAGCCGCAATACCACCAGCTAAAGATCCACAAAGAGCTGCTTCATAAGGTTCAGCAGGTCGACCATAACGATTTGCATAGATACGTTTGAAATATTCGTATAAAGGGAATTGAATACAAGTGAATGGAATTTCGCGAGCTACAGTAGATAGGAAACCACGATAAAGTCCAAGGATTCCTTCAGTACGAACAACGTTGGAAACCGCTGAAGATGCCGAGTTGAATTGTTTGGTTTGCATCCGTTGTTTTACTACTTCGGTTGGTACACGAACACTGCACGCTGTCTACCAATAGAAATATTAATAAAGGTATATTTTCATTTTCAACAAAGAGAGTAAGAATCCTGGTTTTTTCTTTTTTTTATTTATTATTATACTTTACCACTTCACCACAAGAAGCTGCAACCATATGTATAAGAGGAGCATAGGTTGGATCGATGGAAGTGCTCAGGACACGTTTGGTAGCTTCATATGTAACAAAAAATAGGGATGCTATACACAAAAAGAAAAAAAAGAACAACAAAATAGTGATTGAGTATCTTGATTTGTTTTAATGTCAAACTTCTTATTCAGGTTTTTACCACTGGGTGCACTACCAACGACAGCAGCAAGGAGACCAGAATAAACACCACGAAGACCTCCAGAAGCCATGAAACCAGCTTGAGACTGTAATCGAGTTTTGATAGTATCTAGAAAAGAACAAACATGATAAACAAGTAAGTAAGAATATATTAAACAGAAAAAAACTCTTTTATGGTTCTTCTTTTGTTTAAGATCATTACCTAAAGGAAATAAGACAGTGTCGACAGCTGTACCAGCCATGCCACCAGCCAACAATGCTTGTTTCAAATTACGTTGGCTTTGTTGATGGATCTCCATAGTCTCTACTTCAGTGCTGTTACTCATGCTGATAACAAGGGTCGCTTTTCGAGTTTTGACAAAATCCCAAAAAAAAAAAAAAAGAAAAGAAAACAGGAAAAGGAAAATGACAGGGAAAGAAATACAAAAATAGTCAGACTTGTAATATGAAATTTTAGCGGCCGCTGTGTCCCCATTCGCAAGCAAGCCACTTCTATCAGGGGAGAACCAATCTGATGGTCAGTTCATATCCAAAAAAAAAAAAAAAGATACAGCATTATATATATGAACACTATTTGAAGGAAGGTAGGTAAGGAATACAGGATGAATCAATTTAATGAAAAAACATATATCATTTTTCTTTTTTTTTTTTTTTCTTCTTTCGACTCGTTGAGTTGAAAGATCTGCCATTAGTTTTACACCTGGTAAGGAAATTTCATGCATTGATGATTTTTTAGACATGACGACATCTGATGATAGCATATTGATATATGATTAATGGAGATTTGAGTGATGATGATAGATGATAATTTAAGGATGGTTCTATGTGATGATAACCGAGTTGGAGGACTTTAGGATTCATTTTGTTGAAAATGAAATGAAGAGAATTTGTATTTCTACTTTGATTGATATTGGTCATGATAATTACGATGAGTATAATTTTATTATTGTTGTCAGATACAGGTGATCAGACGAATGAGTTAGGAACAAGAATTCTATAAAGCATATGATGGTGTATCGTTATACGGATATTTTTAGTTGGAATGCCATCAGGAGGTGGGGTAAGAATATAAAGCACATGATGACTAAAAAAAAAAAAAGGGAATGAACTTTAGAGATGATCTTGTATTACATAGTAAGAACCGTGATCTATTTCTTCAAGATCGAATAATGATGATATAGTTTTATTGATTTTTCTTTTGGGGGAGATTGAATAGGAAGAATAAGAATAAGAATGCAAAAAAAAAAAAAAAAAAGAAAGTAAAATATTCACAAAGACTATAACTAGAATATGATGACATAAGTAATGAGAATAAAAATAATAATAGTAATAATAAGGGATAAATATACATATAATCATTATTCTACATAGTTTTCCGTTTGGGAATGGTGAGACAGTTGATACCAAGGTAAGAACAAAAACTGTTAATGACCACTACAGCCCAGCGTAAATAAGCCAATACAGCAAAGACAAAGTATCCACAAATAAACAAATATTCTGATTCAGGGGTAAATATGGGATCACTACAAGATAATTAATTTTGAACGATAATAATAATAGTAATAAAAAAAAAAAAGGGATGGTGTTAGCAAAAAAAAAAAAAAAAAGAAAAAAAAGAATTCTACCTCCAAACCATTTCTGCAACCCCTCTTTTTTTTTTTTTTTTTTTTTCCTGATCTACTTACATTGCATTGAGCCGAGGAAGATTGGTAATGATTGCGCCGATAATAAGAGGGACTAGTAGGACAGTGAATCTAGGGAATCGTGATTTTGTCAAATGAGCGAGAATGATCTTGGATGCGATTCTACCAAAAACAATACCGGTTGTGATGGCATATAGAATAAAATGATGATGAGATAAGATAGTGGAGTAAGGTGATGACACCCAAGATATAAAGGCGATTGAATAGACAGCAATTGGCATATTTTGAATCAACATTGTACGAACGAATGGTTTATTGTTTTTGCGACAAGCTTTATACATCGCATAAAAACTATAATAAAATAAAAAATGGATTAAATATCATACAAAAAGAAAACCCCTTTCAATTTTTTTTTTTTGTTTTCTTACCAAACAGGTAAATGAGTGAAAATAGCCATGAAAGCAATGAAAGCAATCAGAGCATGAGATACAGATAAAGATGTCATCATAGAAGGAAGGTAGGTCTTGAGTTGAGGAAGATAATAGCTAACAGGTAGATTGTAAACAGAAGGACCATATAAACCACTAATGATGAAAAGAATACAGGAAAGAATAACACCTTCTGTAGGAGCGTTAACGTAACCAAGATAGAGTACACCAGTATGATATTCTTCGGCAGTTGATAAGTAAAATCCAAGCATAGCGATAGAATATAAAATCACAGCAGCATATGAGTGACCCAAACCGATCCCGGCCGCTTGCAACACAGCAGCAAAAGAACAATTCAAAGCGTCACACCCATGATCAAATAATTCCCCTAATGGACTACTGGTACCTGTACGTCTTGCTTGTTTTCCATCCACGTTGTCAAAAGTTGAATATAACCATACACCAAGAGCAAAACTGAAATAAATCCAACTTGGTTCTTCACCGTCCATATCTGGAATGAATATAATAGCAAATATAACATTGATAATCATGAATAATAAACCAATCAAAGTAATCAAGTTGGGTCTATAAAGAAATATAAGTTTAATAAATTTTTTAGATTAAATAGATCTTTATAGATCAAAATTGTAGACAAAGAAACAAAATAATAATAATAAACTTACGCCATCCACATTGGGAATAATTCTATAGCAGCATTCCAATAATGTCGTAAAATATATTTTGTTGTAAAAGATCGATCAATAGCAGCATATTTATATAGTTTGAGGTTTTCTAATTGTTCTTGAGTTAAAAACTCTGGTGAAAATAAAGACGGCATTATTATATAAAGTGAAAATAAAAAGGGAAAAGAAAAAGGACAAAAAAAAAAAAAAAGCCGCCCCTGAAAAAAGAAGGGATTAAATTTCAGCAGATTGGAAGTTAGATGAATTTTAGTTGGTTACACTTTCCCCCCAAAGGTTGGTTTTTTTCACGTGTTACCTTTTTGACCTATTTTTTCATTTTTTGTTTCTTAAATGTATATTGATTGATATTTATGCACTTCATGTAAACTTTTTTAAGATTCATGCAAAAAGGAGAACAAGCGTCTATCTTTCTTTCTTTTTTTTTTTTCCTTTCTCCAGTATTCAAATAAGACCTTTTTTTTTGTCTTCTTTTTTTTTTTTTTTTCCTTCTTCTTCTTTGTCTTTATATATATATATGTCAGTATGAAAAATAATGAATGTTACTGGTTTGATATTCATTATTTGTTGTCTGATTATTAATAATTTAGTATCGTCGTTATCATCATCATCATCATGTATCACATCATTCAATAATACTATATATTTTACTCAAACCAATTCCACTAGTATCAATATACAATCGTTTTATACTTCATCATCATCATCATCCACTTTATCATGGACTTTTCAATCTGAAACTCAGACAGGAGTTACCTCCTTAATCTCATGTACTACTGTTGACCATTATCTTTTCCTCCTAACTACAAAGTTAGTAAATTCTCAACAGCCACACAATGACGATGATGATGATGATGATGATGATGATGATGATGATGATGATGATGATGATAATGTTCAACTACTAACTTTTGATTATATATCACATAATTGGAAACCTGTGTTGATTTCATCAAAAATAGATTCTAATATTTTAAGTACTACAGTATGGAAGCAATATTATATTGTTTATAACACCCAACAATCAATCATCTACTATTTTGATTTATCAAGTTGGAGTTGGAATTCATTTGATAATCAAGATATAGATGATGCTCCTCCACTATCATCATCATCATCATCATCATCATCATCATCATCATCATCATCATCATCATCATCATCATCATCATCATCATCATCATCATCAATAGCAACTACTTTAAATAATACACTTTACTATTTTTATAATGATAATCAACATCAAAATTGGAATCATATATATACATTTGATTTAATATCTGGAAAATGGGACGGTTATTTTGGTTCTTTTTGGTCCAATACCACTACTTCTTTTGTTTTTACAAGTTATGGTTCTGATTGGTTATATGCCATACCAAGGTCAAACAATGATGATCGCCTGTCTCGTATTATTCGACTGGATTCATCAACCACTCATACCCTCTTGGTTCAGACCCCGATCATCGACCTCCCTAATACTGAGACATTATTCAGTAGCATGAATAATAATAATAATGATGATGATCAACGTTTAGTGTTTTACAATGGAACCACCTTGATTCTATATCAACCTATAAAGAATATGATCAGCAATATTTATCAATGGAATAATACAACTGATGCCATTCCATCATCATCATCGAATCCAGACACATCTTTTTGGTCCACTCCCGAAGGACAACAAATGAAAATCGTTTTAGGTTGTAGTCTCAGTCTGGGTATGATTATAGTATCGGCGATAGGTGCGATTCTGATACATCGACGACGACGACGACTTCATCACGATGATAGTCAGCAACAAAAAAATATACAAGATGATATTCAACCTTCTATACAATCATTATCATTTCTAAATCAAGATAATGCTATGGTATGGAGTAGTCATGTTCATCAACTTTTAGCTTTAATTGCATTTAATCATGAGCGAAACAATCAAGAACTAAACACATCATCATCATCATCTGGTGATTATCCATCCATGATCAAAACCTCCACTACAGTCTCCGCCTTGGCCATGTCATCTGCAATCTTGTCTATCATTTCTTCCTCTTATTCACCCTCCGCAAACCCTTTCAAGACACCACCCCAAGTACATAATACTACTTCTTTAGATATGGCTTTACCATTACCAAGAAATAACTTTAATCAAGCTGAAGCATCTCAACCTTGATTTTATTAATTAATATTTTGTAAATAGTTTTTTTTTTTTTTTCTTCCTCTCATGTATGTATACGCATTGTCGGCGAATAACATTCTCCATAATAATAAATAATACCAAAAAAAAAAAAAAGATTTAAAAAACCGTTTGTTTCAATTGAGTTGACCCGGTCTTTTTTTTTTTTCTTTCTTTTACTTTTCTTCCACTTTACTATTTTTCTCGTCTTTTTTTTTTTTTCTTTTTTCCTTTTCCTTTCTTACTTCATGTTCTCTCATCTTACATTATCTTAGATCATTTCTCTCTCTCTCTCTTCTCTCTCTCTCTCTCTCTCTCTCTCTCTCTCTCTCTCTCTCTCTCTCTCTCTCTCTCTCTTTCTTTCTTTTTTTTTTTTTTAAAAAAAAACCCATTGAAACATTCAACTTGTGCGTTTTACTTGTTGGATTCATTCTTACCAACTGGAATTCGCCAAAGTAAAATATCATGTACACACAACAACAACAACAACTGCCGCTTGAAGCACATACACAACTTCCTAGTAGCAATGTACAAGTAATTGATGATGTTTCTGGGCCTTTATATCATCAACGCCAAGTTCCAGAGTATTATGTAAATACCACAACAACTATGCCTGTCAACAACAGTACTGGATATGCTCATCATGAAAACCAACCTTTATTACCAGCAGAACCAACACCAAGTTCAACTGATATTTACACTACTCCTTTAAATATCAATCAACTGGCTGAATTCGTATCTACAATGATCTATCTTTTATGGCATGTTCGACGATCATCTGTCATGGAATTACATTCAGCCTCAACTCAAGGTGGTCTTGCTACTCCTAGTGTCGATCATGGGGATACTACTTCTATTATGAATGGTGCTAATAGTGCTTTCCAAAGGTTTTGTCATCAGGTAATATTTTCATGGAAAAAGTGTTTATGCGCAATATCTGACATATAGAGTCCGCGGTTGATTTAACACGAAATATTTATAGATTCTTACAGCAACTCAGCTATCTGAATCAGTGGTGATGCTCTCTTTGAAATACATTGCCAAATTATTACAGACAAATCCACGTATTCAAGGTGCAGAAGGATCGGAATATCGTTTATTTATCGTGGCATTGTTATTAGGTAATTAAAAAAAAAAAAAAAAAAAGGAAAAGAAAAGAAAAAAGATGAATAACCTATTATTTTATAGCGAATAAATTTCAAGATGACAATACTTATACAAATAAAACTTGGTCAGCAATATCTGGAATGAAAGTACAAGAGTTAAATATTATGGAATTGGAATTTTTGGATGTTCTGGATTTTCGATTATTTGTGCAAAAAGAAGAATTCAGCACTTGGAAAACTGGATTACTGACATTTATGGCTCAACTACAGAATGCGACATTGATGCAGGAACAACACAATCAGCAACAAATAATTGATTCAACATTACGCAACATGGGATTGAATTTACCAGCTACACCAGATCCAACTTGGAATTCCCCAACAAATAACATATTGGCACAACAACAACAACAGCAATATCTTTATTTACTTAGTACAGCTCAACCTCAGTTTCCAACCCAACCATTAAATGCACCGTTGACTCGCGTTCCTCTTCGTATACCAACTTATCCTGTGTATATGTCAACATCTACAACGTCCACACCATGTACAACAACAACAACAGCGGCAGCAATATCATCATTATCATCTTCATCCATGGCACCATCATTATCATCTACACCTACAACAACAACAACAACAGCAATGTATCAACAACCACAACATACAACTGTATTGCCCACGAATGCATCAATACACTATCCGGATCAACCTTATTTGACATCACAATCAAATGGAACAATGACATTACCATCATTAGCTTTTCCGGCACCAGTTAGAACTACGAATCGAACGATACCAAGAAATGCATCAACACCATCATTAGCTTCATTGGCCAATAGTGGCAATTCTTATTATCAACAGAACAATTCAACAATGGCCAGTGCTCAAATCAATGATCAACATCATGCATACCATCATCCTCAAAGCTATCGACCATATGAACAGCCAGGCATTCATGATGATGATCAGCAGTCTTGGGTGGATTATTATGCTTGGAAAAGTTTGACGGAGGGGAAAATGGACAACACCATGAATATAGGTCAGCAACTACCAATAGAACGAAGATCATCAAGGGCACGAGCTTATTCAAACCCTTCTCCGTCTTTTTTCTATCAACAAAAGGTAATTAATTTATTGAGAAAAGGAAAGAAAAAAAAAAGAATAATTTCTTGATGTCTATTATCATTATTATTATTTTTTTTTAATCTTGATGGTTATTTTTTTTTTTATAGTCAAAACCTTATTCTGATCAAAAGCAACAACCACATGATATGATCTATCAAGGTTATCAACAACAATATCAGCATACAGATGCTGATCCATCATATAGGGACCATGGTTTTTTTCATCAACAAACCCAACAGGCATACCTTCCTCCTTCTCTGTACCAGTGACATGATTGTAGTTTGTTTATATATAGTTTGCATTATCAATCATTTGTACCATATTTGTAGTTGTAGATATTTATTTATTTATTTTGGTTTGATTTGTTTATAATTTTATTTCTAATAAAGTTGAATATTGATAATCATTAGTAGTAGTAGTAGTGATTCGTTGGATGATGGTAATAATGAAGCCTTCGACACATGATGAAGTGACTTATTTTTTTAAGAAAAGCGTTGATTTCCCACCCAATATCTTTTGTAACACTTTATCGCGTGAAAGCAATGTGCCTTTTGTTGTTTATATGAGTATTTCTATCGAAGAAAAAGAAAGAGAGGGGTTCGAATCATTAGAAGGGTCGTGTGATCACCTGCCAATTCTTCTTTTCTCCTGTCCATACAAATGATGACTTGAAAACTTTAAAAACCTTCCTATTTTCTCCTTTTGTTCCATTTTATACCATGAATCATCAAGGGGATGGATGATCTCAAAATAGACTTGACCACGTTTTCTTTCTTTTTCTCTTTGTTTTTTTTTTTTTAAACTATTTCATTCAAGAGGCACTAAATTTCGTCCAACTTCAATCTATTAGAAGAAAAAAAAAATTAAGGTCAGGCGATCTCTTTTTTTTTTTTTGTTGTTGTTGTGCAATCAGTCATACTAATTTTTTTTTTTTTTTTTTTTTAGTATAACGCTCCCTGTTTTCTTTTTCCCCCACATATATACTCCTATCTATCTATGATGATGATGATGATGATAATCATGCAAAGATAAATTCATTTTTTTTTTTTTTTTACTAGCAAGATGATTGAACACATATGCTTTTGACAAGGCAATAAAATGATTGGGGTTAATCAAGGAGCCATGGCATGATTAGCGGAGATGTAAAGCCAACAGGGGCCCGCTTTCAAATGTTGTGCCACCTTTTTGTTGAATAGAGTGACTCGCACGGTCGATGATTAGGATTACTAGATTATTTATGTAAAAGCATGATATATTTTTCTATGGAATTCGTCGGATATCGGGAAACATAACAAACAAAAATCTTTTGTGTAATCTGTTGACTGGTTTGTTTATGAATGATACTGAATTGTCTGGTATATATATATTTGAGAGAGTCAAGCGATCTATCTACCTTTTATGGTAACTCCTTGGATTTATTATATAAATACCTCTCCCTCTTTTTTTTTTTTTCTTACTTGTCTGATCTTTTTTTCCTTTTCCTTTCATTCCGCTTTTTTTTTTCTCTCTCTCTTTCTCTCTATCATACACATTTTGAGCATCAATACAAAGAAGAAAAAAATAAATCATTACATATATTCTCTCTATTTTTCTTCTTTCTTGATACTACAAACGCGCCTCCTATTTTGACATTTATTAATATCGTCTTAATTGTATTACTTTCCTTTCCTTTCCATCCTAAAGAAACTATTTTTCCTATTTATTATTTTATTATTATGGATACATCACATTTGCTGGAACTAAGTGATTCTTCCTTCCGTGTACAAAGTCTAGAGCAACTTGTATCTATGTGGTCAGGTACTTTTTTTTTTTTAAAAAAAAAAAAAAAAAAAAGAGGAAAAGAAAACAGGATGATGAATTGATTTCTTTTTTTTTTTTTTTTTTTTCAGCATTTTCAAAATGTAGCGCTCATCTGAAAAATGGTACTAGATTGGAAAATCTATCATGGCGGATGTGGCATCAGAAACAACAAAAAGACCATTTTGTCCAACCTATCTTGTCACTGTCAGCTGGTGATGCTTGCCACGAGGTCCCACAAAAGAAACAAACCCAGCATGATCATGTGTCTGGCAAGAATGATTGGTCTATTCCATCCTCTTTGAAAACAAACAGGCTTTTGCCAACACCCCCATCATCTAATAACAACAAAGACAATCATAGTCGTACCACTACACCTTCACTGACCAATTCGTATCAATACCACGATGATGATTTAGGTGATGATGATTTAGACGATATCGATGATATTTCTGATGATGATTATTACTATGATGATGATGACGACGATGAAGATTTTCTTTATGATGATGATGATGATGATGATGACGATGTCGATGATGCTGGTCCAACAAAACATGTTATCATGCATGAACGTCGTCATGACAATCTACGCACATTACAACATTTTGAAAAAAGATTACCACGACCTCTTCTTCAACGACCCTCTTTATTATCCGCCTTATTTAAAACATCTCCATCATCCCCCTCTTCCTCTTCAACCACAAGTAGTAGTAGTAGTAGTAATGATCCTCCCACTGATCATTTTTTAAAAAAAGAATGGACAGAAAGTTTACGAAATAATGTTTTATGGGAACATGTTCAACAGAAAACAACCTTGTACACCAATCGACATTCTTATTATCCACCTCCTCCTCATTCGTATCGTCCTCCTCATAGATCACATCACAAGAAAAATATGCTCCCATCTGATCAAGGATGGCTGGAAAGCTTTCATGGTTGGTGATGCCCTCTAGTATTACTTATTCATATAATTAATCATTCATTCATTCATTCATTCACTCTTTTATATACATTTATATTATTCATTTCATCTTTTGTATAAATAAATGACTGGTTGTTTATTTTTCATTCAAACTTTTTTGTTGTCAAAAGTCATACATAAGCATCATCATCTGGTCTTTGCTTTTCTAGACTCCTGTGGTCATGATCCAAATAAATAAATAGGTGATATGTATGGCAAAAAAAAAAAAAAAAAAAAAAAAAAACAAAATAAAAAATCACAGGTATCAAACGATAAAATAACTCTCTCTCTTAAACAGTCCTCTTCCTTTTTTTTTTTTAACAGAAAAAAAAAAAACAATCAATTTATTGAATGCAACTAACTAATTTACCATCCTTGCCAACCTTCTAATTGAGCTTCGAATAATTCATCTTCAGCACCTTCCAACAATTGACAAATCGGTGTGAAGGGAGAGAGACCAGATTCTTTGAGATAATCTTGAGCATATTGTAAACCATAGCGACGTTCTTTACGACTGGCATCACGACCCACCCAGATAAACACTTCATGTGATACATCCAATAAAAATACATCCTTGCTGTCGAACATATCCTTGCTGATCTTGCCTTGTGCTACCAAATCCAATTTCAAACGTCCAAACATACCAGAATGAAGTCGAAGTAATCGATGTTCACGTCCTTCATCCTTGATATCATGATCTTGTTCATCTTGTTCTTGTCCAACTTGTTCTTCTTCTTCTTCAGCAGATCCTAATGCATCCCAAAATGCTTTTTGTCCACCAGAATTTTGTTCTAAAAAAAAAACATCATCAGACTTTCTCTTCTTCAGTGATTTTTTTTTTTTATACCTATCACGACTGTTTCGCCTTTGCCATTGCGTTCACTGATCAGTTGAGCAATGAATTCAGCTGCCTTAGCCTTTTCAATACCACGAGATTGTGTTCCTTGCCAAGAATAGACTACATCACCTGTATCCAGCACAAATACTGCATGCGCATTCAAGCTAGAAGCTTTCAAAGGTACTTCCGAGATGACCACGGCATTATGAGTACGTGTACCTTCCAAAGAATCAGGACGATGGACCCGTAAAAGACGTGTATGCAATTCTTCTTCTTCCACATGATTGAATCCACTAGCAAATCCACCTTGAAGATAGGTCAATGTTTTGAAATAACTTTTGAATTGACGAGATTCATGTTTTTGAACTTCACGATGTTGAGTTGCCAAAGAATCCAAAACTAAATCAAAACATATATATATATATAAATCATCATGTATATTTATATATATATATATGTGTGCTTACAATCATCTAATTCCACTGTCTTGTATGCAGCTGTACCAGCTTCATCTTGAGTAGTTTCTTTGCCAAGCCAGAAATGAATGTTGTGCACCAAAGCATCGGACCCTGACTTCGTAGTAGTCTAAAAAAAAAAAAATGGTGTGTCAATCCATTTACCGTTTATCCTGATGAACTTACTTTAAGAATAACATAACTATCTCCTTGATAAAATTGTCCCATTTGTTTGGTAGGCACAGGTAACAAGGTAAAGTTTTGAACACGCCAGATCCAAATACCACTGATAAAAAAAGAATATTAGTTTTATCACTATTCTGATAAACTTTATACTTACGGTTCATGACCAATAGGAGAACCTTCATAATTCCAAGCTGTTTCTAAAGCACCTTCTTCCTTTCGATGTTGTTTTTCCAAGTCTGAACCAAAGTTGGCAAGATTCGTTTCATCTAGTCCTATCAAAAAAAGAATAATAAACATTATCAGTACCTATCATCCTTTTTTTTCCATTATCAGGTTCAGCATCACACTTGTACCTTTCATTCTCTTTTGTTTTATTCTTATTTTTTTTTTAAAAAAAAAAGAAGGTTCAAAACTTACTCCAAGTAGAATTTCGTAACATGGTTTCTTATATCTTTTTTTTTTTTTAAGAAAAAATGAGAAAAAAGAAAAAAGAGAAGAATGCGGAAGAGAAGTAAGAAAAGGAAAAAAGGAACCGCTGGGTTTCTATTATCCAAGGACAATTGTCTAATACGTTACACACTAGCCATTTAGGTCAATTCAAGTGGAATATCATTTTGAAATATTTCTTTTTTTTATTAAATATTAAACATTTAAATACATCTAACTATCTACGAAGATACTAACGATCCAGCAGCTTGAGCTATTTCGTGGAAAAAAAGTTGATTCCAATCATCTACAGGACCTATTTTTTTTTAAAAAAAAATAAATAAATCAGTTGGAATCATACAAAAACCATTTCTTTTATTTACCTGGTAAACAAGTATGAAGACAATCTGAATCAGGACTAGAATGGGCATCACCTCTCAAATTAGATAAAGATACATTCAAAAATCGGAATCGATCATCCTTTTCTGTTTCAATCCAGTTCTATATACAAAAAAAAAAAAAAATTAGAAGGATGATGATGGTAATAATATTTTCTTTCATACCTTCCAGACCATATCGAATGATTCCAAAAGATCCCATTGATATTCACCTTCTTTCTTAGTAGGTGCATGAGGTACAGTATCAGGTTTCTTATATTGAGAACATTTAGCATGACCATAAGGAGTACTTCTAACCCAAACACGTTGATGAGGCTTGATATGTTGTTTTAGATACTTGAAAACGACATCCATTGCTTTGGTGAAAGCTTGTATAAGTTCCTTATCGGATTGATGAGGACCCCATTTCAAATCCGCATGCCAATGTGGACCAGTGTTGATGACGATGTAGCTAAATTTGTCTAATGCATGAATCCAAGGGAAATTACTACCTTTGCCAATCAGATAACCTTCTTCATCGAAAGGTTCCATCAATTTGAAATCATCTAGTCGTACCAGATAGTCACTTCGTAGATAAGCTAATGTCACTGCACCTTGTTCTTGTACTCGACTAGGATGCACCAACTGTCCAGCCCATAATTTAGGATCGCCACCTGTCATATTTGCATCAAGTTTCACATTCACCAAATCTTGCCCAAGGAGACAGTTCAAACTTTCAAATTGAAGTTGTGTGATAGAATCGCCTACCATTAAAAGTGGATGATGTGCTAAATGTGCTGTCAAATTTCGTGGATCTACTTGAATTAATGCACAGGTATCAGGTTCCCAACTATAATCCATACTTTTCAAAAAAAGATATTAATAAAAAAAAAAATCAACTCCTAAATGCTTCCCCCCTTTTTTTTTGTATATTTACATTTTAACACTTCGATTGAATTCACTTGGATTGTCATGTAATCGTCGATAACATTTATGAGGGAAGTTGCCACGACAATGATAATTGACAGCTTGTTCCATGCCTTGAATGGTATTCTCCTTGAGTTGTAAAGGACGATGAACCCATGTGCCAGTGTTAAAAGTATCGGTGGTGCATTGAAGAGAATGGCTTGGTATACGAGTAACAAAGTCCAAGGATGATATAGGATCAGGTATGGCATAGTGTGGTTCTGGTAATAGTAATATATCATCTCGCCAAGCCCAATATAGCACAAATAGCATCAATAAAGAGACGATCGAGATAGTATAGACAATAGGTGACTTTAGTTGTGGAGTGGCCATCACAGACAAAATAAGACTATATAAAGGAATGAATAGAAAAGAAGGATTGGTATATATGTATATATATATATATATGTGTAAAGAGAGTGAGGTTTTACAGAAGTATATGTCTAAAAGAGAGAAGAAGAAAAAAAAAAAAAAGGAAAACGTGAAAGAGGAGGTGAATCCTTGAACAAAAAAAAAAAAAATTAGCTTGCTTTTATTTTGCTCTCCGCCAATTAGTGGGCGATCATCTTTTGTACTGCTAAGCTTATTACAATCAGTTATAAAATAGATGATGTTGTAGGCAAAGTAGAGATCATGTTTACTTCTTTATTTATTCAAACAAATTCAAAAAATTTAAAGGGAGGAATCAAGGCTTTGTAAGGAAATAAAATATGTAAACAAAAAAAAAATAATAAAATAAAATAAAAAAAAAACCACAAAATCAGAAACCGACTGACGAATGGTAGATCATTTTTTCGTTGCCAAGAGAGTTTCCCAAAAAAAAAAAAAAAAAAAAAAAAAAGCGCAATAAATTTGATTTTTATTAACATAAACAGACTAGACTAATATTGAACTAAAACTATACTTTGTGAAATCCAAAGATCTCCAGAGCCACCATCATATCCACATCGATTATCTTCCTATTTCCTAAAGATGTTGTATCCAATTTGATTTGTCCAACATAACCTGATGATCGTTCCAAGGGATCGTCTGATTCAGTCACTTCAGATACTGGTACTAGCACCCTATCTTCCACATCCACTTGATCATTCTTTACTAATCCTTCATGTCGATTCAGGCAATAGATAGCATATCGAATCTTGCTTCGGTGTGATGCTGATTCAAAGTCTTGATTTGTCTTGCCAACAATCGGAGTATCCATAGCATCGACATGATCTTGGGCTGTTCTATCTCGTTGAAGTTCAAAGCGACAGACTACTACTTGTCCATTATCATTATCTTCATCCTCTTGATATTTTCCAGTTGTCACCCCATCATCATCATCATCTTGAATTTGTAATAAAGATCGAGGTAGAATTTGTGCTTCCACACGAACACGATGCCAATGACCAAGAATATATTCCGCTTCAGAGTACATTATTTTGTTATACACTTTTCCTGATACATATTGTTGCTTCTTACTGCTTTTGGTTGTCATTATTGTTGTTGTGTCATGCTGAGTATACGGTTGTTCCACATTCTCTTCTTTGTCTTCATCATCATTGTTTGATACATCATCATCATCATCATCATTATTCTTGTTTCTTGTTGTTGTTGAATTTGGTAACATTGTATCAGAAGATTTGTCCACCAGTTCGACCAAATCCCAACCAGCAAGATCGTCATCAGAAGGTAGTATCATTTGCACTGTTGCACAGAACCGGAATCTTGGTGATCCCAATAAAATACGTCGCCGTCGTTCTTGATCATCCGAATTATCCACATCAAAGTATTCATCCAAAGCTACCCTTCGTTCACCTTTTGATTGTTGTTCATTGCCTGAATTCAATTTGCCAAAACGAGGAATCGCATCTTGTTCTTCATTGTTTTGATCTGATAATGTCGATACTTCAACGGACGGTATAGGTGAACTAGATAACATGGATTGACTTTGCTGATAGTTGAAAGGAAATAAAAGACGTTCTAATGCTTCGCGTTGCCAAAGAGCCCTAAATACAATACTTTCATCTACAATACCATCTTCGCGTACAATGGATAGTTGATCAAAGGTCATGTTGCTATAATTCACTGTTGTTCGTAATAGATAAGAAAGGATCGTTGCTTTGTCAATCACACCACCAGAAGATGCATCAGCCACCAGTCTTTCAAATGGAACACATGCAGAGAAACTGAGCCTAGAAAGTCGTTGTTGTTTGTGACCAGAAGTTGATTTTTTTTGAGATGTATCATTACGATTGATGGGAATATCAATAAGTTCTTCAGATGGAATTCGTTTTCGTTTTTGACTAGATTGTCGAACATCGGATGCTGATAAATTATGTTGACGTTGAATATCGCGTTTTCTATCCAATTGATCTTGTGAAAGTAATGGATGTCGTACAAAGCCAGATAATCGTTTACTATCTTGATCCACTGGTCCAGCGTTGGTCCAAGTGATTTTTCCAACTGATTGCATAAAGGCGACCAAGACTTCTCGTAATAAGCAGTATCTTTCATATTCGCATCCCACAAACAATAAATCCGCACTCAATACATCTGACATGTAGTCCACTGGTAATCGAGCAAGATGACGAGGATGATCAGGACCATAGCGTAGTAATAAAAGAAGAGCTGCATCTCGAAGTTGATTGTAAGCTTTGTGATTCCTTGGTAATTGGCAAATTGTTTCTAAATCACGTACAACAGTATCGATCGATAATTGATGTGTTGTATATCGTTGTAAACAGTCATCCACCAGTGCTTCCAAGTCAAATAATACTGCCACACACAAAACGCGTAATGTATCTTCATCCGTCAGAGTTTTGACCAAAGGTGTCCTATCAGAAGTATATAACCATTTCAAGGCAAATCGTAGGTGAGAAGAAAGGATATGTTGCGGTTGATCATTTTTTGATTGATTATCATTGGATGGTGAAGAAGTATTTTCCTTTCCAGTAGTAAGAGGTTTTTGCCATTGTCTTCGTATAATATGTTGAAAGGGTGCCATAACAAAGCCACGTCGCGTCATGGCCTCGATAAGATCAATAGTAAGGTGTAAAGTACCACTGTGGTTGTCGTTGTCTTTTAATTTCTTTTCGCAAGTTGTATCAATAGTGGTAATACGATGAGTATTGTCGAGTAATAGCTTGAAGAAAGGTGATTGAGCTACAATGGCCTTATGGACATCAAAGCGCATAGTAAAGGGAAACGATGAATGGAAGAAGGCCAATGACAAATCAGAAAAGAGTGATTTTTCAAACATAGTCTCCAATATATGATGATTGAGATCCATATTTGATTTTTTTTGGTTCATTCTGTAAATGTTCAGATAAGTAAAAAAAAGTATGTAAAAAAAAGGAACAAGGGAAAAAAAGAAAAAAGAAAAAAGAAAAAAATATCGGAGGTCAGAAATTTCATTTTGTATGCTGTAGTCACAATGACCTACAGTTTAATTCAAAAATACAAGGAGACAATAAGAATGAAGTAGTATGATACATCATAAAAATAAATAAATAAATAAAAATGATAGGATTATATTTTTAAATTAAACTTGAGCTTATTGTTATCTTATTTTAACAACCTTTGCTACGTCGTACTGAACCAAAAAGCGCGCGTCATGCGGGTATTTAAAAAAAATGGAAAGTTGCTCACTTTTCTGTAATTCTTCTTCTTCTTTCTTTCTTTTTTTTTTTTTTTTTTCTAAAAAAAAAAAAAAAAATACGATTTACTATCATTATGCCAGATCCACTTTGTCTGACAACTGATGGTGGTGTTATAAAACAAGTGATACAACAAGGAAATGGTGACTTTCCAAAAACAACGGATTCTGTCAGTGGTAAAATAGATATGGTATATATATATATTGGTTTTAGATTGATACAATCCTTTTCTTTTTGTAGTCCATTATGAAGGATATCTTGAACAGGATGGGACAAAGTTTGATAGTTCATATTTACGACATTCTCCATTTGTTTTTACCTTAGGGGAAGGTAATCACTATTTACAAAACCTTTTGAAACGACATTCACAGTTATATATTTAGGTAAAGTCATTAGTGGTTGGGAAATAGCAGTGAAGTCTATGCAAGTAGGTGAAATAGCTAATATCACATGTACAAGTCAATACGGTAAGAATAGAGTAAACATATGAAACATTGTCTAATATTTTATTATTGAATAGCTTATGGGACACATGGTCGTCCGCCTATCATACCGTCCAATGCTACATTACGATTCAAAGTTCATTTAATATCAATACAGGAGGTAAGGAATATACACAGAAAGTAAACAACACATAAGTACCATGATTTCAGATTTCTTTTTTTTTTTTCCATACATATATCTAGTCAACAGAAACACCTGCATATCGTATCAAGATGGCCACAGAATTGAAAGTAAAAGGGAATGATCATTATAAAAAAGGACAAATAGATGAAGCACTGACCATCTACAAACAGGTATCTATCTAAATAGCCAAAAAAAAGGATGCTGATTTTTTGACTATAACAATATATTCTTTTCTTTTTTCCCATAGGCAAATGACTACATCATCAACATGGATGACAAGGTGGCGAAGGAAGATCATGAAAAGGTTCAAACAATCTCATCATCGATTTTTGGAAATATGGCTGCTTGTTATCTCAAATTACATGACTGGAATAGTACTATTCATTCCTGTGAAAAGGTAAGACTTTTTTTTAAAAAAAGAACATTATTGAAGAATGTTTACATAAAAACTTTTCTTGCTATTCTATAGGTATTGGAGTTGGATGCGGTTAATATCAAGGCTTATTATCGGCTTGGTCAAGCTTACTCTGAAATGAATGATATAGAAGAAGCTGTTCGTTGGGTCAAGTTAGGACTGAAGGTAAAAAAAAAAAGGTGGAGAGAGGTAGTGAGTCTCCAAAAAAAAAAAAATTCAAGAATTGGTTTGAATGACATGCTTTTTTTGTGTATTATTATTTATAGAATATACCAAATGATGAATCTCTTCGAATACTGTATGCTCAATTAGAAAAGAAATATTTATTATGGAAAAATAGAAATAAAGAAAAATATAAAAATATGTTTATATCCTAGTTTATATTGTTTGATGAATCTTCTGACTGTACCTGTTGTTGGTTAAGGAATATCTCGTCCAAAGTCTATTGAATAGCTTTTTTTTTTTTTGTCCATCACAATGAAGTGCTTATATGTCATGATCATTCTATTAACAAAGTCGCAAATGTCATCCATCATACAATCATCATAATATCTTGTGGTACAGGACTACGCTTTATTAATGTTATGTGAAAGTGCTAAAAAGTAAACAATGTAATTTACATGTTTCGTTAATGTTGTTTATATGGTATGATGATGGATCTAACCTTAAAAATGCGACCTGAATGAAAAGTTAATAAAAAATCGTAAGACTACTGGTGATTAGAGCTTTTTAGGGCTGTGGATCATCACTTTTTTTTTAATTTTTTTGATTTTTACAGCCAAAAATTTGAAACTCCTCAGCCAAAGTTTGGCTGTAAAAATAAATCGTCAGGGGGTTGTCAGGCAATTTTTTCAAAATATCGATAAAATCTTTTGATGCTTATTGCACATTAGTTTGTCAGGGTAAGTGATAAAATGATATTAGATGATATTAAACTATTTTTTTAAGAGGAATCTAATGGTGCTAGTTTCATTGAATGATGATCATTATTGGATGAGGGATGATGATATTGACATTTCATTTTTAATATATTCAAAAAGTTAAGAAGTATGATATAAATTGTTTAATGCAAATGAAAGAGAATGATTTCCTCCATTTTCATCATCAATTTGGCGTGATGATGGTCACTTTTGAACGAGAAAGGGAAAGACAAAGTTCGCTCTTCCAATTGTATACAGGATGAAAAAAAAAAATTAAGATGGATATTTGCAGTCCACAACTAGATTTTCGTTGTAAAAGTCCATCATCATAGGATCGATTCCTTTGTAGATTTTCTTAACCCTCTTTTAAAGCGACAAATTTGGTGGTAAATGGATGTTGACGTGCTAATTGATAAATAGTGGAACCTGATGATATACAAAAAAATATTTCTTTTGTACTTCTTTCGAAGCGTCATTGAGAACGATTGGGACATAATAACAAAGTTTATCAATGATTTTTGATCTAGCAATACAACAAACTCATGTTGATGAATGACAATGTAAAGATAGTCAGTAGAGGGCGGAGTGCAAAATCAAAAAGTGGAGGAGGGATGTATGGTTTAGTACGTTTTGTTTTCTCTTTTTTTTTTTTTTTTCTCCTCACCAGTTTTTTTTTTTTTCTCTTCCTTCTTTTGTTTTTCCATTCTCCCTTTTATCATGTCTAGATTACTTTTTGGAAGTTTCAAACCTCAATACCAACGTCATTTTAATCGATCTGCTATACGTTTATTTACGAATGCTCAACAGTATGATGCTCTTGTAATTGGTGCCTATACGGACGGAAAGAATGTCGTGTTACCAGCCGCCAAAGATATTACTTCTGCCACTCAGTCTCGTTTGACCGAACAATTAATTGTTTCTAACTTCAAAAAAGCAGGTGATGTACGTATACTTTATAATATCGGTGGTGTTCAACAAGTTGCTGTGGTATCTCTTGGACCTGTACCTTCAACAAGCAATAAAACAAATCCAATCACTCGTCGTGCTCAAGTCTTGGAAACAGCTCGGAACGCGGTAAATAGTATATAATAATAATAATGCAATAATAAATAACAATTTTTTTTTTTTTTGTATAGACAGCATTAGGTATTCAAGCATTAAAGGAACGTCAAGTGAAAACTGTTGGTGTAGATATCTCAGTGAGTGGACATGGAGCAGCTGAAGGTGCAATATTAGCCCAATTTTCATTTGACAAACTCAAAATGGAAAAATCACGTCAAGCAGAAATGCAAGTACTTCCTTTCTCCACTACAACCGATGACAATGATCAGGATGATTTGAACTGGGAATCTGGGCATATCTATGGTACTTCTCAAAATCTGGCGCGTATGCTTATGACTTCTCCTTCCAATTTGATGACTCCCAAATTATTCTCAGAAGAGGTGGCCTACTTATTGGCTGGTCTTGAAAACACTGAAGTCATTGTTCATGATGAAGAATGGGCTGCTAAACTCAATATGAATTCTTTCTTATCCGTTGCAAAAGGAAGGTAAGTGAGATCTTGATAATTTTTTTTATTATTATTGTTGTATTGATTTATTTTATTTATTTATTTATATAGTCAAGAACCTCTACGATTTTTAGAAATTCGTTATAATGGTGGTCATCCTGATGAAAAGCCATATGCACTTGTTGGTAAAGGTGTAACATTTGATGCGTAAGTGACAACAAAAATTGTAATTGATTATACTGAATTGATTATATATAGGGGAGGTATTTCCTTGAAACCATCCAACAATATGGCATTAATGAAAGGAGATATGGGAGGTGCTGCTACCGTTGCTGGGGCTATGTATGGTATTATCAAGATGGGGTTACCTGTGAATGTGGTTGCTGTTACACCTTTATGTGAAAATATGCCAGATGGAAAAGCTACTAAACCAGGGGATGTGATCAAGGCCATGAATGGAAAATCAATTGAAGTGATTGATACGGATGCTGAAGGACGATTGATTTTGGTAAGTGAATATATATATATATATATATGATGATAATAGAATAGAATAATTTACTTATTTATTTTAGGCGGATGCTTTGTACTACCTCAGTTCTACTTATTCACCAAGAAGTATCATTGATCTGGCTACATTGACAGGTGCTATGGATGTTGCCTTGGGTGAAGTTCATGCTGGTGTGTTTACAAATTCAAATGAACTTTGGAGACAATTGAATGTGGCAGGTGAATTGGTATCGGATCCATTCTGGCGTATGCCTCTTCACAAAGGTTATCTCAAGGAAATGCAACAATCTACAGTGGCAGATTTTAATAATCTTGGTAAAGGACGATCTGGTGGTGCTTGTTCAGCAGCAGCTTTTTTGAAGGAATTTGTGGCAGGATTGGAATCGGATAATGATCAAGACAAAGAACATCATCAAGATAGTGTGGATTGGGCTCATATTGATATTGCAGGTGTAATGGATAGTCAAACTACTCAAGGATATCATATTAAAGGAATGAGTGGTAAGTTAAGAAAAAAAAAAAGGTTAAATAAAAAAAAAGATTTAATGAATTGATTATTATTATCATTATTATTAGGACGACCTACTAGAGCTTTGATTGAATATATTCGACTTGGTAGCAATGATCAATGATTACTATATAATATTTTGTTATTTATTGAAATGATGAAATAAAAGATTATTGGTGGTACAAAAGTTATAGGTGGATGAACATTGTTGTTTTTTCGTTTTGTATGTGTCACATTAGTTTGAGGAGGTTCTTTTTATTGGAACTGGGACACTTTTTGTTATAGTTTTGGATTAGAAACATGTTTTCAATAAGAAAAAAAAAACAAACTCAAGCTCGAACGATTTTTGTTATTTGACTTATTTTTTTTTGATGGAACACAGGAAATAGCCCATACTGAAAGATAACACGGGGCAAATTTTCGTTTTTATTTCCTTTTGTGTTACCTTGTAGTTTAAAATTTTCTCTTTCTTTATTTTTCATTCTCTCTTTCTCTTTCTTTTTTTTCTCTTTCTCTCTCTTTTTTTTTTTTTTTTTTCTATACTACAAAATGACGCCTAGGTCAAGAAAACCTATGATATCGCACTTCAATGTTATGGTGGTGGGATTCTCAGGGGTAGGGAAAACTTCATTTGTACGGACTTTATTGGAATCACTCAAGATGAAGATGACAAAGGACAAGAGAGAAACCATGTTTCAACCTACTGGTAATGGCAAAGCTTTAATTGAAGGACCTCTCGAACGTACCTTGGTACCATATACTGTCTCTGTAGATGCTGAAGTGGATGGTGAAAAGATGGTTTTGACCTTGATTGATACTCCTGGCTTTCAAACCGATTATATTGTGGACAAACAATTACATGATATTTTGGGTTATATTGAACATCAATTTGATCTTACATTGGCTGAGGTAATAATAACTAATAAGAGATGATTCCTTTATATTGATCTTTTTTTTTTAATAGGAAAACAAAGTGAAACGAAATCCCAAAGCAGTAGATACTCAAGTACATGCATGTCTTTATTTTGTGGATCCTAGCAAGACAGATTTGGATGATTATGATATTCGAGTTCTTTCCAAATTAGCGAAACGAGTGAATGTGATACCAGTGATAGGCAAAGCCGATACTCTGACTTTGGCTCAACGCAACAGATTAAGACCCACCATCATCAAATCGATTTACAATACTCATAAACTTCCACTTTACGGTATGCCCGAAGACGAAGAAGAAGAAAATGAAGATGAATATATCGACGATTCTATTACTACAGAAACTAACAATGATGACGAAAAGACCAACAAAGATGACAAAGTAAACAGAAAGGAAAGTTTGGACGTATTTTTACAACAATTTGATTATGAAAAGGAAGATGATGAAGTACAAACATTCATCGATTATTTGCGCGCCATTCCTTTTACATTTATTGCATGCGAAGAAGATCCAACAACCGGCCAACCTATCAAGATGAAGTCTACAGATGGTAAAACCTCTATTCAACTTGGAAGGGATTATGGATGGGGCACCATTGATTGTTTAAGCGATGAATATAGTGACTTCAATAAACTCAAAACAATGCTTTTGGTATCTCACCGACGTATTCTCATGTCCGAAACTGTCGAACGTTACTATGAACAATATCGTACCGAACGCCTTTTACAGAAACGTGCTACCAAGATGAAAAGTATGGTTGTCAGCAAGAAAATCTTGGAAGATCTCACCCAAATTTAGTTTCTTTTTTTTTTTATTTGTTACTTTCTTTCTTTTTTTTTTTTTCTATTGATTTGGTTGACGTTGATACCTTTGGTTATTCTTGATTATGCTCATACATTATTCTCTCTTTATTTTATACTATTTACATTAGTTAGTTATCTTAACATTATCCACTCCTTTTTATTATTATTATTATATTTTTTAATCAGAAATAAAAATCATATCATCATGATTATAGACATTTCATTTTTGTATCCTATAAACTTCATGATCAAATGTTCCTGACACAATGTAGAAAACCCAAAACTCTCGGAACGGAGTTTATTTTTGTTGCAACATAAAACCCTTCAATTTTTTTTTTGACCTTTCTTTCTTTTTCCTTTATTCTTCTTTTTTTTTTTTTTTGTTAACATGTCTGATACCATCCCTCCTATTGAACAATTGAATCGTGAAACACCTGAAATCTTTATTGAAGCTGTGAATACATTATTTGAAACCGCCCCACCTTTGGCCAACCGTTTGTTAGCTGCACGACCCTACAAATCCTATCTTGATCTCATTGACCTTGCTGAAACTGTATGTCTTGGTAATGAATTGAGTGAACAAGATAAGCTTGATGTCATCAATGCTCATCCTCGTATTGGTGAAAATAAAACCAACTTGTCCGCTATGTCATTGAAAGAACAAGGATACAATAACCGTCAAACATCTGAATCTGAAGAAGATCGTCAAATCAATGCCACACTTGCTGAATTGAACAAGGTAAAAAAAAAAAAAAAGACGTATCAATCAATGGTATGGCAAACTCATTTTTCTTTCACGATTTTTAAATAGGAATACGAAGCCAAGTATGGATTCAAGTTTGTCGTCTTTGTCGCTGGCCGCCCTCGATCTCAAATTATTCCTATTATTCGTGAACGTATTGCTTCCAACAACAAGGAACAAGAAATGAAGACTGGTATGACTGATATGATGCTTATTGCTAGGGATAGATTGAAGAAGGCCACTGGTGAAAGTAGATTATAGTTAGCCCCATCTTTTTTTTTTTTACATGAATAATAAAAAATATACCGTTGAAAACGATTCATTCTCCGTAAGGTATAATTGAAAGTTGTATATTTGTCTTTTATAGATATATGTGCAATGAGACTGGAGTATTCGATTCGATTGTCATTAAGATCTTTTTTTTTATTATTATTTACCTAAATCCTTTAGATGGAAAAAAGTGATTCAATGGAATGATAGTGACGAAAGGAACTGTTTATAAAAAGAAGAAATGCAAATAAAAAGTATGGATAATATATAGCGTGCGTTGATCATTAGCAAATCGAGGAAAGAATCATTACCAGCGTTCATCATCAACCAGCCTTTATATAATCATCATCCTTTGTATTATCTTCATTCATCGTATATCTTACTGTTCTCTCATCGTCAGTTCATGAAACAGTCATGTATCATCATGCGATTTCATCACGCATTTGCGACATTACAGCCATTCATTCCCGGTCGTCATGGTAAAACCATCATCAGCTCTAATGGACAGATATTAAATATAGGAATAAAGATCCCGTATTAAAGAATACAATGAATATGGAAAGATTTGAAAAAAAAAATGCAAAGCGGTGTTCAGCTTCAGTGCATAATCTATTATTATAATGGTATTTATTTTGTGAAAATGAGATGATAAATAATGAAAACATGATAAAAGACAAACTAACTACAATACTAATAAGAACAAGAATAATAAAAATAATAATGATACAGTGATCGAGATAAATTAAGCAGGGCAATAGGGAGGTCTAGGTACGGAAGGAGAAGGATGCACAAATGAATTAATGGTCACGTACAACGTATAAATCATGATACCAACACCCCAAATCATCAGACAAATATCAACCGCTTTATCCCACCATTTTTTGGAGCTAACTTTGATGTGTAAAAGACCAGGGAAAATGAAACACAAAGGTACGCAGGCCAAACTTCCCACTATTTCGAAAAGGAAAAGGACGATCAATCATCATTTTCAGTTATCACCCTTTTTATTTTTATTTTTATTTTTTTTACTTACCAAGAGAGACAAACTTGTCCAAATTATCAGCCCCAATACCAAAAGCCAAAGCAGCACAAGCAACTGAGATCACAGCGCGATAAAAGTTTTTGGACATCTTTACACAGATACTATCCCGACCCGATTTGAACTTGTAGAAAAGAGCATTTTCAATAATCTTCAACGCAGGGAACAACATTAATGGCATACTAAAAAAAAATAACAATTAGTTCATTGGATTTTATTTTATATAACATCAGTCTCCCCCCCCTTTTTTTTTTTTTTTTCCTTACGTCAAAATGATGGCAGCAGAATATAAAAGTTCGACAGAGATATTCAAACGACTTTCAGGCGGGAAATTGTAAATGACAGCAGCTTCGATTTGATCGCCATAGGCTAAGTAAGATAAAGTTCCTATCAAGACGTAAACAAGTGTAACGATCATCAAGCCAAAAGCTGTTACAAAAGGGAATTTTTGAGGTTTTTCCATGGCTTCAACAATAGGAATCACTAAAAAAAAAAAAAAAAAGGATGAGTTGTGCACCATATTCACCTTTTTTTTAAGACTTACATAAACCAATGCCTTCAAAGGAAAAAGTAGCAGTACCAATCATCATACCAAAGTTCACAGAGTTAACGGCAATAACATTAGGTCCCACACCAACATTGTGTAATTGATCAGAAGTAAAGTATATGATAACCACCAAACCAAATAGAATAAAGATATCGGCTAAGATAGCACAAAAAGAAAGGCGAGCAATATGACGGATCAAGGATAAAGGTACCAATACAATCAAGGGAAACCAGACATAGTACTTTTCAATAATTTGGTTACGACAGTTGGAAAGAACATTAGCGACACTGAATAAGTTTCCAGAAACAAAAATAAAGTAGGAGGAGACAAAACCAATTTGAGATATGACAATGAAGAAAAGGATAGTATAACGAAGTGCTTGACAATACTATTAAGTCATTATAAAAAAAAAAGTCAAAAGAAAGAAAGAAAGAGTTAGAAAAATAAGAAGCAAAAGGTAGAAAAAGAGAAGAGTTCATTCCCCGCCTACTTACCAAAGTTGCTCCCATATCACCATAGGAACCACCAACAATTTGTTGAGTTTGTACTAATCGTAAGAATGCCACCAAACAAATACAAGCAATGATCACCATGAGGATAATAGATAAAGCCAGTCCACCATTTTGAAAACTATACAAAAAAAACAAAAAAAAAATTAACTATCAATGAACAATATATGTCACTTCAAGCGGACCAACAAAAGAAGAAAAAGTTTTTTTTTTTTTTTTCTGTTTTTCTGTTTTTCCATTTTGTATTACTTACGCTTTAGGTAAAAAGAGTACACCAGATCCGATAAAAGCCTTCAAGAACATAAACATGGCTTTACCAACAGAAGCAGTAGGGGTCTTTTTTACAAATTCAGTTTCGATTTCTTCATCCAATTTCTCTTCGTTGATTTTTCCACTGATAACACGATGTCGTCGATGATCAACATCATCATCTTCATCCAAAGCTTCACCAGCGAAATGAGAATATAAAGAGAAGGAAGAATAAGATCTAGCACCCATAGATACTCGTTTAGCAGATTGTGCAAAAGAAGTAGCTCGACTTGATAATTTTGGTCTAGGACGTACAGGTCGTATAGGTACTGTAGTACTTGTTCCTTCATCAGATTGATCTTCTTCATGGATCATATTAGGAATAATACCAGAATCCACTCTTGATGGTGTCATTTTGCCTCTTGATATACTAGGAGTTGAACTACGGGGTATAAATTGAGAGGTAGGACGAGAGTTAGGTCGAGAGTTTGGTCTTGAATTAGGTAGAGAGGTAGTACCATGACTACTGATATCAGTGACCTCTTTTTTATTCGATGTCATCTTGATAATTAAAAAAAAAGGAAAAGAAGAATTAAAAAGAAAATAGAAAAAAAAAAGATTCGATGAATATCTTTTTTTTTTTTTGACAGCCAGCTATGAAACCTTGGGAGTACAAAAAAAAAAAAAAAAAAACTTGAACTATTATTTCATTTAGGCTTCCGATGATATATATAATTTTCCTTTGGATCATTTTTTTTTCTACTTACTATAATAATTCATTTACCGTAATCCTGCATGAAATACTTACACTCTCAGCCTATTGTTTTTTTTCTCTTTCTCTCTCTTTTGTTCTTCCCTAATCTGATTGGAGCCAATCATCCTCTCTATTTGACATCATTCCCTTTTTAGGTAAGCAAGAGTAAAAAAAAAAAAAAAAGGACACTTTTCTATATACCTCAAGAGTTCCCGTTTTTTTGTTGCTCAGCAAATCATCATCATTCTCTTTTTACCATTCTATACACCGCTTTTGGAATAACCATATCTCTTATTGACGGAGATCAAACCCATTGATGTTTATTCCCTTTGAAGACAAACAAAAAGAAAAGGTGACAATATATAAAAGAAAGTAGAAAAATGTAAAAAAAAAAAAGAAATCATTTCTTTTATATATATATTATATTTGATCATGTTCATAACTAATATAATCATTGCTTTTTGTACTCTACAAGTAGTTAGTTCAATTCCTGTCGTTCATGAAATTGAAAAACATCCTGTTCTATGTGATCCTTCGGTCATTCAAGTAGGTAACACAGAAGAAGATGAAAGGGTGATCATTATCATGCAATATTCATATCATTTCTATATTATCATCCATTCATCATCCATCATTTTACACAATCATCATTCATATTCATTTAGCACTCAGGATATATCACTCTTAGTCCAGGTGTTCGATATTTCTATTGGTTTTTCGAAAGTCAAACAGATCCTAATAATGCACCTTTGACTGTATGGTTAAATGGTGGGCCTGGATGTTCTAGTACGTTATATATATATAAAAAAAAAAGTAAAAAAGAAAAGGGTTGTATACAAAGAAGTATGATGTCATGTCCCTTTTGAGTAACCATTATCGATCCATTGTACTTTCCATTTTAGGCATGGTGTAAGTTTATCCAGTTCGTGTTTCTCTCCGCTCCCCTAAATTTTTCTTTCCTTTCTTTTCTTTTTTCTTTTTTTTTTTTTTTGGATAGTGGATTATGGCAGGAATTGGGACCTTGCAAGATAGAAGAAGATGGTGAAAGTGTCAGTACTAATCCTTTTAGCTGGAATAAATACTCCAATCTTCTCTTTTTTGATCAGGTAATGGGAATACAACAATTAGAAGGGGGAGAATGAAAGAAAAGGTTGATTAACTTTATAATATTAGCCCGCTGGTGTTGGTTTCTCTTTAGGTGATGATCTAGTGGATAGTAGTGAAGCTGGAGCAGTCCCTGCTTACAATTTTTTGCTATCCTTTATGAAACGTTATCCAAAATATGCCTCAGCGCCTTTACACTTCTTCGGAGAATCTTATGCTGGTCACTACATCCCTGTTTATGCTGATTATATTATGCAACAAAATCAATTGGTGAATCAAGGTCTCAAAGAAAATCCTATCATTCATTTGAAATCCATTGGTATAGGTAATGGTTGGACAAACTCTGATATTCAAATGTAAGTCAAATATGTTAAAAAAAGAACAAGACTGAGTAATATATATATATATATATATATATATATATCTTTGATTTTAGGGAAGCTTATCCTACTATGGCCTGCAATTCTACTTGTAAGATCCTGTGTTTTTTTATTACTTTTATTTTTATCTGATACTTACCTTGTTATATATATTTATTTATTTAGATGGTCCTGTGGTATCAGAAGAAACATGTCAAAGAATGAGAAACAATATGCCTGCTTGTTTGAAAAGAGGTAAGAACTATACTTTATCATTTATATATTTTATTAATTTTTTTTTTTTTTTTTAGTGAATAGATGCCATGCAACTGGAAAAAATAGTGATTGTGCTATTGCAGAAGCATATTGTAATACACATGTTGTTTCTCTTTTTGATCAGTCTAGACGAAGTTATTATGATGTACGTACTTCAGATGATCCTCGTTCTGATTATGTCGACTATTTGAACAAGAATACGACAAAGGAAGAAATCGGTGCTACTGGCTTATATGAAGAATGTTCTGATAAAGTAGTAAGTTCTTTTTTTTTCAAATATACTCTTATATCTGATTGGATTTTCGTTTCAAATATAGTTTGAACACTTCGTTTTTACTGGTGATAGGTAATGATGATAATAATAGAAAAAAAAAAAGATCTGATTAGTTGTGGAATAGAATCATTGTTTTTAACATTTATTTTTGATAGTATACGAAATACAGATTCTTATGTAGCAAATGTTTTGAATCAAGGAATCCGTGTGCTACTTTATGCTGGTGATGCTGATTATATATGTTCATGGGTAAGATTTATCGTTAATTTTATATACTTGCTAATTATCTCTCTCTCTCTTTAGTATGGGAATTATGCATGGTCTTCAGTATTGAAATTTGATGGTAGTGATGATTATCAAACACAGAAAATGGAACCCTGGTTAGTGGATGGTATTGAAGCTGGACAAATCCAATCTGGTGGAAATTTGACATTTATTCGAATCTATGAAGCTGGTCATGAGGTAAGAACAACAATGGACGTTTTTTCTTCATTTTTTTTTTTAATTCTTTTATTCATATTGTCATTTGATTAGGTTCCTTATTATCAACCCAAGGCTGCTTTACAAATGTTTAATACACATATTCAAACATGATAGCTTTAGTTTTCTCTCTCTCTCTTCTTTTTTTTTTTTTTTTTTTTTTTACATCGAATTAAACTAAAAAAAAAAATATCCTTTATATCATTGGATATTTCATCTTCATCATTATATATAATATATATGTATATTGATTATTTATGTTATCTATTACATCTTTATGTTTGAACCGCTCATTGTTTCTCTTTGTAAGGCAGAAATCTATCCAATGACATTCATCGGAAATTGAACGCTAACAGAATATTTTCTAGTGCTTTCATTATTATTATTTTTTTTTTTTATATATTGTTCCCCTTCTCTCTTTATCTTGCGTTTTTCTTTCTTTCTTTATTATTAAATTATATTGATCAACAATGTCATCTGACCACGACCATGGAAAAACCCCAGCAGATCGTGTTTATCCTTTAGAAACTTCGTCTTCTACTATGACCAATCCAACTTCCTCTAGTCTTGTCCGTGACAAAAGTGATTTGACAATGGAAGACAATTTTAACGACGATACTGACGGTACTGATGACGACGACGTCTTTTTAGATTTGACATTTCAAAATAGGCAACAACAACAACAACAAACTGGAACAACACAGGATCAATCTTCTAGCAATTCATCGACTTCACGACAACGTTCACCTGACCCATTAGACTGGCTTGTTGACGAAGGACTTTCTGAAGATGCTCTGATAGCCATGGGAATTGATATTGCTGAAATCCGTGCCCAAAGAGAAATTGAACAACGTCTTGAAATGGAAGCGAAACAACTTGAATATGCCAAAAAATTACAACAAGAACTTGATAGGGAAGCTCAACAATCAACAATAACCTCGTCTATACCTACTTCGACTTCTTCAACAATCTTACCCAACAACATGAATATTCCAACATCAAGGGAATTACCAGAAAGCTTTAATACCAACAATAATAACAACAAGCGAGCCAAAACAATACACGTCCATGATGGGAATGTCACCAATAATCAACAAGCAGAATCATCAACAAGTGCTGCGGATCAGACGAACGTGTTTGTGATTGACAGCGAAGATGACGGTTTGGTTGATTTAACAGCAGAAACTGGCAACTCGATAGACAATGCAATTCCATTGGGTTGTTACGATTCAGATGAGGATTCAGTAGATAATGATGATGATTTGATACCTTTAGGCAACACGAATGTGGATTACATCTTACGACAAATGGAAATCATCAATCAACGCCATGAAGCTCAACGACGTTACGGTATCACTATGAATCCTTTCCCCGAGTCATCTTCTTTCTCTCTCGCTCACCATACCTTCACACCTACTGGTTTTTCAAATCGAAGGATGAATCCTGCCATTGGTGATCCAACGAAAAGGTCAATGACAACAGCCCAAGCGGGAGATGAATTGCGCAAGTTACTGGAAACCATTAATGATGAAGAACCTCCTCCACCTGAAAGTAGATCTGGAACTCCCGATGGACTCAAAGTCAATTTATTAGAACATCAGAAGATTGGGTTTCAATGGATGACGAAACAAGAATTATCTATCAACAAAGGTGGAATGCTAACGGATGACATGGGATTAGGAAAAGTAAGTGTTTTTTATGATATATTTGTCTTTTTTTTTTTTTTTTTTTTTTTTTTTTTTTTTTTGGTCTGTTTTATTAATTTTTTTTTTTTTTTAGACGGTTCAAGCTCTATCCATTATAGTTAGTCGCAAATCTGAAGATCATGCGCCTCCTTCCGATATGCTTAATATGACACCTATGCAACGTGCAAAAAGGCCTGTACAATCCATCAAAGTCAAAACTACTCTGGTAATTTGTCCTGTATCCCTCATGGAACAATGGGCTCAAGAAGTACGTTACAAGACTGAAAACCTTTCTGTTTATGTTTATCATGGTTCACGGCGTACAAATGATATCTATGAATTGTCTAAATATGATGGTAACATTAATTTGATCTCGAATAATTCAATTGGTACTCAACTCTCCTTTTTTTTTTTTTGTAGTCGTTATCACTTCTTATACAATGATTGGTGGTGAATTTACTGAAAGTCATGTTAGACGTGGTCCTTTAGCTTGTTTGAAATTCCATCGTGTTATCCTGGATGAAGCACATACCATTAAAAATCGCAACACCCGTACCGCACAAGCTTGGTAAGAAAAGAACATAAAAGGAATCTTCATTGATTGACATATTTTTTACTATTATTTTATTCCATAGTTACCGTATTGAAGCAACTCATCGTTGGTGCTTGACTGCCACACCTATCCAAAACAAGATTGAAGAACTTTATTCTCTGATTCATTTCTTACAAATACGACCTTATTGTGATTGGTCTACTTTTCGGGAAGAAGTGGTATCTCCTTTGCGACATGGTAAAAGTGATGTAAGTATACATATATATATATATATATATATTTATTTATGCATGATTTATAATGATTTCGTTTTTTTTTCTCTCTTTTTTTTTTTAGGTATTGAAAAAGGTTCAAGTCATCCTCAAAGCCATTGCATTACGAAGATCAAAGAAAGCCCAAATCGATGGTCGACCTATCCTCAATTTACCTGAACGCAATGTACATTTTACCCATGTGGATTTCAGCGACAGAGAACGACAATTCTATGACTTTGTAGATAATCGGGTTCAACAATCCTTTAATAACTATGTAGAAGCTGGAACGGTGATGCAAAATTACTCAAATGTAAGTGAAGAATATATTATATATACATTTTAACGGATCATTTCATGATTGATAGGTATTGGTACTCTTATTACGACTACGACAAGCTTGTCTTCATCCAAAGCTCACTACTATTGAACTACCTCAACAACGCAATGACGAAGAACATTTTACGGAAAACGCAAAGTCTCTGGATAAAAAGGTGGTGGATCGATTACTCAGTGGCAAAGAAGAATTGTTAACTGTTGAAGTAAGTAATTATAATAGAGAAAGAAAAACCATTTATTAATATTGCCTTCTCTTTTTTTTTTTTTTTTAACAGTGTCCTATCTGTATGGATACTGCACAAGAACCTCGTATTATATCTGGTTGTGGTCATATCTTATGTCGTGAATGTTTACAAAGTAAATGACAGAGATCTTTTTATTTTTGTTATTATTATCATAGTGTATAATTTAACTGATTATTTTTTTTTATGTATTTTGTTTGTTGATAGCTTATATCAGCGGTAGTGCAGCAACAGGTATTGTGAAATCATGTCCTCATTGTCGTGGTGAACTTGTGATGGATAAAATAATATCTGTGGCCAAATTTCTCGAGGTATATGCGCCAAATCCTGAAGAATTATCCAAGCAAGAAAAAGAAGAAAAGGCAGCAAAAGAAGAAAAAGAATTGGAAGCATCTCTAGGGAAGGTACAAGAATTCGTTAGTAGCAAAAAGATCGATACAATGCTTGAAATCTTGGCCAAGACACGCGAAGAAAGCAAAGGCTATGACAAGACCATTGTTTTCTCCCAATTCACTTCAATGTTGGATATTATGGAAAAACCTTTGAAGGCAAGTGGATATAAATTTGGACGATACGATGGAAGTATTCCTGTGGCAACACGTACCAAAGTACTTGAACAATTTTATAATGACCCAGCCATGGAAGTATTGTTGGTTTCCACTAAATGTGGCTCTCTTGGTTTAAATTTGACAATGGCGAATCGTGTGATCTTGATGGATATATGGTGGAATCCAGCCTTAGAAAATCAAGCTATTGATCGAGTACATCGAATTGGACAAACAAAGGATGTGGAAGTGCATCGTATCTTTATCAACAATACAGTGGAAGATCGTATTCTAGAACTACAACGTAAAAAACAAGCTATTGCTGATGGTGCCCTTGGTGAAGGTACGGGTGAAAAGATTGGTCGACTTGGTTTACAAGAAATGTTATATCTTTTCCGTGGTGGTCGTGTTCCAGGCTCTGTGGATTCACTAGCTGGACCCTCTCGTACATGAATTTTTTTTTTTACCCCATCTCTTAGTTTTTTTTTTTTTTATATAGTACCCTTTCAAAATCAAAATATATATATGTTGATATCTACCTAACACCCTCCTACTTACACCTCTCGAACAAAAATTGAAAAATATATATTTTTATTCCCCCCCTTTTTTTATATATATATATTCATCTAACAAAATAAAACAATGCATGATATACTAGTTGATATTGATGAATGAACTATAAAGGAAATAGAATAATAATTTATTGAAGAAGTGATACCAAAATAAAAATAGAAGTCAACATAGCTACACCAAAAGCAGTGATAAGAGGGATCATGGAAGAGATCATACTTTCACCAGAACCGACATAACAACTTGGACAAAACATGGCTAAAAAAAAAAAAAAAAAAAAAAAAAAAAGGAATGGTTTATCACTATCCAAGATTCTCTGATTATCATCACTTACAATCGGATCGTCCAACATACGCCTCAGTACTATATAAAGCTACCAAGAGTCTTGAATCGGGCATTAACCAACCAGGGCTTGGGAAGGCCTTGGGGCCACGTTGATCATAGACAAGCACAGTATAATAACCTACCATCAAAGGTGTGTCCACAGTGGCCAAGTCCCAATAGGCTTCAGTTGCCGTTCCTTGAACAATAGTGGCAGTAATGGTCTGTTTCTGTGGATTGGCCAAAGCTATAGTGAGATTCATCGGTTGCACTTTGAGGGCATTGGGATCGGCTGTCCATGCCAAAGTTATGTTCGAAACCCCAATCTTGTACAAAGGTGGGAAAGTCTGGTTAGGGATTGGTGTCTTCCATGTCAGGTACGCTGGAGGCATGTTGTTGGCAAACGAAGCTGATGTTGGCTTGCCTGCAAAAGGATTGTCTTGTTGTGTGCTGTTCACCATACTACTGCTACTACTATTATTATTGACTGAAGACGATAAGGTTGCCATAATAACTGGACTGCTGGAAGACGGTAATGGATTGCTGGAAATAGGTGTAGGAGATACTGGATTGACATGATAAAGAAGGTTAATAATAATAATAAAAAGAAAAAGAAAAAAAAAAAAGACGAATCATGCTTTTTTTTACCTTGAGAATCAGACTCCGCTATATAGGTGCAAAGGAGAACAAGAAAAAAAAAAGTTAAATGTATCAATCAATTCACTGTAAGTATCAAATTACCTCGTTTATGAAGAGCCCTTGAGGCATCACTAAGACTTGAATATAAAATCAAAAGAATAAAAAGACTGATGAATATAGAACAAAACCTCATTTTTGAATTGAGAATAATAGATATTATAAGTAAGAGCAGTCTAATAAAAATGATAAGTCATACAAGTATACGTAGGATTAATGTATATATTTATAAGGAAAAAATTAAAAAGAGAGAACAAGAAGAAAAGAGAAAAAAAAAAAAAAACGAGATCATTGGGCCTCCTCTTCTTGTCAACCTTTTTTTTTTTTTTTTTTTTTTTTTTTTTTTTTTTTTTTTTTTTTTTTTTTTTTTTTTTTTTTATTCTCATCTTCCCCTTAACCAAACACAAAACTACAGATTATGCAGAGGACCTTTTACCCTGCGAACATGTTTCATATGATTACTTTTTTCATTTTTTTTTTCCTTCTTCGTCATTAAGTGTAGTCCTTTCATTCTATAGCATATACTAATATCTTAATAATAATATTTATATAGATACAATCTAACAAAGTAATTTATTTTCCAAAAAAAAAAGTTAAGGAGAATAATAACAACAGCGTATAAGTAAATTCAGGGGTATATATATATATATATATATATAAAAGAGGGAGGGTGTCACATATAACTACAAAGAGATAACCACTGTAAATCATGATTTTGGAATAATCCACCAGTACTTGCTGTAAATCCAATCCAACATGTTTGTCGTTCATTCATATACTTCCTTAAATCCAAATCATCCAATGTCAATACTGTGATATAGTTTGATGATGATGGTTCTTTCAATGCTACTTCCATTGTTCGCGCACTGGTTAAATAACGAATACGACAATAAATCCATTCTCCACTGTTCATTGCTGGAATGGCTGATGTATGTTTGAGTGAATGATCATGATGTGCTGAATTGTTGTTGTGTAATCTTCCTTGAATGCTGATATGGTTGGATGATGGATCAGCACATCGATCTGAGCTATATATGCCGAATTCGTTAAATAAAAATAACAATAAAAATAAAAAACATTAGTTTCTCTCCTTATAGTCATCATCATCATCATTTATTTCTTCTTTACCTGTCATATGTATCAAACTCTATGGCCAAACTATATATAAAGGAATTAGTAAAGATAGTTTTTTCTTTTCGCTTCATATATATATATATCTTGTCGATTTTTTTTTTTTTTTTTTTACCTATTTTTGATTCCACCATAACCCAATTCGCATCCACCTAGTCATTTGTTTTCAGGGTCAGTCATTTTCATTTGCATGATTGTTGTATTTTAGATCTAGTTATTTACCTTCACCTAGTTGGGCCTGATCATTTGCTTGTATAACAAACGCCATTCCATCCGCTCCACCGTATGCAGCTCCCCCTTGAGCATTGGTCATACAAAATGCAAATTCTGTTTCTAATCCGCGTGATATATCAATGAGTTGTCGAGTAAATAGACCTCCACATTGTGAAGATTGTGCTGCCGTTAGTCGCCAAATATTCTTTGTCGATCCCATGATGCTTCTTGCTGATCCTAATAACTGAATATTGTTGATTGTTGCATTTTCGAAGATCATTCGCTTTTCTAATCCTAATATCTGCAATTAGTTCACTTGTTTTTATTATTATTATTATTATTATTATTATTATTATTTGTTTTTAATTTTTTTTTCCTACCTTGTTTTCCAAATACACTATCATGTGGTGTTTTTCCCGCTATTGAGCATGATAATGACGATGACAATCCACTTTGACCCTGTTCGCCTCGTAATGTTCTCCAAGTAATAGATCCTATTACAAATAAAAAAAAAGTGATCAGTTTGTTTGTAAAAGAAAAACTCAATCTTCTGTCTATAAGTTTATTCTTGACTCTTACCACTTTGTCGACCCAGGAGTTCACTATCTTTTACTACGGGAGGTCGTCGACTTGCTTCATCTAATTCCTTTTGTTCCATTTCCTGACGTTGTTTGATAGTATTTCGACGTTCAGCATCCATCAATGCTTGTTTATCCATACAGAGTTGCTTAATATAATTTGCTAGATCAAGTTCGTCTACCAATTGTCGTCGACTTTGTACCTTTTTCCAATCCCTTACATATCTACGTGTCACATCAACCACTTCATCTGCCGAGAATGCTATACAATAGGTCAGTTCCTTATTCCATCCTGCAGTGTACATCATTGGCTAGTTTTATTAACAGGAATAATAATTATTATCATACAAAAAAAAAAAAAAAAGGTTAATAAAAAGAATGAATGAATAAAATAGTGAAACTTACGCGATCAAAGGCTTCTTCACAAGGATCACAGTGAATCCATCTATTTTGAAAAGTTGAGTAAAATTCAGTCCATACATGATCAGTCTTGTCTAACACCAATCTAGCTTCAACACCAATAGCACGACAACATAAAGTAAAACACTTATAAAAAAAAATTAATGAACTTGAAAATTTGAGTCTATTAATATCACTTACATTTGCCCATTCACCACAACGTCCTTTCCGAGTTTGCAATAGTTTGGCAGGATCACTATTATGTATAATCAATGAGTTGAGAACTTTTGGATATTGTTACTTACTTATATCTAGGGAATCGACTATATGCTTGACAAATATTACAACGATAGAGTTCAATAACCGAAGCACCATAGTCAAGGTCTTGTTGAGTAGCTTGAGTGTATCCAACAGAAATAGTATCTTTTGCCTAAGTTAATAATAGTAAGAAAAAGTTTTTTTTTTGATTCATTTAGTATATCATTGCTTTTTTTTTTCCTTTACCATACAATTATCACAAGGCAGTTCGTTAATCCATTGGAAAAAGTCGTTTTTGAACCAAATAAGTAGTTGTTTGATAACTTGATCTTCCAAATCTTCCAAACAAGTACATGTTTCTTGAGCTTTTTCATACAATAAATGTATAGGTATGATTTCAAGAGCTTGATCCTATGATATGATAAAAAAAAAAAAGAAAGAGATGAGAGAATGAAATATATATTTTATATATATTACCAGAAGTTCGCGTTTTTCGTAGTCATTTGCTCTGTCGCTATTAGCTTTGATTTCACGTAAAAAAGAGTTAGTAAGGTTTTTTTGTTTCAATAAATCCATCCATATGGAAGATATTCTAGAAACAATACTATTGATCTCATCAGCTTGCATAATATAGATTAAAATAAAAAAGAAAGAAAAGAGTTAATAAAAGCATTATAATTTCTTCAAATCTACGTATTTCGCCCCCCATTTCGGTGGTTGAAAAGAAGAAATGGAAAAATGGTTAGTATCATGATCAACTAAATATTATTTGTATATGTGCACTTACCAGAAAAAAAAAATCCAAACGGCAAGAAGACAGACAGAAGACACAAAAGACAGACAACCAGAGGCACAACAAGAACGACGAGGAAACCAAAGAAATAAGAATCAATATTCTGTCGCGTGTGACCAGGTGAACAGAAAGAAGAAGACATCAACCAGGAAACAGACAAAATGAAGCAATTGGTTTTTTTTTGTGTTTTTTAGAAGAAAGAAAAACAGAATAAAGGAGAAAATAAAAAAAAGTGTCTTTTATATTGTTACATTGAAACTATCAAATAATGATGATTATTTTATTAAATCGAATAAATGATCTAATCATTATATGTCATAAAATAGAATATAGAACTCATATCTCATAAAATAAAATAAAAGGCTACCTGTAAGAAATCGAGCATAATAATGATCACGGTTAAAATATTAAGAAGGACGGAATTTGAAGTTGGCCATTCTCTATGCAGAAAACTTTTTCCTATCATTCTTTTTTATTTCTTTCCCTTTCTTCTCTCTACACTCAACTCTTTCTCTCTCTCTCTCTTTTTTTTTTTTGGGACTTGCTGCTATGGATATTCACGTAATTTGAAAAAAAAGACTTATATTTCAGTTGAAAACTAACAGTATATATATATATCAGTCACTAGGTAACTCAAGAGAAAATCTCTCCTTGATTTCGTTGTTTGGCCTACAAAAACGCTCCATTCTCTTGAACGCAAAATTTGTCAAGTGCAATTCCTAGATGAAAATCGCAACAACAAAACGATCCGCAAAGACAATGGTACCAATTCTAAAAAAAAAAAATGATAAGTCTGTAAAATACGGTGATTCTAGCAAGAACAATCAAGCCAGGGGACAAAATAAATGATGCCAATGGTGACCACCACAACAGATAACAACAGCGATGAAGGCTCCAACAGTTAAAACTCCAATCATGACAATGTCACTGAAGAAGATCCCAATGAGGATGACACCAATGAAAATGATAACAAGATGCCATCGATGAAGGGAAGAGAGCAACATCATTATCGTGGCCAATAATAGAATCAGCACAATCATCATCATTATTAGGAGCATAATACTTACAATGCCAACAAAAACGCGATTACTATTAGCAAACTCAAAGGCCATTGGCCAAGGTAAAAAGAGAAAAAAAAAGATGGTATTGGAATTGAAAAATAATGTTGTTCTCATCATCTTCCTTGTTTTATTTTTTGACCGTATGAGTCTTCATTTAGAGTAAAGCAAATCAAGGATAACGATCAGTGGCTATATTCAACATATTTTATTATTAGACTATATAGTTTTAGATATAGAGATCTTTTTTTGTTTTATACATCATTTCTTCCGTTTGAATAAAAAAAATATTATTTGATAGATAAAGATAGTTTTATATTCAGGATTACGACGCGATATGGAAATAGAATGGGATCATGGAAGGAATACAATTCATGAACGGGACGACACGGTAAAAAAAAAAAAAAAAAAAGATCACGTTTAAGAGTGCATACACTACTTTCTTATTGTACGATGATCTCCGTTTCAATCATCCTGATATCCACTTTATGAGAAATTCTCCGTGTCCCAGATAGTTTTACCACAGTTTTGGTTTATTATTCTCTTTTTGGAATGAAGCGAATGGAGAAAAAAAAAGTATTCTATCGATTAATCATTCATTGTGTGTCATAATAAAGTTTGTAAAGATTCTATTTTTTTTTTTTGTCTCACCTATGGAAATGAACGAGTGGTGAACAATATTTTTTTTTTTTTATGCAAACAGAAAAAGACCGGATGATGTCGGTTATGACAAAAGAAATCATTTTTTTTTTTTATCACGAATCGATCGTTGTGGAATGAATGAAAAACGTGGCAGCCACTTATCTTGGCGGTGATTTTAATGAATGAATGATATAAAAACTTTTTTTTTTATTTGACTCCGGCTAATGAATGAGCATAATAATAGAACACATGTACAAAGTAAACGGATGGGGCTATCCGAAATGACACAAAAAAGTCATCCTCCGTTTCTTGAATTATTGGCCGCCATGTCGGTACTCCGCGGATGGATGGATGAATGGAAATTGTGCATGGGTGTAAAGAAAGAAAGATAGAAAGAAAAAAAAAAAAGAAAGTTTGATCCAATGATCACTTTATTACATATCACACTAAGCAAAATTATATACCCCATGACGGATGATGATTAGTAAATTACTTGATGATCATGTAAGAAAAAGATATCACTATGCTTCTATATATATACGTATATATGTATGAGGTGATCATCAAGTAGATGTTGTTACCTTTCTAATGTATTGAACTCAGATAGGCGGTGATTACCATATATATTGATGAAAGAACGCGAAAATTATTCTATAAAGCAGTTATAATGGGTTGGAAATGAAATCAATCCATTTGGGTTCCAAAAAAAGAGAAAGAAATATTGGGATAAAATTACCATGACGTTTTCTTTATCGAATCAGATGGTAGATACGATATGTGAAGGTGACACAGTAACAATAAAAAACAATTAAAGTTAGATGTCACCTGAAATTAGGTGCGCCACGTGGATCCATGGATCGGCGAAGCAATCATCATACTATTCAAATGCCGTACCTACGGCTTGTTTCTAAAAGAAATATAAATAGTGCAAACAAAATAAGTAATGATGATTCTTTCTTTCTTTCTTTTTTTTTTTTTTTTTCTTCCTCACTTATTATCACTCTTTCTTTCCATATATATATATATATATATTTTAATTCCTTTTATATATCATCTTTATATATCATCCATCATCATGTCTGACGGTCGTTGCATTCACTGTGGTCAAAAAGGTCATTATTCCATGTAAGTATTTACTTTAACGCGAATTCTTCCAAAAAGCTAATCTGAACTTTATTATATAGGATGTGTCCCAAGAAACCTAATTCTGCCGTTTGAAAAAAGAAATTATTCAGAACAACAACTCCATTATAGACGTTCATCAATTTGATATTGAATGACAAACATCACTACCATGATTATGCCCTTATATTTATTTTTTATTTTTTATTTACCATGATGAAATTGATTTCCATCCATTCTCCATTTTTTTTTTTTTTTCGCTCTGGGAGCTCCTGGGCTTTTTTACCTTACTCTTTGGATTCGCGCGCTTCTCTATCTCTTTTTTTTTTTTTTTCTGTGCCTATCTACCCATCTATGTATATCTCAATCCATACTTTTTTTATTTACCATTTTAGATTCCCCTCCTCTCTCTCACACACACTCACTCACTCATCAATCAAAACATCACACCACATAATCTAGTTTTTTTTTTCATTTTTTTCCTCCCACATTTTAGATCATCATTCACTTTTTCTTTTTTTATACTAGTCCATTTTTAATCTCCTAAGCAATTGTTATATATTAAAGCATTTCTCTCTCTCTTTTTTAAGCATCTTGAAAAAAAATATATATATATATTGTCCGCAAAGTTAGTTTTTTTTTTTTTTAGAGTTCATCAAGGAAGATGCACCAATAGGAAGCTCTTCATACCAAAAAGGTGATACAATTTGATTTACTTCCGAAAACGTCATTGGTACAAGTTTGTCCCTGAATAGACTCTTCTTTCTTGTCCTTCCTCTTTTTTTTTTTTTTTTTTTTTTTTTTTGGTATCGCGACATTTGGAAAATTTTTTTTACTTTTACTTTTTTGTTGTTTTGTTTGTTTTTTTTTTTTTTTTTACCCCACAAAAAAAAATCACATAGAGTTTATGGATGATTTTAAGTCCAGAATCTTTTCCTTCGTGCTCATTCCCCTTTTCTATCCCACTTCATTATGATAGGATAGATCGTTGATTGTCCTCATCTACTGATGTATATTGATGAAACTATGCTATTTTTGTGTTGTTTTTGATAGTATGATGGATGATATATGATGATGGGTGATGGATAATATATGATGATGGGTGATAGAAAATACGTGATGATGGATGATGGTATACCATGGATGATATATGATGATGATGATGATGATGATAGAGGGCGGATGATGATATATTTAAGGGATGATAACGATGGTGTTGGCCAAGGCGGCAATTAATATGTAGATATCTATCGAAAATGCGGAACGGATGAACTTTGTAGGCAGCACATCGTCATGGGTTACACTTGAGTCGTCTCACACTTGGGTAACGGTTGACGAGAAATAAAAAGAATAAGCACACTGTATCTAATTACCTCTAGCAAATTTAAATGTAGAAGCATGGGCTTGTTCACAGAATTTATACTTATTTGTATAATGAGGATTACACAAGCGCAGCCAAATGAATCTAAATAATAATAAAAGGTATTCCATAACCCATTGAGTATATGAATACAATGGAATAAAGTTATACTCTAAACGTCCTTTATTTCAATGATAAAACATACAATAAACTAAAACACTAAAACACTAATATCACTATATATAAGAGGATATGTAAAAAAAAAAAAAAAAAGGCTACGAAGATGATGCTGAAGACAAGGAAGGTAATGATATCATTGACGCAGTGGTAATCAATGTTGTGGAGGAAGGTGACACGGAAGTAGAATAGGGTTTACTATGCTGATATGTAGATTGAAGAATGTTCGTTGTCCCTCGATGGTAATACACGGGCTCCTCTGTTGGTGTTGCAGAATCCAACACTGGTTGTCGTTCTTGTTCCTGTAGGGGAGTGTCACAGTGTTGTCGTCGTCGTGTATGGCAAACTAATAAATATTTCTTTGTATATGTCTTGTTACATTTTCTACATCGATATGGTCGATTGCCTGTATGAGTTCGTCTAACAATAACGTTAACCAAAGAGAAAAAAAAAAAAAGGTAAATCTATCAATTCGTTTCCGTTCTTTTTCTCTGTAAAGTATAGACACTCCATTTTTTTTTTTTTGGCTTGCCTATGTCTTGCCAAGGAACTGGAGTCACTAAAACTTTTGGAACAACCAATAAATTCACATTGATGAGGTCGTTCACCTGAATGTGTTCGTAAATGTACTGTTAGAGCTGATCTCTACATTGTCAAAAAAAGAGAGAGGGAGAAAAAGAAAAAAGGAGTTGAAAGTACAGAGTTAGGATGTACGAACTGTCATGTTTACCTGTATAAAACGTTTGCCACAAAAAGGAAAATCACATACAAAACGTCTATCATTGGTATGGATACGATAATGTCGAGTAGCATCAGAAGGTCTTCCTGTTGATTTTTAAATTGAAAAGAAGAATAAAAGAAAGAGAGAAAAAGAATTTATGTAAAGCAATTGATACAAAAGAAGGAAATATTCAAATTCCGCTACTTCGTGGCATAGCCTTACCAAATGATTTTGAACAATTGGGCCACGAACAATGATATTTCTTGGTGACAGTTTTAGTTGTAATGGAAGTATTATTCATTGAATAGGATGATTCTGTTATTGGTAATAGTAATTTGGCGATATTCATAACAATTATATATAAAAAAAACAGAGTAGGTTCAATTGAATGAAAAAAAGGAAGTTAAAAGAAAAAAAAGAAAAGGAATCATGGACTTATTCTTTCTTTTATAAAATAGAAAATAAAAGAGATTCCACAAGGTCATGTAGTATTTGTTTATGTTCTACTTTACGGAACACAATGATCTGTGTCATTTGTATTTTATCATCACTGGTTACCATAGATCTTTTATTACTATGCTAACCCCACTTGATAGTTCTCACGATAATAACAATGATAAAAAGTAGAGAAAAATGATAAAAATGATAAATAGATTAGCTTGGAACGCATTGACTTTTGTAAAATCTTATTAACACATGTTACCGATGATCCATTTTTCTTACTTTTCCAAGTCTGTGAGACTCAATCAATTCAACAACCGCCATAAGCATCTGTGGATTGTAATAGGGGAGTCACGAGCTTGATTTTTTTTTTTTTGTTCTTTCTTTCCTTTTCTTGCTACTTTCCCCTCATTCATTCTTTTTTAGAAATAAAACATGGAATCACACACTATTGATCTTTATCCTGAAGTAGGCCCTATTCATATGGCTTTGTTCGACAAAGTTACCAATGCTACACAACTACGTCAACGATTATTACAACAAGATACCACTTTGATGTGTGCCCTGGTTGATGCCACTATAGTAAAAGAAATAGAATATTTGACAGTTATAAACTCGAGTTTAATAAGCATTAATCAATCTTGTCATCCTTTTTTTTTTCTATATCTTATTTTATTAGGTCTTCAATCGACTACACGCTTTGTTAGCTGTCAATCGTGCTATTCATGACTTGCAAAGGAATCAATTGAAAACACATAATATTCACTCTGAAATTGTGTTTGATTTTTCGTCCTCAGTCAACGTAAGTTTGTTAATACTCTTTTGATTTTTGTCTTTATATATTTGTCTACTTCATTTTTCTTTGCCTTTTTTTTTTCTTTTTTAGATCGCACAATCTTTAAGACGATATGGTATTAATGATCAATCACAACAATTACTGGTGATCAAAGTGGGCGGGTCCAGTTCCGAGGTAAGACAAGAAAAAAACAAAAAGCATGAAAAGAAATCAGTGGTAAAGCTTACTTGTTCTCTTTTTCTTCTTATAGGTGGAATCATTCATGCGTGAGAACATTCAAGGGGAACTTGTATCACTGGATTTGCTTGATCAATGGAGAGATATGAAGAAAATACAAAAGGTAAAGACAAATAAGATGGATGATCATTCTCCTGACCCACACACACACACACAAAAAAAAATAAAAGCGTAGATACTCATTTACTCATTTTTTTTAATAATCAATCTGTCTTTGTCTTTAGTATTATCAACTGGGCAACCAATCAGCAAATATGGACAAGGTGATGTCTTTGATTAGTGGAGCAATAGCTTTGAAAGGCATATTATAGTTAGTTTTGTTAGTATATTTCCACATAGCTTTTTTTTTTAGATTGTCCCCATCCCATTGAACACTTTTGTTATTATATACTGACTACTTTACATGTGAAAATAAAATAAATAAAAAGAATGAATCCTGATGATACCTTTTTTTTTATGTGTGTACCTTTTATGATTGACGTTACCAAGAACATACCGATTTACATTTATATAGTTAGAACTATTCAACAATCCTTGTCATGTTATACACTTGTAACCAACCAGTTGTAGTGGTGAGAGAATCAAAAGTATTCGATTATTTCACATGGCCATCCCCATTTTATCTCACTGTCAATACAATTTTCTTTTTCTTTATCTTTACTATATAAAACATTATCATGATCTTCATGATCATAGGTGTCATCAAATATTATGACAAGAAGACCGTCGATGTACACCCACAGTATAATTTGTATCAACCATACTAATATAAATCAACATAAATTTGAAACATAGATGGTCAACGTCAAATAAAGTCCATTTAAGCATGGTCAACATTATAAAAATAGTTTAATTCGAGATCATAAAACTGGGTGATAAAATATAGGGAAATAATATAAAAAAACAACGACAAATGGTAAGGGGTAGTAGAAATAAATCATCTAAAGTTTGCTACTATTATCATTAACTAAATCACCTTGATCCACGATTTCCAGGGTGAGATTTGCCATAGGTATAGACTTGCCTGCAACTTCAATGGCACGAGCAGAAGAAGCTTGTTTACGAGCGACACGAGCAGCAATTCCTTGAGTAATGACAGCCAACTATCATATAATAAATAAATAAATAAAAAAAAGTAGTTTGGTAAGTCTGAAGATCACACGCACATACGTATATATATATGTAATACTCTAAAAAAAAAAACACACACAAGGCTTACCCTGAAATGAGAAAAAGCTACAGCAAACATCCACTGAGGAATGGGGAAAGGTTGTTGACTATAACGACAATACACTTGCATCAGTTCTTGGGAATCTGGTATAGGAAGAGGTCCTTTCATATCCTTGAATCCAGAATCAGAAGCAGGAATATAGAAAGGTTGAAGCAGATTTGCTAAATCAGATAATGGATGACCGATAGTTGATAATTCCCAATCCAAAACACCAATCACACGATTTTCAATAGGATGATAGACAAGATTATCAATCTAATAAAAATAAAATACATCATTTCATGAATATCAAAAATAAAACAAAAATATTACTTTAACTTTTTTTCTTTCTCTTTTTATCATTTGGATGATATACCTTGAAATCACCATGAACAATAGTGGCAATATCCTTGGGTTGATTTTTCTTGAACCATGCGAACATTTCATCCAGTCGAGGAAGATCATGGACCTTGATACCTGTATCTTTATCCACTACAGCAGCTTGTGCAGAAGAAACCTTGTGAAGTGATTTCATTTGGCGTTCATAAAAACCAGAATTACGACCATAAGTTTCTAACCCAATTGCTTTGAAGTCAACGCGATGTAATTTAGCCAAAGTTTCCAATGCAGAATACCAGCTATACAGAGAGAGAGAAAGAGTATATAGATGATTAATATTCGTTGTTAATAGATTCCATTACAAAAAAAAAAAAAAATATATTTAACTTACCACTGCCTGCGATCTTCATAAGGTAAGGACAGCATACGAACATCTTCAAAGATACGGCCCTTTAAGAACTCCATAACCTATTAAAGATAAAACATAGATAAAAAAAAAAGGATGAAGATGAATAAATCAATGGATGCTGATGTTGATACTAATTCAGTCCCTTTCTTCCCCTCCTTCTCTATATCTGTTTTTTTTTTTTTTCATAACATACATAGAAGGGTGTTCCAATCACACTAGCATCTTCACAAAGAGCATAAACCTTTGGAACAGGAACATCAGAATGTTGACCAAGAGCATTAATGATACGATATTCACGTTCAATAGCATGAGCTGTCTTGGATAAAAGAGCACCAGGAGGTTTCTTGCGAAGTACATATTGTTGTTGACTAGAAAACAAAGTGAAAACACATTAACAACACCTTCTATATATATACCCTTCGTTCGCTTACTTTCCGTCTTTTAACAAATAAGTAGGGTTGCCTATAAAAGAAAAAAGGGAGGTCAAAAACTCGGAGATCAATATGGGAAACTGAAAAGAATAAATGACAAGTATGTATACTTTACTTTGACCAAAGGCAAATTGAGAAACATGTAATGGTCGACTGAAGTTGGGGATTCGTTCGACGAGAAAAGTTTCCAAGGTAGCAATATCTATTTCATGACTATGACGAAGAAAAAAAAAAAAAAGGATGCATAATGAGTCATTCGTTCCGTTTCTTTGGTTTAGGTAATGAGGGAGATATGAATACAGAGTTTGAATACACTAATACTAACAAAAAAAAAAAAAAACTATAAAAAAAAGGGTAACAAAGGGGATGGTTTTGGATAAAAAGAAGATGAGAGCAAAGGGGAATAAGAGGCAACTCGGGAAAGTGTTGACTACCAAGTTTGGTGGTGGCAAGGGGAAACAAAGGGTGATGAAGGAGTGGATGTATAATAAAACAAAAAATAAAAAGAAAAAGCTTACCCAGACCGTATAGCTGAAGTCTTTTGTCCTTCATTCGACATTATTCCAAAGTGTATGTATTAAAAAAAAAAAAAAAAAAAAAAGAAAGAAAGAGAAGGAAAAGAACTGCTGTTGTTTAAATTGGAAAAAAGAAGGCGGACTATATATAATAAGGATTTCTTTTGTCAGCCAGTTTCGCACACAAATGTGACATTAGTAACCATATAAGAGAATCGGACACTTCGGCATAGAAACTTAAAAAGATCAATGAAAGAATAGTTTCTTCCCCCTCTCCACACGAGCATCCACAAAACCTTTATCCATCAGACTCCCCATCATCCCCCCCCTTAGCACATCATCTCCTTTTATATTAAACATGGACATACTTTTACTGATCGGATTACCGCCGCCGAAAAAAAAAAAAGAATCATCCTCCTTTTTCATTTATATTATATAATATATTACACATTATTCGATGCAAGAAAACAAAAAATATTTTCTCCTCATCATCGTCGTCATACTTACCCATAATAGGTTATACTTTAAAAAAATAAACTTCATCATGTTCCCGTTTCAGTGACCATCTCCCTGCAGTTATTCTACAATCTATATCTGTGGAGGGGTTAATTACCTTTTTTCTTTCTTTCTTCTTACAGCAGTAAAAAAAAAAAAAAACCATACTTGACTCATTCCTTTTTTTTTTTTCTTTCTTTTTCTTTTATCTATCATACTTGTGATATTTCATACATTGATTTTAAAATGACTCACCTAAGTGATTATAGCTTCTTACAAAGAGCTACTTCTTTATCCTATTTATTCATTTGGTATTCATATCGAGTATGGTCTTTGGATGGATTTCAATGTATTCGCATATCAAAATTTAGACAAGGCGAATTAAAAGGCATCGTAACACTATTACTCTTTTTTATGATCCCTTTTCAATTAATATATGGTAAAAAAAAAAAAAAAAAATCTAGATGTCAAATTAAAAACTAATGTCAATGCATTATAGAAATCACCTCTTGCAGAGTCAAATACGAGGAAGGCTTTGTAAGCGTTTTTAATCATATTTTCGGCAAACCTGAAACCATGTGGACACAAGCAGATAAAGATCTCATTGTGCCAACAGGTAAGGTAAATAGATAAATGATGGTGAATCGTTGTTATTCACCTGATGGTTACACTTACTCCTTTCTTTTTTTTTTTTTCCTTGCAATAGATTATAGTTTATGCATTGGTTTCTCCCTGCAAACGTAAGTATCCAAAAAAAGAAAAAAGTTTCTTTTTTTTTTTTTTTATTCATCTATACTCATAATGTCAATAGTGGTACCTTATTGTTATTGCAATGCTTCTGGAACTATCTTGCTAATTCGGTAGCTCAAGCAAACTTTATGAGTAGCAAGGAGTTCAAACTATACATCATATGGTAAACCTTTTTTTTTTTTAAAAAAAAGGAAAGCTTTATTCGCAATGATAATCATCCATCTATCATCTATAATAAATAGGTCATGCTTGACTATGTTTCTCTTTCCGATTCTTCAATTCAACTTCTCACGCAATGTATACGATTATACGTATAAAGAAGTCATGCCTGAACTAGTATATGGATGTGGACTTTTCATCATTGCCATTCTTGGTATCCGTTCTCATTATCGTTTTAATAACCTGTTACGAAACTCTAAACATGCGATGAATTCTCGCTACGTTAACAACAAGATTTCCTATTTTCAGGAGTTGAATTTTATATTAACCATCGCCCTTCTCTTTTACTCTATTCCATTAATCATTCTTTGTTCAGATGGTTTGACCGGAAAAAAATCTCTCAACGTTCACAAATTTTCTTCTGATTTCCTCATTTGTAACAGTAAGTCTATTATACATCCTTCTTTTTTTTTTTTTTTCTCCCTCTTTTTATTCGTTATCACCTAAAATTCATCATCACATAACATCCATCATCATCCATCATCCATCATCCATCATCCATCATCCATCATCCATCATCCATCATCCATCATCACATATCATCCATCATCACATATCATCCATCGTCACATATCATCCATCATCACATATCATCCATCATCACATATCATCCATCATCACATATCATCCATCATCCATCAATATTCCCTTTCTTTTGACAAGAGGGATAATTTTTTTTTTTTTTTACTCAACCACAACTGACACTAACTTATTTTCTCTTGATCCAAACTAGCTAATGTTTCTTCCATCGTCGTCTGGGCTGTGGTCATCTTGATTTTCCATCCTAAAAAACCAAATGAAGGTCAAATTAATAGTCATCACCGACCACATACTACTCCCATCAGCGGTCGTTCAGATCGTCATCCTAGTTTAGTTAATCATCAGCATGAAGAACTTGTTACCACTATCACATCATCTACTTCTTCGACTGCACCTTACAGCAACACCAACACTATGACTCATGTCAAATCAAATTATGCACCTTCTTTTAATACCCAACCTCTTTCCAAAATCCATTCTGATGCCACTACCTTGATTCCAACCGTCATCCAACTACCACAACATCATCATCATTCTCATTGTTACCATCATCATCATCATCATCAAGACACAGTGTCACGTAAACCAAGCATTGCATCAAGATCAGCACCATCACTATTTTTGGCGAATGATTCCAATATCACCTGCACAAGTCAAGATCAACAGTTCGTTACTAACCAAACTCATGCAGCAGCGGGTCCTGTTGTCGCCGCCACTACTCGTGAGAGAGAATCATCTGTTTTTAAAACTAGACAACCTTTGTCTCAGAATGATAGAAAACCATCAGATGACTCAGTTTGGTTGAATCAATCCCCAAAAGGAAGATGATATTAATCATGTAAATTTTTTTTTTTTTTTTTACTTTAATATAACCTATTCACTCCTAATTTTTCCTACTAAAAACTAATAATTAACTAATAAAACATACTCTTATCCTCCATTTTATTGAAGATTCTTTCTTTAATCTTGTGATATACTTGATCATCTATCAATAGATCTAATGTAATTCTTGAGTGAACTTACAAAAATATAAAATATCGTTTGATATTATAGACAAAAGACAATGGTTCGATTTTTTTTAAATGGCTTTTTCTCATTATTGAGCAAATTAACCAATGAAATGTCATTATTCATTATTAAGCTACTTTTTAATAGTGCTTCTAATGGTAAAAAGAGTTTAAGGTTTGGAGGGATGAAAAAAAAATGGGATCGATTTTTTTGATTTTACAGCCAAGACTTTCGAATTCCTCTGCCAAATTTTGGCTGTAAAAGTCAATCTTCGGGGGGTTACCAGGCGATTTTCGGAAAAATCGATGAAATCTTTTTTGGTGATTGTTGCACATCAGGTATCAGGATAAGCGATAAAATGATATTTAGATGATATTAGATTATTTTTTTTTTTTTGAGAGGAATTCAACGGTGATGGTTTCATTTGGATGATGATCACTATTGGATAAGAGATGAATATTTTCATTTTTACTTTTTTTTATTTACTCTACAAATTGGGAGATAAGATACAAATTGTTACTAATGCAATTGAAAGAGAAAAGTTTCACTTATGTTCAGTCCAAATTTGGTGCCATGATGATTATTTTTGAGCATGAAATGAAAAATCAAAGTTTACTCTCTCGCTTGAATGCAGGATGAACAAAGAGGACAGATTTCCTTTTTTTTTTTTCTTTTACAACCAAAACTAAATTGAAAAGTATGTTGCATCAGTATTTATCTTTTATTTTGCCTGTACAGCAAAAAAAAAAAAAAAAAAAAAAGATACAGTGAGACTTTGAATCGTAAATAGAGGTGATGATGACAACAAGAATTCTCAAAAGAAAAATGGAAAAATCATTTTCGAAATTTGCCAAAAATAAAGCTTACTAACCACTTCCATGTTTTCCATCTTTCTATTTAAAAATACTAAAGAAGGTTTTTCATTTTGTTATATCTTGATCTCGCACGTGGCGATGGCATTGATAACTGATAAAGATGATAGCAAAGAGATGCATACTAAGGAGTTTCAAACACACACACCAATAAAAGTATTTTTTTATCCTGATTTGGAAGTAGATTTAGATCAAAGAAAAATCTAAAAGTCTATTTGACGGGAAATAGGATAAGGTACCAAAAAAAAAAAAAATGCCTCATACAGCACTTTATTGTCATAATCAAATGTAGTCAAATGTTCGAAATGAATAAGTAATAAAAGATCTAAAGGGATTTTAAAAATGAACATATATAAACAAAGGTACTGAGTAGAAAGTGGCAGCAGTAAAAACATCAAAAGTTAAGAAGATATTAAAATGATGATGTGAAAAAAAAGGCATAGATGTACAGCGTATATGGCATTTTCCGAAGTACTGCGGCAAAAAGGATAAATACTGTATGCGCGATTTACTAAAAAAAAAAAAGAAAAAAAAAAAAAAGGAAAAAAAGGAAAAAAAGAAAGAAAAGGCTCGATCTGGCGGATATTCAATTCACCATGTACTTAAAAGGAAGGGTTCGATCGATCGATTTCTTCTTTTTTTCCCTCTTTTCTTTATTTGCTTTTTTTTCTTTTTCTTTTCTCTAGTGAAAAATAAAAAAAAAGCTCTTTTCATTATACTGAAGAAACCTCAACTGAATCAATATATGGAACTCCTTGTTATTCTCTCTGACAGTACCAAGCCACCTTAAGATATCATTCTCGTCTCGTAAGAATGAATACTTTTCGTGTTTGATATTGATACTCAATTCATTTATTATATTTTTATTATCTAGATGTTAAAAGACAGAACAAAAAATGACCAACACTGCCCACGACAAGAAACAAACAAATCCCACCAACATGACTACTCCCTCGCTTCATTCCATTACTCATTCGGAAAACACAAAACAAAACAACTTCTACGGTCAAAATCGTCATCGCTTTGCAACTGGTAAGATGGAGAGTCTACTATATAATAATATACATTGGATTCACTTTTTTTTTATATATATATATTTATTAGATGTGGAAGTCATTACGATTCCTGATATCAAAAATACCACTACAATAGACTCAGAAAATGAATCGCCTCCTGCTCATGCACTCTCAAAATTTAAGTATCTCAAGTATCGTTTGCAAACATTTTTCTTAGGACGTCGACATGTCTCTGTTAAAGGTGCCCAAGAACAAGAACAAATCATCTTACGTGAATTGGAAAAGTATATTCCTTTGACATGGCCTGCTGTACTGGATATTTTGGATTGCACTCGTACTGGTTTGACTGATGAAGAAGCCAAATCGCGTCTTGCCATTCATGGTCCCAATGAACTTACTCGCTCCAAGTTGACTCCTGCTTGGCGTTTGGTTATTCAATCTCTCATTCATCCCTTCAATATCCTTCTGGCTCTTCTTGGTATTGTATCTATTGCTGCCTCTGGAGACAATGTCACTTTTGGTTTCACGTTTGCCATGATTCTTCTTTCATCCACTCTAGCTTTTTATCAAGGTAAGAAAAAATGAAAATAATATACTTTGTTTATTTATTTATTTTTTTTTTTTAAAAAAAAAACTGACCTCATATTTTTATTTTATATTTTGATGATAGAATATTCTTCTCAACGTTCCTTCAAGGCTATGCGAGAATTGGTTGAAGTCAAGGCCCGCGTCACTCGCGTTATCAATGGTACAAGTCAAGAAATAGAAATTCCTGTGAAAGATGTCGTGCCGGGTGATATACTGATTTTGAAACCTGGTGATGTATTTCCTGGTGATTGTTTCATTATTGAAAGTAAGAATCTTTTTGTCTCTCAATCTGCTCTTACTGGTGAATTTTTACCTGTGGAAAAACATGGCAATGATGCTATTACTGTTACCCTCGATGAAGTACAAGGTATTCTAAACAAATCTTCTCAAGAATCCTCTTCTGACAAGGCCATTCCTGCAACTACTACACCACAAAGTTCTACTCTCAATACAAGTATTTTTGATACGCCTTGTCTTTGTTACATGTCAACAAGCGTGATATCTGGTACTGGTGAAGCTGTTGTACTTTCTACTGGTAGTAAGACATATATCAATATGATCTCGGAAACATTGCAAACCGATGATATGAAAGGTGTTAATGCATTCCAGAAACAGATTCGTAAGGTGGCTTTCCTTTTACTTGGTTTTGGTGCTGTCATGGTTCCTATTGTTATTGTTATCAATGGATTTACTGCTCATGATTTTGTTGCTGCTGGTTATATGGGTATATCCATCTTGGTTGGTCTTACTCCTGAAATGCTACCTATGATTCTTAATACAAATTTGGCTTATGGTGCTCGTGAAATGGCAAAACATAAGACAATTGTTCGTCGATTGGATTCTATTCAAACCATTGGTTCTATGAATGTATTGTAAGTAATAAATGATGATCAAAAAAAAAAAAAAAATCAGAACGATGATTGACTTTTTTTTTTTGAATATTATAGATGTAGTGACAAGACTGGCACTCTGACAACTGATAATGTTAGTGTGCATAGTTCTTTGGACGGACATAAAAATCCCAATGGACAAGTGATGGAATATGCTTATCTCAATTCTCATTTTGCTAATGGTCTCAAGAATGTTTTGGATACTGCTATTGAACGCTACGATGATCAACTTGCCCATTTGGATGACGCCTATGAATTAATTGAAGAACTCCCATTTGATTTTGTTCGTCGTCGTTTATCTGTGATTTTACGTTCCAAGTCATGTGGAAAATCGATAATTGTCTGCAAAGGTGCTGTAGAAGAAATGCTCTCAGTATGTAGTCAGGTTCGCCATTACAAGACAAACAACGAAAATGACGATGATGATGGTGATCAACCAATGACTGATGAAGAACGATCTCGCCTATTGAAAGTGTGTGAAGAATTGAATGAAAGTGGTCTTCGTGTCCTTGCCGTTGCTTATGGTACTATCTTCCCTGTTGGTCGCCCTTACAACTTTGAATATGACGAACGTGATATGACGTTCCTTGGATTTGTAACCTTTTTGGATCCTCCTAAACCTGATTGTCGTGATGCGATCCAAGATTTTGCCAATTATCATGTGAATGTCAAGGTATTAACCGGTGATTCTCTTGCTGTGGCCAAACAAGTATGTCAACAAGTTGGATTGGATGTGACCAATACGATCTCTGGTGAAGTTTTGGATAAGATGACTCATGAAGAATTTGATGAAGCAGCTCTTCGATGTACGGTATTTGCAAAGTTGACACCTATTCAAAAATGCACACTTGTCAATTCCTTACAACGACAAGGAAATACAGTTGGTTTTCTTGGTGATGGTATCAATGATGCACTGGCTTTGACTGCAAGTGATGTTGGTATTAGTGTGGATACAGCGACACCATTGGCAAAGGATGCAGCTGATCTGGTACTCTTGGAAAAATCATTACAAGTGATTACACGTGCGATTGTCCGTGGAAGAATGACTCATGCTAATACAATCAAGTACATCAAGATGGCAGCCTCTTCAAACTTTGGTAATGTCTTTTCCATGTTGGTCGCTTCAGCCTGGTTACCTTTTACACCCATGCAAGCAAATCAAATCTTGGCACAAAATTTGTTGTACGATATTTCTCAAATAGCTATTCCCTGGGATAATGTGGACAAGGAATTTTTAGCATCTCCTCACGAAATGAAGGCAAAGGATATTTTCAGATTCATGCTCTTTCTTGGCCCTCTTTCCTCTGTGTTTGATATCTATACCTTCTTGATTCTATGGTACGTCTTTGATTTCAGAGACCCTGACACGCAAGCTAACTTTTTCCAAACGGGTTGGTTCTATGAGGGCTTGATCACACAAACATTGATTGTGCATATGATCCGTACACAAAAAATTCCATTCTTGCAACGTAATCCTGCTCTTCCATTGGCTCTTTGTTCTCTTTTGGTGGTGGCCATTGGTCTGGCTCTTCCTTATACTCCTCTTGGTTCTACATTACAATTTGAACATATGCCTGCTCGGTACTTTGGATTCCTGGTATCTGCTATTACTGGTTACTTTTTGTTGACTCAAGTTATCAAGCGAATATATATATGTTTATTTAAAGAATGGTTGTAAACCTTGTTTTTTTTTTTATAATCTCTTCTTATTACCATTTTACTTAGACCATTTATTATTTATTTTGATTTTTTTTTTCCTTCAATAAATTTTGATTTTTTGATTCATCTCTATTTTTTTTTTTTTAATCTTCCTTCCTTTTGATGATATTTATTTTCTGATTTCTCTCTTGAATTATATATATCATGCGTTGTTCACAGTTGATTAGTACCATTGACTAGTATGCAACGCTTCTTTGTATGCATCTAAATCAAATTCTCCTGAGTATTCAACAAAAGAATAATAAATGTCGAGTGAGGAAAAAAAACATTTATTGCTGTAATTGATTTATGAAGGGAATGATTGGTATAGACAACAAACTATTCTATCAAAAATAAAAAAAAAAAAAAGATGGATCTATCTAAACATTTGATCAATGTATTGATCATATTCCAGAGCATCACCACCATTATTAACTTGACCATAAGAGGAAGTATGAGGCATATCATGTTTTAAAAGTTCGATACTTTCTTCAGGTACCAAGCACATCTTAAGATCTAATTCAGTCACATAAGGTTTATCCCCTGCTATTGTTCGGAAGGCGTCGCGTAGTTGTTCAGGAGTGGATTTATCTTCGGTTACTGACACCATAAAACGAATGAATTGTTCAAAGGAAGCTTGTTCTTGTCGATCAGCCACACGACTAAAGACTTGATCAAATGCATCATCATCATAAAAGATGCCAAGACTTGCCAATGCTGCATTGAATTCCGTTGCTGATAATGTATTGCTGTTGTCCTTGTCAAAATGTCGGAATGCCTGTTCAAATTCTTCCAGTTGTGCTGGTGTCAAGTTTGTCATATTGCGAGATACGATCTACAACATAAATAAAAGTGAATATTATAGTTATATATACTTTTCCATTTTACCTGATTCTGGATAAATGCATTTTTCTTTTGTATGGCTTGTTGTAGCAAATCTAGTCCAAAAGTCAAATCTTCCACAGAATATACTGTATAATCATTTTCTTCCGTATTGGCATCCACGCAAGCTTGATTCAGGATTTGTACATTTTGTAACTTGCTTTCAAGGAGTTGAGTCCTATTTTGTAGATCACGCAGACGTTGTAGTTGTTGCTAGATATATAAAATAAAAAAAAAAACCAGTAAATATCGGATATTTCTTTTATTATCATGTCTCTAGACTGTACTTACATTAAGATCTCCATCTAGCAAAGATTGTGCTGAAGAAATACTGTCCAATTGTTGCTGAAAATCATTGGCCGCTTGCGCATATGCTTTTCGTAGGTTTTCCTTGATCCTAACATAATATATTATATATTGGTATGAGTACCTTGGATTTCTATTGACATATTTCAAACATATACTATCAAACTTACTCTCTAATTTTACTATTGATGCTTCGGTGATAAATGGCTTCATTTTGTAGAAGTTCTTTCCATATATTGTCCAAATCCTAAAAAGAAAAATAAAGAATCAGTCTCTGTTTTACTTTTGCTTGGTCTCTTTTTTTTTCCATTTTCTACTTACGAATAGAGTCAGGCCATCAGGAGGATAATATGGTTTGAGATTATAAGTCTTGAGCTTTGTCTGAATATTCCCAAGTAATGAGTCGATTTCCCGTTTTTCAGCTACCCATTCCCGTTTCTGAGTATTCTTGTAATGATTAAATTCCAGTCCCTTTTGCTTCGTTGCTGCGTACTTATCCGTCAATAAGGTAGATTGCCATTCACGTTGAGTCAATAATACTGCATCCATCAAAGCCAGTACCCGTCGTTCGTAATCATGACGCATTTGCCATGCTGATGCCATGACTTCTGCAAATTTTGCCACTCGTCGTCCTGCTGTTTCTACCATATCCAGAGCTGAGAATGCATGGAAATATTCTGCCACATAGGTCGTCACAGATCGTTCATCAGGTTTGGAAATATCACATACATCTTCTACATCGAGTAATTGAGGAATACCAAGATGTTTTTCTGCCACATTGAATGCTAATGCTGTGTTGCCATGTCGATCATTTTTGTCTAGAGAGTCAAAATCTAATAAATCGGGTCGATGGCGATGAATCAAAGCACAACTGATGGTAAAATATAAGTATCCAACCTTGCTTTCTTCTTCTTCTTCTTGTATATCATCTATTTTTTTTTTTTTTTTTACTTACAATGCTAATCCATCAGTCCAGCTGTATGTAAAATCCTTCACATCGACTTCATGATAAGGTGCTGTTTTTCTTTGACACCATAGTAAGAGTGCTTCGTTAGCGGTCTTTCCTTCTTCACTAAAAGAATAATAATATGAATAGTACCAGATAAGTCAACAACAGCATAAGTTTTATTAATTTCATGATTACCTGATCCCTGCCATTGTAAATCGTAGAATAATCGTCCAAAGCATCCCTAAAATTAATTTCAAGTTCTTATCAACAATATCTGATAAGAAAGAAAGAAAAAAAAAAGAGAGAGAGAGAAAAATGATGAATATTTATATATATCTAAGTTTTCTAATATAATTACCTTCAGCACCAATATTGGTCAAAGGTATATCCCGTTGTTTGATGAATTCTAATGCCAAATTACAATTTTCCACAAATTGAATACGCATACGAGGGTTTCTATTATATCGTCCTACAGAAGCATCACCAATAATTTCCTGTTTTTTTTTAAAAAAAAAAAAGAATACTCAATCTTGATAGCTTTTCTTTGTTCATATTGTCATACTTACCAAAAGTTGAATCAATTTTACGCCAGTAGCAAAATCATCTACCAAGTTTTGTATATGTGGTACACCTCGAATATCCAGCTTGTTGTTAGCCCTAAATGAAACCGAGAAAAAAAAGACAAATGTCAATGGAGAATTAAAAAAAAAAAGTTCCGGATTGATTACCATTTTGTAAAAGCTACATGATAAAGAAAAGAAAAGTGTGAATGTCCAAGTCTATAAAATAAGAGAGTATATATATAACTTTTTTTTTTATTTTCTTTTTTTTTTACTTTTTTGTTGAATGACTTCCCAGGCTTTATCCATGATTCGTGCTATTTTCAAAATAATAAAAAAAAAAGTAAATATATATTATTTGGTTTAGTTTGTTCGTTGATTAGTTAACCGGGTTTACCTGTATCTTCCACTGGTTGTTGTGAGGCAGCAGAAGGTAAAAAGGAAGCACGTTTTGACATTTGTGGTTCTTTATGTTTAAAAGTAAAAAATAGAATGTTGGGTGAGAAATAGGGAGAAGGGGTAATGTATTATGACAACAACAATTATAATAATAACAATAAAAAAAAAAAAGTACAAAGAAAAAAAGAAAAGAAACGTAAAAGAATGAAGACTAAGTTGTTTTGACTTGTTCCTCAAATAGAAAAATCCCAATTCAGGAAATCGGTTTTTGAAATGTATGAACCCGGATGGACTTTTTTGATTCTTTTCTTTTTTTGGGCAGCATGAAAAAAATAAATTATGCTTGGAGTGGATAACAGAAACATCCGAGGTCTGATGTCTCTCATAGGAAAAAACAAGTTCATCATCATATATTATGATCATCCTTTTTTTTTTTTTTTTTTAGTTCATTTTTATATTTTATAATCTATTCATTCAAATGAGTTGTTGTGGTTTCCAAGTGGATCATTTTTTGCGTGATCCCTATTCAACAGTCAAAATCATCTTACCAGCAGCAGCAGTACAAGCACTTGCACATTGTAAAGTATGGAATAACACAGCTTCCCGAGCATTAGCCGTGGGTGTCCTGGTAACGACGATGGGTCGATTGGCCCTCAATGTGCATTTAAGTTGGGTGGAAGGTCCAATCCTTCGTCATCTACCTTTTTTAACGGATAATCAGCAATTGATGTTGAAGGATTATCGTATGAGTATGATTAGCAAGTTGGATGTGGTGAGTGCCATGGTATCTTTAGATATTTTTTATATTTACTACAATAGACCAGGTGTCAATGTTCCTCCTTGTGTCACCACATTGATGGTAGTACCCGCTGCGATAACCGCTCTTCAAGGCATCTGTCTTTTGCCCAACTATCACCGTCAAGTGGCCCGTGTTCATGATGGCAAATCTTCCGCTGCCGATTTATTGGCTGATTCATCCTTTGTCAACCGTCATCGTGTCTTCCTCGGCCTTGATTTCCTTAAGGTATCCTGTCTTGCCCTTGCTGGATTACGTTTCTCTTGCATGCTTTCAAAATAGATAAATGAAATAATAGTATCAATTTAATGATGATAATAATAATTACTAGTAAAAGCTTGTTGGGTTTGTATTAAAAAAAAAAAAAAAAACTGTAATAATATGTGATGATGATTATGATGAGCTGATGATTATGATGAGCTGATGATTATGATGAGCTGATGATTATGATGTGATGATTATGATGTGATGATTATGATGTGATGATTATGATGTGATGATTATGATATGATGATTATGATTGTGATGATTATGATTGTGATGATATGATGGATGATGAATGGTTAACTATGTAGAGAGCATGAAATGTTGCACTAGACGCGTGATCAAAAAAAGAAGGATCAAAGAAGAAGAAAACTAATAAGTTTGTTTCCTTATACAATCTCATTGTACCACTGCTTAGGTAACATAATCGGATGATGAAACAATTTTCATACCAGTCAGATGTTTTTATTTTTGAATATGATAGTAATCATCAATCCTTCCATCAAAATGAGATAATATTTATCTTTTTCTTTAAAAAAAATATAATATAGAAGTGATAGGTAACAATATTTGTCATGAAACTCAAGATGGGGGAAAATGACGAGGAGGATACAGTTAAATCATCCAGAGAAATGGATTATGATGTGTCATCATGCAAGTTGCATATTAAAGTGTATAGAAGAAATAATATTTAATTGCTTATTCAAAGTGATACTGATAACCCAATGATGGATTTAAAAATTTGGATGGAAAACAGTTTTTTTTTTTTTTTTTTTTTATGATTCTTTTAACTCCTTTTTACTTTTAGAGACTGAAACAGAGGATGATGACCAGTTTGTATAAAACTCCTTAAGAAAGCGAAGAATGTGATACAAAGCAACTAGATATGGATTAGATATGTCTTGTTTGACATCTTTTTATCTCATTGTCTTGATTAAAAAAAAAACATTGGTTCAATTAAGATGTTCATCAGATGACTGGTGAGTGAGAAAATCAACATTGTAAGGTTTCTTTTTTCTAGAGTAGAAGAATATGCATGTTGAGGTATCTCCGCCTAAACAGTCAGGAAAAACCATTCCTCAGCAACGTGGCATTTTCATGAGGTCATGGAAGTCAACACAAACTTAAACCTTCTTTCACTACATAATTGACATCAGATACTATTCCCCCAAACAAATCAGGATATTATAAAGACAAATAGGGACAAGGAGTTTTTTTTTTTTTATTTCAAAAAAAAAAAAGGAAACCAATTTAGATTCGGAGTATAGATCAAAAAGAGAAAGGGTGATGATAGTAAAAAAAAGGGAGAGAAGAGACAGGGGAAAGATTGTATACACAAAGAGAAAAAAAAAAAAAAAAAAAAAACTATACACACACTAAATACAAAGTAACCATTTCACTTTTTTTTTTTTTTAAAAAAAAAAAGACAGGATGAACCAAAAAGTAATCATAGCATCATCATCGGTTGATAATACTGTTGATCATTCATAGGAGAGGGATAATAGAAGGGAGCTTGTAACATCATTGACTTATCCAAGGCAAAGTGATTTGGATACATCATAGTAGTAGGATCACCTATGGCAAAAGAAGGTTCAGGAGTAGCAGACGGAGATATGGTAAAATCACGACAAAGTTCATCCAACAAAGGAGAGGGCATGAAGACTAATTTGGAAGCCAAATCAGGAACAATGGACATCATTTCCAAAAGGGCTTGTTGTAAGGCATCATGTTGTCCTTGAAGTTCATGTATAAACAGCTGACTGATTTGTTTCTTTTCAGAAAAATCACCACAACGTACCCATTCATCTTGATGTTGAAGACACATAGAAAATACTAATTGTTGAGGATCCAAATGAATATTGACTTGAGTTGTACCATTGTCATCCATGATATTGCCAAAAGTAAGTTGATGAATAGCATCCTTGGGAATTTGAATACGGAATTTTTGACCTTGTGTTTCAATTTGCCAGATCAACTGGTCTTTGGTGAAGTAACAAACAAGTCCAAATTCATCATCCTTGATGGGTGAAACATGACTGGCGAGACGAGTCCATGTACCAATTCGTAGTAAATGCACAGGAAGTGATACAATATCTGATTGGATGGTAGTCAAGGTCCGAGACGGGGTTGTAATGGGAAGAGTGGGAGGATTGGAATAAGAGGAAGAAGAATAGTCTAAAATAGGGGGGTTGTAGAAGTGGCGGAGAGAAAGAGATTAGATGTGATGATCATGAGAACTTTTTTTTTTTTTTATTATTATTTACCTAGATGTTGTTGATCCATTTCTTCAGACATTGCACGAGGAGCCAATTTTATTTCAGATGGTTTGGGTTGTTCAGGTTTAGATGCAGAACGAGGTCGACGACGATTTCCATTGAATGTTGATGATGATGATGATGATGATGTCGTTGATGTTGTTTGAATATTACCAGCATTCATTTCTTCAAAAATTTCTGGAGTCATCATTGTTCTGAAAGTAGCTTGATAACGAGGAGGAGTAGGAAGAAGAGAAGTAGGAGCAATAGTAACATCAGAAGTCATTGACCCACCAGGAGTATTAGACTTGATACCAGAAGAAGATTTGATACCTAAAGCTTCCATTTTTCTTGCTTTGGCACGACGGTTTTGAAACCAGATTTGTACAGTACGTTCAGGAATACCAAGTGACAATGAAAGACCATGACGAGCTGCAGATTCAGGTAAAGGATTGATATTGAATGATGCTTGAAGTGAGGCTATTTGAGAAGCAGTAAGGTGAGTTCGTTTCCTTGGGCGAGTAATAGTAGTGTTATCGTTCATGTTGTTATCGGAAGAGTGTTTTGTGATCATGATAAAAAAAAAAGAATGGTGTGGGTAAAAATAAAAAAAAAAAGAGTAATGAATGGGTTGGGGAATATACAATAATAAAGAAAAAAAAGAAAGTTTTGATAGAAATGTCAAACGTGAACCAGCACGAATATATTTATAAAGAAAAAAGGAAAGGAAAGAAAGAAGAAAGAGAAAGAGAAAAAAGAGAAATTTTTATATAAAAAAAAAAAAAAAAAGAAGGGGGGGGGAGTGGAAAACAAGGAGAGAAGGCGGCATATGAATCAGAAAAGGATGGGAACTCTTTATTCAAGCCATATTCGTTACACAACAGTTTAGAACTGACAATGAAAAAAAAAGAACATTTCTTTGCCAAGCCCTTTTACAACTACAAAATCATTGATAAAAGACATCTGACCATTATCAAGTAAAATGGTTTGATGCTGACATTCAATCCAAAAACGATCATCCTAAAAGTAATTGAATTCAGGTTCAAATATTATATCATCTTCCAATCATAAAAAAGCGGTTGTAGATCTTTGATTGAATGATTCCAGACTCACACTCTACCAACTAGAAAAAAAAAAAAAGGGTCTGGAGCTCTTTTAAAAGTCCGTTTACTCTGTAATTTTTGAACAATAAAGAATTGACAACAAATTTTTTTTTCTCTCTTTTTCTTTCTTTCATCTCTTTTTTTTTATTTTATTTTATTTATTGCTATTATCATTATTATTTTTTTTTTGGAATGAAATGAGAAAACATACTAAATCAGTAAGGATTGTTGGTGAAGATCAAAGTAGATTGATAGATGGTAAGGACCCCTATTTTTTTTTTTTTTTTTGGTGACACATATTAAGTTAAACCTGTCATTATGTTTGTTTTTTTGTTTTGATTATTTTAGAAGCAGCACCTATGCCCATTGTCAATGAAAAGGATTCTTTCTATACCATTGAAATGCAAGAACAAGATAGCAATACTACTGATTCTTCTGATCAAACAAAACAAAATGATTATCAAAATACCACTTTACGTTTCCCACCTGTCAAATTAACTGATGATTCTAATTGGTCCTATTTTGACGGCAATCATCATCAAGAACAGCCAAAGATAAATAATATGGATACAACTTATAATGATGATGACGATGATGATGATGAAGATACCTACAACAATAGCAATAACAGTATTCAAGATCTGAATGATGAAGAAGGCAAAACACATACTACCCATCGTGGACATGATGATGATGATGAATTTGATTGGAATGATGATCCTGATGCACCTGCTAAACCGAAAAGAAGAAAAACAACAAGAGAAAGAATTCAAGCTGCTATGAAAAAACCTTGTTGTTGGCATTTTTTATCTCCTTTTATGAAACGTTTGATCATCGCTCTCTTCGGTTCTCTTATCTTTATTGCTATTGCCGTTGCCATTTATCTTTTGTTACCTGAACCTACTACTCAAGAAGAAAATGATCCCAATTTTTCAAATATTCGAAGTAACGTACAAATCTGGATGTATTGGGCTGCTTTCATGTGGCATATTGGATGGATAACTACTGTTTTTGTTGAAATCATTCCTTCCTTTGTATCTCTATGGACAAAAATCTTTGTTGGAAGACGCTCTGAGAAAGTCAAATCAAGCATGGAGGTAAAAAAAAAAAAAAAAAAAAAAAGGAAAACCCATTCAATTTTTTTTTTTTTAGTATTATATGGCTATGAAGAAATACATCACAATTCTCTTACTTGGTTCTTGGAACTGGGGTTCTTGGGCATTCCTCCTTAACTTTCCTTTTTCGGTAAGACTGTTGTACTATTTCTATCACCTAGACATACTATATTTCATCTTCCGTTAACTCACCATTTCTTTTTTTCCAATTATATAGTCTGTTAAAAAACAAAGTTATTCTTGGATCATCTGGAAACTCTTTGCCTCTATCTTTGTTACTACATGTCTACTTTTCCTACAGAAACTGATCATTCAAATCATCGGTAAATTCTTTACAGAAAAAAAAAATAGAAAAAAAAAAGAGTTTGTGTTCAACATTATCTTCATCTTTCAAACCCAATCAATTATCACCAATTACTAACTGACATTAATTAATTTTTTTTTCTACTAGCCACACGATTCCATCGGTCAGCTTATTCCGAACGTATTGCTGAAAATAAACATTCTCTCAAAGGTAAAAAAAAAAAAAAGAGAAAAGAATGATTTAGGTTAACTTACTTTATTTTCAATAGTTTTGGATTCTCTTAGTAAATCTGAAGGACGACGATCAAAGACGGAAAGCAACAACAACGTACGTCAAAGATTAACATCCCAGGATTCAACACAAGATATTGGATATTCAAACAGTAGACTAAGTAGCGAACCCATGTCTTATTCTACTAGTTATTCTGCTCCTCAACGTTCACGTGGCAATACAGCAGAAAAGCTCAACAACTTTCACAAACGAGTACAAGGCATGATTCTTACAGATCGACCTCAAGGTTTAAGTAGAATGGAAACACGCAAAGTAGATATCAACTCGGATGATTTTGCAAAAAAGGTGGCCAAAAAGCTATTCTACTCTTTAGCCTATCCATTCAGTAACGGTTTCCCACCTCCTCTGGCAACACAAGACAATGGTGGTACAAAAGTATTGGAAAAACATCATTTTAGTCCCTATTTCAAGACTGAGGAACAATGCAAGGCAGCTTTTGAAGTGTTTGACAAGGATGGGAATGGTGATGTGACACGACGGGAATTCAGGGATACAGTAGTGCAAATTTATCGTGAACGCAAATTATTAGCACAATGTATTCGGGACACTAGTCAAGCGTTGGGCAAGATCGATTGGATTCTTTTCATCCTGGTGATGGTGATCAACGTATTTCTTTGTCTGACGGCCATTTTTAATGTGGATTTATATCAAGCTTTGGTGCCTATGGGTACTTTCATCATGGGTCTCTCGTTTATGTTCTCCAATACCGTCAAGGTTGCTTTTGAATCCATCATGTTCTTATTTGTGACTCATCCTTACGATGCTGGTGATAATGTCCTGATCGACGATGTGACGCTGACGGTGCATAACATGGGGATCACGGGAACAGTGTTTATTCGAGGAGATGGACAAAAGGTGTATGCGCCTACGACAGTATTAATGACCAAGTTGATTACAAACGTACGACGATCTGGCGACATGGGTGAATCGATTACTTTGAATGTGGATTTCCGTACATCGACAGATTTGGTATTCAAGTTACGCGAACGGATGGCTGCCTGGGTAGAAGATCAACCACGTGAATTCTCCTCAGGTTTCGATATTCGTCTTCAAGAAATTGTCGACGTTAACAAACTTGTCCTGACCATCTGGCTCCCACATAAAGGTAACTGGCAAAATGTAGGTAAAAGACTCCAACGACGCAATCGCTTCATGTTCATGCTCAAAGATACCTTGGACGACCTCAAGATCCATTACGAATTACCAGCTCAACGCATCACCACCTCTTCACCATATACTGATAACCCTTTTGCAAACGAATCTACCCAAAGTTTTGCCACTGGTGCCCATGCCGCTATCGATCCTTCTGCTGCTCGACCTCACAATGTTCGAATGTATGGTTATACTCAATCCACTGCTGCTGATGCTGACGGTAGTTAGTTAGTTCCTTTCCCGTTCTCTTTCTGTCTCTTTTTTTTTTTTTTTTTAGTGTATGATTATCACCCCTCCCTTATTTGTAGTATATCATTTGTTTTGTTGTTTATTGACTCTTTGTTATTATTTGTTGATATTTATACATAAAGCATCGTTGTGTTTATATAGATTTTGATGATGGTTCATATGTGATGATGTGGTGATATGTGATGATGTGGTGATGATGTGATGATGTGGTGATGATGTGATGATGTGGTGATGATGTGATGATGTGGTGATGATGTGATGATGTGGTGATGATGTGATGATGTGGTGATGATGTGATGATGTGGTGATGATGTGATGATGTGGTGATGATGTGTGATGATGTGTGTTGATGGATGATGATTAATAATGTGTGATGTTCATGGTGACCTTACGGTTGGTCTTTTTTTTTTTTTTTTTTTTTTTTTTTTGGTTGCTAAGAAGTGTGCATATTCCATAGAATATATTTTCTTTATCCATCATTTTGATAGATTTGCCTTTAGCCACATATCACTTCGCAAATTCTCATAATTTTCCATTTGCTAACAAATGGAAATGATCCCCTCCAAAAAAAGAAAAGATGGTATCCCTATTTTATGATGATCATTATTAATCTTTTCTTTTACAACGGATTACCAAATTTGGTGGGTTTTGCTTTTTTTTTTTTTTTTCAAGGAGACTAAATTGTCTCCTTTTAGGACCGAAATATTTCCTATCAAGGACAATCTACCTTTTTTTTTTCATATACATACATCCTTTGATTGAATAGATGGATGATCCTTTTTGAATTTTCATTACTTTACATCAATGTTGTTTTGGTCACTTCTATAGTTGTCATTGACAACATCGTGGTTCATCATCCATGGTTTTAATTGCAAGCACACGCATATATATTTGAATACAAACAAAAAAAAAAAATCAATAAAATCGACAAATCAGGAAGATCTATCTTATTGACATTATGAGTTTCTTTCTTTATTGATAGACTGATAAGTAAAAAGATCACCCTTTTTTCCAAATAATAATAATAATAGTAAAAAAAAAAAAAAAAAAAAGATGAACTAACTAACTAATGCCTAATTTGAATGCATATATAATAAATACAATGGATAAATACAACTAAATCTGATATGATCCTTTCATTGCCGCTTGTAAAGTCCACCACCACCATTCATCATCGAAGGAGAAGGCCTTGAGTACATTGGTTGTTGAGATCTTGGCATGGTCATCATAGGAGGTCGTTGTTGTTGTTGCTGTTGTTGTTGTTGTTGTTGTTGTTGTTGCTGCTGATGATGATATTGTTGTGGATATGATTGATTCCTAGGTGGAGGAGGAGGTCGATATTGAGGCTGATAATGTTGAGTAGGATGATATGCTCCTTGTTGAGATGAAGGGGCTTGTGGAGGTCGAGGAGTTTGTGGTGAATTAATATCATTGATTGCTGATATTTTAGCTGGAGGTTGAGGAGGACTTATCATTGTAGGATTTGATGTAGATTGTGCTTGAGGTCGATAAGATGGATAATAACCACTACCTGCTTTTCCAGGCGCTTCTTTCGATGGATCAAAATAATGCATAGGCGACGTTTCATTACCAATGTTTGTTTCTTGATCTAAAATATTTTGATTACTAATATTGCTCTTCATTGAATGGATATCACTAAGAGTTGATGGATGTGTCGGACCCAGTTCCCGTAATTTCCTTTCTCGTCGTTTATGTGCTCTAATTCGTTTCCGTTCGTAGTCTTCCCATCGTTTGAGTGGTACCTTGGACGGATCAAAAACACCATCTTTCTTGCCGTGATCATCTGCACCTTTCACTTCACCCGTCACCTTTCGCGTTTCACCCCAAGAAAAGTCATCAAAATGCCAGTAAGAATAGACCGGTAGAACAAAATTCCAAATAGGCAGAGCGCAGAGATAAACAAGCATCCATACTAGATAGACCCATTTTCGAGTTGTAATCAGAATCAAAAAAGCAGGTGAGAATAAGACTACAATCAAAAGAACCAAAGGAACTGCCACCATAAAACTAGTAATTTGTACTTGTGCTAGATTCACTACTAGCACTGCCGTCAAAACAATAGCCACCGGTAATGTCAATGTTCCCAGCAAGTCCATCATCACTACAAATTGCATAGAGAAGCAGAAGGTTCCACAGAGATTTCGAACAAGCACCAATTCAAATAGGTTATGAATAGTAGAGTTGATCCATCGTCGACGTTGAGATAAAAGTACTTTGAATTCGTCTGGCACAATTGTTTTGCATATCTATAAAAAAAAAAGAATCAGGTTCCATTCCTTCCTTTTTTTTTTTTTTTTTTTTATTTACAGCTTGAGGAGTAAACACCATTTTGCGATAAGGAAAATTCCGTAACATAAGAGTAGTAAGAAATCGATCTTCACCAAGAAGGAGTAAATTCTTTTGATGTAAGGTATCCACTGTATTTTGAGAGTATTCTTGAACAATTTCCGGTTTGGTAATAATAGGTACCCAATCTCCATCACCTTTGCGAGCCTTGAGTCGATACATAGAAAAACAACCAGGTAGACAAGTGACACCACCAAAAACCGATTCAAATCCTTTTGAAAGATGATGAGAGATAAAATATTCATATACTTGAATGGCTGTCACCCATGAATCACGCTTGTTGGCTATCTTGGTTTCCCCACAGAGACCCATAATCAGGTTATCGTTCACCATACAATTCACCAAAAGTCGTAATGAAGTAGAGTATACTTTTGTATCAGCATCCACCATTAATACCAATTCAAACACATCTGGAGTTACACCCATCAAATATGTAATCTTTTGAAATAAATCATAATCTAAAGGAGTCATCCTATCATTGTATGTCACCCGACTAAAGAAGTTCATCAAGATCAATTGAGAATCACGCTTGCCACGGTTACCAGGTTTCGGTTTGTCTTGTTCGTCTGGACTTCCACATTTCACTATGAGAATCATCGGTACCTTATGACCTTTGCAAACTAAATGGAAAGAAGAAAAAAAAAATAGTTAATATTCATACTTATAAATAATAATAATAATAATAATAATAATAATAATAATAATAATAATAATAATAATAATAATAATAATAATAATAATAATAAAAACACTTACGATAATGACCTGCATAAACTTTGGCACAGTTATACATTTTAGCTCCATTGGCAACAGCAATATAAGATTGAGGTTCAGGTTGTTGAAGATCAGGACGATTTGGATCAAATGACACCAAAGAAAGACACATATCAGGAGTAGACATTGTTTCGCCACTACCAGTGATGATACCATCAGCAATGAGGAATAATAACTTGCGATCATCAGGATAAGAAGTTCGAGATAAAGATTCTACAGTGGCTCGTATACCTTCAGTATTTTCGGAATAACAAGTGATAAGCATGATAGTGTAAAGATCATTTCCAATTTGAACTCCACTAATAGAAGGAGAAGAGGGAGGTTGTTTGATATCAGCCATTTCCATAGTATTGAGTTGAGGAGGATAGGAGACTGGTGGAGCAGATCTTGTGGCTTCTGGAGGAGTTCTTGATAATTTTCGAGATATAAACCATGAGAAAATGAGAGCCATAAAAAATCTTGCCAAAACAATAGAAAGCACCACACCTAAAGAACAGTATAAAATCACAGAAGCCACAAAACATCCAGGTGTCGATTTATCAATATGACCAGCACGGTATTTTTGTACTAGACAATTGATACCAGACTGTAGTTCAGGTCGACGAAAGAGATATTTGGTTGCATCACGTCCACCTTCAGCAAAAGGTTGGTGTAAGATATATCTAATCAAAATATCCAGTTCATCAGTAAGGATAGGTTTCGGATTGGCGTTGATATATGGATCCATGTTGAGTACGTTGCCATCCACTACAAAATAATTTTTCAAACTAGGAGATGCCAATTGTTCCCAGTCAAACCCCACTAAACGAGTCGAATTAATGATTTGAAGTTGAGAAAAAGTAGCAGGAGAAAGAGTACCAAGAGGACAACCTTCATAACCATTATTACTATCACAAGGATCAAAAGTCACGGCCTTGAAATGAAGAGCATCTTGACATTCCGGAACGTTCTTGCCATGTTGAAAATAGTTTGTTAGATCGGTACCAGGCACTTTACTTAATTGGTGAAAATCAACATTATCTTGAGTTTTTGCCAAAGAGATATTGAATTGCCAACCAGCGATACCAAGAAGGGAAGCTAAAGAAGAAAGAAAGAAAAAAAAAAAATAAAAATAAAAAATAAATAAAAAATAAATAAATAAAAAATAAATAAAAAAAAATAAAAAAAAAATAGGCCCGCCATCAAGCATTTACCACTTTGAATTGTATCGTTATAAGATGCATAATTTTGTTGATTATTTGATTGATCAGGAGGACACATTACTGAGCTAAGACCAATAGTGATGAAGGCAACAAAAGCACCCAGACATGCAATCAAAAAACACAAAGTCATCTTTTCACGCCAAGCTTGTTGCATTCCTTTATCAGTCTTGCCAAATGCTTGTAAAAGAGGAGGAAGTGCCCAGATTGTAACAATACGAGATAAAAGTACCCATGGATCAAACCATCCTTGATTATTAGTGGATTTTCCTGTCAAGAGAGGAGCAGGCTCTTGATATCTATCTGGACGAATTAATGTACGTCCTCGTTGAATATTTTGACTAGCATTAGCAATACTATTGGCTCCAGGAACCATTCGTCGTGTTGGTGCTCGTCCTAAAGTCGTTGGTTTTCTTCCAAGTCCATGTTCATTTGTTGGTTGAACAACATTATCATGAGGTGTTCTTTGAATAGGAGGTTGATATCGTACATATGACATGACGGTTTTATTATTGTTAGATAAAGGAAAGTTGAATAATGGTACAGTAAAAAGTATATCTAAAATAAAGACTTTAGAACGTAAATAATAAGAAAAAAAAAAAAAGCAAAAAAAAAAAAAAAAAAACCAAATAAAAAGATAAAAAATAAATATCAAAAATCAAGGAGTTTTTTTTTTTTTTTTTTCTTTTTATGTTGTGGAATCAAGGAGGAAAAACCAAAAGGGGTCCGAAGACTGATCATAGTTCAAGGGATAAAAGAAAAAAAAAAAAGTCAATCATTCACTCCTATTCTAAATATTGGGATGTTTTCAAAAAGAATAATCATTCTTTATTTCATAGTACTAAGTTGATCAAGGAATTCAGATTGAGTCATGGAGCTTTTCAATTCTATAGTTTGACTAGCATATAATCGACTATATTCTAATTCTGCTTCTTGAGTCTATTTTAAAGAGAAAAAAAAAGGGGGGGGAGATGAATATAATGATTATATACATAAATATATATATATCACTTACCGTTTCATCATAATATACTACAGGATTCCATTCTTCTTCATCTGCATTTCGTACAGCCATAGAATACAAATTACGTCTAACCAATCCTTCATTTTCACTTTGTTTCATAGATACCTAATAACATATATATATATATATTATTATTATTATTATCATCATTAACCTTATTTGATTTCTTCAAATATTATTTACCTGCACAGTTTGTGCTTGAGATTCCATTTTTTTCTTTTCTTCTTGTCGTTCTACTTCTTGAATCCTTTTGTTGGCTGCCTTCCATTTATCATCGATCTTATCCAAATAATTAAACCCAGGTCTCATTTGAATCACTGTACTGAGAGGCGTTACATGTAATTCACCTATACAAAAAATAAAATAAAATAAAATCAATAACATATTTTTTTTTTATTATCATGATTTTTTTACCATTGTGCATCACACCCACAAGGTATTTTGTTTGAGTGGGTACTTCAGTAGAAGTCAGCGTCATTCTATCTAAAAGTTCGTCTTCTTGCTTTTTATTTCTTGCACCAAATCGTTGTTCTTCTTCGTGTTCTTCCATACGTCGGTCATAAGCTGTCTTGATAGCCTTGTCATGCATCCCCATAGCAAAGTCTTCACCGCGTTCTGTGTTGTAATACCTTGATCGGGTATCCAAAGGTAGATCTAACTGTATCATCTTTGCTTTCGGCTTGATCCTTGCCTTTTCAGGGCCTTGACGAGGTCCAAAAGGTGTATTCCGCATAGGGTATTGTAATAAGTATAAACTGGAGGCTAATTGATTGCTGAGGAATACCGGGAATTCTCCAACAATTGGATCGTCTTCGTCCATATCCATATCATTACTTTCTACTGGTGGTGCTCCAACTAGATCACTGTGTAAGGCTGATGCTGCTATAGATTCCGGTGTTGCTGTAGGTGATCGTGACATATTTATTCTTTGTGTACTGATTTATATAAAAGGAAACGAAAAGAAAGAAATGATAATAATAATAATAAAAAAAAAAAAAATAGGACGGCAGTCAAAACACCCAAAAAGAAAAAAAAAATTTCTCTCAAATTGGATCCCTCCAAAAACTAGTATCGGATATTCAATTGGGTGAGGGTTCAAAGCCTGAATTGGACCTGATTGTCAGCAGTAAAAAAAAAAAAAGCATAAATGTTTGATTCGTCAACACCTTTTTTGTTTTATGAGGATTTCTCTGATAATTGCAAAGAGTTTTTTTAACGTGATATTTTATGTGTGATAATTTATTGTGATGATGATTTTTTACGATGATAACGAGCAGTCTGATTCGCTAGTGTATCTCATCTTTTTATATTGAGTCTAATATTCCATCACTGACTAGTCTTTATGATTTTCATGATTATGATTATTATTATCATATCAACACCAACTTTAATTTAAAAAAAAAAACGTCTATGTTACTTGGATGAGTAACAGAAACGCTCTATCTAAAGGCAACTCTTTTAACAGGTCAAAGATCTTAAATAAATGTTTGTCTTTGTTTTTTCTCTTTAGTCATACTCACGGTATTGAACCCCCCCAAAAAAAAAAAAAAAAAAAAAAAAAAAGAGATGATGAGACTAAAGCTAGAATGAACTCTGGTTGTACACATCGGGATTTGCATTGTGCTTACAAGATTTGATATTCATCACATGAAGCCACGACATGACAAATGATTCAAATATATGATCCATGAATGAAGACAATATCATCACAAACATAGTATACTTTATTGAATAAAAAAAAACAAAACAAAACAAAATAAACAAAAGAAAAAAAAAAGAGAAATGAGATCTATATAGATATAATATAGGAGAAAACGGTGTCTATTGATCTAAGTTTACCAAAAAAAAAAAAGTGAGTTTTGATTTGTCATCCATATAAAAAGTGTTTGTTATTACCTTTGTCTTATAGTAAACAGAAGTGTGTTGTTGTCATCAGCCTACAGTGAGAGAACCAACACCATAGATCCCCGAGTGATCGGACTTGGGAGATAGACCACTGAGCCACATCCTTTTACGACCACTAGCAACCTTGAAACCTAAATCTTCATACAAAGCCAAAGCAGTTGGATTTGCAGAGCAAGCATTGGCATCGACAGTGAGGTCATGATTTTTAGGAAGTGCCCATGATGGAGAAGAAGTTGAATCTATAACCCATTGTACCAAATGTCGTAGTAAAGTACTAGCGATATGCGCATCGGAACAAAACAATGTTGTCACAAAACCAAGCACAGCAGGACGAATGAATCCAATATGAGCCACGTTACCATCTGCATCCAGTACAGCCACTGCATGTCGTCCATGTTGAGCAGCATCCTTGCTGGTGTGTAATGTCAACCAATTTTTCCAAAATACCGGTCGATCCATTCCTGTATATTTATTTTCCACCGCAGCCAGTTGTTGTCCTAATGATGAATCGATCTTTGCACGTTCTGTCAAATCTACAATGGAAATATCTTGTCCATCCACTTTGGAGATCTTGTTTAATACATTTTCGATCATATCCCCTCGTAAAGTAGTACTTGTCCAACCTATATCAAAACCAATCTTTTGATAGCGAGGTACCATAGGATACATAGATTCCAAACCAACAAATCGACAAGTTTCAAGACGCTTCAAGGCATGTTTAAATAGAACAGTGCCATAACCTTTCCCACGATGAGCATTGTCCACAATAAAACATCCAAGGAAGGCAACATCGTCATTGTGGCGCATAGCGATTACAGTACATACCACCGTTTCTTTTCCAGTTTCTTTGTCACGTACCGTTCCAACAAGAAATCCATTGGGATCAGAAGGGTAAAATGCTTGACGTATTTCTTGATCATCAGGAGAGTGATTCCAACCTTCTCGAACAGGCCATTTCAAAAAGTAATGACATGCTTCTTCAACATCTGTACATGGGCGAATACGGAATGAAGGATCCATAACTTGAAGAGTATAAAATTTGATAAATAAGGAAAGACTAATATAAAGAAGAAGAAGAAGACAAAAAAAAAAAAAAAAAGGAGAGAGAGAGGAGAAGGGAAAAAAAAGGAAGAATATAAAGAAAATCAAGAAAAAAAAAAAAAACGAAATCCCAAAAATGGTAGGAGTCTGTATTTTCTGTAGGAAATGAGTCATGCAAGTTCCAAAAGAGATAACCTTATATTTTTATTATAATGAATACAGTATTATTTGTTTTTGAGAGACTTGACTAACCAATCCATGTAGATAGCATAACCAGATCCAACAAATTGCCCAATCAAAGCCAAAAGGAAATCCAAGAAAAAGTTATTTGATGGAGAAACACCTTGAAATAAGACAAAAAAAAAAAAATGAATAACCAATATAACTTTCTATTTTTTTTCTTCTTCTTTTTCTTCTTGATTTACCTCTTGTAGTACATCGAAGGAGATCAGATATAAAGTCCACCATGATCATATAATGCCCAGCATATAATCCTAAGATAAATAAAATAAATGTTGAATGATAAAATCTTGGCATCTGTCATATATATTACCTTTCATCAAAGACTTGGCACATTCTTCAGGTGTTTGTGGTTCATTTGTTCCTTCAATTTCCTTGGTCACATCTGGTTTTGTCATATTCTATTCCAAAGAATCAATCAATCAATCCATCAATAAATCTCTCTATTTTATTACCTCTTTATCAAATCCAGGAGATAGAATTCCTCCAGGGAAGAAGATATGTACATCAATATCATATTGCTTGAGTTCATTTCGTAAAGTATCAGCCAGACCACGTATAGCATATTTTGCGGGAGAGTAAGTACCATAACCAACAAAACTCAACATGCCCAGCATGGATGACACAAAGACAATTTTACCATTTTTAATTCCGGAATCTCGGATTCGTGTGGCAGCTTCCTAAAAAAAAAAAAAAAAAGTTTACACTTCGTTTGACTAGTTTCTTATGATTTAGAGTTTCTTACATGCGCAGTATAAACCTGACCAAGATAATTCAACCGAATTGCTTGATCAAAATCATCCATAGTATAGTCCAAAAAGAATTTGGGATAGGAGGCACCTATCAATTAAAAATGTTATGCCTGTTTCTTTTTATTTTTTATTTTACTTCTTTACCTGCACAAGTGCATACAATTTCAGGATTGCGACCCACCTTGACCTTGGCTTCATCAAATGCACGAACAATATCTTGTTGGCAAGTCACATCTGCACTGACAGCTATCACCTTTTGATCTTGAGAGCGACAATGACTCTATATACCGTTCAAAAAAAAAAAAAGAATGATGAGTAGAGTTTATCTTTCAGAAAATAGAATAAATGATATTTACCTTGATTTCCGATACAGCTTTCTCCAGTTCCTCCTTTCTACGAGCCACAATAGTCACATCGGCACCAGCTTTGACAAGTTCGATAGCCAATCCTAGTCCCAGTCCAGAACTACCCCCAGTGATAAAACAATGTTTCCCAGATGGTGAGAACGGTACACGAACCAAACGAGAATATACGCGTTCCAGACAAATAGATACCACAATGATCACCCCAAGAGCTATCATGACTGAAGCCCAAGTAGGAATTCCCATCTTGAAACTTGATATATGTAGATATAAAGAAAAAAAAAAAAGAAAAAGAGAGGACGAGAAAAATTAAAAAAAAAAAAAAAAGCTAGGGCGGTGTTTTCCAAATGAGTATTCTTGGGAACTCTGCTGTGATTGGTCAGGATTATCTTTTAAAACTGTCTTTCAAGCACAAAAAAAAAAGTTCAACGTAGTAAGAGTGTGTTTATTCAGGGGGAGGATAATATTAATAGAGTAGAACGATAGTAAAAATTATCGGGAGTAAGTATAATATAAAAAGAATGAATTGTATACGAGGTAAAAGAGAAACAAAAAAAAAAGGAGAGTAGTTATACTATTATAAAAAGTTCATGACGTGTGCATTAACCTAAAGATATTCAATACAAAAAAGGAAACAATAAGAAAAATGAAAAGGGTCATATGTCAATGTATCAATATCAACTTACAAGCACAGCTGTCACTGGAAGAAGATTGATCCAAATCTATACCGTTTCTAATATTCAGACGTCTGCCTCCACCCCGAGTCAATTCAGTTTGTTGATCTAGAGGCATTCGTTTGGCTATGTTAAAGAAATAAAATAAAATAAAAAAGAAAAGATGAGCAATTTGTCAGTTTGAATATAGTTCTTGAATCTTACCAATCATTGTGAATAATTCTGTGACGTTGTGAGCCGATTTAGCTGATGTTTCCATAAACAATAAACCATTTTCTTCAGCATAAGAACGAGCAGTCTATCATTAGTATCAATAAAAACGAAATAAGAATTTTGATTTCTTTTTTTTTTTTTTATCATCAATAGATAAAAATCTTACCTCTGTTTCCACTACCCTACGTGATTCAAGATCAGTCTTGTTCCCACAAAGAGCAATGATGATATCAGGTTCTGCTTGACGTTGTAATTCATCCACCCATGATTTAGCTTTTTCCAAAGAAGACTATAATAAGAGCAAAAAAAATCATTCATTAATAAAAATATGAGACAAACATGTGAATAACATAATGACAACTCTGATGATGGTATCATCCGACTTTTTCCTTTTTTTTATATATTTTACCGCCTGTGTAATGTCATATACTACTACAGCACAATTTGCACCTCGATAATACATTGGTGCCAAACTCTATTCAATTAATAAATAATACATGAGCATTTAACTCTACTTATCATCCAGATTCTTTTTTTTTACCTTATAACGTTCTTGACCAGCGGTATCCCTAAATTAATTTGTCCCAATCATTGATTTTAGAATAGCACAAAAAAAAAAAAAAAAGATACAGTTAAAGAAGAATCCATTCGTCAATCCTTTTTTTTTTTTTTCTTTTCTTACCAAATTTCAAACTTCACCACAGTATTGTCGTCCAAAGCAATGGTTTGTGCTAAAAACGCAGCTAATAAATAAAAGACAAATATCAATATATCAAAGGTCTTTCAACAACCATTATCTATTCCCATCTCACAAAAACCTTTTATTCTGATTCATTAACTTACCTCCAATAGTACTTTCCCTATATTCATCGAAATGGTCTTTCACAAATCGCATTACCAAACTATAATCATATATAGAAAAAAAAAGAGTCGCAGTCAGAAAAAAAAAAAAAGAGATAATAGTCTTGGCACACGTCTTCTACTGTGTTGAGACTTGGGATAATAAAGATAGTATTCTATTTTTCCTTCCTTCATTTTTATTCGTTTTGTTTACCTAGATTTACCTACAGCAGATTCACCTAAACATGAGAAAAGATGGTAAACGAAAAAAAGAGAAAAGTGAGCTGACCCTTTTTTTTTTTTTTTTTTTTTTTTGTAATATAGTCATGGTTATTCTTTTAGGTACCTAAGAGGACAAGCTTGAATTGGTGTGTTTTTCCTTGTATATTTCTAGACATTGTAAAGCTATTTATATAAGTACGAGGAAATAATAATAATAATGAAGAAAAGAGTGATAAAGAAAAGAAAAAAAAAAAAAATAAAAAAAAGAAAGGAAAATAATAAAAAGAAAAAAAAGGGAAAACCAATGGCAAAGGCTACTGAAAAAGAACGGAGTTAAAAATCATGGTAATCATGCTGGTGGGTCATGCTTTTTTTATTATTATTATTATTATTATTATTTAAATACATATAAAATACAACTAATTCTATTAAGTCAAACTAAAAATCTAAAAATGTTAATTATATGAAGGAGGTTTGATTGGATCGTATGGAGGCAAGATGGTATCGTTCAAATGAGGTGATGGAGGTGGGATAAAACGAGGTTTTGTGTTCAATGTATCATCATTAATCACTTCTTGATGGGTAAACGGTACCAGCGCAGCAGGAGGTTTGGTTTCTTGATTCAATGTAGTGAAAAATATAGGGATTGAGATGGATTCCTTCTTGGTTGTACTCGTTAGACGTCCACGAATCTTGGCAGAGAGGATGATGGTGTATTGTATATGAAAATGCTTGGCGTAGTCTATACTAGGACAAGTTATCATATTCGAATTGGACGAAGACGAATATAAATCAGTAACAAGAGGTAGTTTCATCTCCAGAACATCTGCCTGAGACAGTAACCATGTCGATGTTACTTGTTGGAGAGTAGATAATTCTTGATGAAAAAATGAGTTGTGAATCACTTTGATGTGTCTTTGTAATTTGGCGCAAAGTAATAAACTAGGCAAATTAGCGCATGAAGTAAGACTAGTACTATCATTGATACATGTCAGTCGAATAGGAATATGAGTTGATTCAGATATTGTATAAACATGGTGAGGTATGTTGACTTGAATGTCAAAATGAGGTAATATAGAAGGGATTTTTTGTTGTATACTGTTGTTGTGTTGTAAACGATAGTGAGTTGAACCAATGATGGGTTCAAAAAGGACTTGCAATTGTTGTGTTTTAAATGGTCGTTCGCCAGGTCGTTCCAATGTAGCATATATTGTATAGTCGCAAGTAACAAAAGGATGATAAAAGGACGGAGGATAATTGACTAGTGGCATTTCGATCATGAAAGGAAAAACGTGATGTCCAGGTTCAAGAATAGGCCAAGCCTCCTTTGAAGATTCATCTTGATGATGGTCACCCCATAATAAAGTACGTATACCAAAAAGACGATTAGTAACGGAAAGATGTTTTGTTTTTCCACTCGAGGCTACTTTTTCTAGAGAAAGAGAGAAAAAAAAAAAAAAAGAAGTTAAAAAATTGAGGCTTTACCGATCTCCCCGCGCCCCACTTTCTATATTTGGACCCCAGCAGATGATCGAAGATGATTACTGCAAATAATAATATTGTTGGGTTTATTACTATTTATAAAGGATGACTTACCTTCACCTTTAAACATCACACTCAAGTTCAAACACATCAAAGGATGAGTTAAAATAACTTCCACTTTTCCTTCAAAAATGGAACCTGGAGAACAAAGAATACGCCCTTGATTATATGTTGAGTTGGATGTCATAAAAAACCGCTGCGGAGGATGATGATATTGTCTACTACCTACAGTTGCATACCGAGTGGGTCGAGAAGCGGTAGCTAAAGGTGGAGCATCCCGAATATCATGTATGGAAAGGTGTCTTTCAAGAGAATAGGATGGAACTGTCATAAGACATATATAATTTCATAAAAAAAAAAAAGAGCGAGAGGGAAGAAAGAAGAGAAGAAAGAAAAGAGGGGCGTGTTATCCGATTTATATTCCGCAAAACCATAAACTACTTGCTAAACCTTTGATGTAAGTGAGTCACTGTCGGTATCGAATTCGTTGATACGTAATATATGTCAATCATCTCTCTTTTTTGAATCGTTTTCTAATACAATATATATATATGTGTGTATGTATGCATATATATATAAATATTTATTATCCAATTATATAAATAAAAACTATTCATCTAATATTTAATAAAAAAAAAAAAAAACCAACAAATCTAATGTAATCTATATATTGGAACCATCTTGAGTAGGAAATGCCTTCAAAGGGTGTGGTACTAGTGCACTTGATATATCACCCCACCATTCATCCGTCCTGCTACGATACCATTCAACTATATACAAATAAATATATGTAAAAAAATCAAGTTAATCATCATTCTTTTTAATTCATTTCAACTAGATATATTTTTACTTGTTTTCAATAGTCCAGTATCAAAAGCCATCCTTGGTTGCCAACCCAATTTCTCTAGTTTAGAACAATCTACAGCATAACGTTGATCATTGAATGCTCTATCTTGTACGAATTCCAAATGACGGGGTATATCTTCTTCCTTGTGACCAAATAAACGAATCAACCGTTTTGCCAGTTCTAAATTAGAAATTTCAAATGCAGAGCCAATATTATATGTTTCGCCCACAAACCCTTTATGGAAGATCACATCTAAAGCATCAGCCACATCCGCAGCATATAAATATTTCCTTGAATTTTGACCATCTCCATGAATATAACTAACAATAAAAAGAAATAATAATCAATATCAATATTTACATTCATATATAATAGATAGATTATTACCATTTCCCACCTCGTAATAAGCTACATACAAATTTGGAAGTGATTTTTTCTGGATACTGATAAGGACCATAAACATTATTGGATCGAGTAATCATGATGGGTAATCCAAAGGACATATAATAAGCTTTGACCAAACATTCTGCCGCAGCCTTAGTAGCGGAATAAGGATTGGACGGAGCCAGCATGGTATCTTCTGCACAATCAGGCTTAAGTAAAAAAAAAAAAAAAATAAAAATAAAAAAAAATAAAAAAATAAAAGAAACAATATGAGAAATTTCATTTATATATCAATATGATATTATACTTACTCTACTAACAACTTCTCCATATACTTCATCTGTACTAACATGGATAAATCGACGGACTTTGTGAACCTTGGCTGCTTCAAGCATGACATGAGTTCCCATCACATTGTTCCTATTAAAAAAAGGTTCAGCGTCAATAACTATATTATATAAAAGAAAGATCAGATGTACCTGGTGAATTCAAAAGAATCTCCAAAAGAATTATCCACGTGAGTTTGTGCTGCCAAATGGAAAATGACATCAATTTTCTTTTCTTTTAATATAAAAGACATGAAATCTGATGATGTAATATCGCCCTGAGATTCCCCACAAAAAAAAAAAAATTGTTAGTTCAGAAAAGAAAACAATAAGAAAAAAAAAATCATATTTACCTTGATGAATGTATAGTTTGGAAATTCTTTGATAGATTTTAAATTATGTAAAGAGCCACAATAGTCCAACTTGTCAACCACATAAATATGATATTCTGGATAAAGTACAACCAATTTCCGTACCAAAAAACTACCACTAAATAAATAATATAAATAAATGATATTACATAAAATATATTCTTTTTATTATTATTTATTTATTTATTTACATGAATCCTGCCCCACCAGTGATGAGAATACTTTTGATACCCTTGAGATCACTAGGTAAAATGTCTATGCGTTGACCAATGTCAATTCGATCAAAATCTGAGATGGTTTGTTGTAATTGAATATGTCGAGCATCATTATGGTTGCTACCGGTCATACTTTCACAGGGCCCTCGACTATCTGTCAAAGGTGGTATCATGTGTAAATAAAAATAATAAAAATAATAATAAAAATAAAAAAGGGAGGTAAAAACTTGAAGATGAAAGAAAATGGGAAAAGAATAAAAAAAAAAAAGGTTTTAAAAAAAAAGGTTTAAAAAAAAAAAAAGGGAAAGAAAGGTTATGAGTGGATCGAAATTGAATGACCGCATTATGTTCATCAAACGATTCTAAATCCTCATCCATACACATTATAAACTATTGTTTCACTTTATTGGTATAAAAAGGATGAGGGGAAGGTTTGATATCTAAATGATGAAGCATTTTTACTAAATGATGTTCTAAACGTCGAATCTAACAAACGAAAAATTATTATTGATTGGTCCTATCAATGCATTGTTTTTTTTAATATCATTTGATTGATTTTAACTTACAAAAAGAGCAGGTTTATTGTCACCTTTTTCCGAAATGACTTGTTTGGTCCATATTGTCAGATTTCCATTCAAATTTCCATAGACTATATCGGTTAAAATACGATCACCCACAAAAGCTATTTGATCATGAGGTATCTTCAAATGAGACATCAATGCAGCACCTCCAGAAGGCTTTTTATCAGTATGACGAAGAACATGAACACCTTGTATTGATTTAAAAAAAAATTCACATACATAATATGATGAGTAAAAAAATGATCATAGAAAATCAATAAATGTATGTTTTACCTAGTGATACTTCCAATGCTTGCGCCTGTAATGACAAATAATAGATTATCATAAAAATATACAAAGAGGGTTAATAATGCCCTGGAATAATACTGACTTCTTTACTTATCTTTTCCATTTTCATCATCCAATGTTCCAGCTGAATTCGAAACAATTGTCACATTGTCCTTGCCAAACGTATCCTTACATCTATCCCAAGCTTCCTATTAAAAGACATTGTGAACAAAGAAAAAGGAAATAATAAATTGACTGACCTTGAATGGTGGATGAATGTTTGACATATAAGGTGCTGTAAGACAATTGTCTTTATCAAATGCCATTGCTTTGATACCGTGTTTTTTCAAAGACGCCATTGGGATTTCACGAATATCTACAAAGAGAGACAGTGAGAGAAATAATGTTAGCTTTTCAATGTTCAAAAAAAAAAAAAAAAAAAGAAACGCGATTAATTACCATTCACTATAATGTGAGGCATAGCTAGACTTGGATTGGCAATAAGTCGAAAAGCATTAAGGATACCAGATAGATTAAAACTTTGTACCATACTACAGAAAAGAAATAAAAATGTCTTTCAAGAAGGAAATAAGGTAACAAGACAGGCAGGACAAAAAAAAATGTGGATTTCTACTTTTGAGACAAACAAATTTGGACCAATGAGAAAAAAAAAATTCAAATTCAAACACCACAAGAATCAAGTCCTTCATTTTTTCACTATTTGCATTGGGAAAAATACAAATGTCAAAATAACCAACAAACAATTTTTTTATTTTATTTCATGATACAATTGTAATATATATATAAGTCTAAACTATTTGAATGATCGACGTACACGAATGGTTTTCTATTTAGAATAAAAAAAAAAGATGTATGAGATAACAAAAATATATCAAATGATCTTATTCCTTTTTACCTTCTTATTTTCTTCTTCGACCTCTGAATTTTCTTTTTGAATCAAACCAACCAGGGTATTACATCTTCTTGCGAGTTCCTGTGACGTCCTTGATTTCATAAACCAGTCAAAGCGGAAGAGAGGTGAGTTGCGAATATCTTGTCGAATATTATCATATACATTGTCGCTTCCATATCCATAATGTTCCAACATCACCAATAAAAATCTGTCTTCTTCTTCCGTATAATTTTTGCCTTTGGTGGGTTGAGTATATTGAATTTTGAGTTGTTGAAGTGGGATACGTAATGGTGAAATCTTTTCTGTCAATTGAGTTTGGATTTCTGTTTGTTTTTCTAATTCACTTTCACCCTTTTCAATCTTGCCAATATATTTTTCATAATCTGGATATAATAATAAAAAAAAATAATCAGTAAACACCATCCTTTTTTTTTTTTTTTGATTAATACCATTGATTTCTTCGTATCGTTCCCAAAATACTTTTGAATATTGTTCTACTTCTTCTAAGGTTTTGCCATCGATATCTTGTGCAATCAGTTCGATCTTATTTCTAATGATAACATCATATAGTTAGTTACCAAAACCCCTCCAATTTGGTATTATCAATATCATCCTTACCTGCCATATTTGGCACATGCATTGATAAAAGACGAAAAATCCTTTTTGCCCCAATTGGTAAAGCCTTCAGAATAAAGCATTTTGCGTTCTTCCTCTTCTTCTTCTGTCAATGGTTCAGCTACAATTTGAAGAAAATAAAATAAACAAGAGCTTAATGATCACCATTTTTCTCATGTTTTTCTTACCATTCTTGATCCGTTCTTGCTCTAATTTACGTTCTTTATCCAAGAGTGCTTTTTGTTCAGGATCACTAGTTTCAGGAACATGAGGGAGTCTATAACCAACAGTTTTCTAAAAGAAAAAAAAAAGATAAAAATAAAAAATTAGATATGAATAATCATATGTTTTACATATAAACAGAGTTCCACTTTTTGTTTTCCTTTCTTTAAAGAAAAAAGTTACTTACCCTCATATATCTAGTGTCTTTCATATTGAGATCCATCATGCGTTGAGGAAAGAATTGATAATCCTCCCTATAATCATCACAAATTGTAAGTGAGAAACAAAAAATCCATAGATTCTTAACAAGAGTAAATGATCAATACTTACAAAATATATTTCTTGTTGCGTGGAGCTTTGGGCACAGCAGTCTTTTGAGGCGTTCGAAGAGCGTCTTTGTAATAATCGTCCACAGCATAATTAATCTTGCGTTCCCGTTTTGCTGGTCCAAGCCAAGGTAAGCCAGATCCTGCTTTCCTCTATATACATAAAAAAACAAAATCATGAATATCGATATGAAATAAAGAATTTTTTTTTTACCTTGTTACTCCAATCTTGACCATTCCATTTATATGCACTTTCAGATGAAAAGTTTTTCAAATCGTCAATATTGTAGTTTTCGTATTTCTTATTGAGTTCTGCTGTCTTTTCTTCACCAAGTCGTAAAATTTCATCAATGTCATCGGTAGCTGTATCATCGTCAGTGGCACTATCAGCTTCTTTAAAGATTTTTTCTGCGCCATGCTGGATCATTGTCAGTAATTCGTCCTTTGATGCACCTGTTTATAAATCATCATCAATATCAAATGTCAATGATATATATTAAACAAACGCTTTACCTTTTTGTGATTGTGCAATACGTCCTTGTTGAATCACCAATTGATCAAGTCGTAATTTCTGGGCAGCTCTTTCTAGTACTTTATCTTCAATAGCATTCTATAGGAGCAAGTGTGAGTAGTCAAAGAAAGAAAAATATTATTTAGTGTACCCATATATTGGCTGTTTGCTACAGTAGTTTTTTTTTTCTTTACCTCCGTTACAAATCGGAAAACATAGACTTGTTTCGTTTGTCCAATACGATGTGCACGATCCATGGCTTGGAGATCAACTTGAGGATTCCTATATTTAAGAGAAAAGAATACACATTTTTTTTAAATATACGTCCATTTGCTAGATGAACTTATTTACCAATCACTATCATAAAGGATCACAATATCAGCAGTTGTCAAATTGATACCAAGTCCACCAGCACGGGTTGTTAACAAAAAGATAAATTTTTTGCTATCAGGTTTGTTGTATTCATCAATAGCATCTACTCGTTCTTCTTGATTCGTTTGACCATCGATCCGGCAATATTCTAGTAATATATAGAAAAGTGTGAGTCAAATGATTCACTGATTATTATCTATTTCTTTTACCATATTCTTTCCACCAACAATAGTCTTCTAAAATATCCAAGACACGACTCATCTGACTAAAGAGAAGTACTCGAGAACCTTGAGCCTTGAATCTTGTTAATAATTTATCTAATACAGCCATCTTCCCAGCATTATCCACAATATGTTGATCTGTCGTATAAGGTGGACCAGGTTCCTAATAATAATAATAATAATAATAATAGTAATAAAAAAAGAAATCAAGTCAGAAAGAAAAAAAAGAAAAGAAAAGAAAAGAAAAGACATACCGCTCCATCAAATAAGTATGGATGATTACAACACTTTCGTAATTGCATCACAATATTGAGTAACCTAGTTTTTCCTTCACGTTTTGTTGTACCAGCTCCTACATAAAATAAATTAATCAGTATGTGCAAAACAAATCAATTTTTTTTTCAAGGGAGATAAATTTACCATTAACAGCATCCAGATCCTTTTCTAATATACGTTGATACCATTTCTTTTGCATACTGCTCATACGCACATAAATATTGATTTCCTTCTTTGGGAGTAATGATTTTTCCACATCTGATTTGATTCGACGTAGTAAGAAAGGACGTAATACTTTGTGTAGTTGTTCCACCACCTTTTTTTGATCACCATTTTGACCTTCAAACCATTCATCAAATGCTTCCGATGAATTGAATACATCAGGTAATAAAAAGTTCAATAATGCCTATTTTCATTAAAAAAAGAAAAAGAAAAAAAGATCATTGAGTCTTCAGATTTCTTTTATATAGTCATTTTTTGTTTAATTACCCAGAGTTCATGCAGATTGTTTTGAAGAGGAGTACCCGTGATAAGTAAACGATTTCTTGATTCTAATATTCGTACAATCATAGATAACATTGAATTTTCATTCTTGATACGATGAGCTTCATCAATGATAATATATTGCCAAGTGATTTTCTTGAAGTGAGCTTTTTCCATAAGACATGTTTCATAAGAAGTAATACATACTTCAAAATCCACTGGTTGTAGTCGAGTTTTTGCCATTTCAGCCTATAGCATGAATATGATAATTAAATAAAAAAAAACCCTCATTTTTTATTGATTTATAATTTCTTACCCTTGCTTCTTTTGTTCCATGGAAAACAAAAGCATCAAAATCAGGAATCCATTTTGCAAATTCGTTTTTCCAATTGTGAAGAGTTGATTTGGGTACTACTACTAAATGAGGTCCTCTAATCTGTCGTACATGTTTCAAATATCCCAAAAAAGAGATGGTTTGTAAAGTTTTTCCTAAACCCTATTTTGTATAAAGAGAATGAAAGAAAAATTTATTGATGAGAAGATATGAAATACTTTAATAAACAATAGTTACCATTTCATCAGCCAAGATACCATTGATACCATTTTCAAAAAGAGATATCATCCAATTCAAACCTTGTATCTGATATTCTCTTAGTTTACCACCAGTAACGTCTATTAAATAAAAGAAAGAAAAAAAAAAGAATGATTAATATTTATTAGAGGTATTCAATTTGTATATTACAGGCAGGTGATTCTGTAAATACAGTGACTGAACTGTCTTGTTCACCAGATTCATCTTTCAATATTTCTTCGTCTTCTTCTTTTTCAGTTTTACGTCTTCTTCTATAATATGGGAAGTTAGTATGTCATACTTTTTATTATAAAATAATGAATTTACTTTTCTTTCATTTTAGATTTCTTTTGTTCGGCCAAGACTGTTTGTAAAGCATCGTCCTTTTCATTCTTCAAATTCAAAAAATGACCAAACAATTCAGTTTGTCCCAAAAGATAGCGATAACGTTTGAGTCTGTTTTCATACTAAATAATAATAATAATAAAAAAGAAAAAGATTAAAAGTTGTTTGACAAAAAAAAAAAAAGGTCGATTTCTATGCTTGACGGTTATGTTACTTTACCGAAGACGAGGGCTTGGAGAGGTTATCGTACACCTTTCCTTTGACAGATGAATCAGTATCCTATGTACATAAAGTATAGAATAAATAAAGTCAGAAAAATGTGAAATTGTAGTTTGACATTTTTTGAGAGAAGACTTTTACCGATTCCGTTTGTGAAATCTGACTAGGAGTATCCTAAAGAAGGAAAAGAAGAAGAAGAAGAAACGTTACTTTAGTATGATTATTTATCAATAATCAGTTGAACAATTTAAAGACATACTACATCAGTGTTCTCTACAGAACTATCGCGATCTAAATCCATCTTGACCTATGAAGTATACAAGCAAAAAGGAGAAGAAAAGAAAATGAAGTTAATATTAGTATTTTAGACTGAAATAATTTAGTTAAATAAATAAGTCATACCATAGTTGTTAACAATAAGAATAGAGTTTCGTAGGCAAGAAGGGCTCAAAACGAGGAATGCAAACTACAAAAGAAAAGAAAAAAAGATTTTAAAAATAAAAAAAAAAGAAAAGAAAAAAAAAAAAAAAAAGGGCGGCATAGAGAAGAAAAAAAAATCGTGACGCTGAATTTCAACAGCGAAAACAAAATTTTCGATTTCTTTTTTTTTTCTTTTTTTTTTTTTTTCTTTTACTTTACAAACAAAATATTATACCATGCACTTTTCTGAAGAAGAACTTGTTGCCTTGAAAGACTTTCTTTGTAAACTGGTAGCTACAGAGTAAGTATTATGTTCTCTTTTCTTTTTATTTATATCCTTTTCCTATTGCTAAATTATGAAAATAAAATTAAAATTAAAAAAAAAAAAACGCGATGTATGTATTCATTAACTGTTTTATTCTTTTTCTTTCTTCTTTTCTTTAGATCTGATGCAGATCCTACGGTGTTAGCTGACTTTATGATCGCTTTATTACAATCCGATGCTTCTCGAGACGTACTTTATAAACGATGTGTTGAAGAACTTTCTGTGTTTCTAGAAGAAAGTAAGCAATTATTTATTATTCATGGGTATCCTTCAAACTTTTGTTATAACTTAATTATCCTTTTATTTTAGAAACGGATGCTATTGTTGAACGTGTCTTTAAAGCTATCGATAATGGTACATATATGCCCAAAGATACTCAACCAGAGACAACGCCAGCTATAGTTGAAACAAAGTCAACCGCCACCCCAACAACTGAGAACTCCAGCAAATCAAAACTACATTATGGTGAAGATGACGAAGAAGATGACGAGGACGACGATACAAATTTCAAGCGACGTAGTAACAAAGCCAATACATCCGAAACTGTTATCACCTCTTCTACTAGTACTACTACTACTACTGCACAGAAACGTTCTTTCTCAACGGACAATGATACTGATACAGGCCGTCTCAATAAACTTCAACGTCAACATCCATCTACTGGTCCTGGTTCTTCTCTTACTGAACAAAATGGTGGAACATACCCTGGAACTTCACAAAGACCACCTATTCGCAAATCTCGCAAAAGGTGCTTTGACTACGATGGTAAGGAAAAAAAAATCCTTTTCTCTTTAGTTTGATGTTTGACAATCACATACTATATATATATATATATGCTAATGACACATTTATATATATATATATAGAAAAAGGTTATTGTATGCGTGGAGATTTTTGTCCTTATCAACATGGGGAAGATCATTTGGTGGTAGAAGCTGCTGAAGGTACGACTATGGAATCTTTAAGCAACAACAGCAGTAATTTGCAAGGACGTATTGGAGGTGGACCAATGCGAATCAAAGGACGTGGTATGAATAGAAATGCAGGTGGACCAGGTGGACGTGGTGGTAGCACAAATAATATCAAACGATCAGAAGAAGTCCCTTATACTAGTCGATATACACCGTACAGCACTCGAATTGTAGTTGAAAATATCCCTCCAGAACATTGTAATATTGACGCAGTGACGACATTCTTTGGTAAATTTGGCAAACTAGTGAATCTATCAGTTCAAGCAGATGCATCACGAGCGTTTTTACAATATGCGACACATCAAGAAGCTATGGCAGCATATCAATCTCCTGCAGTAATATTCAACAATAGATTTGTCAAGGTATTTTGGAAGAAGATGGACGAAGAAGAAGAACGCAAGGAATATTTGGAACAACAACGATTAGCATCACAACCGGATCCAGAGGCAGTCAAGGCAAAAGCTGCACAATTAGCAAAAGAACGGGAGGAAAAGCAAAAGAAGCAACAAGAACATCTAAAAAAAGTTCTGGAATTTCAGAAACAAAAACAACAATTGATGGAACGTCAAATTGAAGAACATAAGAAGTTGATGGAACGATTGGAACAAGCACCTCCTGGTAGCAAAGAAAGGGAAGATATCATGTCAGCGGCCACTCATTTATCTGATTTGATCAAATCTAACCAACGAACAACAACAGCAACATCATCATCATCATCATCAGCACCACAATCAACATCTATATCACCACCATCAACGGTTGAAGTATCAGGATCAGTCACAACTCCTCCTGTAGCATCACCAATTCAATCAACAGAAAGTCCTACCAGTACGTTGGATGCAAAAAGGGCGGAAATGGAAAGACTAAAAGCGAAATTAGCCAGTCTGGAAGCGGTAAGATCAACAAAAAAACAAAAGTGAAAAGAAAAAAGAAAGGGACAAAAAAAAAAAAAGGAGGGACTTGATTTCTTACTGACATTCTATCCATAGGCGAAATTATCTGGACAATTTGGAAGTAGTACCTATGGTCGTGGACGTGGGGGTTCGCACACATGGGCAACTCGTGGAGGTCGATCATTTTCACTTGACAACCGAAAAAAGGCAACAACAACAACGACAACAGTTGAAGACGACAGTAATACAAACAAAGAATCCCTGAAACCTGAAGTAGAGGCAGTTGTGGAACCAAAGGGAAACATAGATTAGGTTGTTTTACTTAGTTCGTGCTGTCTTTTTTTATTATTTTTATTTTTATTTTTATTATTTTATTTTATTTCTAATTTGAAATTACAATAAAAACTGTCCTAACTATTCTGTTGTTGTCTTATTTTGAAAAGTCTTCCATTATACCTTTTTTTTTTAATCATTACCGATCATTGAACCGTGTTTCAACCCAAAAAAAAAAAAAAAAAAAAAGAAAAGTCCTTACATGAGAGAAAGATTGGAAAAAAAAAATTTTGCCATGAGACGAATCAGGAGCGATCCAAAGAAAAAAAACCTGCTATGCAATAAAAGAAAAGGAAAAACGTGGCCATTCTACAAAGTTAAAGGAGGCTTGAAAGGAGACAAAGGGGAAAGATTAAAAGCGGATGTTTGATAATGATAGAGATGGTCAAAAGCTAAACATATTATCATCATTATTATTATTTTACCTGATCTTTTTAATATGACGCCACATTGATCATTTTCATTAAAAAATAGGATCACTTAGTTGGACATACAATATCAAAGTTACCCTTTATAAATTCAACTAGTATAACAATAATAAACAACATCGGACTAGGAAATTTCATATTGTCGATCAAAGAGAAAGTTAAAAAAAAAAAAAAACCTGTAGATCCTAGTTAAACTAAAAAAGGGAAGATGATGATTGGTTTATAAATGTTGTTATTGTTTACAATACCACATGGCAAATACTTACTCCTCTTTTTTTTTTTTTTTTTTTTTTTTTTTTTTTGGTCTCTCATCAATACTCATTCGTGTTTCTATCAAACAAAATGGATGTTATGGAATGTCTGTTAATTATGTATAAATGATCTCAAGTGAAATGTATATACCCCACCATTCAAAAAAAAGTAATATCACATCCGATGATTCATCATCATTATTATTATCCAAGAATAGAAATAGATTATGCAAGATGCTATTTTGTTGTTTGATGTCCTCTTTTTTTTTTACTGGGGTTGAAATGCATTGATACCCATATATAGGTATGCTTAGTTAGACAAACTTGCATCATTTGTTACTGAATAACTAAAAACCTGGATTATGTCCGTAAAAATTTTATAGGAAGACAATAGTCATCACGTTTGGTTCTTTTTCCAATATATGTATAATGGATTACCCTAAAAAGGAAGATCATTATCGGGTAAACACAAGTATCCCTTCTCCCCTGATAGATTTATTCAACCTGTCAGACAACACTACATCGAATAGCCACGTTTCTTTTTTTTTTTTTTTATTGAAAAGAAAGAGCTTATTTATTCATATCATTGTTTTATGTAATGATGATGAAAGAAAAATGACAGGAAGGAAAAAAAAAAAAGAAAGATGATGGTGGCAAAATGCATTCAAAGTAATACCGAGGTTAGCCATCATCTTCATGATCAAACCATCTGATTTATTATCTTCTCTTTATATATATATTATTTAAGGATTTTATCTTGTAGATTTAATGAGATCATCTTTTTATTTAGTATAAGAATTAAATCATCTTCATTATCACCATCGTCATGTCATAGAGTAGTAATCATCTTGTTATAGTCATCATCATCATCATCCATTCAAAGGAATCATCATATATCTATTTATGAGTGCACAGACAAAATAGAAATGAGAAATGCCAAGTTATTGTTGTAAAAGTACGGGAAGAAATCAAAATTTTCGGTTTGTCATAAAAAAAAAGTCGATCCTATGTATTACCGTATATGGAACAATCAAGATAGGTCGGTCAAAAAAAAAAAAAAGATAACGTGAAGTTTTCTATTCTCCATAGAAGAAAAAAAAAAACAAGCACGTTTTTAGTGTTCCTATTTCCAATGCAGGGCGAAGTTTTTTGCATGCCACGTTTTTTTTTTTCTTCTTTTCTTTATTTTTAGAGCGTTTATTGATCCAGTAGTTTATAAAGTTACGATGGGACCAAGCGGGCTAGATAGTTACACAATGATTCAGATTCCGAAGGGTGCTTATTGTTTTCTCTCTCTCTTTTTCTTACCCAAAACTTGTTTTTCCAAAAAAGATATTTAATGAGATTCCAATTTTCCCAATTTTTACCTTTTTCTTTCCACTTTACTTTTCTTTTTTTTTTTTTTTTTTACTTTTTTTATCTTTTATTATTATTATTACTATTATCAAAACAAAACTTATACAATTTCTTCATGTATAGAAATATGATGCAAACTGATTCTACTTTATCTGTCAAGGATGCAACTGGTCGCCATATTAGTCTTTTGAATCAAAAAGAAGAAGAACATACAATTACAACCTTCAACGAAAAAAGAAAATATCATTGTACTGAACCTGGTTGTAATAAAAGTTTTACTACAAGGTAATAAATGATAAAAAAAAAAAATCACCATATGAAAAAAAAAGAAACTTAACTCTCTTTTTATTTATTTTTAAATTAATAGTGGTCATCTTGCTAGACATCATCGTATTCATACTGGTGAAAAGAATTTCCATTGTCTTCATCCTGGTTGTCCTTCTCGTTTCTCTCGTCAAGATAATATGATGCAACACTATAGAACCCATCTTTCACCAAAATCTCGTCGTCATCATCAAAGGAATAAAGGAAACAAATCACATCCTTCTTTACATTGTCATACTTTGGTGGAATCAGAAGAACATAGTGCTATGCATCCCTTGGTGGATTATAACAACAAAAGTACAACAACTAGATCACGTCGCGCTCTTACTTTACCATCTTCTTTTATCTCTTCATCTTCTTCTACTACTACTATTACTTCTCCTACTATGGACTCTCTTTACAACAAGATTAGATATAATCAACAACAAACATCTCCTAAAATGAGATATCGTCATTCTCCTCATCTGATTCAACCTTTATCCATAAAGCCTACTCCCATGGAACCATCTGATGCTGCTAGTCCCACTATGATGATCCCACCTACTTCTTTGACTACCGATAATCATGATCTTTATACTCAACAACAACAACATCATCATCATCATCATTATCATCCATATCAGTCAAATCAAAACTCACGTCGACCTCAACGAGCTCATTCAGCATCATCTACTTGTTCATCCATCTCTTCCTCTTCTTTTTTATCTCCACGCCCACCTTCCCTATCTCCTCCTCCACTGATGGATCAAACAGACATCATTTATCCAAAACATTTTATTCAACTTCCTCCTCCTCTTCCTCATCATCAAAACAACAACAATCAACAAATTCTTTCCCTTGGATCTGATCATCATCGACAAGACTTATTGGACTTGGCCCATACTGTTAGTATATTTGGTTAATGGTATATCTCCTTGATTTGATATATGGTCTCCCCCTCCCCTTTATTCTTATTATTATTTCCTTCCTTTCTTCTTTTTTTTTTTATTTGATTCTCAACAATCGTTTATCATCATGATATCCTTTTCTTTTTTTTATTTTACTATGCACTTTTTTTTTAAATATACACAAACCCGTACACAACACATAGATACATTATTACTACTATTGCATCAGTTATCATGTATTGATTTTTTTTTATATCATTCTCTTACATCTATAGATCATTTACAACCTCCCCTTTTTTTTGCATTTTCCTTTTTGTATCTCACTCTTTTTTTTTGACCAATCATACTCTTTATTTGATGATCTTTTATAGTGTATTTGTACTTTTTATAGACATTCACCTTATATATATATATATACTTGTATGCTCTTGTCTCTTTATTTTTTTTTTTTATGAATAAAAAATATATATATATATTTACATACAAATATTCTTTGATACTATCAACTTACTATTGTTTACTCCTGATGAGAGAAGGGGTTATGTTGACAAAGCTTGTTGTAACTTAGAATTCACACCATGACCTGTTTTTCTTCTCATCTTTGTTTATTTTTGGTATCATCCATCATCATTAGTTGTCTCATTACCCCCTTGTTTCTCATTAAAGGGAAAAGGTTACACCTGATGCCACATCTTGGCAATGGGCGTATTTTATAGGGACTTGTTTTTTTTTGTCATTAGGGCCCCTTTTTGTGTTTCCTATAGATCTATTCTGGATTTTTCGTTCCCTTGGCGGCCATCGTAACAAACAAAAAAAAAAAAAGTTTGCGAGCAAATGAATTGTGGCACGCGCAAATCATTTTTTTGGTTGGTGCACGCAGATGATGTTTGGTACACGCATGTATAACATAAAATGAACATACACTACGTAATAAACTAGTTAGAATAAAAACTTTATTGAATATAATCACAGAGAGTAAATAATAAAAGAAAGATATAAAAAGCAATAAAAGGAGATATAAACTACAGGCACTTCTGTTGGGGAATGCTTTTGATTTCCATCATCTTGATGTTGCCAATGTTGCCATCGTCATCATTATTTAATGCTTGTTCTTCCTATCAATACTGTCCACATTTCTCAAATAAAATATTTTTTTTTTTTTTTTATTTGTCGCATATATTCAATGATTTTGGGGACGAGTGACATTTCCGAGTGAGAGGGTGAAATTCAACCAGCTGAGCCATACGGTACATCAAACTTGGGATCCACAGTATATGTTGTACATGTGTAATCTTGAACGAGCATTCCACAAATAGCGATTTGTTATCAATACTTCATCGTGATTTGTTGAGGTTCATAATAATCATCAACTCTACAGAAGAACTAAGACACGTTGTCAAATGAATCACTCCGTTGTCTACCATCCTTCTTCTTTCCACCTTGTTTTTCCGTTCAGGTTGGAATTGTTCTCGAAAACATTGACCAGGAAAGGGCATGATATGTTGGTTGATGAAGGATTATTCCCAGGAAGTTGTATTTTTTTTTCCAATTTATTCACCGGAGCCAAAATAGAGTATGCTTCTAACACGGGATGGTCTTCCATATAAAATAACATTACCGTCCTTTTCGTTTTTCTTTGGTATCAAGTTCCAATGAGAGCGGACGAAGAGAGAGTTGGTGATTTAGTTTCAAAGACTAGATAATCAAAAAAAAAAAGAGGTATCCAGTGTTGCTTGATATCGAAAAATTGACAGGCGTTGAGAGTGGTCAAGTCGTTGAGTGCACGAAGTTTTGGTAGCCGATCAAAAATGAGAATGTTGTTGGCGGTGGCATTCGTTGGTTTTTCTAGCGTAACTTTGATCAACATTGATGTTGCGTTCCTTAATGTCAATATCTAAAGAAAGAGAGATAAGATTAAATTCGATAACAATGCAGAACAAGGATATTCTAGTTAAACGGATGAACTTACCTTATCATCTAATAGGCGTTGTCAATTGTTCACGAGTGAGATTTCCTTTCCGTTGGACACATTTTAAGTCAGTTTTGTACCAGTATATACATAAAATGAAAAAATAATTTTTAAATGAATATTCAAAAAAGGGGAGAGAAAAGAAAAAAAAATCGTTGACCAAAATGTATAAAAGTCGAAGAAAAAATTATGCTCGCTTGTGATTAGACAAACTCCGAATACACTACTTTTCATTTATACGTGTTGATAACTTGAATGAAAAATAACAAAGAAATAGTATATATTGACTATGTTATGACGGTAATTCACTTTTTGGTAGGTGATTTACTACGCAACAATAGTAAGGATAGCAAGAACAATGATGTTGACAACAATATCAACTACAACAACAACAACAACAGCTGCAGCAACATCAACAAAAAAAAAAAAATTGGTAATCATTTATGAAGTAGATAGTTTGGACTCAAAACCAAGGAACTCTATCGATACATTCGCCACTCTATCTGCCGCTTCGATGATTGTCTCAATGGAAACTCTATTTAGTGTAGTCATTTTACGCTTTATTATTTTTTTTTTATCTTTAGTTATTCTCAATAAAATATTTTAATTACATGTTTTTGTTTGTACAACTAAGGGGGTAAAGGGGTTCACGATAAGATCATTCAAAATAAAGGAAAAAAAAATCAATCTTGTAAATCCTTGTAGGTCATCATCATCAACACGCAAGCTTGCATGGACGCACGCACGTTTACTTTTGAAAAAACAATAAGAATAGAAGAATGGAAGATTCGATATTTATCCACACACACATAAAAATAAGGGTTTCAACAATAAAAAAAAAGTTTATTTGTTTTTCAAATGACTAGGGGCGTTGTGAAATAATGTTTTCCACATGTATGCTTCCGATAATAATAATTCTACATCTTTTTCTTGCCAATCATCAGTAGGTAATTGTTGTAAAAAAATCATCACTTCCTATATTCCAAAATATCGAGGTTAATAAATTATCAAAAGAAAAAAAAAGAAAACTTACTTGAAAGTCCATTTTCTGTAATTGACTTGACCATTTCACCAAGAAGGCTGCACACACATAAACATGGAATTCTGAAAACCCTTCTGAAGATCCTTCCGCAAGATACGTATCCCACATTCGAATCGTAGTTTTCAAAGGTAGTTCACGCATCAATAAACAATTCATCCATCGGAACGCAAACTGGATAAATTCAATCCCTTCTTGTTGTAAATGACGAGCCAATCGTGCTAAAAAGGAAATAAAAATAAATAAATGATGTTCATGATATGTTTTTTTTTTTTTTGAGTTACCATCAATTCTAGATACCAGATCTTTGAGTGTGACAATTTGTCTTTGGATCCCAGGTTGCGCAAAAGTATAATTATCCTATCAATATGATCTTTTTGTTAACTACAAATCATCATTATTTGATTTTTTTTTTTTTAGTCCAACTTGCCTGAATACCATCTAATAATTTTGAAAGACACCAAAAACTATCTGCTTCTACAACATCTAACACATCTTGATTTAACTTTTTCATATCATATTCCTCAGGATCACCATCTATAATAAAAAAAAAAAATACATCAGTTACGTATAATCATCGTCATGGTATATATTTACCAATATAGGCAGAGAGAAATACTTCGAATATGGGAGTCACCAAGTCATTGATACCTTGTACATAGCCACTTGCTGGATGTCGAATAGCCCATTGGTATAAAATACGTTCCAAACTCTATCAAAACAATAAAATAATGTTCAGTTCCATATTTTTTCATATTATTCATATCTTTACTTCTTGTGTAATGGTAGATTGATACAAGATCACACCAGGATTAGTTCGAAGGATATCAATATGAATCTATAAAAAGCAATATATGTCAACATTTATTCGCTTCAAATATTGGGATATTACCTGGTGCCATAATGCCTGATCTAATCCAGCAGTTCCCTTTGAATAGGATGCCTTTACACCATCTAGATACTCTTTTCGTTTCCTTGCCAACGTTTCTACTCGTCTTTCTGAGTTACATGGTAAATAGCCCTATGATAAACATAAAAAAAAAAAAAAGAATATGAATGCTAAATACCCACACACAATAAACTATTTTTTTTTCCTTTTACCAGTAAAATTTGCCATGCTATTAGTCGAAAATCAGGTGGAATCCCACTCCAACAAATACTTCGTAAAGCAGCTATAAAAGCAAATTGGTTGATCAATGCCTTTCTTTTTTTTCTTTCCTTTTTTTCCTTTATTCCAAAAAAAAAAAAAATGTTTACCTAGATCCACATTAACACTGGATAATATTTCCTTGATTTTCTTGGTACGAATTGGATCTACCCCTTTTTCTGGTTCAATATGATGCAAAATATGAGTTGGATCTATATCAAATAATAAATAATAATTTATCAGTCAAAGTTTCCAAAGCGCATATGTTCATCTATACCCACCTTCTAACACATCCTTCACGTTATCAATAACACCATTCACGTCTGTTGATTTCTTATAAAGTTGCTGCTGTTGTTGTTGATGTCGAGGGGGTGGTATGTTTTCTTCTACTACTTTTGCTTCTTCGCCCAAAGATAATGCCGTAATGATACGATTTTGTGTAGATTCTGATACAAGAGATGGTGTAATTGATGGTGGTGATGATGATGCCGAGATAGAGGAGGAATGCATGTTCGTATGCTGTGAAGTTGCCGCGATTGCTGATGTTGAGATAGATGAAGAATTGTTATTTCTATTCTTACTACTGTCATCGATAGAGTCGTTCCATTCATCATTGGTATCTTCCAAAAAGGCATTAAAGGATTTGTGTTGAGTTGAGGACGTGTGGCGTTTATGTTGAGAGGAACCTTTTCTATTGTTGTTAGTCGATGTTGTCAGTTTGTTGCTATTATTGTTAGAAGAGGATTGATAGTGAGACGGTAATAGAGGAGGTGGTGATGAAGTGTCTGATACGTTGTGTTGACTGGTGACAAGACTTGTATAAGAATAACGTGCTCCAATGACAACAGGAGTTCGGTCACAAGCGTCTGTTGCTGTTGTTTGCTGGCTACTGTGGGTAGGAACAATACGCACACTAATGAATATCAATATCGTTTTTTGTTTTATATTTGTTTTTTTTTAACAATCCATATGTAATCATATATATATATCTATTTTTCTTTTTCTTTACCTTCCCGGTAGTTTGGTTCCATTTCTTCTCCAAAACGACCTATTAAAAAAATAATAATAACCATTTGCGTTCAATGTTCCATGCAGAATTCAAAAATATCAGACCACTTACTTTCGCGTAGTATCTATGAATAAAGAAAAAAGGAATCAAAGAGAGGGGTTAATACCTTTTTCTTTTTAGTAACAAAAACTGTCGATGTATACTGTCATCAAAGTCATGTTTCCTTCATCTAATTACATACGTTCATCCATGGCGTTAAAGAGGGGAAGTATAGACAAACCAGAAAAAAAAAAAAAAAAGAACGTAAAGAATAGAAAAAAAAAAAAAAAGAGAGAGATTTTTTTTGACAAAATTTCCCCAGCTGAAGTTGAATCCGCTTTTCTGCGAAATCTGACAACATGTTCACTATCCCTTTTGGTGTGGGGGATGCAATACAATACCTGTTCTTCTTTATCCAAAAATAATACAATCGCTAGTTTGGTCTTGTAAAAAATGATATAGAATAATAATGTGAATGACCTTGTTCAATGTCACTAAAAGTTACAGAGCCATACATATTAACTGTTAGATATGATCACACACAAAAGAGACGCCCATCTTCACACCCCGATTAGTGTTTAAATTTCCTTTTTTCCCCAGATTTTTCTTTCTCACTCTTTTTTTTTTCTTTTTCTTTCTCACACTGTCATGTTCTCTTCATTCCTTCGTCGTCCTTTTGAAAAGACTATCAAATACAGTCGCAACACACTCTGTAAACGATATTATACAGCTGATCGTTTGAAAGGGAAGACGGTATTTATGTAAGTTGAGGAATGGGTATATCGATGAAGTCTTTTCTATTCTTTTATTTGTTACTTCATTTGCTTTTTTTTTTTCTATTAGTACTGGAGCATCCGCTGGTATTGGTATGGCAACTGCTCATGAATTTGCCAAAGCTGGCTCCAATTTGGTAAGTCCAAAAAAAAAAAAAATTCTTATGGATACTCGCAGCATATTGGTTCTTATTATTTTCTGTTTTCATATATGATAGATCCTTTCTGCTCGACGCGTAGACCGACTTGCTGAACTGAAACAAATGCTTGAACAACAACACACTGGCATCCAGATTCATACATTGGGACTAGATATGAGGGATAAAAGCAGCATTGATCAAGCGGTGGCCTCGCTTCCTATGGGTGTATTCAAAGACGTGGATGTTTTGGTCAATAATGCTGGACTTGTCATTGGTATGGACCCTGTGGAAAAAGTAACGGAAGAAGCATATGATACCATGTTTGATACCAATGTCAAAGGTCTGGTGTTCTTGACGCAAGCGATCTTACCTATCATGAAGAAACGTCAATGTGGTCATATCATCAACATGGGTTCTGTTGCTGGAAAAGAAGCTTATCCTGGAGGAAGCATTTACTGTGGTAATATATAAGAAAATCATGTAAAGAAATGGGAGATTGATCAGGATAGGTGAATGATAACGACTTTTTTTTTTTTTTTTTTTTTTTTGGTTTGGATGGGTGATTGATGTCGGGGAATAGGTACCAAACATGCTGTTGAAGCAATTACTCGATCACTCTTATTTGAATTGATGGATACTCCTATCCGTGTTAGTCAGATCTGTCCTGGTATGGTGGAAACGGAATTCTCCAAAGTCAGATTTGGTGGTGATGTTGCAAAAGCCAATAGCGTCTATAAAGGCATGACTCCTTTGGTGGGAGAGGATATTGGTAAGTTTCTATATACATATATGAAGAATCTGAACTTATTTATCTTTATCAATAGCCGAACTTATTGTATTTACTGCATCGAGACCTGCTCATGTGAATATTTGTGATATGCTAGGTAACAAATGCTGTCTGGAAGATATATATTGGAATGAAATGAAACGTATTTTTATATTCACCTTTTTTTTTTTTTTTGTTATTTTATGCTTTTTTTTTTCTATATCTTTTTTATGTTCACCAGTTTTTCCAACGGCTCAGGCATCCGCACGAACTGTCCATCGCCATCAAGAAGAAAAGTAGTTAGTATTAGAATTAGAATCTGTCCCTTCCTCTCATCACACACGCACACGTTTGTTTTAGTTATTATCCACTTCATCTACTTTTTGTACCGTGTCATCACTCAATAAACAAATTCAAGACTCCTATGAAGCTTTTTGACACCAAAGACTTAGTATGCTCCTTTTTCGATTTGATATAGAAGATAGATATTCCTCGATTAATATAAAGGTTTGTTTGATATTGAACGATGATTGTAAAATGATTGATGGTAAATGGATAAATGATATTGGATGATAGGTGGTGATATTGGTACGATTGAGAATATTGGACAAGACGATGATACACAATACAATCTAGACTGTTCAAAAAAAAAGAAAAAAAAAAAAAAAGAACCTCAACTAACCATAAATCTAAACTAATGATAGGTTGTTAGAATGGTCAAAAAAAAAAAAATACAAGACTTTATTTCGATCATCCAAAGTATAAATGAAACTAAACTAAACTAAAAGGAATGATCTAAGCACCATACCCTCTGATACCTTCGGCAAATCCCCATTCCGTTTCCAAAGCATAAGGCTCACTGATTTCCAATCCAGCTTCTGTGATCTTACCACGTTGAAACTACATAAAAAATAAAGAAGAGTAAACACTGGAACCTTTTTTTTTTTTTAATATTTCATGTTGTACCTTGTTGAGAGATCTGGCATCTCTGTAAAACAATACACGCATACAATCCTCGAGAATTTGGATAGCTTCTTCTTCTGTGATTTCATCTTCTCGGCCTTCTACTCGTTTTCTTAAGATAGGTTGTGCCAAATGAGATCCAAATCCAGTAGCAATGGTTGTTGTTTGATAGGTAGTGCCACGTAAATCAACATAGCCCAAGAATCTATATTAAAAAAAAGAATGAGACAAAAGTGACAATATTTGCTTTGTTTTTCTCATCTTTCTTTTTATATTCATTTCTTACCTTTCACCTTTATCAATACCACCAACAACAAGAGAGTTCCAAAGAGGATTAAACTTTGATCGTCGATTATACATAACACGCCAGAGGTATTCGTATATGTTTGAAGTGCCTAGAACATGACCATCATCAGCGCAGTGTTCTTTGGTCCTAAAAGATATACATATATCAATGATATGGTTCATAAGAAAAAAAATGATAAAAATTATTCTTTAAGCTTACATAAGTGAATCCAAGATGTGTTGTATGTATTGATAGTCTGAGAGATCACCAGAAGCACCTACAATGGTTTTCTCACCTACAGGATATAACCGTTGAATATCACGGAATCGAGCCAATGAACCGTAAGAACCTAGATTAGATATAATACAAAGGAAGAATAAAATATATCAGTATATTTATCAAGTAAATGGCCAATGTCATTCTTTCATCATTATTTGTTCGTTCGTTCGTTCGTTCGTTCGTCTTTTTTATTATTATTGTTGCTTCCATGGTTGTCAATGATCTCTTTTGTTTTTCCTTACCTAGCATATCAGCAGCCATCATGATACCATCTTTGTACTTGAAAGCAATAACTGATGTACCAGTAATCAAAGGTTGTCTAATAACGAAAAAAAAATAAGAAAAGGAGTCTTGCAGAGTGAAAGAGATCATGCTTACTGAGTTCTAGTAGTTGGGCCGTAAGCACTTTGAGCTAATCCATCAGGAAGTGTCTTGTGTAAAGGAACAGTATTATATTGATCTACATTTTCATTGCGAGGTTTACCCCAGTTAGAAGGAAAGTGATCCATAATTATAGATAAATTGATAAAGGAAGTAAAAAGTTAAGGAAATAGAAAAGAGGTACGCGTCCTCTTTTTTTTTTTTTTTTCTTATTACAAGTCCAGCCTCAAACCAATGACGTGTGTACAAAAAACGATAGAGTGAGTCGGAGTTATCCACATGTACATCCCCTCATCACACACATATACAACCACAACTATAGACATAAAATAGACGTATTTAGGCAATAGACAAAAAAAAATGCATGATTTTTTATTAGTTTAAAAAGAAGAAGACAAATGATCGGTCACCCATTGACTCCAAAATACTTCACGACAATATAAAATTCCCAAAAGAGGAGGACCAACCATCATAGATAGCCAGAAGACAGTATTACCAAGCCAATATCTTTCACGAATAAATGGTTTACGACCTAGCATGATCAACGGTAATTGGAACATTTGAAGCACAAATAAATACATCCGGATCTTCCTTGTACAAATCACCAATACCATTTCATGAAGGCAAGACGAGAACAAAAAGGTAAGAAAAGTCGCATTTGTCTTTGTAATTTTGTAAGATTCAATGGATCGGGCGTAAATATGTCGTAGTAACCAATGATGAACAGGCTTATTCCATTTTCGTGCGAATTCATCATAGGATACACTAATATTAAAAAAAAAAAAAAAAAAGGTTAGCTAGTCAGACTCACATAAAGATCATATCTAGAAAAGATATACCTATTCCACCAGTCATCATAAAAGTTTCGATCGGCAAACCTATAAAAGAAATCATCCAATTTTGTTTCATCAGTTTCAAAGTCTGCATCTACTAATATTGTTTTATACCTGCTAATTTCTGCAAATGCATTCAAAATACATTCAAAAATGATATAAAATATGAAGAGATAATTGATCATAAAAGGAAATAAAAGTTCAAAGATAACATGAAGTTCAGATAATGTTGGATCATAGAGTTTGGGTAAAATATATCGTTCAGTGGTAATATATAATAAAAGAAAACTTGCAAAGGTGGCCATTGTTTTTTCAAAGATGTACCAAGGTCGTATACTAAAAAAAAAAAAAAAAAAAAGTCAAACGATCACTCCTAAACTTTCATCACTCCTTAACCCTAATTTTGTTTTCTCTCTCTCATACCGGTTTGTTCTTGGGTATTCCATCCAATAAACAAGACTTGGAACCAATAAATAATCAATATAATTCTTCAATGTCACATTGTTGGGGTAATGAACTTGACCTTGAATCAGTTCTTCTTCTAAAAAGTTGATTTCTTCTTCCATTTCTTCCAGTTTTGTCTTGTTTTCTAATTTGTTGATTCCCAAAGATTATTACCATTGATCATTTTCGAAACAGAAAAACAAAAAGTTAAATCATATGATTACTTAACTTCTCTCCATCCCCCCTTTTTTTTTCTTTATACTAATTATTTACCTTCAGATAAATCTTGATGTGTTGATAACCACTTTGGTATATATTGCTTGAGATAAGTTAATCGTCGTAGTTTGATAGATAAATCACCATTGAGAGCTGTATAAGAATGCATTTTCATCATCATGACAATAGAGTGCATAGTGAAGAATCCTGATTGTACCCAAGGCCAATCCCTTTTTTTTTTTTTTAATAATAGTAATGATAAAGTGGATATATTAGAACGATTGATGTTTTGTATAAATTCATATCTCCTTTACCTCCAAAAAACCCAGTAGACACTACCAAATAAAAAGAGAGCTTGACAAAAGTGTTGCAGAATCACACCAGTTGTTTCATAATGAAGAACACCTTTGACCAAAAGTTTCGAAAATGGAACACTAAACAAAGTTATGGAAACCATGACTAGATCGGATATCAGTAAAGTCAAAGCATCTTTAGAGAATAATCGAAAGAAATTCGAGGTGAGGAGAATGCCTTCTTGATGATAACAGTTCATGAATGTTTGAAGTCCATAAAATGTCATGGCGACCCAGAATAAAGTATAAAACCCACGAAATTGTTCCTTATGAGCATCAGGATCTGTAATATCAAACTTGGTATTTCTTGCTTTGAAATGTAATCGTCGTTGTCGGTTGAGTTTGTAGCTCGTCTCTGTCTTTGTTACTAACTGTTCTGAGGTCATGACTGTGTTGTCATTAAACGTCTTCGTTTTAGTTACTACCGATCGAGTATCTTTGACCATCATATATTAATAATAGAAAAATGGGAAATAAATAAATAAATAAAAGAAAGAGAAAAAAAAAAACAAAGATATCGAAAGAAAAGAAAGAAAATAGAAGGGGGGAAGTGTTTTTTTTAAGCATTATTTTTTCAGTCGGCGTTTTTTTCCCGTGTTTTTTTTTGGCATACGGCCAATTCACCCTTTTGGGTAAATTTCATCCTGATTGAACCTTATGCAATTTATTTTTTCTCCTCATACCAAATTGATATCTCTTTTTTTATGTATATCACGATGTATCCAATATCATCACATCATCCTCATCATCATATACTTATTTTTCATTTTAAGGTATTCTCTTTGGCTGATTAAAAAAAAAACAAATAAATCAGCATTCACCAAAGTTTCTTTTTTGGAAGGTAACACCAATTGTAATGTAACAAAATTCAAGTGAATCTTTTGATTTATTTATTTTTTTTTTATATAAAAAGTCTTTATACGTTATCAAGCTTTTGCTATTTTTTCAATGTTTGAATTAATAATAACCAAATGGTTGTTGAGTACATGCATCTTTTCATACACACGTTGTTACACACTACGTTTTTCGATCACTTTTTGTTTGCACAATTTCTCGGATGTTCAAAAATAGTGACAAAGTAATAAAGGTTTGACAGATGATGGTGATGAGGAGGAGGAGAATGACTTTATAAGAACACCCTTTTTTTTTCTTTCTGGATCATAAAAGATAGTATCATTGGTGTAATTCGACTAAAAAAAAAAAATACGAAGAATCAAGGGCAAGAATTTGAATGGATGAGGATCAATGGAATGATCCATCATCATCCAGTAACCAGCTCGTATCATCATCATCCGAATCACAAAATAATACATCAAAACATGACCTTAAGAAGAAAATATGCTTATCACATATGAAACACGAAATATAAAAAAAAATTACATACAATGAAAAATGGGAAGAGTTCGATTCTTTATTCAAACAAAATTATATGAAGTTGTGTGTATAATAAATAAATGATTCTAATTCAAAGGTTTACGGACCATTTCATCTCTAGCAGCACCAACACCAATCCAGTCAACTAATAATAATAATAATAATAAAAAGAGTCAGTCACTAATTATCATTTTTTTTATTCATGCCATTTGTTACTTACCAGGCACACCCGTTTCCTTTTCGATGAATTCAATATACTTCTTTGCATTTTCAGGAAGGTCATCCCACTTTCGACATTTTGAGATATCTGATTGCCAACCAGGAAGTTCGACATATTCAACTTCAATCTTTTCAAGAATACTAAGATCAGAGGGGAAAGATTCCAAACGTTTTCCATCTAACAAATAGGCCACTGCTACCTTGATGACAGGTAAAGTATCCAAGATATCCAATTTTGTGATATTGAGAGTAGTGTATCCATTGATCATGTTACTATAGTTAACAACAACAAGATCCAACCATCCACAACGACGTTTTCGACCAGTAGTAACACCATATTCATGTCCGACAGTTTGGAAGTGTTCACCAATTTCCTAAATAAAATTAAAAAAAAAATTAAAAAAAAAAAAAAAAGAATAAATGATTCATGATCAACTATTAATAAACTTACATTCAATTGTTCGGTAGGGAAAGGACCACCACCAACACGAGTAGTATAAGCCTTGACAACACCAATTGAATTTTTAATAGTTTGAGGAGGAACACCAAGACCAGTACAGACACCACCAACGGTAGTATTAGAAGAAGTAACATAAGGGTAGGTACCGAAATCCAAATCCAACATGAGAGCATTAGCACCTTCAACCAAGATCTTTTTGTTTTGTTTACGAGCCTTGTGCAAATAAGCAACACTATCGATAACATAAGGACGAAGACGTTCAGCCAAATCCTTGTAACGAACTAATTCAGCATCGATATCATAATCAAATTGACCATAACGCTTGAATTTGTTGTTCACCATAGTACGGAAACGAGCGGCAAAATCGTCAAAGTTATATAAATGATGAATACGGAGACCAGAACGAGAAGCCTTGGAGGAATAAGTAGGTCCAATACCTTTACCAGTAGTACCAATACTGCCACGACCCAATTCAATTTCCTTCAAACCATCGATACGTTGATGGAAATCAAACACAAGATGAGCACGATCGGACACAAACAAACGACCTTCCGTATTCAAGCCCTTGGCTTCCAATTTTTCCTTTTCTTCAAAGAATGAAGGCAAATGCACAACCACACCTGCACCTACCAAGGCTGCACAATTGGGATTGATTAGACCTAAAAGGCGGAAATAACAATAATAATAATATCAATGTTAAAATGAGTCATATTTCTATATTTGGTCATGGATAAAAAAAAAAAGTCCTTTACCAGAAGGTAACATGTGGAAATCGTACTTGACATCACCAACAACAATAGTATGACCAGCATTGTTGCCACCCTAACACACAAAAAAAAAAAAACAAATTCATATAATGAATAATAGTAATAATAACAAACAAGTCAGTCTATTATCTTTTTTTTTTTTTTTTTTTTGATAAAGTCCACTTTTTTTTTATTTATTTATTATTATTATTACTTGACAGCGAGCACAAATATCAGCTTCAGCACACAAGATATCAGAGAGTTTTCCTTTTCCTTCATCACCCCAAACTGCACCAAGGACGACAGTGATTTCACCAGGTTGTAAAAGGGAAGCCATAGTTTTTTATCAGCTTAGAAAAAAAGCAAAACAAACAGAGAAAAAAGGGAAAAGATTAAAACAAAATTTTATAGGAAAGCGGTGTCTCAAACCTTTCTTGGGGAATCGATCCAAAAAGCAAAAAATTTTCATTGGCTCACAAGGACATAAAGGCTTGGGGAGTCCATATAGGCAAATCAAAGGTGATGTCAAAAAAAAAAGTATGCTTTATTGATGATGTATATATGTAAAAGAAAAAACAAAAAGATCAAATCAGAAATAAAATAAATAAATAATAATAATAAAAAAGAATAGAAAGAACTTGATGAATCAAACAATATAGTACAAAGTATTCTATCGTTGTGCCTTTGCCTTTGCAATTGCTGCCTTGGATTCCTTTCTAAAGTAATCCTTTCTTCGTTCTCGTTCCTTGGTAACATCCATTTCAGCAATTTTAGCCTTCTTCTTTTCATAAATTTCACGACGTTCTGTATCCTTGATTTTACGCTTGCGATCCTTTTCGTTTCGTAGAGTATTGAGTTGTTGCATCATAGTGTAGATCTTCTTTTCTTCAGGTTCCAATACTACAGCTCGTTTAGCTAAATAGGATTTCTTTTTGCTTGGCTTTGCGATCTTGGGTTTCGAGGCAAAAGGAAGTTCTGCTTGTAATGATTTAGGTACTTTGAGTGTATTGAATCTTCTTGTCTTTCTTTCGATTGGCTATATATCATCAAAAGATGAATACAGGTGAGTTCTTACTGTTTTTTTTTCTTTAGTCTTTATTCTTCATCTTACCTTGTATGTAGAATCCACATTTTGAGGAGCATGAAGGTTCAGGTCCCGACGAACTTCACCTGTCAATCGCATACCTTTCCATTCAGACTTGGATGATAGTAGTAAAGAGGTAACAGGATTGTAGAATTTTCTAGGCTTAACAGGATACCATGCACGTAAGAATACAATATCTACATATAAAAGTTTTAATTGTTAGATGTTTTTTATGAGATTGTTTTTATTGATCATTTACCACTCATCAAAAGTTTGTCTTCAAAAGTAGCACGATAATGACCATCAGGTTTCTATATACATATTAAAAAAAAATGGGATTAGAATCTAATTCTCTTTTTTTTTTTCAAATCATTCACTCTTCTCTTTATTACCGGTAAAGCCTTCTTGACTTGACCACGGATACCAGATACAGTTCGAATAGTAGCACCTTCAAATTTGGCCACTTCCAATGACGATGTAAACATATCCTTGATGAAAGCTGTATTCTTGTAAACTTTGGTGGGAGTACCAGTCAACTTTAGTTTCTTGACAATTTCAGATGATTGACTAATATCTACAACAACACCAGTAGCACTTATCCGGAAGGAAGACTATATAAAAAAAAAAAAGGAATAAATGACAATTCAAAAATAAAATAAAAAAACAAGATACTTACAGTTTTGTTATCAGAAACTGATTGAACAGCACAGAAACCAGTGTTAGGAGTATGTACAGGACCATAAAAGGTAGCCAAACAATGCATATGTTCAGGAGTATATTTTAGCATACGATTTCGAGTACCATCATCGAGGGAATAGATAGGAATACTTTGGAATCGACGCCAACCAATGGAAAAGATCAAAGGATCATTTGTCTTGAGAATCTTTCGATGCCAACGATGTCGTTTGATACGTACTTGTACCAAGCCAAATTGATCTTCCGTCGTCAATAAACCGCCAATCAGAACAGGATAGACCGGGTCAAAGTTTTCAATGAATTCATATGGAACATCCTTGAGTAATAATCGTACGTAACTACCCGGTCGATAACCTTCCACCAAAGCACGTGTATGTATATCGTCATCGGCAAATTCTTCCCGGTTGGTGGCCAATTGTTGTGCGATTTCAGCCTTGCGTTTTTCATAAAAGTCCAACTTGTTATCTCCATCTTCATCATCATATTCTTCATCGAATTTTTTCTTCAATTCTTCTTTGCGTTTGGCGATACGTGCACGTTCAGCTTCCACAGGATCCATAGTTTCATCTTGCATATTTTCTTCTTCATCCTTGTCACCTTCAAGATCTTCAAAATCACCAAAGACTTCTTCTTCTTGCTGCTGTTCTCCACCTTCAGCTGCATCAATGTCACCAGTGATGAAACGGTTCCGAATAGAATCAAGCACCTATAATAATAATAATAATGATGATAAGAACGCGAGTAAGTTCAAGAAAGGGAAGTCCGCACTGATCACTAGTTGTTTCTTTTTTTTTTTTTTTTTTGTATCTCCACTTACATCTTCATCATCCCAATCTCCTAAAAGTTCAGCCGTTGGTTGTTGTTTTGAGGTATCCACAATTTGCTTGGCATTGTTACCAGTGTCCGCTTTGAGAGAGAAGAATTCTTCTTCATCATCATCATCATCATCTTGATCTTCGTCAGTGTCGGTATCATTTTGCTTGTCATCGCCATAGTTTCCGGCAGCAATATCTTCAGGGCTCAATTCTTCATTATTGTAAATCAAAGACATGAGATTGGTACGTCGATGGTTATGGAACATGTCACTGGCCTTTTCTTTCAGATTTGCCTTCCATCGTAATTCTCCAGCTAGTTCATCATCCTGTTCATCACTAGGTTGTCGTCGTCGTCCATCAACGTTAATCATTTCTCCATCGTCCTCTTCTTCTCCAAAATCACTATCACTTTCGGCAAATTCAATGGTGTCTTGTCCTTCATCGTCGTCCGCAGTTATATCACCTTTTCTTGGGATATTCCGAGTATCGAATTTTGTTAATGAGCGCCCACGTCGAGGCGTATTGTCATCCTCATCTTCATCGCTTTCTTCAACCTCATCCTCATCGTCTTCATCATCTTCATCTTCATCGTCGTCATCATCCATATCTTCATCTTCATCCTCATTGCCAAATATAGCGCGACGTCGTTTTCGTCCAGTATCGTCTTCTTCAACCAATTCAGTGATGCCTAAAAAAAAAAAAGAAATTGTTAATCAAACTGTAAACCAAAATCATTCATCACGTTCTTTTTTTGTTTTTTGTTTTTTTTTTTTTGTGTCATTACCATTTTGTTCATCTTCTTCTAAATCGCCAGCACGCATAGGAACAGAATGTGAGAAGATACGTAATTCAGAATCAGCTAATTGAGAAGCCAAAGTATCAGGAGCATCTTGTAAATCCATCACCATTTTTTCACCAGGACCACTAGGGACATGTTCTTCTTGATCGGATTCACCAGCATTGTCATCATTATCATCATCAGGATTACGGTTTTCTTTTTGTTCAGAAGGAGCCAAAGCAGATTTCTTTGTAAAGTGACCAGGTACATTGATATACACAGCATCCTTATCATACATAACACCGCCTACATCAGACATGGGAGCATAGATCAATTTATATTTTTCATCCAAGCGTTTTCGTTCCTTATCAGGTAAAGCACAAGGGTCAGGTAAAACGGAGACATCAGCCAAAGTATGATCACCAGCACCAGGAATATGAATACGCATATTTGGTTTGAGGTTTGTACCACGTAAATAACCATAAAGAGTCACTGTACGATCACAATGAGGATTTTGATGGATTAGTTCAGGATCGGTTAAATCTTCCACACGATCAGCCACTACATAAGGATGGGTGTTACGCCATACCAAAGGACGGAATTTCATCACAGAAATGAATCTTGCCAAATTTTGAATTTCCATGTTGGGATACCGTTCATGGATGATACCAGACAAGTAAAAGAGTTTTGCACCATGATAAATTTCAGTCCAGAAACGATGCTTAAGTCGCTTTTTGGTCGCTCGAAGTGATTTGTTGTTGCGAAACTTGTCCAAGTGTGTCAAAATCCCCATCACTTTTGGAAACCCGTGAGATTGTAGAATGTTCAAAAATTCGAAAGTTTCCTAAGTAAAATAAATAAATAAATGAGTTTCTTTTTTTTTCATGATTATTAGTATGATATTCTTACCATTTCAAAACCAAAACTAGCATCAATCATCAATAGAACCAAGTCAGCGATCTTTGCTACATCAATCATAGAGTTCATGTCGTTTGCACATTCGATAAAAGTAAGACGTCGCTTTTTGCCTATGGTTTTGTTTTTGAATAAAAAGAAATATTGATCAGTTCTCTGCATATATACATAATGGTGGTATTTTCATTGTAGAATGATCTTACCACTAACAACTGTAATAGGACCTTTAATGTCGTGCAAGTTATGTTTCGTATATCGTTTGACAAGAGATCGAATGAGTGTTGATTTGCCAGACTATAAGAAAATCAAAAAAGAATCATTAAATAACCTATTCATAAAATGAACTAATAAAAAATAACATACACCAGGAGGACCAACGACAGCAACCACTACAGGAGGAGCTTCAAGAGGTGTACGATCGACTTGAGGAACATGAAGTTTCTTTTCACCAAGATCAACATTACGTCGAGCAGTTCGTTCTGCTTTTTTCGCACTTTGGAAGGAGAATGCCTAATAAATATATATATATAAACCAGAGAGGTTATTAGTATAGAATAAGGTCGATTCTTTAGATCTATGACATTGACTGGAGAATCAAAAAAAGAAAAAAGATCTATCACTATACCTTTGGATTACTTGACTTTTTGGCATTTGAAAACTTGTTTTCCTTCTTTCGTTCAGCCTTCTTTCCAGACTTTTTTGCACGATGAGCCTTGTGTGCTTTTTCTTCCATGATTCAGAAAAAAAAAGATAAGGAAGAAAAAAAGACGTATAGCAAAAAAAAAAAAAAAAAAAAAAAAAAAAAAAAAAAAAAAGGCAAGCGAAAAAAAGGAATTGCTTTGCTGGCGGTTATCCAATTTCAAAGGCCAAATTTTTGGTAGCTAAAAAAAAAAAAAATCAAAGCCACCGTCTGGAAAGTAAAAAGGTCAATGCGTTTTGAAATGCAGAGATGGATGTTACAACGCTATCTATAGCATATTCTTTCAGTCGCACCCTCAATGACCATTCAAACTTATCATCATCACACAGGTGAAGTCTATGACATAGATCGTCATCATCAACATGTGATTTCAATGGAATATGTTTGTTAAAACGCTGCGTTAGTAATCAACTAGATTATAATTATTCTTAGTGACACCAACAAGTAAAGAAGAATTATTAAAGTGCTTTGGATCAACCTATTTTTCTCCATTTGGCAAATATGAAGAACTTTATTTTTTTTTTTTTAAGATGCCAAGCTTAGATCCAAAAAAAAAAAAAAAAGTTAACAAGATAGCATGGCGGTAGAAATAATTACCGTACAGATGTAAGGAAATATGCTTAACCCTGGGACAATATCGGCACTGCCCATATGTTACGGTTAAATGTTTAAAGAAATTCAGGTACAGAAACAACATCCCTTCCGAGAATTTCAATTTGTCACCTTTTCTGAGCTCCGTTCATACGGTTGAATATATATAAACCTATCAAATAAAAAAAAACGTTGGTTGTTTTCTTTTTTTTTTTCTTCCCTGATTGCCAATTTTCAGATCATTTATTCATTATAAAGATGAATCATAGAGAAGATGATGATTCACATAAGAATTATATCAATGATAATGAATTGACAGTTGTAGCATCACCCTTTTCTCATCATCAACTATCATCAGAGTCACACGATTTAGAAAAATTATCCACTATCAATACTGTACATCATCATATTGAAAGTGGGGGTCATCATGTCGAAAGATTAGATACTACTATAACAAGTAAGTTTACAAATGATGATGATTTAATTATTATTCTTGACTATTATTATTGACTTGATGATTGATTTCAATTACATGTTATTTTAGATGTGGATGTAGCCAGTGTTATAGAGCCTATAGATGTAGAATATTATGATGATATACCAGATGGTGGTTATGGTTGGTAATGTACTCTAAAATGATAATGATTTCCTTTTCTACTTCTAACTTTTTTTCTTTTCCTTTTAATATATTTATATATATAAAAGGTTTGTAGCCATTGCTGGATTCTTATTAAATTTCATCATGTTTGGTACTGCTTCGATTTGGGGTATGTAGATAACATCAAATTTTCCACGGATTTCTGGCTGTCTTTAAATACCACTCCCGTGGAAAAAAAAAATCAACCTCTTCTTTAACTCTTTTTCTTTTCTTTCCTCTTTCTTTTTTTTTTTTTTTTTTTTAAAAAAAACAAAAAATAATAGGCGTATTTTCAAAAGCTTATGCTACTGGTATCTTGGAAGGAAAAACAACTACTGTTGCACTTATGGGCGTTGGGTCCACTTCATTAGCTTGTCTTAATCTTATGACACCATTCAATCCAATGTTGGCTCGTTTTGGTATTCATGTTGTTATGGTTATTGGAAGTGTCCTCATGTCTTTAGGTATTATCCTTGCTGGTTTCAGTTATGAAATATGGCATTTATATTTGACTCAAGGGGTAAACATATATATATATTATTTCAACACAATAGAATATATATTTATACTCTCTTTTTTTTTTGGTATTCTAGGTTCTTTTTGGTTTTGGTGCATCTTTGGTTTATATGGTAATTAAAGAAACAATGACACTTTTCTTCCTTTTTTTTTTTGACTTACTCTCTCAACATTGTTTTAAAAAAAAATAGTCTGTTGTCGCGGTGATTCCTCAATGGTTTACTACAAAGAGAGGTGCTGCTATGGGTATTGCGAGTGCTGGTACTGGTATTGGTGGTTTATCTCTTAGTCCTATGGTAAAGAATACCACTTTTTTTTTTGTTAGTTTTTACTCATCTATTTCTTGTTTCCTCATTTAGGCAAGTTCTTTGATCGCAAAATATGGAATTGCTTGGGCTTATCGAATCATTGGACTTATGGCATTTGGTATTTGTATGGTTGCAACAGCATTGATTAGGACTCGTATACCTAAACCTCCTATGAATCAAAAGATCAAGTCACCTATCAAATTATATATGTTAAAAGATATTAACTTTGTGATTTGGTTATTTGGTGTTGTGATTTCTCTTGCCGGTTATTTTGTTCCATTATATTATCTGCCTAGTAAGTCATAAAAAAATCATTTCTTTTAAAAATACTAAGATATATATTTTATTTTATTTTTTATTTTAGAATATGGTGCATCGATTGGTTTGGATGATTCTACAACATCTAATTTGTTAGGTATTGCTTGTGCTTTGAATGCGGTTGGACGTATTGTTCTTGGTTGGGTAGCTGATAGAATTGGACGATTGAATATGTACATTATCTCATGCACAGTAGCTGGATTACTGTGTTGTATTTTATGGAAATTTGCCACAAGTTACCATACATTATTGGCGTTTTCTATCACCTGGGGTTTCGTCTGTGGTTTATATTTTGCATTGGCACCTCCTATTACTGGTACTATTGTTGGTATTGAAAAGATCTCACCTGGACTTTCTATATTATTTGTGGCTAGTTCTATTGCTTCCGTTGGTCCTCCTATTGCCTCTGCTATTCAAAGTTCTACTCCTGGAGAAAGTTATATTGGTGTCCAAATGTTTTCTGGTGCTATTTATCTTTTTGGTGCTTTGATTTGTTTTGGTCTCAAAATCAAAATGACGAAATCTATCTTTTCTTTTATTTAGTTCTCTATATATCTTTGTCTCTCCTCCCTATTTATTATTATTATTATTACTACTACTATTACTATTTATCTTTTTACATTCTTCATTGATACATTTATACATACATATATATATATATATATATTATTACCCTTCTTTTTTTTTATTTATTTATTTGTACACAATTTGCATTCATCCTGTTACAATAAAATCAAGCTTTTTTTTTTAAGAAAAAAAAAAAAAAAGACAATGATAGGTGATTTTGTTTATTAGGAAATGGATAATGACATTACAGTGCGGTATGTATTGTTTGTGTCTATTTGTTTTATATTTAGTTGGCACAAACTTGGATTTTCTCGGGTGAAATGACAAGAATTTCCGATGGGATATCAACAACTATTTTTTTTTTTTTAATTGTGTTTCATTTCTCATTCATCTTATTCAAGTTTCAAAATAATCTGTGTATTTACTTCAATATAATGAAAAGTAAAATCTTAGATATAATATCTTTTTGTTTTATAATCATCATTGTGACACTTTTAACGCATGAGTTTACATGATGGCGTATTTATCGATATGCTCTTCATAACCAAATACTATGCATTGTCTTTCCTTTTTTTTTTCCCATCAAACAATCAATAACATCCTTTTCACTAGTTCTTTTTATTTTAGTTACACAGAACATGCAATTTTATAAAGAAGACCGACATTTTTTTGCTTAACTGGGCGCGGGCGCCTTCAACTTCCGATATACGCACTTTTTCTTCCTTTTTTTTTTTTTTTTCTTTTCTTTCTTTTCCATTTCAGTTTTTGGTGTACAATGACTGATAACCAAGATGATGCTGCCGTAGTTCCTAATGTCACTGAAAGAACACGGTTACTTGACTCTACTACTACTACTACTTCTTATACTACTCAAGTTCAAGTGGAAGAAGGGAGATCTCAACAACAAGTGGTTGACATGACCATGGAACATGATCCTACTGTACCTTTGGATGAATTGACTGACCATATTCAACACTTATTAGTGTTTGGTAAACACCGTGGGAATGGTAAACTCTCTCAATCAAGTAGCTCTAGTAATGGTTCCGGTCAAGTTATTATGGGTGAACAAGAAGTTGATATTGTCCAAGAAGAAGGTCAACGTGATATCTCCTCTCGAAAATCAAAAAAGAGAGATTTGATTACTGGTGCTTTACGATTTGCTACTGATCAATGGATGGAAAATCAAGGTATTAATAATCAAGTTATTCATGAATCTATTCAACAAGGTCCTTCCACTTCTACTTCCAATCAATTACCTCCTCTTCCATTGGTTTCACATGAAGAATCTGCCAAAGGTGTTTGGGATGTTGCCAAAAATGCTTCTGTCTGTGCTGTCCTTGGTTTACTTAGTGAACGTCGTCAAGGTAAAATTTCCCTTACTTCTGATGCTGATGCTACCCTACAAAGATTGGCTTTATCTACTTTGGAACATGGTGTCAAACAAACTTCTGCATCTGATATGATACGTCAAGAAATGTTATTTAAACCTTGGCTTGGTGATAAATCAGGTAAATATATTTTAAAATTAGTTTCCTATTTTTCTTACTTATTGATCCTTTTTATTATTATTTTTATTATTTATTTGTAGCTATTCAGTGGGCAATTGAAAATGATTCTTCTGTCTTTTTGAATGATGAAAACGTTCAAACTGTCATAAAGGTAAAAAAAAAAAAAAAAAAAAAAAAAAAAAAAAAAAAAATCCCCTTGATTCTCACGTTTCTATTTTCATCTTTATTTATAAAAATAGGAATCATGGTGGTATGGTGACATTGACTGGAAAACAAATCCAAATCATCCGTTTCAAGCATGGAATACCTCCTCTTATCAAGAAAATCGTACTACTGTTACCAGACAAGGTTGGAAGGCAGTATTTACAAAACAATTTATTGCAAGTTACCTTGCTCGATGGGCTTCTCCAAGGTAAGGAATCACATTAATATATATATATATATATAGTTTATTAATTCATTATTTCTTTCTTAGATACCAATGTTTGATTGCTTTTTTCACCGCTGTTGTATACCTTAGCTTCCATTTGGCCACTCTTTCCAATGTGGAATATATGGAAGATCATTTGAAACCATATGAATACTTTTACTATGTATTGGTGATATCTGACCTTGTGCTTGAATTAGGAAGAGTAATACCATATATATATATATATATATATATATATATATATATATACATCATGTATTCGATCTAACTTTTCTTTTTTTTTTAAAAAAAAAATTGATGTAGTTCATTACTAGTCCCCGCAAGGCATTACAAAAACCTTCTACATATCTGACCTTACCTACTGCTATTCTACTTACTGCTGCCTTTGTATTCCGTATCTTGGCCTTTTTTGCTACTGATTTACAACCCAAATACCATGGTTTTTACTTTTCATTTGTTTTACTTGCTATTGCTACCCCTTTGATGGTTTTCCGTTTATTCCTTTGGGTAGATGATCTTTGGTGGCCTGTTTATAAGATCAATTATGTAGTAGGTCGTTGTTTAGTACAAAGCTTATGGGTATTCCTTATTGGTTTGGTTAGCTTGATTGGATTCTGGTTAGGTTTATCTGCTTTACAACGTGATGATATTGGTCCTTGGTTGATGCTTCGACATTTGATTTTGGGTGCATTACAGTAAGTTTTTCAACATAATATATAGATATGTTTAATTTTCATCATTATTTTTTTTTTAAAAAAAAAAATAGTTCTCCGGAAATTGGTGAAACTTTATATTATCAACCTCAAGCAGCTAGTATTTTGTTGGTGGCATACTTATTTGTGATGGTTGTCTTCTTGGGTGCATTATTGACGGCATCCTTTTTATCGACAATTCTAACATTGATGAAACCTGAATCTAGTTTTAATCGATTAAAACAACGTATGGAAGCGGAACGATGCTCTCGACGTCCCAATTATGGTGTGTATATTCCGAATGTTGCTGTGGAATTGATTGTTGGTTCTATTGTTTGGATTGTCAAGAAGATCAGTCCAGGTACCAAATTGACTTGGTTGGAACGCTTACGTCAAATCATTTGGTTTATTATCTTTTTACCTATTCTTATATTGATTGGATTATTTGATTTGGTTGTGTACTTATTCTCTTTGAGAAACTAGTGGAAATAAAATGATATTTAGGATGATTTGTCCTTTGACATTTTTTATTCTTTTTAGTGTAGCGCTATGGACGGTATTTGAAATGTCCACCTACTTTTTTTTTTTTTTTTTTCTATTTTCAACCCTTTTTTTTTCTCCTTTTCTATTCTTTCAATCTCATTGTCGCCATCTTTTTCTTTCTCTTTAATCATATTCTCCCTTTTACTTTAAATAGTGGAAACCAATAGAAAAAAAAGTAAGGTCTATATGAATAATATATTATAATCATGATATTATTTGTTATTTGTTGTTTTATGGACAACTGGAACAAAGAATATCTATTTAGATGAAACAAGGGTCCTTGCTATAATCAGGTCAACATGAACTAATCTCATCTCTCTTTTTTATATTCTTTTCTTTTTTCTTTTTTTTTCGTTTTTTTTTTTTTTTTATATATATACTATCTTATCTTTAGAATTATGGCGGCAGAATATAAACAGAAACTTTACGAAATCCAACGGCGACAAGATAACCGTATCTGTTTTGATTGTGGTGCTCCTAATCCTCAATGGGCTAGTGTGTCTTACGGTATCTTTATCTGTCTGGACTGTTCCGGTATTCATCGATCTTTTGGTGTTCATATTAGGTAAATTCCTTTCTTCATCTACATGATGGTTTCTTACTTTAAATGAAACTAGAATGAATGACAGATGAAAAGAAAAAAATTTTATTTTTTAGGATGAATGGTATATGGTTATAGTACTAATGTATATGTACACTGTTTTTGGTTTTCTTAATAGTTTTGTACGATCGATTAGTATGGACAAATGGTTTGATGATCAATTGAAGAAAATGGATGTATGTTGAATGAACAACAAAAAAATAATAAAAGAGAATTGAACCTTATTCCTTTTTTTTTTTCGTTTAGATTGGTGGCAATCAAAAAGCAAAAGCCTTCTTTGAAAGTCAATCAGATTATTCGCCCAATATGCCAATGACTCAAAAATACAATAGTAGATTTGCTGCTCTTTATCGTGACAAGGTAATCATCCAGAATATTAAAGTTAGAAAATTATTAAATTGTATTCCTTGTATTTTAGTTATCAGCAGAAGCAGAAGGACGTTCTTGGACACCATCGCCTAGTACACAAATAACTCAAGCTAGCCGTGCTACTACTAAAGTGTCTACTCGATCTCTAAGCGCTGCTCAACGAACTGGATCTTCAGGTTCACTTTCTAGTCAACAACAACAACAACGACCTATGGGAAGAAACTCTCCTTCAGCTTTTGGTTCATCAAGTTATGGAAATGATTCGACTTTATCTGGTGGTGGTATGGTTAGCGATAAAGCAAGAAATGAAAATTACTTTGCTAGATTGGGTGATGAAAATGAAAAACGATCAGAGTAAGTTGAAATGACAAATGAAATGACTTGTAACGGAATGGTTGGTTGATTGATTTTTGAAATAGAGCCTTGCCTCCAAGCCAAGGTGGCAAATATACCGGATTTGGCAATCCTGCTTGTAAGTGAGAAATAGAAATAGGACGATTTCATGTATATGAACTGACTATTGTATAAACTTGAATCTTCTTCCATTTGTAGTTGAATCTCAAGCCTCGAATAAGAATGGTGTAGATGTGAATGATCTGATGAATGATCCTATGCAAGCTTTGACAAAAGGATGGTCATTATTATCGGTGGGTGTCGGTGAATTGGGCAAAGTTGCTGCTGAAGGTGTTCGTGCTGCTACTCAAGGCGCTGGTCAACTTGGAAAATATGCAAATGAAAACTATGTCAGACCTGCACAAGATCAATGGAATGATCCAAACTTTAGAAACAATGTTAATGGATATGTAAGTGCTGTTACCCAAAAGGTAAGAAAAAAAAAAAAGAAAACAAACAAAAAAAAAAAAAAAAAGTAATATGTCTAATATTATTTATTTATTTATTTGATATAGACTCAATCATTATATACAAGTATAGACAAGAGTTTACGATCCAATTCTTCACCCATACGAAGTAATACTATGTCTAGCTCATCTCATACTTCCTCTAATGACGATGGTGATTTCTTCAACAATACCATTTCCAACTTGAAACAACAAAGCCCGGCTGGATCTCGTAGCTCGTCACCTTCCCCTATGAATGGTTATGGAAGTACTGTTTCATCTCGATCTCGCACGCCTTTGAGGGAATCCACCAAGAAAACAACAACCGCCAAAAATAACTCGGATGATGAATGGGAAGGCTGGTAGAAGGCATGTTTTTATTTTTCTTTTACAATAGATTCAATAGTTTAGTTATTCTTCCTTTTTTTTTGATTATTCATTATATATTTATCCCCTCCATTTTTATTCTATGTAATCAATAAAATAAAATGAAATAAAAGAAAAAAAAGAAAACAAAGGATCAGATCCATTATATTCGAATCTACAAGTGGATGATGACTTTATTGTCAAATTGTTGATGAAGATAAAACTATGTCTATATGAATGTAAGATGGAAGTATGCACAAATCATAAAATAAAATTGTCCAAACCAAGACCACATAGATCAAAGGATCGGTCATGCTGTTTCAAGAAAAAAAGACGAATGGCACGAAAAGGTTTATCATCAGGACATTGCATTTGATATACTGGACGTCTTGGTAGAGATTGAGAAGCATCCAAAGTAATGGCACAGTCTACCCATCCATCTTGTTGTTCCGCTCTGACCTTGAATTGTTGTTGTTCTTGCATCGGTTGTCGTAATTGAATCAAGAGTCGTGATGCTCGCATATTGCCCACCAAATCTAAACCAAAGTAATCCCCTTCTTTTGGTACTACAATAGAATAAAGGATATTAGTTTAAAACAAAAATAAAAGTAATATCGTTTTACCTAGATATGAATTCCAACATGTGCTACTATCACCATCCACAGCTGCATGATAACCACGATGAAGCCAAAATTCAGATCCAGGAATATCTAATTCATGTTGCCAGGCATTCGATGATCCAAGACTGCTATTGGTCAAGTTTTGATTGGAATCATAACCAGTTGTTAATGGGAAAGGATCCAAATTAGTCACGAATAAACATTTATCATTTTCACAAGCAGTTCTATCAAATATATATATATATACCATCAGTATCTCTTTCATTTTTTTTTTTTTTTTTTTTTTTTTTTTAGGTGGTCATCTTACCTAACATCTCGATTCTTCAGTGGAAATCCAATGTCATTTTCATCAAAGTAGGGTAACTTGTCTGATAATGCCTTTTCCAAACGACGAACGGCATTCAACTATATAAGAATGGGATATATAAATAATACTCCTCTTTTCATACACAAGTTTATTATGTAGACTTACCATCTGATGATAAGGTGGATTTTGTTCAGTTGCCAAGTTGAGCGGATTGGAAACAATATAAGGATAAGAATTGGACCACAAAGAGAAGAATACATCGGCCATCCGTCGTTGATAAAGAATCGTTTTCTGCACCGCGAATTGATTCAAAAAAAGTTGAGCTTTGGAGCGAGGTATGATAGCTCCATGACGAAGATTAGCATATCCAGTATGTAAATGTACAGTTTCATCTAAAAATACATATATAAAAAAAAAAAGGTAAGAAGATGATCATCTTTTTTTTTCAGTTACCTTGATGATAAAGTTGCCAACGTCGATGAGTAAGATATTCTTCTGAACGAGCATTCACATGAATCAAATCAGGATAACGCATATAATGAGTATAAAGACTGTCAAGATGAAAATTCAAAGCATGATCGTCTTGAATATAACATTGATCATAGGTTGATAAGGCACAGGTTGTAAATAAAGCTAGCATACCATCATGATCTTGTTCTTTTTCATCAATAATGTTAATATCCACTTTGTGTAATAACCAGGGATTCGGTCGTTCGAATAACTAAGTTGGTATAGTAATAAAAGTATAAATTAGGGAATCATGGAAAAGTCCAGACAGTCCTTTTGTGTAGCATAAGTGGCCAGTCCGCCACGATGGTTTCTATATATATACATATATTTACCTGAGGAGACAATGAAGCTGAAGAAGAATGTAAATTATAGATTGAGATTTCCTTGAAAAATGGATATTTGTGTAAATGGTCGACAATATGGTGGATCCCTTGATCTTGATGAGTACGTAAAATAATGGCAGTGATGGGTCGAAAATGATTATTATTCAAAGCGTCTGGTGTAAACATGCTTGGGGTATAAAGACTTTGTCGAGAATATTTGGATGTAGCAAGATTAGCTAGTTGAATTGACCAAGGTGCCTGGATTTCTTCTTGATGAATCGTATTAACAAAGTCGGGTGAAGGTGTATACTTTCGTTGTAATAATAATATTAATAAAAACATACAAACCAATGGAACACTATAAAGTTTAGGTTCGGTCCATTTTATTTTTGAATAATGGTAAGTCATGAATATATGTAAATGAAGAAAGAATAGAATAGATACAATGAAGTAGATTAGAAAAAAAAAAAAAAAAAAAAAAAAGAGAGAGAGAAAAATATAACTATAAATATATTCTATGTTCAAAAAGGAGGGAAAATGAAAGAATTAGTGACAGAGCGGGGTAAAAAAAAAAAAAAAAAAAAAGTATATATAAATAACAGTAAGGTTCAAACGAGCCAGCCAATAAAAAAGAGAATATTATGATGTTTGTTGATCTTCTACAAGTTGGTGAATCAATAATAAACAATTGTGACATTTGAATTGAAGTGGATTTCCCAAACTATACTTATGTTTCATATGAGGACCAGTACCAACATGAGCTTGACCATTTGACCGTATGACAATCTTAATTTCCTTTTCAGCTTGTTCGTATTTTCCATCGTATGTCAAAAAACGTCCATTCTCATATCGAGCAAAATAATAAATATAATGATCCCATTTAGCATGCTGAGCTTGTGTAAATACAACATCCATTGCATCCGAGTGAATCTTATAATATATATCCTTTTCTTGGTCTTGTTGAATCAAACATCGAGCAGCCAAAGCCTTGAGATAATTTACCAAACAAAGTCCATCGTAATAATGATCACTATCCTTGTCCAATCTAGTCAGAACAGTATTGAGTTGTTTCATATTGATCTGAAGAATATCTTTTGGCATCCAATCAAATCCTGAAGTGGCATTCAGCATTTCCAGATCTGGAACAATCAAAGAACCATCTCTAAGATAACTACGGGCTTTACGAGAGACAAATTTCTAAATTATAATAACAATAATAATAATAATAATAATAAAAAAAAAAAAAAAAAAAAAAAAAAGGAGGTAGCTTAGTTTTCTATTCCCAATCATCCTTTTATATATAATATATATTCATTTACCTCCAAAGGAATAGATTTTCCAGAGATTTTCTTTTTAGAAGTTGGCACTTTTTCCATTAAATCATGTACTTGTTTCAATAAAGTAACCTTCTTTTCATCGTCTATATTTTGTTGTTCATCAGTAGCTTGCATATAAAGACTGACCGCCATCAGATAATGATATGTCGCTTGTGACCAATTGCTCTCGGATTTTAGTAATTTATAAACGTCGAATGCCTGTTGCCACTGTTTTTGTATTAAAGCAATCAATCCCAAGTCCCAATAACACATATGTTGTAATTGTTTCCAATCCTTTTGAGTATCAATTGCTTTTTGATATTGTTGTTTCGCTTGATCCAGATTTCCTTGACGTGCCAGTCGTCGACCATCAATGTATAAAAAGAATACACCGGAAGGATACCGATCAAGATTGCAAGCCAGAATATGATGTGCCAAAGGAAGATTCACATGAGAAAGAGGTACCAGATTAGCCAAAATCACGTTGTAATTAGTAAAAACCAAATCGCATAATTGTCGTCGTAAACCATTCATAGGTTTTTTGTTTTCTTCCATATCATCCCATCCACCCGCTGATATGAGTACTTGTAATCCATGAGCACGATCTACACTGAATCCAATGAATTCCACTACCTTGATGACAGATGTTGGAAGAAGAGATAAAATAATATTAAAAGTACCAATGCCGAGACATACACCAGATGTAAAATGTTCATCCAAACCATATTTTGTAACATCCTTTCCCTTTGCAGCTTCTAATTGTACGAATTTGATGTATTTTTCCAAGGTAATATAAGTGTTGTAAGAATTGCGAATATTGAATCCTTCTCTAACGAATGATACTACACTTTCATCATGAATGATACAAAGTAAGGCCTTTAACAAGTAAGCTTCAGCATATATCAATTCCTAAACATCATAAAATAAATAAATAAAAATCATTCAAAAAAAAAAAAAAAAATTACAGCATGTCGTTCCAATGGAGTCATATTTTGTATAGCAGTATTGGTATTTTTCTGATGCCAAAAAGAAGATAAACTATCCATCCAACCATCCTTCTTTCGTAGAGTCCCAGAAACGTGAATTGTTTTCTTCAAAGCTTCCATAGTTAGTTGTACGTCGGTTTCTTGAAAGGTCATCATACTTTTCAAAAAAAGAATAAAGGCTCTACCTAATAATACATAGACACCTTCCTTATCAGCAAGTAATTTTTCAGCTTCCAATATTTGAGAATCGTAAAAGTAGTCCAAAGCTTTATGAACTTGTCGAATATCTTCATAAAGGAGTTGTTCAGAGGTATCCACTTTAGTATCATTGCCACTCTTCTTGTTATTGTTGTCAAGTCCATTTATTGTCAAAGACCTTAGAGAGGGTAATACTTTTGAGTTGGCCTTTGATTGAAGTGCTGCAAGAGGAGGCATCGTTCAATTGATGTTCGTAGGAACTCTCAGATAAAAGGTATAGATATGTATAATATAATAAGAAAAGAGTGGAGAAACTAGAGAGGAAAAAAAAAAAAACAGAGCATCGGTTAGAAATAAAGAAATCAGCTCCGCACCCCCATATCGAACCCACGGCATTTTCGGCACCTGGGTAAAAGTTTTCATTTCATTGGTATTTTGATTGGTCAGGTACACATTCAAGACAATAAAAGAACCAAGCTTTCAACTTTTTCTTATTTATTTTTGAATTGTTAATTGATAACTCACCTCATATGACATATACTATTCTCTCTTTTTTTTAGTATCTCATTTTAATACATGAATGAGTGATGATTACTTCTTTCTTTTCATTATTATTATTATTATTATTACTATTGGAAAAATAATTCTCCTGTCAAAAAAAAAAAAAAAAAAAAAAATATTGGACCAATATGATTCATTTATCTTTTTTTTTTTTTTTTCAGTTGCCAATGATCATATCATTATTATCATCCGCTTTCTATCACCGATGAACAACTATGCTGATGGGTTGACAAACCACATTGTTGGCCCTTTTGTGTTACTAACGATAGATCCACACATACTACTCCCTCGGTCTTCATCGTAACACAATGTGTTCAATGTTGTTTGTCCGTGGTCCTTTTTTTTTTTCTTTTTCTCCTGAAGTTTATATACTAAAACAAAGTAGATAAAAAGAATTTTAAAGAAAAGAAAAGAGAACAATGTAAAAAGGGGAATGGCTAGAGAGTAATCGTAAGAAAGAGAAAAAAAAAAAAGGGTTTACAAAAAATAAAGCAAAAAAAAGAAAAAGGTCTAATGAACCCTTTTTCTATAGCTAATCAAGAAATCGGGATCTAAACATTCGGTGGGATACGATAAAAAGGGCATTATGGTCTTCTCGATCACAAAAATCCTGTTGTTTTCTTTTTTTCTTTCCTTCTTTCTTTTTTTTTTTTTCTTGAACCATATATCTCTTTTTTTTTTTATTTATTTATTTGTCCCTCTTATTTTACGTGATACCCTTTCTTCTCGTTTACAATTAAGCGAGATGCCTTTCAGCAATATCTCATTGTCGTCAACATATACGACCACAATGAAACTTACTGGTGATGGTAGACGTCCTTTCGCAAAGGTATTTTATATATCAAGAGTAAAACTCAATTTCTAACGGAACACTTTTCTTTTCTTTTCTTTTTTTTCTTATTATTAGGATATTTTTGATCTGTTTTCGGCATTAGTGATTCAATTACAACTAGGTGACCATCGCTCCTTTTTTCGAAACTATCCATCCACATTCACTACAGACGAAGCAGCACAATGTCTAAAAGCACTCAAGTTTTCGCATGTCATACGTACCCCCGATCCAGCAACAAATGGTATTCGATCGACTAGAACAACGACTACTTTTTATATGGAACGCGATATTGCCAAGGCATTATTACAACAATTCCTCAATACTCGACTTATCACAGTAGCCACTGATTCAAATGCACGTATGGTGAAAGATAAAAGTATATGGGCTTTGACAAGCAAAGGAAAACGAATGATTATGGATTTTAGTGAACGAGCATACGTTTCCATTGAACATATGGCGACTCATTTATCAAATATCAATACTGTTTCAATCTTGGTTTTGGATCGTATCAAGGAAACTGATCAATTGGCTTTTGAACGTGAAAACATCACTTTATGTTTCAAGACCATGATGACAAAATTACCTCTGGAAAATATATTGGCGGATGATGTGGGCGGTAAATAATAAAAAAACAATCATCTGGGTCCCCCATTTATTTATTTATTTATTTATTATTATTTTTTGATATGATTTCTTATTTATTGTAACCTTTTTTGATTAAATAGGACTTCATCATCATTATCTTGAAGAATACACACATACTTTTTATGGAAAACAATGCTTCGAATGGATTATTCAATATACCACAGTGGTGAATCGGGAAGAAGCGGATATGGTGGCTGGTGAACTTGTACTTTATGGTTGGATTGCTCACATTCTTGACAAATCTGATCTTGGTAGCAATTCATTCGACGATTCGGTACTGTTTCGAACTTCCCGTAATGCTTTGTATCACATTACTGAACGTGGACGCTTTGTTCTAGGCTGGGCCGACTCACAAGCTTCCACCAAAAGTGTCACATCAACATCATCATCTCAAAATGATGTTTCAACAAACAACAACAACAATAATAATAAATCTTTACGTACCTATCCATCACTCATTTCTCCAACAGATTACGAACGGCCTGCTAGTATATCTAATAGTGAAACGGATGTTTTGACTTGTGGTGATGATGCAGCTCAATTTGTACGATTACGCCAAATCTTGGAAGATCCTTTGTTACGTATGTACTTTCGAATCTATTTGAAGGACAACTTTTGTGATGAAAACATTAACTTTTGGGTGGATTATTTTGCCATGCGAAAAAAGAAGAAAACTCAACATACAAAGAATGGGATGAAGGATATGATATCTGACTGTTATGCCATTTACGATACATATATCAAGGAAAAGTCGATACAGGAAGTCAACATTGATCATACTTTACGACAAAATATTGATACTCTGGTCAAATCAACATTTTCAATTGTATCTGATCCTCGTCATCAACACAATCAACTATCATCCACTTTGCCCTCTTCTGCTCCACCTTTTGCTTCACCAGCGATTACACCTCATTCTACACCGGCCACTTCCATCAGTGTCAATGCACCACTTGCTCAATGTCTTCATGAATTAATGCTTCTCTATGATAAAGTCAACGATCATCTATGTCGCATGATGGCTCAAGATTCTGTCCCTCGGTTCCTTCGTACATCAAAGTATCAAAAACTATTAAATGCACATCTTCCTCCTCTTCCTCCACAAACATCAGCACAACAAGATGCAGAAAAAAAGACTTCTTTAGTCACCAATGAAAAGGATACCAACCGATTAGACTCTGTTACACAAATCACTGCGGGTACCAAGAATTTGACATGCTAGGAAATACTATGCTCACCCAACCTCCTTTTTTATTATTATTTTTTTTTCTTATTATTACTGTTTCATTACCAATGATTCTATATTTATATCTTATGTTTTTTTTACCACTTATTCCCCATTCCTTTTAGTATAGTATTTTGATATTGTATGATTTTTTTTTCTGTTTTGTATACATATGATTTGATTACTTTTTGTACAAAGTTTCCTCTCTTTTGAACATAATAAAAACCACACCCTGTTTTTACCTTCCTTTTTTTTTTTTTTTTTTTTTGTACGACTGCACCAAAATGGGTGTTGCATATGGGATTCTCCGTTTGAGATTGAAAACAATATTATATTTATTATTAGTATTAATATGTATGTGTCTATATATATAATATATAAAAATATGTATGTGAAATAACAGAAAAAAGGATTATACAAGTCGATGATGTCTTCGTCTTCTTTGTGCCACAAAAGCCGCTTTCAAAGCTGGTGTAGAAATGGAAACGAGTAAAGCCGCCGAAGGTTGATTTCCATCCTCTTTCTCCTCCTGATGGATTCTTTTTCTTTTTTGTGTTGGATGAGGTGGTAAGGGAGCCATGCGTCGTTGCGATAGATGAGTCACTGGTTTGTCATTTTTGTTGGTATTCCTTGAAAGCAAAGATCGGACTCTTTTATGCAAACTTTTCCAAGGTACTTTACCATTCCCTGTTGGATGAACAAGATGAAAACTTACAATCGACATCATATTGAATTTATTATTTTTTTTTAAAAAAAAAAAGAAAGTAAAAAAGAAGATTTAAAAAAAAAAAAAAAGATGATCAAAGAAGAAGAAGAAAAAGTATCGCCTCCTGGCAAGTTTCGAAAACAACAAAACATTTTTGATCTATAAAAAAAGATCAGATGTGATGATCCGTGTTGTGCAAGATGAATATCAACAGGTTTTGCTTTCTCTTGCTCTCATGCATTCTCTTCCATTGGCTCCTATATTGATCCTCTGCATACCACTTTCCATCAATCATCATCACTACCCTCACTATGTTTTCATCATAAAGTATCCATTTTTTAGTACCTTGAATATTAGTAATCACTGGTCTTCATTATGGATCATCGTTTTCCATCAGTACGGTATTTATCATATGTAAGATATATATATATTCATCATCATTGGAGGGAATGTTAATACATGACAGCAATTGAAGTATGAATATTATGCATGTAAATGTTTTCTTCTTTTTATTATTTTTTAAAAGACAACAAGACTAAAAAAAAAAGGGAATAATAAACAAAAAAAAAAATAATAGGGATGAATGCTAAAATGATTGAATGATATGTAAATAAATGAATATAAAAGGAAAAAAGAATGATACTAAATACTACTACTGCTACAAACAAAAAAAAAAAAAAAAGGAAAAAATACAAACAAAAAAATAATAATAATATATCAGAGCCAATAAGATCTATAGAGAGAGAGAGAGAATCATTTTCTTCCACAAATAGATGGATGATTAGACTTGACTAATTCTTGATTGCAAACAGGACACTATAATCATAAAAAAAAAAAAAATGGATAAAAAAAGGGAATTGATTAGGTTCTGACTTTATAACGCTGAGATTCAACAACCCCTTTTTTTCATCAGGAGAAACTACATTTTACCGAGGATTTATAACCTAGTAACCAAGGGTCAACACAAGAGATATGGAAGGTATGATGACAAGGTAAAATTCGATATTCTGAGCCAATATGAAATGTATCTAAACAAATAGGACATTCATCCATGGTTATATTGGCATGGTGATATTGTTTGGGTAGGCTGAGCTCCAAGTCGATATCAGTCATCCTATATAAATGGCTGGATAATAATTCTTGTCGTTGATAAAGTAAACAGGAGGCTTTGTATTCACGTCGTAATCGGAAAAACACCCAGCCCAAAATGAATAGTAACATGGGACAAATGATCATGGTGATATAAAAACAATCCATAGTTGACCTAACAAAAAAAAAAAAAAAAAAAAAAAAAAAGGGGGGAAGTCAGCCTACACAGAATCATCCATATTTGGTGATTGGTTTTGCTTTGCCAACGTAATACAAGGTTTTTTGTTGTTATTTTTATAAAACTTTTTACTTACCAAGGAATCGTATCTTCATTTTGTAGTAACACCAGTAAACGTCGAGATTGATTTATTTGATGCTGAGCATTAAGAAGGTCTTGATATTCCATTCGAGTCAAAAATATACTGGGAATAATGATGTCTGATGTATCATCTATCAGTTGTAAATAATAATAATAATAATAAAAAAAAGAAGCGGTTCATTAGTATGAAAAAAAAACACGAAAATAAACGGGGGTTATTTTTTTTCTTCCTCCTTACGTTCAGAAGACATTGTAATCCAATCAGTATTGTTTTCATCACCTATAATCACAGCAACGGCACCACTCTTTTGCATATTTTGAACTTTAGTATAAAATGAACATCCACCACGTCGTAAAAGAGCAATCCATTCAATTTCAGGTGATAGCACGATTTGACATCCAGTAATATCTTCTATTGGTTCATAAATGTAAGCCAATAAGCCATAATCACTAATTCTTGGTCCAAAGGATGCTGTTTGAGAATCTAATGTTTGATTTGTAGTCTGATAAAAAAAATAAAAAAAAAGATGAATGATTATTGTTTTTTTATGAACGATTATTTTTTTTTTGATGATTATAAATTACCATAACACGAATAGATGCTTCTACTGGTATTAATGGGTTAAATATATATATGAATGTAATCCATAATAGAAAGGTTGATATCATATTATAAGTTTTATTCAGGAATAAAAAAAAAAAAAAAAAAAAAAAAAAAAAAAAAGGGAAAGAAAAAAAGAACAAAAGAACAAAAGAGGAATTGTTGAAAACCAATGCTTAAATGAATGTCTTGGAATTTTTGTTCCCCGAAAGTTGCACTACTTTTTTCGGCTACGTTCCCCTCTCTCTCTCTTTCTCTCTTTGTTCTCATTTTCACACTCCAAAAAAAAAAATCTCCTTTTTCTATATATATAAATATATATATAAAAGATATATAATATATACGATCATTCTTTTCCCTATTATTTACTTTTTTTTTCTTTTCCTTCCTTCAACTTTCTCGACGTTTACCTACCATCTAACCGAAAACGACTTCTTTCTCCATCTCCAGTTATGGTATTAGCTGGTCACTCTCTTGTACCTTGGAAGAGTGCTGAAAGTTTAAGGCAACAACGACCCGTCAATAACAATATTACTACTGCATCATCTGTACTCACGACAAACACTGTATTTAAAGATTATGATCCGACTACTGGGAACAAAATTATCAATGGAAAATATATGATTATACGTGAACTAGGTCGTGGTGTTCATGGTAAAGTTAAACTTGCTCAGTCTTTGGAAACAAATGAATTAGTGGTAAATTCACCCTTTACAAAATAATAATAAAAAAAAAACCTCCCTTCCTTCTTTTTCTCCTAACAATTCATATTTTCTCTTTATAGGCCATCAAAATAGTCGATAAACGAACTCGAAAACGACAACTTAGTCATGCATTCCTCCGACCTACTCAACAAGTCTCTTCATCTATTGATGAAGAAAATGAACAAAAAATACGTCGTGAAATTGCCATTCTTAAGAAATGTGTTCATCCTCATGTGGTACAACTTATGGAAATTATGGAAGACCCTGAAAGTAGTAAAATTTATATGGGTAAATTAAATATATAACTTTTTTTTATTTATTTATTTATTGATCTTGTTCTGTTTTGATATCCTGATTATAGTATTGGAATATATGAATGGTGGGGAAATTGAATGGCGAGATGAACAAGATCAACCTGTATTAGATATTAATCATGCTCGAAGTATATTTCGTGATGTGGTCAGTGGATTAGATTATTGTAAGTATAAGAGTTAAAAAAAAAAAAAAAAAAAGAGAAAGAACTAACTTTATTATTATTATTAAGTACATTATCAAGGCGTGATTCACCGGGATATTAAACCTGCCAATTTATTATATTCAAAAGATCATGTTGTGAAGATTTCTGATTTTGGTGTATCTTATTTCAACAAGATACTTGCAGGAGAAGAATCAAAAACCATGGAAGCAGCAAGTCGATCTGATCAAGTAGATCGTGAATTAGCAGAAACGGCGGGGACACCAGCATTCTTTGCACCTGAATTATGTTGGGCAGGAGATAATCGACAAGATTATAGACATCGCATCACGCGTTCCATTGATGTTTGGGCTCTAGGTGTTACATTGTATTGTTTTATATTTGGACAATGTCCATTTATTGCTGCCACTGAATACGAATTATTTGAAGTCATTCCTACTCAACCTGTCACTTTTCCTCGTCAAGATCGTTTGGATGATCAACTCAAGGATCTCTTACTTCGATTATTAGAAAAAAATCCTCAAGAGCGTATCACTTTGGAACAAGTCAAGTGTCATCCATGGGTTATTCAAGACTTGCCTAATCCTGAACTTTGGTGGGCTGAAGCTGATCCACGTCATTATCAAATGGTTTCGATTACGGATGATGATGTATCTCATGCTTATACTATCATGGTAATCTATATATTTTTTATTTTTTTTTTTTAAAAAAAAAAAAAAGAAGTATTCAACATTATTTATATATTTATTAGGACCGATTACGAAGATCCATACACAAGTTATCCAGTTCATTCTCTCATCTAACACAAAATATCACCAGACGAAGAGCCAAAAGTAGTTGCCAAACTCGACCTGTAGCGAAACAAATTTTTCATGCCAATCCTGCTAGTAGATCATCCATCATATCAACCACAACACCACCATCCTCTGCTCTTTTACCATTATCACCTCCACCAACCACAACAACCATGTTATTTAAATCGGAAAGAGCACCCTCCATAACATCATCATCCAATGAACCATACCCAATATCAACACCAATACATCCCACTGCAATATCAAGTGATAGTGATCATTATTATTATGATCAAGATGGACATCCTATTGTGGATGATGAAATTGATGACGACAATATACCAAGACCAAGACGATGTAGTTATCAACGAAACAATTCTTCAGCATCAAGTATGTCAGGACTAGTGGTTACTTTTAGCAAACATCGTGAAACAGCATCTAACTCTCCTCCTCCTGTCCCTCCTCTCACCAAGCATCATGATTAATTTAGCATTTCCATCTAGATACAAAAAAAAAAAAAAAATAGTTAGTATATCGTTCTTCCCTTCTCTCTTTATCTTATTTTATCTTATTACCATCATTCCTTCTTATTCTTATTATCATCATCATTATCTTTTTTCCCAAGTTTATTTGAATTGAGTGAAAATAATAGACATCGTATATTTATTATTATTATTATTTATAATCACTACATCAAATAAAAGAATCATCTTTTTTTTTTTTAAAAAAAAAAAAAAGAAAAAAAAAACTATTGAATGACAAGCGAAATGGAATGAATGGACATATGATAAAAATGCGTTTTTTTTTTATTTATTTATTTTAATGATAAGGTGGACATCTACAAGGGTATAAAAAAAAAAAGAAGAATAAATTGATATACTAAGATCCATTTTGTGAAGATAGTCTAAGGGGAATAAGGTGGAGGGATACTAGAGGGAGAAGGACAAGAAAGTGAGGAAGGAAGTTGACGTTGTAATTGTAATTGAAGTTGATGTTGTTGCATACTTGGAGTAGAGAGATGTGAAGCAGTAGGTGGTGTAGGAAGAGAATTATCTACATCTTGAAGCGTTTTGGGTAAGGTAGGTTTCGGTTTGGTTGTTGTCGTTGTCGTCGGTCGTGTTTTCCTTTTATATAAAAAGAACAATACAATAGCACATATCAAAACAATCACAGCAATAATCACACCTATAAGATGTCCTGTGGTAAAGTCTGGCTTTGCCCAAGGTCCGTCATGTTCAGTATTATCTTGTTGTTGTTGTTGGTCTTGTTGTTGTGGACTTGGAGTAGTTACTGCTGGTGGTAATGGATCGTCATCTTGACATACATTGTTGTTACATACCGATGAACACTGATGACTGGAAACACAAGATTGACCTGATTTGAGTTTGGAGATACATGTACCTTGATGACAAAAATAATGTGATCCACAATCACTCAGATATGCATCCACAGGTCGATATAGATCCATAGGTGGCCATGTCACCACAGTTTGAGTTGCATTAACAGTCGTCAAATTGTTATTGTTGAAAAAAGGAGTAAGTTGAGGTACAGGAGCGGTAATACACGGTTGGTGAAGTCGAGCTGGTTCTCCGTCATATTGAGGTGCTGAGGTTGGATCGTTCCATATCCATCTATTAGAAAAAAAAAAAAAAGAATTATGGCTTTAATAGTTTGTTAATAAATAAAAAGATAAACTTACTGTGAATTATGTTTTTGTTGACATTGAATGGAAGAGTTGGTCAAAATACAAGCATGATCAGTTCCCCCTGGACATGGCCAAGTACAGTCAACAATAATATTAAAGGACATTAGGATAAATACATTGGGTTGAAGAGAAAAAAAAAAAAAGAGACAAGGAAAGAAGAAAAAGAAAAGGAAAAACAAAGAATAAAAGAAATAATTTATATCATTATTAAAGAAAAAAAAAAGAGAATCCAAGGAAACATCAGAAAAATCTCAAAAAAAAAATTGTACTACACAGGGCCGAATATCAGTTTGTGAGTGACAATGTACCGGAGATTCAACACTTCCCTTTTTTCTTTCATTAGACCAAACAAGAAGACTGAAAGTTTTGCAAGCAACGCGAGGATGATATTTTGCACGTGCGGTGGTTGATTTCTTACCCATTTTTAATTTTTTTTTTTCACTTCCCTCTCTCTCTCTCTTTCTCTCTTTTTTTTTTTTTTTCTCTCTCTTCATTTCTTTGTTATAAAGGACTCTTTTTTTTTTTAACGTTACTATGCAATCCATCAAGTGTGTTGTAGTCGGCGATGGGTAAGAAGAAGAAAAAGAAAAAAAAAAGGAGAAATATTAAAAAAACAAAAGAACGGGATATTATATTTGCTTGTCATTTTATTTTATCATCATATTATTATCATCATCTCTCTCTTTTTTTCTTATTTGATATATATATATATATATATTAATTTACTTTTCTTTTTTTTTTTTTCTTATTATTATTTTTTCTTAGTGCTGTCGGGAAAACGTGTTTATTGATTTCTTATACTACAAATGCTTTCCCTGGTGAATATATTCCAACTGTGTACGTATATACCTCATGTCGGACGATATTTAGCCTTTATATTTTGTTACCCACACACAAACTATATATATTTATATATATCTCTTACTTACCTTCTTTTTCTTTTTTTTTTCTTTTTTTTTTTCTTTTCTGTTTTCTTTTTTTTCTGCCTCTCTCTCTCTCTTTCTTTCTCATTCTTTTTTATTCATGTAGATTTGACAATTACTCAGCCAACGTGATGGTGGATGGAAAACCTATTAACCTTGGTTTATGGGATACTGCTGGTAAGATAATAATAATAATAATAATAAAAAGTATTTAGGATGATTTTAATAATAATAAAAACAAAAAGGTATACATTCACTAATCATAGAATAATGTTTTTTTTTTCTTAATATGATTCAAATCAATAGGTCAAGAAGATTATGATCGTTTGCGACCTTTATCTTACCCTCAAACGGATGTATTCTTGGTATGCTTCTCATTAGTTAGTCCTCCTTCTTTTGAAAATGTTCGAACAAAAGTAAGTTATTATAAATGAGGCTTTGTCGTGAATATTGAGAGGAGATCCCCCGAAAGGAGACTATACTAATATCTCTTTTATTAGTGGTATCCTGAAATCAGTCATCATGCACCAAATATTCCTATGATCTTGGTCGGAACAAAGTTGGATTTACGGGAAGACCCTGAAACTGTTGAACGATTAAAGCAAAAGAAGATGAGTCCTATCTCTTACACACAAGCTTTACAAATGACAAAGGATATTGGTGCTGAAAAATATTTGGAATGTTCGGCTTTGACACAAAAAGGTCTCAAGAACGTGTTTGATGAAGCTATCCGTGCTGTTCTCTCTCCTGCCTCGGTACGATCCAAGAAAAAGAAAGGTTGTTTGATTTTGTAGATTCTTTCCTTTCCTCCTTCTCTTTCCTTATATACTCTCAATCACTTAGTTTACTTATTCAAATCGCGTTTGATCACCCTGTCTACTTACTCTCCTTTTTACTTTTTTTTTTTTTCCTTATCATATATTAGTCACTTCTTATTATTGTTCCCTTTATCTTATTCCTTTACTTTTTTTTTTTTTTGATCTGTTTTTCTATTATCTTATACAAGTTTATTTATTACTATTATTCTCTCTTACTTTTCTATATATATATATATATTAAAAAAAAAAAGACCACTGGTTGATTTGACATATTCTCAAAAAAAAACATACAAATAAAATATATATTATTGTTAAAAAAAAAACAAATTGTAGTATATGTATGTCTATGTTACTTTGTAACACGAATATACAATTCATTCTTTTTTTACTTCTCCGATTTATATATACTGTAATCTTGCCTTTTTTGTGTTTGGGTAATCCAGTCATTCTCTATCACGCCCATCTTCCAGTATGATACAGAGAATATGTTCTAGTACAACCTTTTTTTTTTTTTCTTCTTCTTCTTTTATAAAATATATTATAATGATTTGATTATAATTCCTTTCCTTTTTTTTTGTGATTGGGATTTTGATCTTTATAAATGCAAACAGGCCAAGTCCCTTTTTAATCAACTAAGCAACATGATGACAACATGATCACCAGTCCCTTTCATACCGCATACATATTTATTGTTTGCCTTAAAATGGAATATTTTTTTTTTGTTGGTTCATGCTTTGACCCCGTTGACTAAAACTTGGTTCATCATCCTTTGTTATTAATCTGTAAGCAATAAATATCCTTTTTTTTTCCTCTTTCACTTGAAAAAAGAGCGATCTTAATTATCTTCTCATATTATCATCATACCATCATTCAATATACCATCATGCCATCATCACCATCATTACGATTAAATCAGAAAGGAATATGTTATTATTTATAAGAAAAAGGAATCATGGATATTGTTTAGTTTCATTCATCTAGGCCATGTTACTTGTTTGAGATGTCTATGATAAATTAAGAGAAAAAAAAATCACTAATTTGATTCATTTTAAAAAAAGACTGTAAAGAAGCGATTTTACATTAAAAAAAGGAAAAAGAAAGAAAATTGGAACGGCATACCTTCAGAGTCACCGAATCAGATAGAAGTGATGTAATGAGATTCTTTATTTTGAAGGACAATGCGAAGTAAAAACAAAATAAATAAAAAAAGATCATACTAATAATAATAACAAGTAAAATACAATGATTCTCTATCCACTTGCAAAGAACCCTCTTTTTTTTGTCCTCCCCAAAAAAAAAAAAGAATATCAAGTTTTTTTTTTTAATTCATCCTTGGTATCGAGTAGGGTTGGTTTGTTGATCATAATTGCCCTTCCCTTCGTAATTGCCGACGTCGTTGTTGCTATTAAGAAAAGAAAAAAAAAAAAGGTTAAATCGAAACCAAATCTCCCTTTGTTTTTTTTTTTTTTTTCCTTTTACCCAGTTTTTCTTGCATTCACGATATTGTAAAAAGAAATATTCACATTTCGATTTATCGTAATTGTTGACATCCAAACACTTCATACTTTGTTTTTCTTCCACAGCACAAGGATTCATATATTTTGTTGTTTGTTTCTTTTTAAATTGATCATTGAAATCTTCAGGCGTTGAGAATTCTTCAAAAACAGGTTTTGGTGGTGGAGGTGGTGGTTTGGTTAACGGCATCAAGTAAATTAGAAATAAACAAAAAAAAAAAAAAAAAAAAAAAAAAAAAAAAAAAGGAGTGGGAGAAAAACACTTCCCTTTAGGTATTTTTTTTTTTTTTTTTGAATTCTACAGCTAAAAATTTGAAATTCCTCAGCTAAATTTTGGCTGTAAAGATCAATTGTCGAGGGGTCATCAGGCAATTTTTCAAAATATCGATAAAATCCTTTTGATGTTTATTGCACATGAGATGGCAAGATAAGCTATAAAATGGGATTAGATGATATTAAACTACTTTTTTGAGAGGAATTGGACGGTGGTCATTTTATTGGATGATGATCATTATTGGACGAGGGATGATGATATTGATTCCTATTCTTTAATTTACTTTTATAAATTGGGAGGTAAGGTATAGAATATTATTAACGCAAGCGAAAGAGAATAACTTCATTTATGTTCTGTCCAAACTTGGTACGATGATGCTGGCTCTTGAGCTAGAAATGAAAAGACAAATGTTTAGCTCTCCCATTTGACAGGATGAACAAAGAGATTTCTACATTTCAAGAACAGAAAGTAGTTTTTTTTTTTTTTGGCCTGTACGACAAGAAAATAAAAAGAAAAAAGCTGTGAGGGTATCAAAAGTAAATCGAATAAGAATTCCCAAAAGAAAAAGAATTGAAACTACTATGATATAGGATTTATGCAACATACAAAAGGGACTGGTATTTCTATGATCACACAGCTGATTAAAACGTATTCCCACGAAAAAAAAAAATCCATCTTCATGCTTTTTTTTTTACGGTTCCTATCCATCTGTTTATCCGATTTCCGAAAGGATTCATGTTTTGTACTTTTGCTTATCAATCATATACATATATTCAATGGTAAGCTACTAGTATTTGATATATAAATATATGAATGATGATGATGGTAAGTATTGTTTTAGTAAAGTGAACTTTATATAAAACCCTATAATTAATAAGAACAAAATCGCGGTGCTCGAAATATACTTGGTAAGATATATAAATCAAAACCTATTTCTTACCTCTTTTTTCTCTTTCTTTTTAATAAAAAAAAATAAAAACAAAAATAAATGGATATTACATCTCTGTTTAGTGTCAAGGAGAAAGTGGTGTTAATCACTGGTGGTGGTAGAGGCATAGGTACTTCTATAATAACAAAACTATTCTTTCTTACTAATACACGTGTTGTTCATTTTGAATGCTTTACTTTTATTTTATTTTTTTTAGGTGAAATGATTGCACAGGTAAAAATAAGAATTAAAAAAAAAGTTATTGTACTGAATCAGCTCATCATGTTGTTCTATCCATTTATTATCTAGGGTTTTGTCGCTGCTGGTGCAAAGGTATATATCTCCTCTCGCAATGGCGATGTATGCAACAAGGTAAATTTCTTTATGTACTATACAACCGTGAACCATTTGTTTATATGTTTAATTGATTAGGTAGCTAAAGAACTTACGGCAAAAGGACCTGGCCAATGCTTCGCTATTCCTGGTGATTTGCAGAAACTGGACGATATTAAGAAGATTGTTGAAGAATTATCCAAACTAGAGGATCGTAAGTTGAAAAGATTGCATGGATAGAATCAAACTAAACTCTTTTTTTTTTTTTAATACATATATACGGATGAAAAGATCTAGATGTGTTGATTAATAATTCAGGTGCCAATTGGGGTGAATCCATCAATACTTATCCAAGCGCCGCATTTGAAAAGGTGATGAACTTGAATGTGAATCGTCTATTTACTTTGACTCAAGCGTAAGTCGAACATATATATATATGGTTTTATATTGTTATTAATTGTTTTTTTTTTTTTTTTGAATTAGGTGTTTGCCTTTATTACGAGCCAAGGCAACGAATGACAACCCTTCTCGTGTGATCAACATTGGCAGTATCAATGGGCTTCAACCTCCTGGCTTGGAAACATATGCATATTCTAGTAGCAAGGCAGCGGTACATCATCTTAGTAGACACTTGGCTAGTCGTTTGGGTTCAGAACATATCTTGGTAAATGCTATTGCTCCTGGTAGTTTCCCTTCCAAAATGATGGCTGAAACATTGAGGAAGAATAAGAAAAAGATCTTGGCTGGCATTCCTTTACATAGAGTGGGGACTCCTGAAGATATAGCAGGTACTTGTTTATATTTGGCCTCCCGTGCCGGTCAAGTAAGTATTATCCATATTGATCAATGAAAATGGGATGATTGATGCTCTCTTTCCGTTTTTTTTTTTTTTTTTTTTTTTTTTTTTTTTTTTTTTTTAGTATACTACTGGTGCCATCATCACTGTAGACGGTGGAGCTACTGTTAACAATTCAAGACTTTAATATATCTAGATTAGTTAGTAAAAAATATTATATATATATTGATTTTTGTGAAATAAACTACATATATATTTTTTTTGAACAATTTATACATTGAATGTTTTAATAAATAAATCAACGATATGGACGAACCAATGATATGGATAAATCAAGGGTATGGATGAACCAATAATAAGGATGGATTAACCATATGGATGGATCAACCATATGAATGGTATAGACCAACAATAGGGATGGATCAAGAGTGTGAGTAAATCAAGGTTGTGGACAAATGAAGAAAGTATCCCCCCCCCTTTTGAGTTTCACCGACAAACCTTGGATGATGAGTACAGTTGACGAGATGATACGGTTGGAATCCAAATCATCACGACCCTGTCCGAATTTCTTTTTTTTTTTTCTTGGGTAAGGTAAGACTGAAAAAAAAAGGGGAGAAGGTTGAGGTCATGTTTCCATTTTAAAGTCATGGTGATTTCATGGTTGTGACACAACGAGGATACCCTTTCTTTTTTTTTTTTTGAAAAAGAAAAAAAAACAAACAATACCGAGATGATCTGTGTGTTCCCCTCTTTTTTTCATTATCAAGATCATCACTATCATTACATAACAAAAGAAAACTTTAATCTGACAGATAATAAGGGACAAAAAGAATCAAATGAAAGGGTTTTTTTATTTTTTTTTAATGTACAAAAGATGAAGGGGGGAAAAAAGTATGTACTAAAGATTGTTGTTGTTATTTTTTTAGGGAAAATAAAGGAAAGATAAGAAGTTAATATGTATATATAAAAATTGAAGAAGCTAACTAGTATGTAAAAATGTGAAAAGAGGATTTCGAATGCAAAAAGGAAAAGATGGGTAATCAAAGAGAGTCGATAAAGGAAGGGTATAAAACTATAATACGTGTTGTGAGATGTATAATAGATCAGAGATGATGATGTGTATATATAAAAATATCTATACTTTCACCATAGGAGGAGGAGGAGAAGAAGGAGGAGGAGTACGAGTAGCAGGTGTAGAATCTGATGGATCATCTTCATGTTTTCGTTTTCTATCTTGAGTCACAGTTAATAAAGATACCAAGTCGTCTTGAGTCCATAAAGCTTCCACAGGAGTATGAGATAATAATGAAGAAGTACGTTCAGATTCAGTTGTTGTTGTTGTATCCTGTTCTTCTTCTTCATCTTCGTCTTCGTCATCCTCTATCAAATCCAAACTACTAGTGGTTTTGTTGCTTTGGTCCATATTTGTTGAATGAGTAAGAAGTGAAGTGTTCGTTGTTGTTGATGTTGTTGTTGTTGTAGTTGTTGAGTCTTCGAACCAAGATGGTAAGTAACCGTCTAGTAATTGGTGAGAAAGATAAGCGTCTTGTTGATGAAACCACCATTCTCCTTTCTGTTGTTGTTGTTGTGTTAAATATATTTCTTGTTCTCGAGCATTATTCCAGAGTCTACATTCATTAATAAAAAAAAAAAAAATAGAAATAAAAATAAAAATAAAAAAAAAGAAGAGGAGTTCAATACAATTTCAATATTTGCGCAGTAGTAAAAATTATATATACTTTGTGATATGTAATGTTTTCCATAAGGGCATTTCTACTTTGGATTGAGTAGGAGGATAGATTTTCTGGCGGCTAATCGATGCGAGGCGCTGCATAAGAAAGAGATCTGAATATTCCATTTTTCTCCTCTCTCGTAAGACAACACACACACAGACACACAGACACACAAAAGACTAATATAGTGTGAGTTTTGCGGGAGGTAATACACAAGTATATAAAAAAAAAAAAATGGGGGAACGGAAAAATAACAAAAAGGAGAGGAAAAGTGAAAAGAAAAAGGGAAAAAAGGGGAACCCTCTGATTTGGGAAAAAAATCATTCGTATTTAAAAATAGAACTATCCAATCATATTTCTCAAAATAAAAGTCGTACAACTTGTATCCTACCCAATAAGATCTTTTGTTCTATATAAACTTGTTGTATTTATCATCATAAAAAGGAAAAAAAAATCATTACCATCATCCATCTATCATTAACAACATATATTATAAAAAAAAATGCACGGACCCCATTTCCCATAAAAAGAATCATTTCTGTTTTATTATTTAAATAGACAAACATTTAAGCAAAAAATACAAATACTAAACTAGTCAAAGAGATTAATATACAAGGTAATAATACAGGTTGTAAACTAAGACCATCACTAGTAGTAGAACTTGCCACACCATTGACAGCTCCTCCTAAACCATTGGCAGCTGCTAGACCCACACGATTTTGACCCATATCAAATACCATATAAGCACTTCGTAAAAAGGAATCACCAATCAAAAGCATACTGGAACCAATACCATTACTAGAAGAAGTTTGCATAGGAGCAATTCCAAACATACAAAGTCGAGCTTGATCAGCGGTTGATGCATCGAGAGGAATGACCAAATTGGATACTGGCACTGATAAGGTCACAGGATTACTGCTCACTTGACTAGATTGAGACATTTGCAATACAACCGAAGCGGACGAGGAAGCTTTAGCACAATCGATATAATAAGTTTGTGATGAACTATCTAATTGATAACCACTACTACCACCAGCCACACTACTGATAATAGATTCAGCCATAGTTGTTGGTAAATAGGTTAAAGTCGTACCGGTATCCAAAATAAATGTTCCCACCCCTTTTGTTCCTGTCTTGCTGCTTGTGAAACTATAAGATTGATCTGTCGTGTTGCTACCTGTACCAGTTACTGAGATGCCTTGAGCATACACCATCCAATAATAGTAATTACTGTTACTGCCAATAGAAGCCGTACTAAGAGGTGCCACTGGTAAATAGACCAAATCACCTGTATATTTACTTGAATCCACTCCACCAAAAATCACTTCACCTGCCCAACCACTAGCTGATTCTTTGTTCATATAGATGGAGAAGATAGGATTAGCAATCAATTTTTGTTGTACCATGTTGAAAACTGCAGGATTGTAAGGAGAAGTAGATTTGCCAGAAGTAGTTGATGCTGTCAATGATGGATAACCAAGGCCAAGAATACCATTACCAGTAGGTTTACTAGGATCAGAAGATGAATTTTGTCCTGGTGTTCCACTACCTGTACCTCCCATAGATGAACTTCCAGTCGTAAGGATATCAGAAGTTGAAGAAGCAAGACCGAATTGTTGATTAGTAACTTGAGCTCCAGCAATGGTTACAGTATCTGTTGAATAACTACCATTGACCGATCCAATACCTAATTATAAAATAATAATATTTTAGATCATCCATCAAGTTTTTTTTTTTTTAATTCAATTTATTTATTTATTTTTTACCATATTGAATAGAAAATGCAGTATTGAGATTTTTGTATGTAGAAGAGGCAGTAGGATCAAAACGAGAATAAGGACATGAAGTAGTTGGACAAGAAGAAGAAGGAATCCATAAATCAGCACTATAGAAAAAAAGGAAAAGAAAAATGAACACGGTGTTTGAAATTTCTATAGTTTTTTTTTTTTTTGTACCTTCCAGTATCCAAAGTGACGGTAAAGTTTTGAGCAGGAGAACCAACACCAATTTGTATAAGATATTGAGAACCATCATCATTATAAAGAGGTGCTTGAAAAGGATCTCTTTTTTCCAAAGAACGTTTTCTTCTATTAGCCAGAGTTAATGATAAATGTTCAGCTCGACTTGATCTTCGTAAAATAGGTGCTCGTATCAATGAATTGTCTATTTCAGGAAGAGAAGCAGCTGAAATACTTGTTGTTGTTAATAATAATATTGTACATAATGATAAAAGTGACATGATTTAGTATAAAGAATAAAAAAAAAAAAAGGAAAGAAAGAAAGAAAAAGAAAAAAAAGAAAAATCTTTTTTTAAAGCAAAAAAATATTATGTGGAGTATTAAAATTGACCAGGCGCTTCATCACAAAAAAACTAATCTGTTTTAGGAAATACGGTGTAACTTTGACCATGTGTTGCGCCTGTTCAAGGTAAAACTTTGATCAATGCCAAGCCAACAGAAAAAAAAACACCGTAGCAAAGAAAACCTAATTTAAAAATCTATTCTTTTTATAGTTTTGACATCTTTACATCATTGTTTATTCAATAAAAATACATAAAAATAAATAAATAATAATAATATTTAATCTAAAATAAATCCAAGTTCACGAGCTAAAGAAGTATCCAAAATATGATCCGTCAATTCCACATTAGAACCCAAAATACCTTGATCATCTTCTTTAAGAGTAGATTGATTGAATGAACTTCGTCTTCGCTTGGTGATAACCCAAATCAATTTAGATACAAAAGGTCGTAATTTTCGTATCATATCTTCACCATCATCGTATTCCCATCCACCTTCGATATGTAATTGAGGTTCCAAATGTCGAATAAGATGTACTTTACCTTCTTCCGTTGAGCAAAATAATACCTTGCGTAAATCCAATCCTTCTAAGGATTCAAGTAATTTCTTCATTTCTTCTTGTTCTTCTTCACTTGTCACATGAATGATAATATATACTTCATGATGTTGAATTAATTGTGATAATAATGTTTGTCCATGTTCATGAAATGCATAATTAGGTATAGCTACGTCTGATGATGGATTCCATAAAATTGTCTATATATATATATATAAAGGGAAATATTAAGTTTCATAGAAATCCAAGTTGTCAATTAAAAAAAAAAAACTTTCATGTTGTCAATAAAAAAAAAAACTTACATTTTTTAATGAAATAGTCACTCGTTTCCTCTTCTTGCTATTACTCTTGCTTGCTAAGAAGTTCCAACCTGACTATATATATATAATACAAATATTAATAAAAGAAGGAGATTTATGGTTAGTCATCGGGTACGCTAACGGCAAAAAAAAAAGTGAAAAGAATCTATACTTCTTTTACTTTTGGAAGACAATATAATAATAAACTTACTCGATTGTTTGTGTTAGTATCATCTTCAGGTCGAGGCAATGATTGTCTTGGTCTTCCATTGCTACGTCTATAGAGGTAAATGGCTACACTCACTAAAGCAGCTGCTAGTGACGAATAACCTAATAAACGTAAAATCCATTGTGGTAAACTTTGTCTTGATTTTGTGTTGGTCATATTTATCCAATGAAGTATGGAAGGGAATTCAAGTATAAAGAGTAGAAAGAAAAAAAAAAAAAAGAAGGTGAAGGAAGAGGGAGAAAAAAAAAAAAGATGTTTCCCCAGTTGAAAAATATGAAGTATACGGTGTTTGAAATTGGCCTATCTCTCTCCTCAATTTCACGTGTGTCTGTAAGCTTTGACAGACAAAAGAAAAACATGAAAAGGAGGGAAAAAAAAATAGATCACCTATATACAATGATGCTTGTTTTCTTCTTTATGGAAACATCTACTGATGATCGATGATTATTACTAGCAACGAAAAAAGGCGGGATAAAACAATGAAAATGAGTGTCAACCAAAAAGAAATCAATTCATTTGTTAAAAAAATACGCGTTTTATTTAAAAAAAAAAAAAAAAAACAAAAACAAAACAGGTGTAAGTTGATCATCCTTAACTAACTAACTAAATAATTATATGGCATATCCTATTTTTTGTCATCCTTGTCATCTTTTACATCACGATATTCCCCTTCGGTTGTATTATTGCCAGAGGAACCAGTTCCAGAGTCAGTGCTGCTACCACCTTCATTTTGAGATGCACGCTACAAAAAAAAAAAATTAGATTCAACTACCAGTTTTTTTTTTTTTTTTTTTTTTTTACCTGTTTATAAATCATTTCAAATAATTTTAGACTTGATTGTTGTAATTCATCAATCTTGGCTTTGAGATCATCAGGTGCTACAGAGGAATCACCACCTTGAGCTTTAGTAACATCTTCACGCAAAGAGTTGATTTGACCACGTAATTTTTCAGCTTCAGCAGAATCCAATTGATCTTTAAAGTCATTCAATGCCTTTTCAGTATCAGTCGCCACAGAATCAGCTCGGTTTGCCATTTCAATAGATTCACGGTATCTTCGATCAGTTTCAGCATTTTCTTCTGCTTGTCGTACCATATTTTCGATTTCAGATTCACTAAGACCAGAAGATGCTGCAATCGTCATGGATTGATCTTTACCTGTAGCTTGGTCCTTCGCACTGACATTGACAATACCATCAGCATCAATATCGAATTCAACTGCAATCTGGGGTACACCACGAGGAGCAGGAGGGATACCAGTTAATTGGAAGTTACCCAAAAGCTTATTATCACGGACCAATTCACGTTCACCTTGATATACCTTGATATCCACTGCATTTTGTCCATCGGCTGCTGTTGAGAATGTTTGTGATTTCTTGGTAGGAATAGTCGTATTGCGATTAATCAGACGGGTAAACACACCTCCTAAAGTCTCAATACCTAATGACAATGGTGTCACATCCAATAAAAGAAGATCGGTCACACTACCAGCAAGTACACCACCTTGAATAGCTGCACCAATGGCCACTGCTTCATCAGGATTTACACTCTTGGCAGGATTACGCTTAAAGATGGATTTAACAGATTCTTGTACCTTGGGCACACGAGACATACCACCAACTAAAATCACTTCACCAATATCTGCTGGTTTGACATTTGCATCACGGAGAGCTTTTTCACAAGGTCCAACTGTTCGATCGAGGAGCGGTTGTACCATTTCTTCAAACTTGGATCTAGTCAATTTGAGGTTAATATGTTTAGGTCCAGTTGCATCAGCAGTGATGAAGGGTAAATTAATTTCCGTCTAGTATATAAAAGAAATAAAATATAATGGTTATCTTTTGTTATTTTTTATTATTGTTATTATTAGTTACCTGAACGGTAGACGATACTTCAATCTTGGCTTTTTCAGCAGCTTCTCGGATACGTTGTACGGCCATACGATCATTTCCAACATCAATACCAGACTGTATAAATAAATAAAGGGTAAGTAAAAAAAAAAATTTTCATTCCCTATGATCATTCCTTTTTTTTTTGTTACCTCTTTCTTGAATTCATTAATAATCCATCGAACAAGTAAGATATCAAAATCTTCACCACCTAAATGTGTATCACCATTTGTACTTTTGACTTCAAAGACACCAGATTGAATTTCCAAAATAGAGATATCAAAAGTACCACCACCCAAATCAAAAACAGCCACTTGTTTGTCACTGGATTCACCACGATCAATACCATATGCTAGTGCAGCCGCAGTAGGTTCATTGATGACACGTAAGACATTCAACCCAGCAATGGTTCCGGCATCTTTGGTTGCTTGACGTTGAGAATCATTAAAGTAAGCAGGAACAGTGATAACTAATTAATATAATAATGAAGGTTAATGATATGTTTTTTTGTTGTTGTTTTTTTTTGAATATATTTTTACCAGCATTTTGAACCTTCTTTCCAAGATAACTTTCAGCTGTTTCTTTCATTTTGCCAACTACAAAGGCACCAATTTGAGCAGGACTATATTTTTTCCCATGAGCTTCTACCCAAGCATCACCATTTGTGTGAGCAATAATCTTGTAAGGAACTTCTTTGATATCACGTTGCACTTCTTGATCAGTGTATTTTCGTCCAATCAATCGTTTTGTAGCAAAGAGTGTATTTTCAGGATTTACCACAGCTTGACGTTTGGCAGGTAAACCAACCAGTCTTTCTCCTTCTTTTGTAAAAGCAACCACAGAAGGAGTCGTGCGTCCACCTTCAGAATTTTCTATCACACGAGGTGTTTTGCCTTCCATTACAGATACGCAACTATTAGTTGTACCAAGATCAATACCAATCACTTGTCCTTGCACCTTTTCACTATATATAAACACAAATTTTAGTTTTAATAATCCTCATTCTTCTTCTTTTTTTTTTTATTTACTATTCTTTGTTGTCACCATTTACCTTTTATTTCGTTTTGCTAATACAGATGGCAATCCTTGACTAGCCTAATAAAAATATAAAATAAATAGAAAAAGTTTACTGCGCGTTCTTTTTTTTCTACCCTTTACTTACCCGATATAACGCTGTTCTTGAACTACTTTTGAATGCATTTGACGTAAGGAGACTATACATATTTCAAAAACGATTTAATACACAAATGCAGACAATGTAATAGAAAAAAAAAAGAACCGAATAAATAAAATAAGAGAAAGAGAAGTATGTGTGCGAGAAAAAAAATAGAGAAAAACAAAAAATTATGGCGAGGTGAAAAATAAAATCAGCCAAACTAATTTTTTTTTCTCTTACTGCATAACTCCGGAACGCATGGGATTGTTTCTCTGGCCAATTATATCGAATAAAAAATATCTAAATTTGGATACTTAAACCCACGGTAAAAGAAAAAAAAAAGAATACAGAATAAATACTATAGAATCAATTCTTTTTTTTTTTTTTATTGATAAGATTTTTGAGTTATAATAATATATAAAGGAAGGGAAGGAAGGAAGGAAGGAAGAAAGAAAGAAAGAAAAAGAGAGAGAGAGAGATGGGGAAGACAAATAATACAATATGAATAATAATAATAATAATAATAAAAGGTATAATATATGTAAATATATATAAACGATGAAATAGGGATGATTCTACTTAAACTAAAAGGTCATTCCGATACTAGTCACATTCTTCTTTTCTTCACGTTCCACCTCATCCAACAAGAATCCTTTGCTTTCGTTCCAATATAAACCGCCACCTTGAGATCGTTCATCAATCACATCTCCAAGTACCAGTATTTGATATTGTCGATTCTTGGCTATAGTTTTGGCATCTACACGAAAAGGTCGAAGAAGATTGGCTGGTAAATGAGTACGTTGAGTAATACCTGAAAGTAATCGAGAAGTAAAACTAGGTGTACTGGGTGGTGTATCTCGTTGAGGACTGCTAATGTTGTTACCACTACTTTCATTGGGTGTCTTAACTTCATCTATATCATCATCGTCATCAAAAGAATCATCATCATAAGAATCATTATCGTGATGTTGTTGTTGATTATCATATTCTTCCTCATCTTCTCCATTGACCGATGATAATGGCGATTCTTCCATGTCATCTTCAGGAATAGTAGGATCTTGAAGTTGTTCATCGTGTTTGTTATTACGGTAAGATCGTAGCATGCGTCGTCCAGGATCAAACATGATTAAATTCCTTTTTCCATCCTTCAATAATTCAATACCAATCACTGTTCGACTATGTCCAGAATGTTGAAGATAAAGTGGAGGTCGATTTGTAACATGGACAACCTTTTTTTGATGTTGTTGACGTCGTTGATCGTCTGATGTTGATTTCTTCTTCGGAATTGCACTTTCAAAATAACTTTGTATCCAATCCATCAATGCCTCATGAGTATTGTTAGGTCCAGTAGGTCGATGAAAATCCAAAATAGTACACCGAATGCCAAGATATCCAAGTATACTATATACCTCAGTGGTGCCGATCCATTTTCGGGTTTTGTACACTTGATGATGTAGCTGTGCTGCTCCTTGAGGATCAAAGCCTTGTTTAAGAAAATAAAAAATAAAAATAAAAAAGATGAAGTGAGCACACAAATTATCAATTGTTTCTATACACATATATATATATGACATACCTTCGTCCCAAGCTCTCTCTAATAATATTTGAATACCCGAAATGTCAGAAACTTGTTGAAGAATAGAGGTACCATCTTGTTGTTTACGTTGTAAAAAAGTCATCAACATTTGCGCGTTTCTATAACCACATCCCCATCCAAGATCCATCAAGCCAGTAGATATATGGTCAGTAAAGGAGCTACAAAGATAAGCAGCCACAGTATTTCCTTTTCGGTTTAAACTTGTAAAATGTGGTTCCAAACGGGGTATCACGCCTATAATAGAAAAAAAAAAGTGTTTAGAAAAAAAAAAAAAAGTTTCTTAATTCAATTACCTGCAGTTCTACTACTTTCTTTCAAAGCATTTAATACTTGCCAAAGTTCCTTGTCTTGATTAATACGAGTTCGAGCAAATGGGGTACTAGTAGGTTGGGTATAAACTCTTTTACTGTCCTGAGAGTTATCCAAATCCATATCGTCTTTTTGCTTGCGCTAAGAAATAGGAAAAAAAAAAAAAAAAAAGAAGTGGGGAAGAATAGGGGATGAGGGAATAATTTTAGAAGGGAGAATGAAAATACAAAATTTTTCATTTGTTAGCAAAAAGTATTATATAGGCAATTGTTCTTTATATATTTGAGTTCCGATAGTTCTGTTACTACGGTAAAGACTTACTTTAGTCAGAAGGGATTCATTTTTCGGTATATCTGTAGATAAAGAAGTGTTGCCATTCTCAGTAGAATAATCTAAAAAAATATATCATAATAAAAAAGAAGAAGAAAAAATTGTTAATCTATTGGGAGATCTAAGCTTGTAAAAACTTTTTTGACTCATCAACCATGATGATCTAATCTTTTTTTCTTTTTTTTTATATATTGAAATATAAAAATATGTAAATTACTTTGTTGTCCAAACGATGTATCCGTTTCGTGTATAAAATCGCTGGGTAAAGTCGACATAAATAATAAAATACTATAAAAGAAGGGAAATAATAAAAAAAAAAAAAAATTCAAAGAGAAGAAAAAAAAAAATGGGAAAGCTCCTCTGGGATTTAAAAAAAACTGTTCTTGTCTCAGAAAGGAATACTTGGTCTTTTTTTTTTTTCTTTTGCCTTTCTTCTCCGTTTTTACTCCTGAAAAAAATTCAAACCCGCACTCCACATACATGTTACCTGGGAAAAAGTCAAGGCGTTCCTCTGTTTTATTCGTTCCCAATAAACGAATAAAGCAATTAAATACTAATCTTCAAGATACCATAGTAACAACTACTATTTCATCATCCAACCAAGTCAATAATACTACCTCTGAACACCATTCGCATAATCGTAGCACAACAAATGATATTACCAGATCTGATTATTCTTTAGACTCATTATTAGATCAAGACGTAAATACAAAATTTATATTATTTATTTATCTATATACTTACCTTTTTGTCTTTTTTTTTTTTTATCTCGATCTAATCAAATTATATAGAAAGGCCTAATTGAAATCGATACTTGTTCTAGTTCATCTCCATTGATCGACCTCACTTTGGATGATACTAGCAACAAACCAACGAATGATATGTCTCCTTCACCAGCATCGGCATCAAATCCAAAGTCAACATCATCCAAAACATCTGCTTCAAGAAGAAGGATCAAAAAACGCGTCCTAGTTGCAAATCGAAAAGTACAAACCGCAGCATCCTTGTTATCACCACCGTCTCAGTTACCGGATTATGAATCACTGACATTGCCTGAATTGAGAGTAAGCTAAATAATGGTAGAATGCGTACATATGGACTTTTATTTATATATTGCTATCATTATTATTTTTATTATTATTATTATTATTTGATTAGAATGCGCTCAAAAAGTATGGATTTAAATCAAAGGATCGCAAGTCAATGATCACTACCTTGAAAAACCTGCAATTATCATTAGGAAACGACGATCCATCGTCGTCGACATCAAGGTTATTATCATCAGTATCAACATCAGGATCATCATCATCATCATCGATACCAGCATCATCATCATCGATACCAGCATCATCATTACCACATTCAGCATCAACACCGGACACACCACTGTCCTTGGAGTCTCGAACCAAAAATAGACCCTGCGAGGACGAAGCAGTGAGGCAAGAATTGTTACAATATATCAAAAGCAACTCAAAAATATGGGAAAGTATACTAAGATATGAATCAGTTGATTTGGAGAAATGTGCTGAAGGATTGCCCAGGGAAAAGAAGAAAGCTCTACTCGAATTCTTGGATGAAAACGTAGGTTATTATAGCAACTGTTTTGAATATAGCTCTTATTTACTTATTATCTTCTCTCACTCTTTTTTTTCTTTTTTTTTTTTTTTTGTGTTGATAGGCACTTATCTTCAAACCTCCAAAGTCTAGATAGATACTTACTAGATAGATAAATTTATTATTAGGACACATTATTATCGATGATACTTATGCAAACGAAAATAAATGAAAATCCAAAACTTTATGGGCGGTATTTGAATACAATTCTTTTCTATATTTTTCCTTTTTGTCTCGAACGCTCACCCTCTTTCTCTTTTCTCTCTTCTGATTTGTATTTGTCAGTGACTATGGGAGATATTGAAAAGGTATACGCACCTTCATGTCAAATTAAACATGAGGTAATCACATTGGACTTGAAAAAGATAGATACTTGACGGATTATTTGCTTTTCATAAACAATGCTCGTGTCGAGAACCTCAAAATCTCAACTTGACATTTTACTAATCTAATCTTTTTTTTTTTTTTTTCCGTTGATAGGCTTCTTCTAAGGCGCACCAACAACAAGAAAACGAGTCTTTACAATCTGCTGATTCCATTAGAAAAGCTGATAACGATCCATCATTAACTGCGGCACCTACGGATCATGACAAAGGTGAATTAAAAGTCAATGGAACATCCAACAAACGTCGTAACCGCTCTCGAAAACAGCGTATACCAGTTACAAAGTTAGATACTATTCCGGTAAACGATACTTCAGTCATTGTTAATGAGGACAGTAACAATAAGAACATTGAACCCAAGTCCAAGATTTCTGTTTCCAATGCTGCAAAACGTCAACGCAATAGAAAAAAGAAAGTAGATCCAAAAGAAGACAAAGCTGTGACAAAACAAATCAATGGTGAGACCAATGATGAAACAACCACTTTGCAAGACAACAAGGAAATGACCACCAAACCTATGGACGACAAAAAAAGTAGTAGGGTGCGCAAGAAGAAACCAAAGAAGTTGGATTCAAACAAGGACATGACTGCGGAAACTACGACAACTGGTGAACAGAAGGATATACCAAAGGACAAAAAACAACAAAAGAAGAAGAAGAACAAAAAGAAACCACAACGTTCAAAGGAAGATGCGACTGCAAAGATCACCACTGATGCTGCAACTACAATTAGTCCTTCATCAACCAATCACTCACCATCAACTCCTGATACTACGGTTACAACAACTCAAACTGAGGATGCAAGCATAGCTACTGATATAAAAGGAAACGGAAAAGTGGTACCAGCGATGCCATATTTTGCTAGGCGTCACCGTGATCATTGGCGTATTGTAAACGATCAAACGGAAGTAGTTGATTTCAGTGATTTACATTCTCACCAGGATACAACACCAACAACAGCAACAATGAAAACGGTGATTACTTCTTCTTCTTCATCATCAAAGTCAAACACCTTTCCCACAAAGAAACCATCCGTTCTCCCACAAGACAATCCAAATAAAACTACAAAGGCAAGTGAATCATCCGGTATGGCAGGTCGCAAAAAGAAACCTCTCTCAACAAAGACGGTATTGGATACAACCCTTTCTCTTGAAAACTACTTTGTTCCTGCCAGTGGTAATACAACAACAAGACAGATATCTATGAAGAATGAAAGTGACCACAATCCTCAGCAACAACAAGTACAACAAGATCACCGAAAGAATCAAAAAGGAAAACAACCCATCAGCAAGACACCCGAGGCATCAAAAGATCGAAGGGCAAAGAAAGGTAAGAAAATACATATTAGAAAGGAATGAAATGAAAATCTTTTTTTTTGTTTCGTGAAATAAATAATATTTTTTTTTATTTTTTTTTTCTAGATCAAAAGACAATGGATAAAAATCGACAAAAATCAGAAAACCGACAATCTCAACAAGAAAAGCGACAGCTTGGACAGAAAGATCAGCAAAAAAAATCATCCACAACGGAAGAATATGTTCATCCGGATGACAAGGTGAAACCAGGACGACGACCACGCTATTTACCATATATGGCACCAGACTTAATAGCAAAAGGCATTGAAAATAATACACTTTACCAAGGGATTCTACGAATCAACAAACGCAACCGTTCGGATGGATATGTGACTTCGGATGATTTGGAACATGACATTTATATTCATGGTGTACGTGACCGAAACCGTGCTTTAGAAGGTGATATGGTAGCAATTCGATTATTGGATGTGGAAACTATTTGGAAACATAAAAAAGAAAAGGATCAACAAAAGAAAAAGAATACGGAAGATCTTAAGGAACAAAGCAGTGTGGCAATTGAAATCGGGACTGATGACGAAGAGGAACAAGAAGAAGAAGAAATGGACAAGAATAAACCCAAATTCTGTGGACAAGTGGTTGGTATTGTACATCGTATGGAAGGACAACAAATCACAGGGTAAACACAAAAAAAAAAAAAAAAAAAAAAAAAAGAAATGCAACGAAATCATATCAGACATTAATTTATTTATTTCTTTATTCTTGTTGTGATTGGATTTGGATGATGGCTATCTCTCTCTCTCTCTATTTAGGACACTTCATATTGATCATCACCAAGGACCAACAATTGATAACAGTGAGAAAGAGGAAGACGATGATGAAGATAATGATACGACTCCACCTGTTCCAGCAAACAATAATCATGTTCGACTATTATGGTTCAAACCAACTGACAAACGTGCACCATTTATTGCTATTCCTGTGGCTCAAGCACCTGATGATTTTTTAGCAAATCCTTCCAAGTTTGATAATGAAATATTTTCTGTAAGCTTATTCAAGAAACCTTTTTTTTTTTTATCTAATCTTTTTTTTTTTTTTTTTTACTTTTAAATAGGCAAAAATCACACGCTGGCCTATTGATTCCCGTTATCCTTTTGGCAAATTGATCTGTGAATTGGGTCGTCTTGGGGAAATGGTAGTAGAAGCGAAATCTATATTGGCAAACAACAATATTCTTGATGCTGATTTTAGTACGAAAGCGTTGAAGGCTCTTCCCAAAACTCCTTGGTCAATTCCTGAAAAAGAATATAAAACTCGTCGAGATTTGCGGTCAACTCGTATTTTCACCATCGATCCTGAAACGGCTAAAGGTACTCATGGAAAAAGACATATGAATTTTTTTACTCAATCTTCTTTTTTAATATTCTCTGTATTAGATTTGGATGATGCTTTACATATTACAAGGTTGGAAGGTGACCAATATGAAGTGGGTGTCCATATTGCCGATGTATCCTACTTTTTGAAGAGAAACACTCAATTGGATGTGGAAGCCAAAGAACGTGGAACAAGTACTTATTTAGTGGACCGTGTGATCCCTATGTTACCATCTCTATTATGTGAACAATTATGTAGTCTGAATCCAGGTGTGGAACGACTTGCTTTCTCTGTGATTTGGAAAATGGATAATACTGGACATATTTTAGATACATGGTTTGGTCGTACTATCATCAAGTAAGTATTCATTTATTTTTTTATAAAATAAAGTTAAAAATATGAATTAATTATGTTTATTTTGTTTTGGAAATTCCCTTTAGATCTTGTGCAAAACTGGCGTATGATGATGCCCAAAGTGTGATAGAAAAGAAAGGATTACCAACGACAGCCAAGGTGGTAGATCACTCTGTGTCTTCAGTGGAACAAGATATTTTGGATCTACTCAAGCTATCACAATGTATGCGACAACGACGTTTTGAGAATGGTGCTCTCTCGATGAATTCTATCAAACTTGCTTTCAAATTGGATGAGGATGGTGAACCGGAAAAAGTATGGGTGTATCAACTAAAAGAAGCCAATCGATTGATTGAAGAATTCATGTTACGGGCAAATATGAGTGTGGCTGAAAAACTTTGTCAACATTATCCTGGTGAAGCAATATTACGTCGTCATGAACATCCTATTGAACGTCGTCTGGTAAAAAAAAAAAAAAAAAAAAAAAAAAAAAAAAAAAAAAAAAGTGATGGATTTTATCTTACCTTTTTTTTTTATTATTATTGATCTATGTAGGATGAATTTGTCCAAGTAGCTCAAGATCTGGGTTATTATATTGATGGAAGTACTTCTGGTACTTTACAAGCTTCTTTTGATGCCATTGAATCTGAAGATGTCAAATATGTTTTACGTATTCTCGCCATCAAACCTATGCGTCGTGCCAAATACTTTTGTACTGGATCTTTTGATGATATTTCCAAATATCTACATTTTGCATTGAACGTCCCTATGTATACACATTTTACGTCTCCTATTCGTCGATATGCTGATGTGATGGTCCATCGTCAATTAGAATCCATTTTACAAGAAAAAGGTAAAATATTACTCATGAAAAAAAAAAAAAAAAAAGATATTTATTTTATGTTTCCTCTTTTTTAAAAATAAGGTGATTGTGGTTATTCCAAGAAAATGGTTCAAGCTATCGCATTACAATGTAATAGGAAAAAGGATGGTGCCAAGAATGCTCAAGAACAAAGTGGTCATCTGTACCTTTCTCGTTATCTTGCTCGTTTACCACAACCTATTGTTCGGACGGCGATTGTGTTACAAGTCAGTAATGATGTTTTTGATCTTCTTGTCCCAGATTATGGTCTTGAATCAAGAGTGTATATGGATGCTATGCCTTTGGAACAATTCCGTTATGATGCAGTGGATAACTCACTCACTGTCTATTGGAAAAAGGATGGGGTGATGAACATGGATACTATCAACAGTATTAGGGAAGCCAATCAAGCAGCCAACAACAATACATCGAATGAATTGAATGATGATAAGAACAGCAATAGAATTGATCATTCTCAGCAACAGCAACATAATGGGCTGACGTTTTGCCGAACGGATGGATCAAAAAGGATGCAAGTCTTCAAAACTTTTGGTAGATTCGATGTCCTTATTCAAGTCAATGATGAACGTACTCCTCCTATTATTAATATTTACCCCATCAACCCTTTTTTTGAAACTATAGAATAGTTATATCAATAAAAAGAAATCTTCTATGTTTTGTTTATTATTATTATTTATAGATGAATATATGGACAAAGTTGATTTATTGAGTAATAGTAAATAAAGATATAATACAGCTAAACTAGGTGAGAGAATACATTGGTTGACAAAAAAAAAAAAAAAAAGATGCAAAAAGGAAAGAAAATAAAAAGGCTATCTGAAGGCGGCTTTGTATGCTTGTACCATGGGTTTGGTCATAAATTGATCTTCGATATGTTGTCGTCTCTCCAATTGTCGCTTTGACATCCGAACCCGTACTCGGCTTGGATACATAGAGGAAGGATTATTATAGTAGAGAGTCACAGTTATCATTTGACTTTATTATCATTCATCATCATCATCATGATAATAGTAAAAAAAAAAAGAAGTGTTAACCCAACATATATATATAAAGTGGTTTCATTGTATCTGTTTGATCTACCTTGGGTCTTCATCAGGTACAATGATTTCTACTGCAGAAAAGGAGGCATCATCTACATTCACCTTAATAATCGATGTGTCCACATGACACTTCAATGCTTTGACCTGTTCTCTTTTTGCTACATAGGCCAACAATAAATCATGAAGTATTCGAAGCAATGACTAAAAAAAAAAAAAAAGAGAGAGATAGAGATAAATAATAAATTTTCGAATTGAATTCACTTACATCCAAATTGTCCGGTAGAAGACGTTTTGCCAAAAGCTTGATAGGAATAAAAAAGGGAACGGTATGTCTTTCAATGATGTCTGGTTTATCTTTGGGGAGGAATATGTAGTATGGTTCATAATAATGTCGGTTATAAAAAGTATCCAGTCGAACCCCCATGTACTTGTTTTGGAAAGTGAATGTCGTGTATCCTGCTAACCTGTAACTAGACATGACTTCTTGCACGCGTCTTGCTTGTGTCGCTGCAACCGTTTGTTGTATAATCTATATATATATAAATAGAGACATTGAATTCACAAAAATAGTTTCCTTTGAATGAGAATATATATACCTTCTTGTGTACTTCTTTCATATCGATAGCTTTTTGTCTTCTTGGATCTATTCAAAATAGTAAATCAATTTAAATGAGATAAACACAAGTTCTTTTTTTTTTTTTTTTTTTTTTTTTTTTTACCTTGAATAATATCAGCAAATGAGGTGGAGATCAAGTAGGCAAGTTTTTCTTCTGCAAGTTTATGTTTCAGTGCTATTTTTTCTTCTTCTAGTCGAGATACTATATAAAATAAAAAACCCAATGAGTAGATGTATTGAAAGTCATTTCCTTTTTTTTTTTTTTTTTGGTATACATTTTGATCGTAGTATGTCAAGTTCTGATTCGGTGTTCAAACCATGGTCAGATATACTGCGATAAAAAAAAAAAAAAAAGATAATGGTGAATCCTTTTAGATTAAACTAGATCATTATCAATTCATTTTCACTTACAAAAAGTCGTCTTCTTCAGACGGTCGTTTAGTCATTTGTATGAAAAGAGAAAATTGGGGAGAACGAAGAAATCAAAAAAAATATTGAATGCGGCCATTTTTTTTTTTTTTTTAGAGACCGGAAATCGAATCTATTACACGCACAATGAGAAGTAGAAACGATGATATCATAGGAAGAATTAGAAATGCTTCATGATAATAATAGATGATAAAAGATAATAATGATCATTATCATCATGTACAAAAAAAAAAATAAGATCAGACTTTATTGAAGAATGGGAAGAATACTAATCATCAAATCCACGTGCATCTTTACTCCACACACATTTTTCTTCTTGTTAAAGAATGGATTCCCTCTTTGGCTTCATAAAAAAAAAAATTTCCATATCAGCATAGATCAATGCAATTAATCTTTTTTTTTTTCTTCTGTTTTTCTTTCTCTCTGATTGTCTGGCTATTCTTCATTTTTAGATATGTGAGTATTATAAATAAAAGTGCGTGCGATTCATTTTGACTTAACGCACTTTTTTCCTTCATTTTCCTTCGTTGGACTTTTGGCGGATATTTAATATGGACGCAACACGATTAAAAATGAACATTTTTTCCTTTCTTCAAAGTCATAATTGTTAATGGTAAAATTGAACGAAAAGTTCCTCCAATCAAATGAATTCAAGGAAGAATTTGATAGGTAAATACTCAAACTATAAAAACTATGTTACTTATGCTGATATGACATGTTTATTAGAATCACAAGAAATGGCGATCCTTTGTAAGTTCAAAATTAGTTGAAGCCAATAAAACAACCTCAACTTATTAGAATATTTTTCTTTTTCTTTTGGAACTTTATATATATTAGGACTCTTACAGGATCTGCTATTAAAAAAGAACTGGAAGATATCTTTGTAAGTCAACCAAATTATTCTTTTTCTTCTTTTGCTCATTGGATTTTTTTTTTTTTTTTTTTCCTTTTAAATGTCGTAGGGATTTGAACGCAATTCATTGAAGAAAGAACCATTCAAGGGTATACTGAATGTCATGATCAACGACTATGTGGTAACTATTATAAGAAAACACGTTATTAAGCGCATATATTTATTCATTTATTTATGGTAATCTCTTGATATTTGTTGACAGTCTAATTTAGAGAATCAAGAAGACCTTGAGAAAGGTAATCAACAAGACAATGCGGAAATCACTAGTAATACAAGCGACAATAAAGGTGATACTGAACAATTGGATCAACCAAATACGCATCAGGACTCTAAAGAAGAAGAAGAAAAACCAGCAATATCAACCAAACGAAAGCGAAAAACAACCATCAAACAACCACAAAGCGACACAGAAGAAGAAGAAAAAGAGGTGTCAGACCATCATGAATCCCATCCTACCACCAGTGACGAAGATGATAGCAAAGCCTCTGAACCTACTACGCCACCTATATCATCATCGACAAAAAAACAACGACCATCAAAGGGTCAACCTGAAAAGAAGGGATCGACTCGTAATATAAAGGTAGAATTTGTATGAAGAAGACAAGGAAAAAAAAAAAAAGAAAATGAATTGACTTTTGAGTTTCATTATATAGAGTACCAAAACAACTTCTCCTGACGATGAAACTATCAAACGATTGAAATCATATATCTATAAATGTGGGGTACGCAAAGTATGGCAAAAGGAATTGGCTGATTGTCCAACAAAGAAATCACAGATTAACAAGTTGAAGAAAATCTTACAAGACTTGGGTATGGATGGTAAGAAAGAAAAAAAAAAAAAAAAAAAAAGGTAGACGAAATTCAAATATTTATGATATTAATCCTCAATCACCATGATGATTGATCAGGACGACCGACTCTAGAGAAGTGTGAAGCCATCAAAGCTGAAAGGGAACTTAGGGCTGAAATTGATAGTTTGAATACTGAAAACATTTTGGATGATTCTACTAATGGACCAAGTCTTCGCTCAACAAGATCAAATCGAACAAAGAAACGCCGTATTATTGAAGATGAAGACGACGATGACTCCTCTACTGACAAACCTGAATCTACTCCTTTGGATGTTTCCTTTTTGGGTGATCAATCAGACGATGATAGTGATTAGTGTATCTTAGTTTATCATTTAAGTTTATCATTTAAATATATATATCTGTTTTATTTACTTTCTAATCAATAAAATAAAAAAAATAGAAAATAAAAAATTAATCTTCTTTATCATTTTTGCAACAGTTATTAAGTAAGTCTTTCTCCACCATCAACCGTCCTATCTAACCATTACCCAAAAACAGAGACAAAATGAACTAGACATACAACCATTGATTTTATTTATTTCACATCATCAAATAAAAAACATAAAAGTATTTCTAGCTATGGTAAATATAGAATGAAATTGATCCTTGAGCCAATGCCATGCACGAGAGTAGAAGGGAGTGGGATTACTACGAGTGATGATCCGTAAAGGATGAGCTTCGGTATTGAATACCCATTGATCCAATGGGAACCGAGATCCGATCAACGGTTCATCCCATATCAGATACAGATACTTGAATGTTTCGGCAAACAAGAAACTTTCTTGTCGATCATCCCATTTTGGTGAAAAAGCATCTACATTGTCTATTCCAGAGAATCCAGAATTCGCGAGACAATACGTATGAAGAGAATTGAAGATATCCCATGCCATATCTTGATATCGTTTATCACCCGTTGTCTGATAAAAATAAAAGAGAGATTCCAGTGTTTCTAAAAAAAAAAAAAAAAAAAAATTTGAACAAACAACAACTTATTTTTTATTTTTTATTTTATTTTACCAGGACGAAGAATATAAGAAGGATAAACTGGAAAGACACCAAATTGTTGTGATAATTGTGATTGTCGTTCAGTCAAGTTGATTCCTGAATTCCCATTCTTGTCAATCCAACCAAATACTTCAGGAGCAATACCTGTACGTGTAGATGCCCATGCTCTATAACAACCTCGTAAAAGTTTGGCAGCATCCTGTTCTACATCTGCTAGTTCTTCGATCCAACGAGCACTGAGTAGTAAAACTGAGGGAGCAAAACAGGCCTAAAATAAAAATGAGATCAGTAACATATTTCATCTATTGCATTCATTTTACCAATTCATCCATAAGGGGTGTCATGATTCCATTGTTGATGTTAGCAAGAAAGGCGATATCATCATAATCCTTGGGAGATTGTAATAAAAACTTTTGAAGTCCTTGTACAGCTTGAATCGCCATTTCTTTCTTTTGTGTATCTTGTCCATTGGAAAATACATATTGTTTGATGATATATTCGTAAAAGCTATCAGCCATACCTCCCCAAGTAATATAGTCACCTACAGGATGACCAGTATCAGGATTAATCAAATGAGGATAAAGTCCAATATGAGATGTTTTCATTCCTTGGAATGAATCATATACACGTTGACCCTAAAAGGAAAAATAAATATAAAAAACTTTTGTTTTCTTTTTTGTAAACTTACTATTCGATGATATTTCCAATCCCCTGTGATTTGTGATAAGCGTGTGAATTCCAATTGTAAAGTACCAATTTCTGCCAAAACCGATGCACCTTCAGGGAATCCAGATTTAACGGGTCGTCCACTATGATAAAATAAATAAATAAAAACATTCTGATAAATTGTTGTCACTTACGTTTTAAAATCAACAAATTGATAAGGGATACCAGTAGGAGATTCAGTAAAAGCAGGAAGTAATCGATCGACTAATTCAACAGCTTTTGTAATGAAAATTTTATCTTGAGACAATTCATAAGCTGATAAAAGTCCACCAACATAACGGATACAAGTTTCAAACACTTGGACATGATCAGACGTCTTGCTCCAATCAATGGTAGCCACAAATTCTCTTGCTTCCTTAAATTCAGCCTTGAATCCCATAATATACAATGTATCCAATGCATCCACAAGTGAAGCTCCCCATCCATTTCTAATTATTCAATTATTTTTTTTTATATATGAAAGAAAAAAACAAAGCTAAGATATATATATTATATATATTGGATAGTATTTATTACCTGGTATTAATGGGTTGGTTTGTCACAGGTCTATTTTCATCAAATCCCCAGCTATAGTTATGATATCCATTCCAAGTGAAGAGAAAGGCATCTTTGACAGCTTTTTGTTTTTCTGCATCGGTAAGTTCATGTGTTGATGGTAGAGGATTTTGAAATGTAGAGTCATAATAATGAGGTAGTGGGTTATTGAACACTATTTGTTGTTGTTGTTGTTGTATCAGCATAGGTCCCAAAGCACCATGAGTCAATTGTGTTATAATATATAAAGTGACAACATACCAAAGTAAAGTCTTCATATTTGAGGAAAAGAAAGAAAGAAAAAAAAAAAAAAGGAACGTGAGATGAATGAAAAAAAAAAGTTTTATTTGGCGCCACATGTGTGATCATGCGTCCTGCGTTGTTGTCTAACCAAAAAAAAAAAAAAAAAAAAAAAAAAAAAAAAATCGGGGATTTTTTTTTAATAAGGCACTGCCAGTTGAATTTCGTTGGGAATACGCGAAACATTGTTTTTTTTTTCTTTTCTTTAACTTGAGGATCCATGAACAATAATAAACATTGTTGTTGGTTCGAACTTGATTTGGATTATATTTGATTACCTTTGGCTTGGGCATTTTTTTTTTATGAAAAAAGAAGTGAGTTCCTTAAAATGTTGATAAATGATAGATGACACATAGCGGATGAATGGATCAATATTATATCAATAGATCAATGAATGATGGATAACATCTGTTAAATTATTAAAGTTTATGACCACAACAACAACAACGAAGAAGGGAGATGATGACATTAATTTCAATGACTATGATAAAAGACTACACACATCATCGACACTGTCAATCGACGATAACTATAGCTTATGCAGAAATGCCTCTCTAATGACCATCTTTTTTTTTTCTCCATCATCATGTCTAAAAATAAAAAGTTATCTTCTCTTTCGTAAACCAAAAAAAAAAGTCTAATAGTCCACGTCTTCCCACAAAAAAAAAAAAAAAAAAAGAATCTTTAGCCTATACTTTTCCAAGCAAATTTGGAGTTGACAACCATCTGTAAAAGTTCCAGAGAAAAATTTGAGCTTTAATTGAGATAACATCATAAAAAAAAAAAAAAAACTAGACTATAAATAAAGGTATTTCACGTTGACTTCTCTGGAATTCAAAGATGCCACTAATAAAAGAAAAAGAGAAAAGTATTAAGTTCTATCTTTCCTTTTTTGGTATTCTTTCTTACCCAACATTATCATCATTGTTTGCAATCATCAAAGCTTGATCATCTGGAGTAAATGCTATATAGATATATAAAGAATTAGTTTAAAAAAAAAATAGAAAAGAAAAGAAAAAAGTTTATTTATTCAGTGATACATTACCAACACCAGCGATATCACCAAAAAAGTCTATAACTTGACTATTTTCATAGGTATGGGTATCAAATATATGAACAAAATCAACAGGCTCTAACAGGAAAAATGAATAGTTAATATAAAATGATAAATCCATATATATATATATATATATATATATTACCTGCCATGGCTAAATATTTGCCATCACTGGAAAAGTGAAGAGATCGAATAGCACCAACATTTGCTCCAAGTACATGTAAACTTCGTGACAAATTCCTAACATCATAAATTCTTGTCGTTTTGTCTTGATTCCCTGTTGCTAATGTCATTCCATCTGGACTATAGCAGCAAGCAAAAGAGAAATCATGATGATCATTCATCACCTTGATATCTATACATATATTATAGAAAATTTATTAATATAATATTTATATATTTATTATATCTTCTACTTTACTTTTTCCAGATGCAGCATCCACTAGATGTGTTTCAGTTGAATCACCCACAGCACATAGAACACGTTTATCAGGAGACATAGCGGAGCACTATATGATGAACAAAATAATAATAATAATTAATATAGTTAACCACACAATAATAAGAAACTTACATTGACTGGAAAAGCAAACGTATATGTTTTTTCGACTGCATAAGAATTAACATCCAATAATCTTGCTTTTGTATCATTGTCCGACACCAGAATCTTCCAATTTCCATTTTTACCCATGATAATATCCGCATGATTCACTATCCCCGTATTTTGATTTGAAATGAGACCGTAATGAGAGCTTGTTGTTGTATCAGGTCCAATTCGCTGTAATAAATAATCACCCAAGAATCCACCAACAAATAAAATATCGTCCTTGCATGCCATACTACTGATTTTCATTGTACGAAAGTAATTGGTTTGGGTATTGTCAAGATCCAGTATTTCTTTGCTTTCTTTTCGTTGTGGTGACCATTGTCGAACTGTATTACCACCTAAATAAAAAAAAACAAGAAAAAAAAATATAAACATGTTGAATTTTTCAATCCATTACATATATATATATATATTTACGAATATAATAAACTGTATTCTTTGATGTGGCCCATAAAAGATTTCGTAATTGAAAGTGACCAATCCGACAAGCTTCCTTTAATTTTGCAAACTTGAATTCATAATATTGTTGATTGTGTGATACTGTTTTGACCTTTTGATTCTATATAAAACCCAGTTCGTACATAATTTAGTACGTACTTATATATATAATATATATATAGACATATATTACCTTGATTGAATCTTCCACTGTGAGATCTCCTTTATCCTTCTTCAAACTAAGATAAGAATCATAATCTTTCAGTCTAATAGTTCACCAACAAAAAAACATTGAATAAGAACAAAAAAAAATAGCATTTATGGATAAGTTATATTTAAAATATATATATACCTTTGATTCCTATAAGTTTCTCTACTGATTCGTTGCTGTGACCAGATAATGCCTTGCTATAATAATAATAATAATAATAAACACGAATATATCCAATGAATTGCTTTTTTATTCTTACCATATCAACACCATTTTTGAACATGGTATCAGTAACCTCCTGTAATGACAAAGAGGAAAAGTAAGCATCCTAAAAAAAAAAAATAGAATATGATCTAGTATATAATCTTACATCATAAACAGTACGCGGGAAGACAGAAAACATATGGTCATAGAATGGTACTGTTTCATCTACTAAATTACTAAAAAAAGTGAATACAACTAAAAGATAGATTGATATCTTTCTTTTTTTACCATATGCATTGTGATTCAAATGAACTACAAATTCGTCGTAACTGTGAGCAACCTGAGTGTCAGAGTCATAAGTGATATAAAAAAAAACATTTTTCTTTTGTTTTATTATTATTATTATTATTATTTTAACTTACTTTTCGTAATTAGAAGGTAGATCCATTGTAGCAAAGAAAAAAGAAAAAAGGAAAGAAAAGGGAGAAAGAAAAAAAAATCAAACAGGTGCATTATTTTCACTGTCGCACCTAGGAGGATCGGAGTAATCGTTTTTTTTCATTTTTATTCAATCAAAAGAAGGGGGGTAAAATATAAAAGTGACAGAAAGAAGGAAACTAAGGAATAACATCATCATCATCATCAGATAAATATATATATATAAAAAAGGGGGGAAGAGTTACTAACTAATAAGACTAAACTAAACAAAACTGAGATGGACCTCTTTGATTAAACTAATAATAATAATAATAAAAAAAAAAGAAAGGTAAGTGACTAATAATACCTATATATAGTTTTCTATCTCTTTTACCTGTTAATAAAGCTTTTTCAGCAAACCACCTTACATCCATATCAGCATCATCATTCAGTTTCTCTAAAGCAGGTTTGACTTTCGAAGCTGTAAGAGGTTCTGTAGTTGGATTGTTTCTAAGAATTGGTGTCAATACTTCTAACGATTTGGCAACATTGAATCGAACGTTTGGAATAGGATCTTCAACCAAACCAAGAACAGTAGGTAAAATATTATCCTTGACAATTTCTGGACTCAATGATACCGCCATCGTCTAAAAAAAAAGAAAAAAAAAGAAAAGAACAATCAATACTTCTCCATTTCATACTATAATTAATCTTACCGATAATGCAAATAGAGTAGTCATTCGATATAGATAGTTTTCATTGCCTGCCATTGTCATCACTCTAGGAATCACCGTAGTTTTGGCCCAATCACATCCAAAGATTTCAACAAGTTGTTTTAGATTCGTTGTGGCTGCATCTCGAATTGAAAATACAGTGTCAACTAACCAAGAGATACATAAATCTAATAACTTTTCATCAAAGAATGTCACTCCCAATTGAGAAGCGAGGAATGGAATATATTCTATAATTGCAAGTCGTACGCGCCATTGTTTGTCTTGAGCCAATTCTACTATCGCTGGAAGTAATGATTGAGAAAGTCGATCAACACCAATAACTAAAAGAAAAACACAAATAATATTGTTCAGTGGATATAAATAGATTTTTTTTTTTTTTTTTTTTACCTTGATTCACATTTTCCAATTTTGAAATGATATTGAGTCTCACATCAGGGAAATCATCCTTCAATAATTGTAAAAACAAAGGTAACAAATATTCAATTGTCCTAATATGATATAATAAGAATATGATGAATATTAAATAGAATCCTTTTCCTTCTATATAATCTACAACCTAATATAACTTACACCTCTTTTCCAAGTGTGGGAGCTAATCCGCTAATATTTGCTGCTACGGCTGCACGTACATGTTGATTCGTATCAATCACTAAATCCTTTACACAAGGAAGTAGTTTATCCACCATGGTAACTTCATCAATCATCTTGGCAAATGCTACGTTAAGAAAATAGTTTCATCAGTAAATCAGTCATAAATATCAATATTCATTTCCTTTCTTTACCTGGGGCTTGTCCAATAGTCATGATCTTCACTTCACCTTCACTATCCTTGATAAGTGCTACAAACAAATCCACAAGTTCTTCTTGAGTCACTGTCAATCCAAATGCCTCACATAACTAAAAATATAAAATAAATCAATATTAATCCTTTTTTTTTTTTTCAACCAAATCATCAATAGGAATTTACCTGAGCAAAATGGGTTGCCACCATAAATCGAACCCTCCATGATTTATCTTGACCCAAAACCTTAAGTATAGGTAAAAGATGTTGTTTCTTTTCTTCAAGAGTTAAAATACTTGTCGCTTGTAATAAATCTTCCACTGTTAAAAGTCGTACAGTATCTTGATCATCTTTTGTGAGTTTGATGAAATAAGGCAACATATTTTGCAAAAAGTCTTTCTTATCCATTTTTTTGGCAAAGGTCTAATATTGAATCAAAAGAGAGAATAAGTTAGTTCATTATTTATTTATTTATTTATTGTTTCATTATCAATATCATTACCCCTAATGCTTTTGCAGCGGTACGTCGAACCATAGGAGTATCATCTTGAATAAGTTGCGCGAATAGACTATCATCAAAAGTATGTTAGTAAATATTACTATTTATTTACTTTTTATTCAAAAGTAGAACTTACTTTTGTAATTCAGCTTTTTGAGTAATAGTACACTGGTCATACACAGAAGCAAATAATCCAGTAGCAGAGGTACGACTTGTAAACCATTCACCATTAGTCAATCGATTCAATAGTGGTAAAAAGTAATGTTCAATTTGATGTGCATTGAAAACGGTCACTAGTTTACAGAGGGATTCCACGGCCTAAGAAAATAAAAAATAATCAGTAACAATAAGAAAGTAACTACTTTTTTCTTTTCTTTTTTTTTTTTTTTTTATTTTTGTGTCATTCTACCTTTTCGCGTACGAGGACTTCTTCCACAGCAGAAAGGTTTTCCAAAGGACCAAGTAATGTATGAGCATATTCAGGACCACCCACATATTCATAAAAGTTGGCTAATTCTTCAGCTACAGCTAAAAGTACTTCATCTTCGTCATCGATAGAATCTAAAAAAAAAAAAAAAAAAAAAAATACATTTATATACAAGTAAATACAAAAAAAAAAAAAAAGAAATTCCTCTCCTTATTTTTTTATTTTAGCTTTACCATTTAAAAAAGGAATCAATTCATCTCTTGTTCGTTGAGGTCCTAAAGCCATTGCAATAGTACCAAGGTTTTGAATAGCATTAAGACGAAGCTGAACATCATCATTTTTCAATTCTTCCACGAGAATAGCAATAGGATATAATTCTTGACCTTCAGTTCCAATATCTGCGTCCGTGTTGTTATCATTGCTGTTACCTCCTAGGAATCTCGTTTCAGGGTTGGATAAATAATATTGAGCGTGAGTTGTAGAAATAGTTGTATCTGTAGCCACGTTGGGCGGTGAAGAAGTTGCAGTAGTAGAAGATGAATTGTAACTGGCGTTTTGAAGAGCTGTTGGCACTACAGATGATGACGACACTACATTACCTGTATCTTTGTTTGAATCAAGTTGCATTTGATTCACATCCATATCGAATTCTGAGCAAAATCAAAAAAAAAGATTAACAAAAGATATATATAAATATATAACAGTCAAATATAAAAAAGAAAGAGAAAAAGAAAGAGAAAAAAAAAAAAGAAATAAAAAAAAGAACGATTGAAAAAAAAGGTCCAACTGAAAAAAAAAGGAAACCAACTGCAAGCAAGAATGTGATTGGCTGGTTTTAGATCTCCGCTCTTTAGGTTTATAATGTTCTTTTCGGTCTAAAGATCTGTATCAGCCTTGCTAGCTCAATCGGCAGAGCGTGAGACTCTTAATCTCAAGGTTGGGGGTTCGACCCCCCCGTAGGGCTCTATTTTGTTGTTTTTTGCCATTATTCGGTATATGAAAATGTACCAATCAAGTGTGTTGTTAAGGATTTTTTCGTGATTGGGTGGATGATTGATTTGTTGGGTGATTTTTTGGTTTTGTTAGGTGATTTTTTGGTTTATGGGTTCAAAATTGAAAAAGTAACCAGGATGATTGAAAGTTAATGATGTTTATAGTGAGCACCAGTACTTGATTACGCAAGCACACGTATAAGAAAAGAGATAAAATAAAACAAAAAGTAAAGTAAAAAAAAATAAAGTCTTGTTCCAAATTTGGAAGGTAGAAGTAAAGTAAAATTATTCTGACTTTAAATAGTGAACAAAGTGAGCCAATCAAAAGAGATAATCCACTACACAATCAAGTAGGGATAAAAAGGATTAAATCGAAAACGAAATTAGGATTTTTTTTTTCGTTTCTCTTTTTTTTTTTTTTATAATTTTTTTTTTTTTTTTTTTTACAATAGCTTTTCATGAAGAATAATCATTGATAATGAACACAACTTGAATTGCTCAGGCGAATGATTATTATATGGTTTAGTCTTATTTTTATTGATAAGAACGATGATCATGATTTTGAGAAGAGAGGATGATGATTGTTACTGGTCAAACTGACTATGCACATTATTGAAAAAAAAAAAGTTGTATTTCAGTATGAAGTCATGTCTATTTCACTATTGAATAAGGTGATAAAATTATAATATTTGAAAGAAGAAGGACGTAAAAGAATACCTACAGTTTATTAACTTTGAATTGCGACAAAATAATAATAGTAATTAACGTTGTTCATAAGAAAATATCATACAAAAAAAAAAATTCTACATTGGTATATCTAATTCTGTAAAGCATTTTTTAAGGTCTTGATCTGAAACGTATTCACCTCCACCTTCGGATCTTGATGCCATGACTGGTTTATAAACGGTATCCAATATCAGGTTGTCAATTTGTCTATGTCGTTGTGTTGCATCATGAATCATTTGTATCCGTTCTTCAATCGTGTCCCGTACAATATACCAGAATACTGATGTCTATCGATTATCCATAAAAAAAAAAAGAAGGAATTAATCCTCATGTATATGCTTCTTTTTTGAAAAACAAACAAAAAATTACCTCGTCTGTTTGACCAATACGATGAACACGACTGATGGCTTGCTTCTCCAAAGATTCATTCAGTACCGGTTCAATTATAAAAATAGTTTTCGCTTCTAATAAAGTCAATCCACTATACAGATACAATTGTCAATAGCCCTTTTCTTTTTTTTTTATTCTTCTTATTGATCACGCTTACCTTGATTGACTTCGGGCATGTAGCAACATGACATTAATAGTTTCATCTTCCTTGAATCGGACGATATCATCATCTTTTGGACCAGATGCAATGTTTACAAAGCCAATGTTGTTTCTTTTCAAACCTTCAGAGAGTAATCCAAGGATACGATTCCACTGAGAAAACACTAGACACTTTCCATTAGTTGTTTGTTGTAGATACTTGATATGCCTAATCACGCTGTCCAACTTGGCTCCTATATAAATAGATATCAATGATGTGTCAACAAAGTATCATAAAAAAAAAATATGATATAGATGTGAGTGGTGTACATGAGTAAAGTTATACACATTTTTTTTTCTTGTTTACCTAGTCCTTCTTCAATAGACACTTTTCTAATGTCTTCCAATGTATCAACAGAGATGCCACCAACATCATCAGTAGGGTGAGCCCTTTTATCATTGTCAGCAACATTACCTTGATGTAATACTGCCGTTTTCCATGCTAGATTTTACATGAAAAAAAGAAATGTTAATATTTATTTCCAAATAAGTATACAAGTTAACTTACAAATAGGATACCATTCAGAATGTCTAACAGTGGAACTGCATTGAGGACATCGACTACTTGTGCGAAACCATTCATGAGCACAGACAGAGCAATACTAAAAAAAAAAAAAAAAAAAAAAAAAAATGCATATATATGAACATTAGCATAACATAATCCTATATACAGAAGTAAGTCAAAAAAAAAAAAAAAAACATATTATACCATATGGCCACTATTTAAAATTACCAGAAAAGGCAGTTAGTCATTGAGTATTTGATATGAATGATATTAAAACAATGCAATACAATAGTACTAACTTACCAATAAGTCACGATTCCTTTGGTGAAATTTTCCTTGCAGATCAAACATAACAATTCCTTGTCGCTTTCAGCACTGTTCTTTTCATTCTGTTTTTCCATCGCGATATTTTCCAGGTACCTTTGTCGTGAAGATTGGTCAGCAATGGTGTTTTCTAATTTTCCCATTTGGAATTCTAATGATTGAATCTTGGCTGATGGGTTTTTGCTTTCCCAAGTCTTTAGATGAATGAAAAAAAAAAAAAAAATTAAAATCTTAGATTTCCCATTCCATTGATTCTTTTTCTTTTTTTTTTTTTTTTTTTTACCTCGACATGATCAGATATATTTTGAAGGGCACGGTAGTATTCAATACGATGATTGGCTAGAGCTGAAAGTTTTCGACTTTCCCTATAATTTAAATATAACTATCAAACTTGTTCTTCATTGCTTTTTCTTTTCTTTTTTTTTTTTTTTTACTACTTACATTTCCAACTTGTCTTGAAAATCCTTTTGTTGTTTAAGTTCACCAGCCAATCGAGTCATTTCTGCTTGAATAACATAACTTTCCACCTTATGAGTAACATTTGGACCAGATGCAATTTCTCGAAGTTCAGTGAGGAGTGATCGCATATTGTCAGAACCAATCACTTTTGGAGCCACTTTTTGTCGTAATTTATCCAAGTTTTCACGTAAATCCTTGATTTCCTATAAAAAGAAAAATTGTAATAAATGATTTAATTCTAAAATTCAATAGAATACTCCCTTATAACTATCATTCACTTATTTTATAGATAATACCTCATGTTCAATTCCGTTTTCATTATTCTCGTCTTGGATATTGGATACTCGTTGAGTCAACCATACACCATTGATCCAAAAGTGCCTGTCCCGTAGAATATCCTGGTAGAGATCTTGATATATGTCACATTTTTCTTGAATAATCAGAGAATTGTCATATTCATCACCTATAAAGGTATAAAATTGAAATAAAAACGAATCAGTTACTTATTCCTGTAAATTCTTTTATCATCTTTTTTTTTTTTTTTTTTTTTTTTTTTTTTTTTTTTTTTGCAGTGATATGTTACCTTTGATTTCGTCCTCATTCGAATCTACCAAATTGGATGTAAGATATTTCCGTAATAGAGTTCGCCATTCTTCAATCAATAACAACTGTTTATTCAAAATGTCTGCCAGGTCATTCACCCTTGTAAGGAAATCAGTTGATAAAAAAATGGTTTCCCTCTGACGAGAAAACCCAACCTTGCCTAACGATAATAAAGGCTCCGTAGACTTGATATCAAGTGCTAATGCTTGTACCTATGTTGATAATGTAATATATATGTAAATAAGATTTAATCCACAAAGTATATATTCTTTTTTTTTTTCAATAATATACCTTTTCTTGGGGTTTTGATAAGATTTGCCTTCGAACGCTAGCTGCCTTTTCATAATATTCATTTTCCTTATCCTTGTCTTCCAACATATGGTAAATACCAGCAGTGTAAAAATAAAATCGGTGTAGGATGTTTTGCCACATAACTTGTTTCAGTTGAAGGGACATCACCAACTTGCTCTTTTCTTCTGTGTCTTGATTGCTGTCTGTCATTTTGTGTTCATCCATTCCTGGAATAATCGGATCTGTAGCCATGTCCTGCTGATTCCCGCCTTTAGCTTGATCAATTCTTGTATTGTATTCCATCACCATTTTCTCTACTTGAGGCATCCAATCTAAATAAATTGACAAAGGTTTTGTCCAATTACCTTGTTGCGTAAGTTCGTGCATCCCTCCATATGTGAGCTTGTCATTTGCCAATTGAGCTTGTGCTTCTTCGACCTTGTCCTTTGTCTTTTGTATCATGATCTTTAGTACTATCCAAATAGAAAAAAAAAATGAGTATCATTACAATATCATCATCAATAATCGTTTCCTACCTTGATCTAATGTTCGAACATTTTCTTGATCTCTTCCAACAACAGCTGGATGTACACATGTTTCACGTAAAGTATTGAGCTACAAGTAGTTAATAAATAAAATAAAATAAATAAACGATAAATAAATGATAAATGTATGTCCAAATATTCCGCTTTTTTTTTTTTTTTTTTTTTTTAAAAAAAAAAAAAGCTTACCCATTTTCGTAATGCTTGCATACTATCAATATATCTTGTATAAGCAATATCTGATGTATCTGTTGGCTTTTCCCATCCAATGCTGTCTAACCATGATGGATTTGCTTCTTGTCGACAAGTTAACTGAAGATCATTGTAGTAATGTTGTTCGATAGTTGAAAAAGAGATGGTAATGACTTGTCGGTGTTGTTTTGGGATATGGATCTGATCATACAAAAATGATTTAAGATTCCGCCGCATGATCTTCTTCATAAAATCCAAAAAAGTGGAGTGTAAGGCTGGAGTAGAGTACATATTCCTAAATTGACGAGGCGTGCCATCAAAATAGTCCACAAATTTGCATAATCCATAAAGATCATAATAATTAGTTGAATTGATAGGTGTTCCAGTAATTCCCCAACTATAATAACGAGGAATGAGACATGCCATTTCTGCCACGAGTGTCACCGGTGATTCCACTTTTTGTGCCTAGTAAAATTAAAACAGTTATATATCAAAGAATTAGTATATATATATATATATATATATAATATTATAATTATATTATTTACTTCATCAACAATGCATCGCCACCATAATAATTGAACCAAAGGACTTTTTCTGACTTTATGTTTGATATCTAAAGAAAAAAAAAAAAAAGGTTGGATATCCCCAAGGAAAAGAAAAAAAAATAGTCAGTATCTATGTAAAAGTATAACTTTATCATTTTAAATTATTTTGTATTACCACATCTACGTGGTCGATCTTGTATCTGCCTTGAATAATGAATTTCTGTTCTTAGAACCTAACAATAAAGGTAAAAAGACAAAAATAGTTAGTTTTTCACTCTTTTATTAGTTTTGTAAATTATATTTTACATTGTAGGTAGTCAAAACTACATCATTGGATGCTAGATAGTCAGCTACTTGTTCCGTTTCAGTATGTTGAGGGATATTCTTGATACCATGGTAGAATGCTACTTTTAATGTAGGTGCATGTTTCTTGAATTCAGATTCCCATTGATGACTAATTGTTGCTGGAGTGATGATCAGAGTTGCACCCGTTTTCCTTAATTCACCAGAGTTTGTATGATTGAAGATATCGGATTTTTCTGGAGTGTTAAGTAAGATCATAGCAATAGCACTAAATGAATAAAGTAAAAAAAAAAAAAAAAAGATATTAGTATAATATCAATATTTTATATACTTGTATAATTTTCCTTTTACCTAACAGTTTTTCCTAAACCCATTTCATCAGCCAAAATACCACCATGATATAACGTATGTCGATGTACCGGAATATGATGAGAAATTTCATTCGTAACACGGTTTATATATAGGTGTTGTCCATTTGCTGTTGTGTTGATTTTCTCCCAAAAGAAAGGTAGCTGATCATTGTCTATAGGAATTTCATGTAAACTACCATTATCAAGTATCGTGAAACCTTCTTTCTTCACCTAATAATAAAATTATATCAGTCAGTATTTAAAAAAAAAAAAAAAAGAGAATCGTTTTTACCATCCATTCCACATTTTGAGACTGAAATGGAGTCAAAGTAGGTCGTAATCCTTGTGTATGGCATTTTGTCAAGAGTTGTTTCGACACAGGAGGTTGTAAATATCGATAAAAATCATCAATAGAGATAGTGGCACTGGATGTATCATGATTATGAGAAGAAGGGTAGTATAGATAAGGGAAGACTTTGGAGAAGAGAGCATTTCGTGTATGTGTTTGATCTATGTTTGCAGCTAAATTCAGAGTAATCACACCATTCATTATAGTTTGTTCTTGCTGCGCCAGAATCACGTTTCGTGTAGTTACTGTTTTATTCACTGACAGTCGAGCAAGATTAGCAAATAAAGTCAATTTGTTCATACGATCCATAATATTATCATTTTTATTGTTGTCATCGTTCATCATAAAATCGAGTGTTTCATTGGAACCAAGTGCGCGTACAATTTCGTGTTCCATAACTAGTTGGTGAGTAGTTGCCGTGAAGACCTTCAAACAAGCGATTTCCAAGTCGGGTTGCTGTATTGAATGAGACCATGAGGCATATAAAGATTCCTGATTGATAGTATCAATGATCATGAAAGATGGTGGAGGGAATTGTACTGGAAAGACTAGTTGACCAATGGTGACAGGTGGACTTGATTGTTGCTTTACAATTTTGCGGCGTTTTACTGGTGTAGACGAGGAAGCATCGTTATTGTTAATTTCATTAGTTGGTGAGCTAGTCATTCGTACTGTACGATCTTGATACCATGTTGATAAAGATTCATGAGGTATAACAGCTCCTTCAATATATCTGGGTTCCATGACTGATATATATATAAAATAAAAAAAAAAAGAATAAAAAGGAATGAAAATTAAAAAAAAAAAAAAGAAAGTAAAAAGATACAATGTGTTGAAATTGAATCTCAGCATCCAAAATAGAAAAATGAAGTTTTTTCATTTGATGGGATAAATCCAATGCATCAAGAAATAGTGTGAGCAATTAAACACATCATTGTAAGACTAAAGAACCTTATTCTAAACAGTATAGTTGTAGGAAATCTATGCCATTGAACTGATAAACCATGTTTGTACTACTTGAAATGTTTTCACCTTCCTCATTAGGGGGTATCTCCTATGTGATTGATGTTGTACAGACGCATCATTCTAGTTTGATGCTTTGATGATGGAACATAAAAAATGATCAGATGTTTTCTCTATATCAAACAAACTGACAAGTGAACGAAAATGTATGATTTATCCCTGCCTATGATGATCAAAGTAGTTCATTTTTTAATAAATATCAAATTGGTAACCTTTTTTTTTTTTATTCAATTCTACACTATGCGAGTGGTGGTGGCTTGCACTTTGTTCACTAATTAGATGACGCAGTTTCAAAATAGTATGTTGACAAAATAGGAAATAATATATCGTAAGTATAGAAAAAAAAGAATGGATGATGGGATGAACAGATGGATGGATGACAGGGAGAACAGGAATGAAGTTATCATAAAAAAAAAAAAAAAAAAAAAAAAAAAAAAAAAACGATTAGTTCTGTGTACCAAAACATCCAAATTTTCAATAATCGATGCTTACCAAAATAACAATAATATAATAGTAATCAATAAGACAAGCCAAAGATGAAGAAGTATGTAGATAAAAGATATAAATATATATAAAAAGGAGAAAATAATTATGAATCAAAACTTTTTTCTTCTTGATTTACCTGTACGCAACGACTTTTGTTATTGTTTCATTGACTTCAACAATCATCCAAAGAAAAAAAAAAAAAGGGAATGATAACAATAACTAATATACTAACAAGAAAAAAAAAATTAACAATCCGAGTGACGACTATAAACCAATATCACTACTAACATATCCTAGTATCCTAATCCAAAACCACGTATTCCCAGAATATACATTCGTTTGTTCACAATTGATTATTTGAGACCTTGCAACTACATTTCCAATATCAAGAATCCTTGTGCTTTCATCCCATATAAACATCTGAGAAGTATGATAAGTATTGTATATATGTGGAAATTGGTCTTTTACCTTTTGCTTGCGTTCTACGATTGGGTTGTTTCATAGTAATATATTCCTCTTTTACTTCCTTCCTATGATTCCATATTAATTAGTACTTCTAGCTTGATACTGCCATTGTCTTTTTCTTCAATCACTTTCATCATATCGTTGTATATTTTCAAATAAAAATAAAAGGTTAATGGTAGTAATAGTAATAGTGGAAGTAAATCAATTGTAAAAGGTTAAAAAAAAAAAAAAGTAAAAAGAAATCCATTTTAAGAAAACCGATATTTTAATTTTTATAACGTCACGAAAAGTATCTTTCTGGTGACCCGATAGAAAACTTTTGAAAACGCTATAAAAGTTTGCCTGCGCTACAGGTAAAAAAAAAAAAAAAAAAAAAAAAAAAATTGGGGGAGAGAAAAGGGGGGGAGAAAGAAAAAGAGTAGTCGATGAATTTTTTTTTTTTCTTTCTCATTTCCATTTTTTTCTTTCTTTTTTTTTTTTTTTTTTCTTCATTTTCCCCTGCACTACAAATCCATAGTTTTCATCTATTCTTATATTTTTATATACTTTATTTATTACTTTTTTTTTTCTTTTTATTATTTTTATTTTTTTCATCTTGCATATCAATTACGTACACCCATGCATAATACGGCAACATCCATTCCCTGTAAAAAAGCTCGATCTAATTGGGTTGGTTCTTCTTCACTTATGGATATATGTGGTCCAGAAGACATATCACCACCAGCAACTCCTCCAAGTTTTAACTTTATTGGGCCTTCAAGTCAACGAACACCAACACCACAACGACCAAGGCTCTTTGATACCCGTACAACTACTTCTACTACTACTTCTTCTGCTTCTTCTACATCTTCTTCTTCTTCTTCTGACCATCTTTCACAATTCGCAAATACTTGTAATGATGCTCAATTAGAACATATACATCAACTCAAAACATCTTTTCAACAACTTGATCCTCAACAAAAACAATTCTTTTTATATGAAATCATCAACTGTTGTAATAGTACTCAACTGACTTATCTCAACAATTTGATAGCACCAAGATTGAAAATCGATTTTATGAAAGAACTACCTATTGAAATATCTCTTCATGTTTTATCATTTATTGATGATCCCAAAACATTAGCAAGAGCTGCTTGTGTTTCTACTTTTTGGAATTCATTATTACGGGATGAAGCAACTTGGAAATCTTTATGTATGAAACATCAATATCAAAGACGTAATTCAAATATTTGTGGTGGTGAATTACTGGCTCCTCCAACACAAAGGCTCAACTTTTCTTATCGACAATACTTTAAACGAAAATATAACATTGCAGCAACTTGGGCTCATGGTGGACGAGTCAAAATAGTGGATGATGTCTTTGTTGGTAATGCCTTGGTTACTTCTCTTCAATTTGATAACAAATATATTGTCGTTGGTTGTGATAATCATCGTATCGAAGTATTTGACACACAGACAGCAAGAAAGGTGCGGACTTTGGAAGGTCATGAAGGAGGTGTATGGGCTTTACAGTTCAAGGGTGGCGATAAGTATGATCCTGAACGTACTTTGGTTTCTGGTGGTTGTGATAGGTAAAAAGTCTTTTTTTTTTTTATTTTTTTTTTATTTTTATTTTTTTTCTTTCGCTTTCTTTCACTTTCTCTTTCTCTCTCTCTCCCTATTCCTTTTCTCCTCTTCTTCCTTACCCAAAAAGGAATTCCTTTTTTTTTATAGATAGTCTCTCCTTCTCTTTCTTTTCATACCCCGCCCATCATTCCATCTTATTTTATTAACCCATGTTATTATTTTCATTTTTAGGGATGTACGAGTATGGGATTTAGATACTGGAAGATTACGACATGTGCTTCGTGGACATACATCAACAGTTAGATGTCTCAAGATGAAAGATAAACGTACGGCGGTCACTGGATCAAGAGACATGACTATACGAATATGGGACATAGAACGAGGTATATTATTACACGTTTTACTGGGCCACCAACATAGTGTCCGGTGTTTAGAAATTCATGGCAACACAGTGGTATCTGGATCATACGACGCAACTGCACGCATTTGGGATATCCGCACGGGGCGATGTCTTCATGTTTTGGATGGTCATCAGTCTCAAATCTATGCTATTGTTTTTGATGGCCACAAAGTAGTCACTGGATCTTTGGATTATACAATCAAGGTATGGTCAGCGGAAACTGGACAATGCTTGGCCACTCTACAAGGACATACTTCTCTAGTGGGACAACTTCAATTGACTGGTTCGACTCTTGTAAGTGGTGGCTCTGATGGATGTCTTCGTGTTTGGGATCTTCAACATTACGAATGTATTCAACAAATCTCGGCTCATGATAATTCAGTAACTTGTCTTCAATTTGACGATCGACGAATGCTTAGCGCTGGAAATGATGGTCGAGTAAAATTATGGGATATCAAGTTGGGAAGATTGATTCGAAATTTCAGCACTCCTGGAAAGACAGTATGGAAATTACAGTTCAACGACACAAAGGCGGTAGTATTGAAACAACGTGAACATCCGGAATTACATACAGTGATGGAAGTACATGACTTTGATGTTATTGATGACGATGATGATGATAATAATAATAATAATAACAAAGATCAAGGTGGAAGTGACAACATTGATAACAATCAGGTTTATGATCATGACGGTACTGTAACAACAGCAACTTCTTCGAATTCGATGATGATGGATATGGATTGATCTCTCCCTTTCTTTATATATATATTTTCATCTTATTATTCCGCTTATTTTTCATTATATCATTGTGTTTCCTTCCCCTCTCCTCTCCATCATTTTATTCTTATTATTTATGTTCATTTTTTTTTTTTTACTCCCATATATTCCATTTTCTCTTTGTACAATGCCATTGCTTTTTTCCCCCCCTTTTCAATTCAATTTGCCCTATTTACATTCGACCATCCTTTATTGTTTTACCTAGACTAGTTTTTATTTTTTTTTCGATGTCGGTTTACCTGTTTTATTTTATTTAATAAAGAAATGCTCTTATATACATAGATGATGATTGGTTGTAGAAGATGTGTAGAGATTATTATTGGATCATGAAAAATTGCATGGATCCTTTTTTGATGATGATGATGATTATGATGATGATGGTGATGATGATGATGATGAAAAAGGTAGATGATTCTTAATATCAACAAATAAAATGAATATGTATATAAATATGACTTTATTGGAGAATAAATATATTACAAACTAAAACTATATATGAACTAAACTAAAATGGAAAGAGGGTATCAAAAAAAAAAAAAAAGATTGGTGTTTCATCGGACAATAAGGTTAGGTATTAGAATGGAAGTATCGGTCTTGTATCTAGGAATTGTTTGATCATCATAAGAAGAGTAGATACCTATTTCAGCCACTTGTCCAGGAGATTCAGAAGGTAATTTTTCGGTCCTTGTGAAATGAAGATCAGTCATCTTTCGTCTTGTTGGTTTGCAATGTGGTAAAAGATCGAACCATTTATCCAGAGTAGATTTTGTTTGACAAAGCCAGTCTAGGTCACACTCAAAGACACATGGTTGGATCCATCTTTCACCAGGTCTTGATTTTGTCACCTGATAAGGAGTCTCACTAACACCATATCCAAGTGCTACTGTTGTTGTTGTTGTTGTTGTGGAGCTGTAGAGTCGTTTATTGGATTGTTTGATAGTTAAAGGAAGACTTTTATTCAAAAGATTTTCAGGAAGAGTGGAAAGGTCATCATAAGTGGATATCAAGCATACTTTGTAAAGAAATGGACGTCGAAGAATCTTGGAGGTATAAAATCGCATTTCATTTCTTGTTGATGCCATGGGAATAAAATAGAGTCTGGGTGTATTCCTATTGTATTTAACAAGTTGTAGTTTCATATCCAAAGTGTATCTCCATCGAGCTTCTTGGTCAAAATAAAGTCGAATACCGAGTTGACATTTTTTAAACCTTGATATTAATTCATTGACTACCATCATGTTCAGAGATGGAATGGTATATAAAAGTAACAAGTCAGCAATGAGGACATGAGACAAGATTCTGCAGAGTATTTCATTTGGTAAATTATTGAAAGAGAAAACCGAATTAGGAAATTGACGACTAGATTTGCATAAATTTTTATTTTGAAGTTTCCTCATACTTTTTGTTGATAAAAAGAAATTCATTTGCTGATAACAAAAAAAAAAAAGAAAAAATATATAGATAGATAGGGAAAAGAGGGAAAAAAAAAAAAGGAGCGGATAATCAGGAATATCAATGATAAGGGATCATTTTGATTGGTCGATCTCTTTTTTCGTAACTTTGTAGCTTTTCTTCTCCTTGCAAAATTCCAGCTCCGCGTCTTTTTTTTTTTTCTTTCTTTTTGCTCTCTGTTTCTTTTTTTTTTTCCTTGTCTTTTTGTATCACTATTATGACTGATTCCCAAGCAAATAGACGTAGAAGCTGTCAAAAAGGTTTAGTTGCTTTAGCAGCTTCTACATTACCGCCACCTGTCAACTTTGATTCATTACGAGTTCCCGAGCAACAACTTTCTACCATTCGAAGTAAACAAGTCAAACAGTTTTATCATGTAAGTTTTTTTTTTTTTTTTTTTTAACAAGAAAAAGAAATTTATCTTTCCTTTTTTACTACGAAACTTACGTTCTTTTTTTTCTTTTTTTCTTTTTTTTTTTTCTAGCAACAAAATGATATGATCGATCGATTTATGGAAGTAGATCGTGTCATTGAAGCCCTCAAACATGGTGTAACCCCAAAAGAATATGGTGCCTTACAATGTCCTCAGACTTTTGACGAAGAAACACCAAAGGCTAGTTTATTACAACATCACCAAAGAAATGACATGTCAACAGATGAAACTGCACCTTTATTATCGTCTTCGGAAATACAAGTATCAGGCAATGAAAAACGATCACCTTTGTGGATAATTCACTTAGCTATCAATCTCTCATTTGTCGCTAATCTTGGATTATTTGCTACCAAAGTATTCTTGGCATTGTTTTCTGGTTCTATGGCCATCCTTGCATCGGCATTTGAAAGCTTTTTGGATATTGTCAGCAATGCCATCATCTTTTTTACTGTTCGTATTATTCGAAGAAAGGATTATTATACTTATCCTGTTGGCAAGGTAAAAAAAAAAAAAAAAAATGATCGAATAAAAAAAAGTGCATTCATATTCTTCTCTCTTCTTCTTCTTCTTCTTCTTCTTCTTCTTCTTCTTAGTCACGAATGGAACCCTTGGGTATTATTGTATTTGCTGTGATCATCACTACTTCATTTTCTCAAGTATTGATGAGCTCAGTTCAACGATTGACAAATCCTGAAAAGGCAGGCGAAGAATTAGATCTCAGTATAGGTGCTATGATTCTACTTTTTGTCAATATTGTGATCAAGGCAATTCTTTGGTTTTGGTGTGCAAGAATCAAGGGAAGTTCAAGTGTCACTGCTTTAGCTCATGATCATGAAAATGATGTTGTATTCAGTATTGCTAGTACTATTTTCCCTATTGTTGGTAAGAAGAAGAATTATAATTGATATTTATGAAACTAATATTATTGTATCATATATATAGGTATTTGGGCCAAAATGCCATGGTTGGATCCTGTGGGTGCTATCATATTATCTCTTTATATTATATATGAATGGATGCAAATCTTATTAGGTAAGATAAAGTAAATGTTATTATTATTATTATTATTACTAAAGATATTACATTTATTATACGGTAGAAAATATCCGACGATTGACAGGACAGGCAGCTAGTTCAGAAGATTTGAAACAATTGACATATATGGCATATCGGTTCTCGACAAAAATTACAGCAGTAGATACAGTTCGTGCATACTATAACGGGGATCGTCTTTTGGTTGAAATTGACATTATCTTACCTCCTGATTGTCCTCTTCACGAAGCTCATGATGTTGGAGAAGCTTTACAAGATGCTTTGGAAATGATGGAAAATGTGGAACGTGCCTTTGTACACTTGGATTACAATGCTCATCATGAAGTGGAACATCGTCGTGTGGTGGATGGTGTTGGTTTTGGTGGTTGATCCCTTTTTTTTCTTTTTCTTTTTTTTTTTTCCCTTTTACACTTTTAGACGTGATGATTTTCCTTTTAGTTACCCCCCTTCTCATTTCTTTTTGTTTTTACTACGATTACCTATAGTTTAACACCTGCATTATTATTCATTTTGTTTAGCATTATTATCAATAAAGAATATACGCATTTCATTCATTATTCCCTTATGGTACTTGGCTAGCATTGGACGACTGGGTAGAAATTTGAAGCACTGGATTGGATTCTTTCTCTTTTGGTATATCTCCTTTCTCTCGATGTCCATGCATATGGTGGGAATGTAATAACATTCTGTCTCTCTCTTTTTTTTTTTTTTTGGTTATCATTGAACAAGGTTAGGTACTGCATCACAAACATAAAAAAAAAAAAAAGAGATATCTGACATTTATTCAGCTTTTATTACTAGAATACCTGGAAAACAAACTCGATTGGAATATGAATCACAAAAGAAAACGAGATATTCTGCGAACAAGTAGGTAATAAATGAAAAAATAGATTATCAATGATCAAGCTGACTTTGTTATCTCTTTTTTGAGGGCGACTATTAGATGGTGACGCATAACCAATCAATGGAATAAATAATCAGGCAAAAATGACTCTATATTAAGTAATGAATGGTATCATATATTAGAAAGACTGTGAACTCATGTGATTTCTTTCTTTTCGATAATTCTTTTACCCACTTATGGTGCCATACTTTCCATGATTGACGCATTTTGATTATCATAGGTCTAGGATTGGAACTCAGCAATTTGACGCTAGGTTATGCTTTGGTTCAAGCATTATGCAAGGTAACACATATCCTGCTTCAACTATTGCGCGATTGTGGTGTGAACATACACAATGTTGATAGTTTGAACTTTTTTTTTTAATATATAAAAGACGAACAGATAATCAAACCCAACGCTTTTGTTTATTTTTTTTTTATTTACAAATCAATCTTTTATAGTATATTCTCTTCTGATCAATCATGGCTCCCAACGTTACTGTAGACGAACTTGCTGAAAATTTGCATCAAACTTTGGATCTTCAAAAACTTGCTTTGGAAAAAGGAAGGTATCTTGTTTACCCTGATAAAAAGGTAAAGGATTAGAATCAAAACGAACTTTTATGACATGGTGATTCATCTTCAATTTCTTTTTTTTTTTTTTCAAAAATAAACAGTACCCTGAATTGGAATATTTTGAACATAAGGATCGTGGTTTACGTGGTGATCCCAAGAAAGCCTCTCTTTACGATAATGCTACCAAGGTCTTTGATGTAACTCCTCATATTGGTACTGAAATTCATGGTATTCAATTATCTCAATTAACTGAACAACAAAAGGATGATTTAGCCCTCTTGGTTGCTGAACGTGGTGTTGTTTTCTTCCGTGATCAAGATATCAATGTTGACCAAGGTCTTGAATTTGGCAAATCCTTTGGTCCTCTGTAAGTGATTGAATTGATCCTCTTATTTAATTGAACATAGATTTTAATCCTCTTTTTTTTTTTTTCTTATCCATGTAGTCATGTTCATGCTACTTTTGGTCACCCACCTGGATACCCTGAAGTTCATGTCGTTTACTTTGATGAAAAGTAAGTGAAATATATATATATATATATTCATCACATTTTATTCATTCCCTTTTTTTTTTTTTTCTACTAATAGGTCTCCCAGAGAATATCTCAATAATACTAGCGCAGCTGATGGATGGCATACTGATGTAAGAATAAATGACGTGGATGATTTCATACTATGGGTAGTTGTATTAAATATCAATGATTATTAGGTGTCTTACGAAGAACAACCTGCTTCAGTGACTTTGCTCAAGATGGATATTGTTCCTCCTACTGGTGGTGATACTCTTTGGGCATCTGGATACGCTGCTTATGACCGATTATCTCCTGCATGGCAAAAATTTTTGGAAGGTTTACAAGCCAAACATTCTGGTCAAAGACAATTTGATGAAGCTCATGCCAACAATCATGTTGTACGACGTGATCATGTAGAAAGCATTCATCCTATAGTTAGGTAAAACCTCAAAAAAAAAAAAAAAAGACAAATCAATAGATTTATTCATTTCTATTTCGATAGAACTCATCCTGTTACTGGTTGGAAATCTCTTTATGTACAACCTGTATTCACAACAGATATTGTGGGTTTAAGTAAACATGAATCAGACGCGGTACTCAACTTTTTATATGCTCATATCAATGGTGGTTATGATTTCCAAGTTCGTTTGAAATGGGAAAGTAAGGAAAACATCATATCATGAACTAATTCAATCAAGTAGACTGACTCTTTTTTTTTTTTTTTTGTGCTTCTACTTATGAATAGCTAATACTGTGGCCATTTGGGATAATAGGGTCACGTTCCATAACCCTATATTTGACTATTTGGACGTTGGTCGTCGTCATGGCTGGAGAGTCACTCCTCAGGTATGGTATCATTATTAGTATTTAAAGAAAATAGAATTATTATGCACTTACGATTTTTTTTTAAGGGTGAAAAACCTTACTTCGATCCCAATAGCAAATCCAAAAAGCAAGACGAACAAGCCAAAAAGTCCAATAAGTAATTGGCCATGTAGTTAGCCCATCTCTTTATTTACTTTACCTATTCCTTATTTATGATATTCAATAAATATGCACTGTATTATTATTACTATTATTATTAGGATTTATGATGATTGTTATCGTTAGTTATACAATGTTTTCAAAGTTTTTTGTGGGGTCGCAAGAAAATGTTTTTCGTGATGTTATAAAATATCGTACTTCCCCAAAATGAATGTCGCATTACCACTTTTTCAGATATCCTCCAGTGATGTCGATAGAGTACATTAAAAACACACAGCATATTGATAATAACTTTCTTATTAATAATAAAAGATACAAAAGAAAAGTAACATAGGCTTTTCATATTTTTAGCAGCTTTGGGTGTTGTCCATTCTTTTTTAAGTATTGACTGATTGACAATTGATGATTGATGATATGTGATAACGGATGATTGTATATTGGATGATTATAGGATGGATGATGGATGATGGAAGATGGATGGTTATAGTCAGTCACTGTACAAATTTCTGATAAAATACAAAATACTTCATTCTAGTTACCCTCTGACCGAACAACAATTTCTTTTTCTTTTCTTCTTTTCTTTGAAAAATGTCAAAACACTCTTTTATCAGCCAACATGATAAATCAATATAATAATGATGATTCATCACATCAATGGAAATTAAAAAATGGCAATAATAAGTATCCTGTGCACAATCATACTATCATTTAAAATAGAACAACTAAAAGAAGAAAAATCTAGTCATCAAACTAAAACACGGCAAAAACAAGTCAGTATCATGTATCACCTAGTACATGGATATTGTAATAATAGAATTTAATGTAGAACATTTATGTAATTAACTTTATTATAAAGAGAGAAATGTTGCTAATACTAAAAAAAATGATAAAGTAGATACTAAAAATAATAAAGTAGATAATAAATTAAATACAATATAAAGAGAGAAATGTTGCTAATACTAAAAAAAAAAAAAAAAGAAAAGATGATATAGCGGAGATTGCAAACTCACAATGCAATGATAAAAATACACCCTGGTCTCGTTTTTTTTTTTTTTCTTTGTTGTTTTTCCCTTTTCTTTCATTCTTTTTTTTTTCTACTGCGGTTTTCTTTCTCTTTCTTTTTCTTTTTTTTCCTGAAAATAAGGCGTATCATCTCTCCAATATGACAAAAGATAAACAACCTACGGGTAAGAACATGAAAGATTGATCGAATGACTTTTGGGAATGTCATGAATACTGAATTGTCTTTTTTTTTTTTCTAATTTAGGCACACTCAACTAATGGCTCAAGCGAAATCGGGGTCCCAGTTCCTGTTTTACGGTTTTCTCCTCTCCTTCTTGGTTTCTCTTTCAAAAACTCACTTTTTATCTTTCCTGAATTCAACAAAGTACACATACGAAGTCAATTTTACCCTGTATCTTCCTAGTGTCATAGCAGTTTCCATTCCTGTGTGGATATACTATGCAAAACTATTAGCTAAAAGGGCAACATATTACCAACTGGGAAAAAAACGGGACAGTGTTACCGACAAGACAAAGGAAACTGAACTCTCATCTTTTGGTCATGTGAAGAATGAACTGAAAAACGTAATGTACTTTTTTACCCTGTATCTTCCTAGTGCCATAGCAGTTTCCATTCTTGTGTGGATATCTTTTCACCATTCCTTTCCGCTGTATCTCTCCTGGTTTATCTGCTATCACGTACTTATGCTACCTAGCGCCGAAGGTATTCAACCAACATTGATAGTTAGCCACAAGGATCACCAAACCAACAACAATTCTATTGAAAACCTTGAATCGGTTACCCCTTCCGAAAACATTCGAAAATCAATCAGTTATTATCGTGAAAACCCTGAACAACGCCTAAGAATGTCTAAGCCGTTCCCAGCACCTCCTACTCTAGCCGATAGCGACTTCTGATAAATTACTACACTTCTCCAGGGGATACGACTTTATCGACTACGAAATCACCAAAAACGGCGTTAGTGCGATCACTGAAATATAAAAAAAAAGCTTTTATACTCCAACAGGCGGCCGACAAGTACATCCTTTGCAAAAGAATCTGCTACTTTACCAACATAACCGTGATTTATGCATGTGCACCGTCTTGTATGTTACTTGGGCATCCAGATTTACTCTCTATAAAGTTCTCTACGATGAAAACAATATAAAAAACGGCATCTTATACGTTTGGAATGGAAACTTTCAAGACCGCACTATGAGGTCCAGCTATTGACTTGCTGTCTATTATACCAAAGAAAGCACAAAGAAACCCTTCGTCTTGTATCATTTTCATCGCACCACCTTCTGCAGATACACAAAACAAAATGATTCATCGTGGTAATGGAATTCACTAGGACAATCGATTGGAAAATCTTTGATTTGCAACTTCTAAAGAAAATAGTGGGTAAGAAAAAAAAGAGGGGAAAGGAAACACGAAAAGAAAGGAAACTCACAATGTTCTTTATCACTTAGGTACGCACATCCTTATGTTTATCATGTACACAGCTAGCTGCAACTGGTGCCAAACAATAGTTATAGATGATCTATTTCTTATTATATTGTAGAGTTATTGAAATAAAATAATAAAATCCTTGTTACAATAAATATTAAATATCTTCACAAAGTTCTTTTATTGAATCTGATCGAAACTTTTTTCCTTTTTAGCAACCATTTGTGTCAGGAATTGTTATAGAAATGATGTATCCATTATCCATCATCACATACTATCTATCCACTCATCCAGCAACGCGTTCATATATTTACCGTCTCTTTTTTTTTTTTTTTTTTTTTTTTTTTTTTTTTTTTTTTTTTTTGTTTCATAGAAAGTAAAAATACAAGAATTCATTTATTTCAAACTGGCCAATTGAGATATGTACACGATATAAATATAATAACAAAAAAAAAAAAAAAAGATTCCGGAGAATACAGTTTCATAAAAGACTAACTAACGAATAATCACAAACAAACAAATAATAATAATAAGAAGAAGAAGAAGAAAAAAAAAAGGTGGGTGATAATACAAAATAATAATAATAATAATAATAATAATAATAATAGCATCCACTAAAAGAGAGAGATCACAGTAAGGAAAGGGATCATAATAAAGAAAGGAGTATCTATTTGTGTTGAGTGGCGTCTATCAAACCAAGGATAGCATCACGCGTACCAAAAATCAAACCTACAATACCGAGAACAATAGTCAAGAAACACCAGGCAATTTCGTAGATGGGCTTGTTTCGGAAACCAGTCAATTTGAAGTAATAGAGGACAGGGAAGACAAAGATGAGTACACAATTAGAGAAGGAACCAATCAAACCCATCAACAAGGAAAAGTAAGGTACAAAGCAGGCAATGATGGCGACGATCACAATGATGGCAATACGAAGACAAGCACGGATGAAGAATTCTTTCCATTTTCCAAAACGTTCGACAGTGATGTTGAACATATCTTCCAAATCGAGTGACAAGGATGTGGTGAGAAGAGGTGCGGCCATCAAGACGTGAAGGGTGATAAGAACGATGGCGATTGTTTGACCAACACCGGCAGGAAGATTGTTGTAGATGGGACTTGTAGTGTCGCGACCATAAATGTAATAACCGGGCACAGCACACAAAATATATAAAAAGGCACAAGTGGAAAGACCAGCACCAATTACCCAGGGCCATTGTTTGGGTCTTGCCATGGAAGCTTCAACATGAGGATAAATTACATTGCCACCGAAACTGAACGAGATAGTTGCCAAGGCAGCAGGGAATTGAGGCCAGATAACACCGTCATGAACAACACCTTTTGCCATTTGAGCCTTTTCATCCATACAAGCCATGATCAAAACAATCAACACTACAACAACCGTAGCAACTGAACCAAAAGCACTCATCCATGCCACTTCCTTCATGGATTTGACTAGGACAAAAGGAATACCAATGACAACACACATGATGATGGTCCAATAGGTACCATTGAGTTCAGCTACAGTACCATGACATAGTTGACTTAAATTTTGACCAGCTAACACCATATAAAGAGTAGGAGCACCGAGAAGAATCCAAGCCAAGAAGAAGAAAGTGACCCATCCTCCAACCTTGCCAAAACAAGTGGTTGATATTTCTTTGAACGTTGACATTCGATGACCAGGTTTTGCGTAAAGACATTTTACAAGGATGATCCCAGTATAAATGGACATACTCCAAGAGAGAAATAAAATGAATAAACCGAACCATCCACCTTGTCGTAAAGCATAAGGTAAACCAAGTGTACCAGTACCAGCCTAAAAAAAAAAAAGTAAAACATTCATCAAAGACAAAAAAAAAAAAAAAAAAAAAAAAAAGAATAAATTAGCCAAAGTGAAACATAAGTGGTTAGGATGAGATCTTGAGATTCAGTCTCGTAAAATTTCTTTTTCTTTTTTTTCCCCTTACCACGACACAAACGACATTCCAGTAAGCCATGAAGGATGAACATTGACCATGACCAGAATTAGTTCTAATAGATGCTTCATAATCTTCCTCCACTAAACAAAATAATAATTGAATGAATATCCTTTTTTTTTATATATATATCGCATATATCGTTCATCATTTTTTTTTATTTTACCACTAGTTATGTCAAATCGTTTTTCTGTCGATGATGGTTTTTCGATGGATGACATGATGAATTGTGTTTTTTATAGGACGTATGTATATATATGTATGTGGATGATTATAATCAATCAAAAAAAAAAAAACAGAATGGGGTATTGGATGATTATAAATATAATAATACAGTAAGATGGAAGAATACAAAAAAAAAAAAAAAAAAAGATGAAGGAAAGAAAAGAAAAAAAATTGGGATTCAAAGAATTCCAAAAAAACCTCCAAGTTTTATAGACAAATAAATTGATCCAATCAAAAATAAGATGACCATCGGAGTTACCTTTTTAGTAAAAGAGATAAAGTTTTCTCACCCTCTTTTTTAAACTATACTATATTGTTGCTCAGGGTCATTTAACTAATATCAACAAAACCACGTTTTTTATTATTTCCTTTTTCTTTTTCTTTTTTTTTTTTGATTCATCATGTCATTTTTTTTTTATCAAGGGGATATATTTTTTTTAATACCCAGGTAATAAAGAGTCCAACCAAATGTAACTGGTGATGATTCATTGTTCTTTCTATATTCTTGTTGGTTGATATCATCTTGTCCGGTTTAAGCGGAGTCCATTATCTTCCCCCACCTTCTTACTTAACTTCCTTTAATCTCCAACTTACTAAAAAGGATCATCCAAAAAAAAGCAAGATTCAGCCCCGATTCATTCAATTGAGAAGAATCCTTTTGCGTTTCCCACACAAAAGAAAGTTACCGTGCGAACAAGATCAGTTACACTCTGCTCATTCCCCAAAAAGTACTATTTTAAAATACGTTTGCTTCAAACTCCATCATCTTCTATTTTAATAGTACCAATCGTCATCATTTACTTTCCAAACTTCTCAATGATCATCCAAATCTTCTTTTTTTTTTTTTTTGAATAACCGCTTATTGTTCAACGTTGATTAACAAGTATTGCAACAACAATATTGATTATGATCAAAAAAAAAAAAAAAAAAAACTATGAAATTGTTCATCGTACATTTATATTTTTTTTTTCTTTTGATGATTCCACTGAGCTTGATTATGACCAGTCTTTAATCGTTCTATTTTTTTTATGATGATGAATGATGATGATTATATAATATGGGTGATTCCACGTCATTCCAACAAAAGGACAATCCCAAAATCTTAAAATCGGAATAACTTCCATGATGATAAGCAATGATCTATATGTTAATCTAAAAAAGTGCTTCAATGTAGATAAAATTCCGGAACGATCTTGAACGTTAAAGAGGCAGGGATTACACATCATGAGATTCATTTCTTTTCACACGCTCACTTTAACATCCATCTTCATCTCCCCCTAATCATCCTCCTCGAGTATGAGAAAAAAAAAAAGGTTGTCCTGTCAAAAACGAAACGAATTAATCCGTCGGAGAATCCACGCTATAAAAGGGAATTTCCCAAATGAGGTGATGCCATCTAACATCATCACCTGTTTCCTTTTCGCTATTTTTTTTTTTTTTTATTGTTCATTGTTATCTCTGTATCACAACTTTATTAAAATGTAACAGATAAATATATTAGCTTGATGATTGGGTAATACTATGAATATATCATTCGATTGATCCTACTTAAAGTTTCCTTTTTTATTTTTTATTTTTTATAAAATAGGATTAGATATTGTTAGACCACTTTTTTAAGAAAGAATCTAATGGTGATAGTTGTGTTGGATGATGATCGTTATTGGGATGACTGAATTGACTCTTATTTTTTAATTTACTCAATAAATTAGGAGGTAAGGTATAAATTGTTATTAAGACAAGAGAAAGAGAATATCTTCATGTATCTTCAACCGAAATTTGGTACAATGATGATGATTTTTGATTGAATTACAAAAGTATGGAAAAGTATATGTCTACCTCATATGATGTTATTGTGCGAAGATATTGACTTGAGTGTTTATTAAAGAATCCAAAAGAGAAATCAGCGAAAGTACCAAAAAAAAAAAAAAAAAGAATGGCAGTGGCAATTAACCAAAGAGAGGACTGAACGCGACTTCGCGGAGGTTCCAAAAATGGTCAATACATAGGCGAAAGAAAAAAAAAATAGGTAACAGCTACCTGGGCCAAATGGATTGACTGATCAGAATTTCCATAGAATCATACGAAAGATAAAAAAAAAAAAAAAAAGACAATAAAAAATTTGATATATTACTAGTCACTAAGAGAAAGTAATCATTAAATAATATACATAAATAGATGTATTTATCACTTGTTGCTATGACAACCTTGTATAGTAAATGAGTGTTATTTTCTAGAAAGTACTTGTTACGTTTGTGGCTTGTCTCAACTGTCAATAAGCACTCAGTCAGCCAATAAAGTAGATGGATATTGAAAATATCAACAGTCAAAGAAAAATTTTTTTTTTTACTGTGGTCGGGGGTAAAATCATAAATATAAAAGTGTTTCCTATTTTTTTTTCCCAACCTTTTTTTCTTTTTCACTGTTTTTTATTTATTTATTGGAATGTCTTAGTATGAATGGTAAGCAATGTTTTTTTTTTTTTAAATAATGTTTTAAAGTGGAATGATGAAAATCAAACTCTTGTCTTCATTCTTTCTTATCGACCATGATGAAAGAACCCGCTGTGCTTCGCTGAGCACAGTTGTTACTTGCCAGTAAAAACGCCTGACCACTTTATAAACATCGTTTATTTATTCTGTTCATATATATTTTTGAAACTATTTTACTTATCTCTTTTTTTTTCTTTTATAAAGTAGTTTAACTATGGTTTTACTTGGACAATTGGAATCCTTTAGTTTTAGTATTAGGTAAGTGCTCAAAATACAAGGTGATTAGTATTCTTTTAGAGTCAACATGATGATGCAAATCCCGTGTTCGCAGTTTCCTCTGGAAGAGACTCGTGTGAGCTGGCGTTGTCTTTCGGGACGTCATTCGTCTTGGCTCCTCTCAATGTCGGATATAACACTTCCTTGGATGTCTGATGATTCAAAAAGAATACCAATCAATATTATTCAAATTATATAAAAAAAATACCAATTACTTATATTTTTTTTTCTTTTTTCAGTATAGTTTTATGATTATTCCCAATAAACTAGTATACCTTTTATTTTGAACCTTATTCCTTTAGTATGATGATGTTTTTTATCGTGTATATTATTTGTCTTTATGATGATACCTTTGTTTTGCATATTCTGGCATCTCTAATATCAATGTTTTTCCGTCTTGTACCGAGGAACATAATGTATTTACTTTGGAATCTGAAAGACATTTTAGACAAATTATAGTGTATACTTCTAGTTATGATGATGATTGAAATAAAAAAAAAAAAGAAAGATTATTTTACTCCATAGATTTAATCCTTTGAATATAAATATATATATATATATTGAATAAGCTTTTGTATAGTGGTGACGTGTAGAGTAAAAAGGTAAGTGGAAAGCAAAGATCACTTATCGAATAAGAGGAAATGTTTTTGGTCCCTCGTGTTTGATCTAGTTTGTCTCCTGAGGTCACACGATCAACCTTGTTCTTTTGTTTAATGCATCCAACCAATAAGAATGGCACGTGTGATAGCATGAGAGATACGATTGGCAATGAATCTCTGGTAAAGCTGTCAAATAAGGCAACTGACTCTTTCTTTCATTCTCCATCTCCAAACAACACCACATACTTGGATGATCCACTCATAGATAATAAGCGTAAATCCCAGTTTTCCTTTTTTTTTTTTTATTTTTTTTTTTCCTCTCTTTCTTTTTTTTCTTACTTTTCTTTTTCTTTTTCTTTCATTCTTCCCTTTCTTTCTTTTTTTTTTTTATTCGTCTTTTTTCTTCTTCTTCTTCTTTGATATCATGACTTCACCCAAGAAAAATAGACGATTTTCCACGTCTGAATCACCTCAACAACGACGTTCTTCACAACAACAACAACAACAACAATCAGCTCCTCCAATGGTTCCACTTCCTCCACCTCTTGTACCATACCATCCACATTCGACTATTCCTGGTCATCCTCATATGGTGCCTGTCATGTCATACCCAATCTATCATCCTCATTCACAACCGCAGTATTATATTTCTTTGGCGTCTCCTCCTAATGCTTTTACTACAACAGGACAACCACCACCATCAACAGTTTGTGGAGATTCAACTTCAGAAGGACCAACAACAACAACAACAACAACGAAAACAACAGCAGTATCTACAACATCACCAAGATATGAACGTATTCTACCAAAAAGACCATCCGATGCTACACCAGCCATTCTACATTCTCCTACCCCTTCTCCATCTGGACCACATCCATATGGATACACTTTACAACCATCACCATTATCGCTTCCTCATCATCATCCTTCAGCAATCCCTATCATGAGTCCCAGTGGGCATCCTTCACCATCTTATGTTCAACAACGACATTCGACAGCGGATCAACGGGAACAGGCAAGAAAAATATCACATAGTGCTATTGAACGACGCCGGCGGGAACGGATCAACGATAAGATCATGCAATTGAAACAGATCATACCTTCATGTGCGGATCAAGAGAATTTACACAAAATGTCCATTTTACAAAGTGCCATTGATTATATTCAATATTTAAAAAGATTAGTGGACGAACAACAACATATATCAACATCCTCTTCATCCTCTTCTTCTTCTTCTAATATGAACACTACTCAAGTCATTTCAAGTCCACCTACCCCTTCACCTGCTCAAGAAGATACCTCGACTATGGAACCTCTCAAACCTATTGATGTCATGAAAAACAATCTTCCCTTCCATCCTTCTTCCCCTCCTTTGACTAGAAATCCTTCTGATCCATCCTTACATTCTTTATCATCATCATCACCTTTGGAAAAAAATGTGCATATGAAATTAGATAATTTACTATCTTGAATACTTCCCATATTTTTATCTTTGTACAATAGTAATAAAAAAAAAAGCCCGTTTTGTATCTTTTTTTTTTTTTTTCATTGTTAAATGGAAGTTTTATTGATTTATATATATATGTGTGTGTGTGATGAAAACCCAAGAGGATACAATATAAGAATGAAGAAATTAGTGTATAAACTAAACTGAAGGAAAGATAATAAAAATAATAATAAAAAAAAGAGAGAGAGAGAGAGACGAAATTCATCTATTATATCAAACTAATAAAAATAAAAGTGAACTAATAATAGTATATAGGTAAAACAAGGGGAACACAAAAGATGACAAAAGTAAATAGTAATAAATAATAATAGTGGTAGTAGATGATGATGGTATTATGTCTTCTTCCTAAAGAGATTTGAAGTATTGAACAAGAGCCATACCAATGAGGCCAACAAGAATGGGCAAGAAGATGGATGAAGAATTGTTGTTGGTTTTGATCAAAGATTTCTTGGTAGGTTTCACGTTAGCAGTAATCCATTGTTCGATCTATATAACATTATTTGATCAATCATTTTTGTCCTATTTGTTTTCCTTTTTTTATTATTATTATTATTTTTTTTTTTTTTTTTTTTTTTTTTACCTTTCCAACGGCCATTGAGATCTTTAAAAAGTTAGGATCCGATGTTTCGTTCTTTTGAGAGATGACTTGAATATATTCACGGAAGATGGCAATCACATTATCCATATCTGTACTGGCCAAAATCAACTTGACAGCTTCTCCTTTTCGAATCTTGACGTTACGTTGATACACATCCAAATTGTTAAAGACTAAAGCCAATGTGGAAATAGCCATAACTTGAGGAATAGCGCAAAAGTTGAAAACAGATTGATTTTGTAATTTTGACAAGTAAGACAATACATCTGGTACTAATTCCAATACATTCAATACCATGGCACTCAAACAAGCACGAGACTATCAAAAAAAAAAAAAAAAATCATAACAAGTGGGTCAATTTCCAGACATTTATATATATGTAATATCATTTTTCTTTATAATACCTTTTCACGATGGCTAGGTTTGATAAAATCAGAAAAGTCATCAGCATAGTTTCCCCAGATTTCCTTTGGCCAGAATTGTCGTCCATCATCCAAATCTTCTCGATAATCACGAATAATATTGGTCTTTTGCAAGAACAGACCCATGGAATTAGAGAGTTTCTTGTCATCAGCAATCGAAGGATCTTCCAAACCAGAGGCAGCAAAAAGATCAGATAAACCATAACCCACCAAACCAGCTACATAATGACAATACAAATCAAAGTCCTTGACAGTAGCCACCGATGTGTTTTCCCGATGTTCACCCGTAGCATAATCAGCCATACCGTTGCCCATCAATCGTGTAATTTCAGCAATCACTTTTTGGAATCCAGGCTTAAGTCGAAGAAATTCATCAATCACCACATCGAAATGAACCAATAAGTCGCGATCCTTTTCATTAGGACCATCTAAAAATAAAAAAAGAGAAAATATATATAATTAAATATCGTTCATATTGGTCTTTTCAACTAAACAAACTGGGAAGAAGAGAGATAGAAAATAAAAAAAGTCTTTCCTTACTCTTTATCTCTCTACCTCTCTCCTTCCTAGCCCATACATATTGCCATTCCCCCCCTTTTTTTTTTGTTTTTTTGCTCTGCCTAGTATTTCCTTACTTTCATTGAATGTCCAGCCTTTTTGATAAATGATGGTGTCAAATGAGCGTAAAAGTTCCACTTTTCTATCCAGGTTCAAACTCATGTCATCTTCAATGGTATCCAGACCACGCAACACAAGATAAAACAAACAGATCTACACAAGTTTAAGAAAAAAAAAAAAAGTAAGCATTTTGAGAGATATGAGCCGAAAAAAAAAATTCAAGCCGGTGGTACTTACAGCATCCCTGAGATCATCATCCAGTTCTTGAATGACAGCAGCAAAACTACGAGAGGTCTAAACGAAACAAAAAGAAGACATAAATATATTAAAAAAGGATAAAGAGAAAATAATAATAATATTTTGTTTTCCTTACCTTATTTAAATAATAATAGCACTTTTTCTTGGAGGCATCTGTTTCCAAAGCTTTTTGGTGAGACAACTTGTTTTTAGACTTTGGAGAAAACTTGTAGTCAATCAAGGCTTTTAGTTCAGAGGGTTTTGTAATAGAATCCAAAAAGACAGACAACATGGTGTAGAGAGGGTATTAATACAGTGAAAGAGAGAGAGCGATAGAAAGAAAGAAGGAAAGAAAGAGAGAGAGAGGGCAAGAAAGAAAGTGAAGAAGAAAAAAAAAGAACCGGACCAAGAAGCCTAAAGGGAAAACTTTTTTTTTTTATTGAGGCGGAGTTCGAGGCCAAAAGTCATCAAGGGGTGGAGGAATCTAATCTCTATTGTAGAGGACAAGGTGGACAGTGAGTGTATTATGGATTGGATGATGTTGTAAAGGATGATTATTGAATTTACAATGATGATACTAAATACGATGATACTGCATAAAGTCAACAATAATAGTTGAAAGGAAAAATCAGGCCCATCTTGTTCAATGGAGCTCATTTCCCCTGGGTTCTAAATGTGCCTACCTTCAAAAGAACACTTTTCAGATATCATCATCCTCAAGGAACTCATTATCATACATTAAAATAAGGGTCATCATCATCATCATCATCATCTTAATTCCAATAAAAGTCATCGTATCAAAGAGTATCATCATCATTATCAGAGATCATCTTCGATCAAACAAAAGTAATATGCATAAAGTACATATATTGAGAGAAACAAGAAGTTCATTGTACCATCATCTTAGGAAAGGTTTATCTTTTTCTAATATACATGTATATTACGTACGTTATTTTGTACTGTGTATATTGTATTGGTCTTATTGAAAGTAAGCAATAAGTTCCTAGTTACTTTGACTAGCGCTGCAAAAAGAAAAGAAAAGAATAAGCGACGTGAATAGATAGATCGGTCACAGTTGGTAAGAAAAAAAAAATATTCAAGGTACTATCATCGTGAGGTAGCTTCATCATGATTTTTTTTTTTTTAGGTTGAGGGTAATCAAGTTTAGTCATGGCTTTTCCCCGCATTTTTTTTTCTCTTAATATTTTAGTTTTTCCGATTTTTGTGGAGAACCTTTCTTTTCCTTCCTTTTTTTTTTTTTTAAATCTTTATTATGGACAATAAACAATCCTCTCCTCCACCAAAAGCTTCTTCTGATACTGGTTTCAGACAAGTAATGTACAAACCATAGAAGGATACCATTTTATTTCATTCACCAGAGTTTCTCATTTATTTTCATTCTTTTATAGGAACCTCCTCGTTTAGGCAATCAATACGATGATGATCTTGTTCTCCAAAATATATTGCGACGACTATTACCAGCAACAGTAATGACCGATATTGAACCTGATCTCAAACAATTGGGTGATAGAGTAGTGACCGGTATATAATATGAACTAACCTTTATAGAATCGTATGTCCTTAATTTTTTTTTTTTTTTTTTGATTGATATAGATATTTTTGCTATGGGTGAAAACGTAGAAGATCCCAATAATTATCCTCGTCTGCAACAATATGATGCCTGGTGCCGGTAAGTAGCTTATTGATAATATACATCATTTATATACATTTATAAATTTTTATTTTCCTTTATGATGAATTAGTCGCGTGGATGAAATCACTGTTGCACAAGGATGGAAGGATCTGAATGATGTTGCTGCTGAAGAAGGATTGGTTTCCATTGCTTATGAACGTCATCATGGGGAATATTCTCGTATCTATCAATTTGCCAAAGGTTACCTCTATTCTCCATCTGCCGCCTTGTACTCCTGCCCTCTTAGCATGACTGGTAAATGATATACCTACTATTTCAAATATTTTGTTATTAAATCTTTTTTTTTTTTCACATTAGATGGTGCTGCTCGTGTGATGGAAGTATATGGTTCCAAAGACATGAAACAAAAATATTATCCTCGTCTTATTAGGTAAATAATCAAATGTATAAGAATATAGTATATTTAACGTTTGCCCTTTATTCTAGCCGTGATCCCAAAGTATTCTGGACAAGTGGTCAATGGATGACTGAACGTCCTGGTGGATCGGATGTTAGTAAGTATAGTATAACTAGATCTTCTACCAAATTCTGACTTTTTTTTCTTTTAACATAGGTCGCACTGAAACGTTGGCTGAACTGGTGGATGCTAAAGAAAACAAATGGAAGATCAGTGGTTTTAAATGGTTTTCAAGTGCAACTACGGCTGACATGACAATGTTACTAGCAAGAACAATTGATCCTGACACTGGATTAGTACAACAGGCAAGTTTTTTTTTTTTTTCTTGTCCGGTTTGCATTTTCCCAATATTGATATTTTTATTTTCTATTTTTTAGGGCAGTCGTGGATTATCTCTTTTCGTTGCTGAAATGAGAAAACCAGATGGTCAATTAAATGGTGTCCGTGTGCATCGATTGAAGGACAAATATGGTACTAAAGGTTTGCCTACTGCTGAATTGGAATTGAATGGAATGGAAGCTCATATGGTAATAAAGAGTATTTTTTTTTTTTTTTTTTTTTTTTGTTTTCATTCATCCTCACTTTTTTTTTTCATTTCTTAGGTTGGTCAACCGGGACGAGGTGTTGCTACTATTGCATCTATTCTTAATATCACTCGTATTTATTCTGCTGTGGGTACTTTATGCTCTCTTCGTCGATGTTTGGCCATTGCAAAAGATTTTGCTTTGAAACGTCAGGTAACTATTATTCTTCTACCTACTAACAAGATATATATATATTTTTGTCATCATGATTCACACATATCTAATTGCTAGGTTGGAAATCGAACGCTTGATAAAACTCCACTTCATATTACTACTTTGGCTAGATTGGAACTCATTTTCCGTGCAAGTGCCCAAATCTCATTTTATGCAGTTCAACTCTTAGGACGAACAGAATGTCTTCCTGAAAATGATCCTCAACGACAACAAGATATGGAAGTCCTTCGTCTTTTAACTCCTATTGCAAAAGCCTATGTTTGCAGAATCTGTGTGGATGCTATCAGTGAAACTATGGAAGCTCTTGGTGGTCAAGTAAGAATGAAATTATTATCTGGACGAAGAGGATTAGACTGACTTTTTTCTTTCTTTGCTGTTTTGTCTATAAAATCTAATAGGGATATATGGAGGAAATCGGTATTGGTAAGAACTTGCGGAACTCTCAAGTGAACACGATCTGGGAAGGTACTACAAATGTTTTGGCTTTGGATGTCCTCCGAGTTTTGCAAAAATCCAAAGGTGCAGCTTTGAAAACATTTGCTGAAGTATGATAATAATATTATTTGCACGATACTTGTTTTTTACTCAACCTTTTTTTTTTTTTTTTTTTTTTTTTGGATAGGTGATGGACAAAAAAATACAAGTGGCATTAACATCATCACCAATGGTATTTACTGATGCAGCTCAACGGATCCGGTCATCCTTGAAAGATATAATTGTATTTGTCAACGAACATCAACGATCAGCTACAGTGGAGATTCATATGCGTGAAGTAACATTTGCCCTTGGTCGTGTGACAGCGGCAACGCTTTTGATGGAACAAGCTGCTTGGGCCTTGACAAACAGTGTTGCTGGTGCAGAACAAGATGTGGCAGCCTTGAATCAATGGTGTCAAAATTCTCAATTTTCAAAACCTTTAGTGGCCGTTGGTTTAGATACTATTCTTCAAGGTAAGCTCTTTCCTCATTTTCAGTAGGACATATATTTACAGTATATTCATCAATCTTTCTTTCTTTCTTTTTTTTTTTTGTGTGTGTATTTGTTACTATCTGTAGAAGCCAAAATGGTCTTTGGTCCTGATGCCAAGCTTTGATGCATGATATATCCAAATTTAATTGATTGATATTAGTTGTGTATGATCTTCTTTGTCAGATAATAAATGATCAGCCTTGTACAATTTTTTTTTTTTTTTATGTTCACCAGTTTTAACTGCGGGTATATAATCATTTATATCATAATGTTGTGATGGATGATATGTGATAATAACTAACAAAATTTATACTTTTGAATCAACTAATTCTTTGTGCAACAAGACTTTGATGTCATCACACTCCAAGAAAATACGAGAATGTTTATTCATAAAAAAAAAAGAAAATCTAAACTAAGTATACCACACTATCTACGAGGAAACCATTTTGTCCCGCATTGGATCATCTTGCCAATAAAGTTCTTCTTCTTTTCCTATGATCGTATTGATAGATAAATAGCATTTTAGACATGAAGATCATATTCACTTACTTGTAAGACATACCTGTAATCGCACGGACTGTGATAGCGGGAAGGGATGAACCAGTTTTTTCCTTGCTAGATCCATTTGTATCCGTACCAGATTCTTGTACTAATAGATGATCCTTGAAATAAGCCACTATTTTATCAGTATCTTCAGAAGATGCCATTCGTACATGACACTATAAATTTTGATGAAATAAAGAGCAGCTGTTAGAATATCTTTCTTTTTACTTTATATTTTATTACCCAGTCTGTCTTCTTCTTGTGTTTGACAAAGGCAATAGATGCTCCAGATTGTTCCAACAAAGTCTAAAAAACAAAAAAAAAAAAAAAAAACAAAAAAAAAAAAAAAAAAAAAAAAAAGAAAAAGAAATAAAAGAAAGAAAGGGATTACATTTCGAGTCAAGTTGTCTCATATTCTTTTTTTATAAATTACCTTGATGGTAGTCTTTGAACTTTTGACGTGTAAATTTTGTACAAAGATAATGATATTTTTTGGATAGGTGATAGTGTCTTCGGTAGTGTTTTTTGAAAAAGAGTCTTTTTTTTTGGTAGTGGTATTTGGTATATTTGATGATGTAGTTTTTCTTTTTTTTTGCTTCTGTTCGTTGTCATGTTTGATCCATTCTTGTTTAACAAGACTTGAAGTAAGATTGAGTTGTGCTAGATATTCATCCCGATATTTGATCCAATCATGCCTATAACGATTCCCAATATGAGAGACAGATGAGATTAATCGATCAATAGCAAATTTTAAGATGATTTTACTTTGACATGACACGAAGTCCAAGTTTTGTAATTTGCTCGTTTTCAGATGGTTCAGATGAAAAAGTATTCATGATATTGATTGCTTTTTGTACATTGTCTTTATGATCGAATTCCACAAAACAAAAACCTTGAAACCAAGTATGACCAAAGCGATCTTCTGGTATTCGAACAAATGAGACATGACCCACATACTTTTTGAAAAGATCAGATATCTGTTGTTCAGTTTGATATGGTTTGTCCAGTCCTTCCTAAATTATTCATAATCTGTTAGTTTTCCTTTTTTATTAAATGAGTGATTCGCACTTACAACATATATTGACCAATCATCCAATTCTTCCTTCTTATTCAGTATAAAGGGTTTGATTCGCCCAATAGAGAGATGATCATCGGATATCTATTTTAGAACAAGGTTATAAGTGCATAATATATATATATATATAAAAGAATTCACGTGTGTGTTACCTTGAGTTTGGAGAGAGAGTAAATTTTTATAGCTTCCTTAATTTCCTCTGAATCTGCTTGTAATGGTTTCATTCTTTGTAACTTGATTAATTTTTCAATGGGTACCACTTATATAAAAGAAGAAGTTTGGAAAGTTAGGTGAATAACCAAAAAAAGCTAAAGGAAATGATTTTACTTTACATCCATCGGTGTTGTTCTTGATATACGATTGCATCGTTTTGTCCCATAAGAGATTTGCATCACTAAAATAGGTTTCTATGATATTTGCTATCTTCTTTGGGCGATCCATAATAATATTCGATAGTAAAGGAACAAATGGTAAAGTTGAAAAAAAAAAAAGATAATTTTTATTTTGCAATCTGAATTTCATGCCCCGACTTTTTTTCTTTCTTTCTTTCTTTCTTTCTTTCTTTCTTTCTTTCTTTCTTTCTTTCTTTCTTTCTTTCTTCTTTCTTTCTTTCTTTCTTTCTTTCTTTCTTCTTTCTTTCTTTCTTTCTTTCTTTCTTGGTTACTTTCATTTTTGTTTCTCTTCTTTTGCTTTTCTTTTTCTTTTTATTCTCTTATCAGATGACTACAGCAAACGACGATGATGAAACACATTTAACTGAACTTTTAATACCTTTACATGTGAAATACATTCAATCTCTTGATAATAGAAAGGAAGATTTGGAATATTGGCTTACTGAACATTTGCGCGTAAGTGGACTTTATTGGGGTTTGACATCATTGGATATGATGAACCATATTGATGCTTTACCAAGGGACCAAGTCATTAATTACATTCAACGAGTGCAAAATCAAGATGGTGGTTTTGGTGGACATGAAAACCATGACTCTCATATATTATCAACTCTTTCGGCAATACAGATTTTGGTGACTTTGGATGCTGTTGAATCCATTAATGTTGATCAAGTAGTGGATTGTAAGCAATTTGTGTTAAGAAAAAGAAAAATATCAGGAGAGGGTGTTATATCATCATGCTTAGTCACTTTTTTTTTTTTTTTTGTGTATGTAGATATTGTTAGTTTGCAGAATGAGGATGGCTCTTTTTCTGGGGACAAATGGGGTGAATTGGATTCACGATTCTCATATATTGCTATTGCAACACTTTCTCTGTTGAAACGATTGGATGCTATTGATGTGGACAAGGCGGTAGAATGGATTCTTTTATGTAAAAACTATGATGGTGGATTCGGTAGTAGACCTGGTAGTGAATCACATTCAGGTCAGATCTTTTGCTGTCTTGCTGCTTTGTCTATTGTGAAAGGCTTACATCATGTGGATGTTGATTTACTAAGTTGGTGGTTATGTGAACGACAATTGAAAAATGGTGGATTAAATGGACGACCTGAAAAATTAGAAGACGTAAGTTTATATCATAGAGTATATATATATATATATATATATATATATATATATATATAAATTCTGATTCTTTTTTTTTTTTTTCGTATAGGTATGTTATTCTTGGTGGGTTCTCTCATCACTTTCTATTCTAGGTCGTACACATTGGATTGACAAGGAAAAATTGATTGCTTTTATTCTTTCAGCACAGGTAGGAAAGAAAGAAAAATGACAAAAAGAAAAAAAAATTGATATATAGATGGAATGACATTAAAACCTCATATCTTAATTCAAAGGACCCTGAACAAGGTGGTATCTCTGATCGACCTGGTGATATGGTGGATGTATTTCATACGGTATTTGGACTTGCTGGTCTCTCATTATTAGGATATCCTGGACTCAAACCAATTAATCCTGTTTATTGTATGACCAAAGATATTATATCTAAATTAGAACTTGAATAAAAAATCTATTCGTATTATGTATTTTGAATATTATTTTTTTTCGATCATGCTTTTTATTTATTAAAAAAAAGGGGGGAATTTTGTATAAAGAAGAATGCATAAAGAAAGATAGAGGATGTAGAAACTTGTCTAATGTACAAAAAAAAAAAAAAAAAAAAAAAAAGATAGAGAAATATAGAAAACTAAATAATGAAGATGATAAAGTACTGATTGATGATGTTGTATATATATAAAAAACAAAAATAAAATGGTGGACAGGAATGACGTTTACAAAAAGAATCGTTTTCGACTTGTTTCCAATTCAGGCTTGAAGAACCATTCGTATTCACCATCACGTTTGTAAGTTCCTTTTTGTAACCATTTGAGCTTCAAAGTAAATTTTGGTCCCAATTCCTGTAATCCAACCTTTTCAGTATCCTTAAATACATATCCTACAAAATAATCAAATCATCGTAAGCAACACATTAAATCAAGAAGAGTTCAGTCAAAAACTATCTTTCTCTTTTTTCTTTCTTCTTCTTTTACTTACGATGACGGCGTACAAAGATAAAATCACGTTGATTGTGGAATGTAACAACTTGTCTTCCTTGAAATTCTGGTACTTGAGGGAAAAGGGCTTGGAACATACGACCAATAGTATGACCCAATCTGGTATTGAAGTTGTTGAGAATGATTTCTGGATGGTGAGCTGTCACAACGCCATGACTCTAAATAAAGAACAATAATGTGAGTTGATATACTTCACTCAGAATAATAATATATAACATCCTACTTACACCTATCTTTTTTGATGGAACAAAACTAGTCAATTTGAAATAAGCAGTGGGACCATCAGGAAGATGGATCAAAGTAATAGCATCTATTAGATCAAATAAAAACATAAGTGAGTAAAACAGTAAGAAAATATTTCCCAAAAAAAAAAAAAAATAGAGAGATTGTATTCATACTTGGTGTCTTCTTATCTTCATTCACTATCAGCATATCAGTAAATCCACGATCAATAGCTACTTTGATAATATGTCGTAATTCATGATTGGCTCCTCGTTTGGCGAATTGAGCATCTGGGAACATGGAGACGAGTTCAGCACAAAATTCATAACACACCTGTCAAAATATAAATATATATATAAAATAAAAAGAGGATCAATATCATGATCGAATCTCACTTCTTTGAATGATATTTCTTTTTCTTTTTTTTTATTTATTACCTTTGAGCAGCATTTACTCGTAGTCACCACAACCTTTGACTTTTCTCCAAGAAAGTAACCAGCAAGTTCATCTAAAGCTTCGTCTTTTGCCACTTCATCGTCACCTTCTGCCATAGTGTCGTCCTTTTCTCGAGTATTATCCAACGTTTTAGGTACATTTTCCCGTAATCGTTTCTTTGTGATAAGGAAAAAAAAACCAAAAAGAATAAATAAAGTTATCAAAAAAAAAAAAAAAAAAAAACAGTGAGTGGTTTTTTTTTCTTTATTTCGAATTGTTCACTAGATCGGATAGAGTACTTACTTCTTTCAATTCAGGATTCTTTTCTTCATCCTTAGCCAATTGTTTTCGTCGATCAGACTTCGCTTTTTGTTTTTCTTTACGTAATTTGTGGTAAAGATTTTCACGTTTGTGTTTATTTTTGATATCAGAAGGTAAAACAGTTGTTTTTGGTGGTGCCATGGTGATAATCAAAGAAAGAAAGAAATAGATTAAAAAAAAAAGTGCTGGAAAGAAGGAAGAAAAAAAAAAATTGCAAGCCGCCAGTCACCTCACTGATACCACCAGCTAGTAGAACTGCGGAAATCAAAAATACGAGGTACCAAAAAGGAAGAGAGAAGAGATTGAAAAAGGGTCTATCAAAAAGTCATTTGAACAAAAAAAAAAAAAAAAAAAAATTGAGAATGACCAATTAATGTAACATTCACGTAAAAAAGAAAAAGAAGGTCATTCGATATGTCATTTTCAGGAACAACTTTATTGTGCAGAAAATAAATAAAGGGAGACAATATTTTTAAAGAAATTGAGATTTCAAAGCCGACGAGAATGGGGCAACCAAGAAAGTGATTAAAATAAAAAAAAAAAAAAAGGCATGAAATTAAAGTTGTTTTATTATTGAATAAAAACGTGATTAAATAAAAATTATTTGACTATCATTTAAACTACAATTCAATAGATAAATAGTAATAATAAGAATCGATTTAATCTTAAAATAAAGTGTCCTTATATTTATATGTTTCAGCCTTGACTTTTGATCATGAAAAAAAAAAAAAGAAAAAGAGAAATCATCAAGTCCATCAGTTAGTCAATTAGTTTGTGTAGCGATGATCCAAGTCATGCTATGGGTTGACCCCCTGGATATGTCAACGGTTTCTGCGGATTACCCAATAATAATGATGATATGGCTACATGCGCCTGTCTCAGCGGTATCATCCGAATCCCCTGTTTTATACAACAGATGACGATGATGATGATATAAGGGGAAAATATGAATAAACGAAATGGGAGATAATGAAACTTTTTTTTTATTATTATTATTATAAGTATAAATACAAATTTTACAAGTTGAAACAAAAAATTTTTATTCTTCTCTTCCTTTTTTTTTTTTTTTTTTTTCATCGTTTTGCTGGTTTTCGAATCCCGGTATCTCTATCATTTCAATTTTTTAATAATATTTTATATCTATCATTATGACATTATATCGATCATCTTATACCTTTTATATGATGATGATCATGATTTCCATTTATATATGGTATATGATTATACTACCATTTGAACTTCAGACATTGCACACTATAGCCACGTTTTCTTGGCAATGGTGGGGTAGACCTTCAGAACCTCCTCCAAGACGTTTTGGCTATTTTTTACACATCACCGATATGCATGTAAGATGATCCTATTTTTTACTTCCTTTTTTTTATTTTTATTTTTTTTATTTTGTATTCACTTCATTGGTTCCTTTTTTTTTTTTTTTTTTTTTTTAAATAGATCGACGAATCGTATTTGCCTGGGGCAACAGTGGACTCCGATTGCCATCGATTACCATCACCATCACAAAGATCGTCATCATCATCAATTACATTATCTGGAAAATTAGGAACACCAGGAGAGCATTGTGATAGTCCAATTGAATTGGCTCAACAAACTTTAAATTGGCTCAAAAAAGAATGGAAACATAAACTTGATTTTGTTGTATGGACTGGTGATAATGCAAGGTAAGGGATACATCTATGTTTTTTATGATCCATTCATTCACCTATTTTTTTTTTTTTTTTTTTTTTGATGATGATGATTTATACAAGACATGACTGGGATAAGAAACACAAGCGCAAAAGGAAACATATTTATAAATTGAATGAAAAGATACAAGATATGATGGTAGAAACATTTTGGCCAACACCTGATGATCCAAGACATATACCATTAGTACCATCCATCGGCAACAATGACGTTCATCCACATAACTATATCGGTGGTGATGATGATCATGGTATTTTATCTTTTTATTCTCAACTTTGGCATAACTGGATACCACAAGATCAACAAGCTACTTTCCAAGCAGGAGGTTATTTCGCTGTCGATGTAGGACGTCATCTACGGATCATCTCTCTCAATACCATGTATTTTTATTCAAAAAATGACGCTGTACGTGGTTGCCATAAACCGGGACTTGCACATAAACATATGGAATGGTTTGAACAACAATTAGTAAAAGCAAGAAGTGAATCCGTCAAGGTCTATGTCATGGGACACGTGCCTCCTTCTCCTCGTGATTATCGTCGTAGTTGCTTTGAGGATTATACTCGTATATCTGCTGCCTTCCCAGATGTATTGAAAGGTCATTTTTATGGACATTTAAATATGGATCATTTTTTATTATTTGATGGAAGGGAAACACAAATGATGTCAAGTTCTACCAATATTTCTTCTTCTTTTTTGGATCGGTTAACTGAATATGAATCAGATGATGATGATGATTTGCCTGTTGTGGACAATGGTGATGATCAAGATATATGCATCAATCGGAATATCAATGCATATGTAGATTGGCTGCGGGATATGTATTCATCCATTGATCCTCCTGAACAAGGTGAACAAGCTCCTGTTTTTACTCCATTAGTGGCGATTCAAGTTTCCCCTTCAGTGTTACCGGTGTATTTACCTTCATTTAGGATCTATCGCTATGAAATCAATGACAATGATAATGATCATGTCATCCATTCTGGTCAGATGATGAACAACAATGAAGAAGAAAATGGTTCTGCTCAGCCTCATGGAACTTTATTAGGGTATCAACAATATTATGCCAATATCACCAAATGGGAAGAAGATAATCATAATAATAGGATGCCTTTGGAATACCAATTGGAATATGATACCTATGAAGCTTATGGATTGACGGATTTAACAGTGGAAAGTTATTATCAACTTGCGAAAGATATGGTGGATGATGATGATGAACCAGAGAGTAAACATCTGTGGTCAAAATATATTCAAAACATGTTCGTACAAACGTTGAATGAGGATTTAGAACCTAGCATTTGATTGAAATAAAGCGGTGCCTCAATTTTTTTTTTTTTTTTTTGTCTTTGAAAGTTTCTCTTCTTTGTCTTTCTTTTCTTTTCTTTTCTTTTCTTTTTTTTTTTTCCTTCTTTTTATTACATACATTCATTTTGGTACAGATATGCCTCGAGCGCGACCTGATTGTGGTAATCCTTTACTACGCGACTGGATGGCAGAATGGATGGAAGAAGCCAAAAACTTTCAATCGAAATCCTATTATACATTTAAAGCGGTAAAATTGAAGACACGGTATAGTTGAATGAATTCATTGATCGATTTTTTGTCTCTGTTTTATCTTAAAAAAAAATAGGCCTATGAATCTTTATCAGCATGTCCTATAACGTTTGATCATCCAAGTGAATCTCAACAACTGAAAGGTATAGGTCCAAAACTTGCTTTACGCTTGGAGAAGAAAATGATAGACTATTGTGAACAAAATGGATTACCTGTCCCTAGACGCACCAAAGGTAAAAGTAGAAGGATAAGAGTTTTCGATATTAATGGAAGCTCTGAACTTTTTTTTTTATTTATTTATTTGATAGGGAAACGAAAAGCATCTACCAGTACAACAGAAATGGAGGACAACTCTTCTGACGATCCTGCAACAAAACGACGAAAACGACTTTCACGACCTTATATACCACGATATCGAACAGGTGGATATGCCATTCTATTATCTCTTCTACATTGTTGTGGGAACGAAGGAGGAGGAAATCACGCTTTTACAAAAGAAGAAATCATTCGTTATGGTCAACAATTCTGTAACACGTCTATGGATCTACCAGAACCAGGGTCAAACTACACAGCATGGTCTGGCATCAAAATATTGAAGGAAAAAGGCTATGTATGGCAGAACGGCAGTCCAGCGCGGTTTTCTCTAACAGAATCGGGGGAACTCATGGCTATACAATTACAAAATGCAACAAACGACGACGGTGCATCATCTTCATCATCTCGGGCAATTGGACGAAATCCAAGAACAATTACATCCGACTCTTTGAATTCTACTACTGACGAACCTGAAGTAGATCTTAGTTTATATGTATTGGATCCTGAAGCATATCGACGAGAAAGGAATTTAACATCAACAGCACAACAATCAAGTCAACAAACTACGTCTGAACCAGAAGTGGATCTTAGTTTATATGTGTTAGATCCGGTAGCATTTCGACAAGGAAGGAAGTCATCGCCTTCAAAACGACATGACGAAGATAATACACTAAATCAGTCAGCAACACAATCATCATTCAATGAACCAGATGTTATCACCTTATTATCGCCTTCTCCATCTCCTCCTTTATCATCATTGCCTTCCTTTGAACAAGATACGGTAAGAGTTTTGATTTGATCGATTTGGTTATCTATGATTTAACCTTTTTTTTTTCCCTTTATTTATTATCTATAATTAGGAAACGACAGAGATGTTCGGAGGTGTCTTTCAATATACCTATCTGGACACTATGAATCAACCAGTTCGTCATTTATCACAAGCTGAAGTGAAAGTCGATGGTAAGGAAGCCAAATTTTCAATTCATATATCATTCACACATTTATTTTTCGTTTATATATATATATATATTTCTTTCCTCAGAAACGATAGGATGCCTCTTGTACAAGATTCAGTTCTCACCACAACAAAGATGTCATTCGCGTACATCATCACTTTGCCATGTGAATAATACGACATGTATTGCCTACTTACAAGAAAGTACAGCGGATCTTGTATGTCCTGGGTTACCTGCAAGACCATTATTACCATTACATCAAGAAGCACAACAATCGACACGTGAACATTCTGATTTCTGGCCTGATGTGTCTTCATCTTCTCAACAACGTAGTGCCTATTTGATGACAAGAGATACAGATTCACCCGCATCGCAACCGGCTTCACAATCAATACAGAGCCAGCAATCAACAACAGCAATAGCAATGTCGAATATGGACGTCGGTATAGAATCCCCAGTGCAATCACAAAGCGCAACATCAACAACATTAGATATTCCTACCATGGCAACTCAAGCAAGACAAGAAGGGAGTATATGGCAACCAAACGAATATACTATAGTTATGGTACTCGACAATCGTGAAATCAAGATGAAAACCAACCGTGAATATATTCAAGATAAACTGGATGAAAAAGGTGTGAATGTTGTAAAACGTGCTTTGGATTTGGGAGATGTTATCTGGGTAGCCAAACATGTGAATACTGAAGAAGAGATGTTCTTGGACATTGTGGTGGAAAGAAAACGTTTGGATGATCTAGTATCTAGTGTCAAGGATGGTCGATTTTATGAACAAAAGGTAAAATACCAAAAGAAAAAAAAAAGAAAATAGAGTTTTTTTTTTTTTTTTTTTTCTGATGATGATGATTTTTATTTTTAATATATATATATATATATATAGTACCGACTAAAACAATGTGGTTCTCGCAAAGTATTTTATATTGTGGAAGAATACAACAAAGAATGTGCGGTCAAATTCGGTACTCAAGCCATCCAATCTGCCATGTCTTCAGTACAAGCCGTTGATCGATTCTACCTGAAACGCACTAACAGTCTGGATGAAACTATTGATTATCTTGTTTGTTTGACAAAATTGATACAAAAATTATACAAGGTAATAATTTATATGAAGAGGGTAATTCATCCGTAAATGACTAATCAACTTTTTTTTTTTTAATCATTCTAGAATGTGACCCTTCAGGAAATCCCTACACGATTCATTAATAGGACCAATTATCTTGCTTTGAAAAACGAACTGACACCGACAATATCTCTACAACAACGACAACAACAACAAGAGGACCATGCGGCAAATTATCATGTCATTCCATATCATATTTTCAATCAAATCAACAGCAAATCCAAATCATCAACACTCCAAGACCTTTATACCAAGATGCTGATGACTATCCGTGGTGTCACTGCAGAAAAAGCATATTCTCTTGGACGGATTTACCCTACACCATACCATCTATTACGAGCAATGAAAGCAGCAAATCAAGATAGTAGTCATCCGAATCGTGGGAAGGAGCTGGCAATGCTTGCTACAAAGGATGCAATTCAACGACGTCGATGGACAGCAACTCTTAGTGAACGATTATGGGATGTATGGGGAAAACATCATCCTATATGATCCTTATGGTACATTCGTCCTTATTCTTGATTATTTACTAGTAATTTCTCTCTCTTTTTTTTTTTTTTATATATACATACATCTACTTTTATATCATCATCATTGTTAGTCATTACTGTTTTTTTATCCCCTCCCCCCACTCCTCTTTATTGACCATAGTTAGTATCATTTCCAGAATTACCATAGATAAAATAAAATTATACCCAAACGAAAATGAAAGAATGACCATGATGATCCCATAAAACATAAAACACGTTCTTTTTTTTTTGTTTTGTACTTACTTCCAAATATAGAAGTATTTCCTTGATTGCATGGGCTAGTGCGACCGGGGGAAAGAATAGCCATCGATTTTTTTTTTTTTAAAAAAAAAAAAGAAGTATGAACTGAGGACAAAGAAGGGGGGTAGAAAGATCAGGAAAAGGGACCCAAATCAAAAGGAAAAATAATTAAAACGGAGGAGGAGCCCATGGAGATCGGATGAACCTATAGATGATGAGCGATTACAAAATCTTATCTAAAAATATCAAACTTGTATAAATTTGTTTGCTATTCCGATCGGAACATGTTATATAGAAAACTATAGAACGTGACTATACTGTATTTTTTTTTTAAAAAAAAAAAAACAAAAGGAACCTGATAATGATGAGTCTACAATGATGGATAATGAAGAATTGATGATGATAGCAGTTTAAAAGATGATGGTGTTTGATATGGGGAAGGTTGATTTCTGAATGTCTATAATAAAGTTCTGTTTATTTTTGAATCAAATGAAATGGCAGAAACTTATAGAAAGAATCAATTTCATTGGTAAGCCTAGCAAGTATGTGCACTGACCATAATGGCAAAAAGAATCGCACGCTCTCTCTTCCCCTCAGTTTCAGTCCCTTGAAAACGTTAGTTTGAGTTCCGACATTCGGGAAGTATGTATCACTGAATAATACTCGTACAAAAACCAAATTTTCATCCATCAAATGAAAACAAAAGAGAAAAGGCACTAAAAAAGGTAAAATGATATCAAATTTTTTTTTATTACATATAATATTATGGAAAGAAGGATGAAATTCTTAAAGTATCCGATATAACCCGAATGATGAAGTAAAAAAAAAAAAGGAGATTAAACTATGAACAAACTAGAATTACAATATGAAAGGAAAAGGTCGATGATACTAATAATAATAAAAATGATAATAACAATAATGGGAAGAATCTATTCTAACAACAACTAAAAGAGGTATATAGACTGGGTCATTGGTAAGGTATCCACTGGATCACAGACACATGCATTACCATCGGCAGTGACAGAGTATGTTTCAGGGTCGACACGAATCACAGGCATAGCATCATTGAGTTTCATATCTTTCTTGCTAATATTTCGGCAATTCTTGACAGGTGCCACCTTTTTCCGTAAACCATATTTCTCCACTGTACCGGTATCCACAGACAATTGAGACACAAATACAAAACAGCTTGATGATAAACTTGATGGTTGGGCTCCATACATTGGTTTGAATACAATAGGTTGAGTTGTCGAGATTGATCCATTGGCATCCCCCATCATACTCCATGCAATGATTCCACTCTTCATCACCATTTCTGGTTTAGATCCAAAGAATGCTGGTTCGTAGCATACCAGATCAGCTACTTTTCCAACTTCAATAGATCCAACTAAATGGCTAATACCATGAGCAATAGCACTATACATATATAATAATAAAAAGAAAAAAACATCAGTATAAAGCTCCCTCTTCAATCTACCTTTTTTTTTTTTTTTTTTTTTTTACTTACACATTGATGGAATATTTTGCAATATAGCGTCGAATACGATAATTGTCATCCTCATGTCCTTCATCCTCAGGTAGTTTTCCACGTTGTAATTTCATCTTGTGTGCTGTTTTCCATGTTCTTAAAACTACTTCACCAACGCGACCCATTGCTTGACAATCTGAACTAATCATACTAATGGCACCTATATCTTGAAGTACATCTTCAGCTGCAATTGTTTCCGCACGAATTCGACTTTCAGCGAAGGCCACATCTTCAGGTATAGTTTTGGATAAGTGATGGCAAACCATAAGCATATCCACATGTTCATCTAGAGTATTGGAGGTAAATGGTCGAGTAGGATTTGTTGATGATGGTAATACGTTACTTTCTCCACAAACACTGATAACTACACATAAAAAAAGAAAAGAAGTGAATTTTTAGGATCATTCATTGATTTGATCTACTTACTATCAGGAGCATGTCCTCCACCAGCACCTTCACTATGATAAGTATGAATTGTTCGTCCTTTAAATGCTGCTATGGTTGATTCTACAAAACCAGCTTCATTTAATGTGTCGGTATGAATAGTAGTCTTGAATACAAAAAAAAAAAAAAAAAAAAAGATTGAGATTAATGATTATATTTTTATAATTTTTTTTTCTTGTTTTATGATTGTTATCATACCTGCACATCCAATTCATCACATACTTCCAAACAATTATCAATAGCAGCAGGAGTTGCACCCCAATCTTCATGAACCTTAAGCCCCAAACAACCAGATTGAATTTGTTCCACTAATTCTTGTTTTCCTGAACTACATCCTTTTCCAGTAAATCCAAAATTCAAAGGTAAATCGTCTGTTGCTTTCATCATGTATTCGACATGATGTTTTCCATTGGTACACGTTGTAGCATTGGTACCAGTGTTTGGTCCAGTTCCTCCCCCAATCAAAGTAGTGATTCCTCCTGCTAAGGCCTATCATAAAAAAAAAAAAACATCATTAGTTATCATCATCCCATCACAATAAATAAAAAAATTTACTTCATAACATATTTGAGGACAAATATAATGTACATGAGAGTCAATAGCACCAGCAGTAAATATTTTTCCTTCACCAGCAAAAGCTTCAGTACTTGCACCCACGATCATTCCAGGAGTAACACCATCCATGACATCAGGATTCCCAGCCTTACCAATACCCACAATAATACCATTCTTGATACCAATATCGGCCTTAAAAATACCAGTATAATCAAATATAAGAGCGTTCGTGATGACTAAATCTAATACATCTTTATCACATGCGTATGTAGCTTGACCCATGCCTTCACGTAGTACTTTGCCACCACCAAATTTACATTCATCGCCATAAACAGTATAATCCTTTTCAACACGAGCCCAGAGATCAGTATCACCCAAACGAATCAAATCACCAGTGGTGGGACCAAAATGATCTACATAATAATCACGATCCAAAGTGTAAGGAGGAGCATTTGGTAAAAGAGGAGTGTTAGCATCATGCATAAATCCAGCCAAGACGATATTTTCAATAATAGAAGGTAAATTGATTAAATCCACAGGACCAGATGCTAAATTATTGCCACCAGAAATGATTTTGTTGCCACCAATTTCTACAAGTGTCACTGTTTTAAAATCCCCAGGTTCAAAACGAACAGCTGATCCAGCAGGAATATCCAATCTCATACCATAAGCTAAAGCACGATTAAAATGTAATGCAGCATTTGCTTCAATAAAGTGATAATGAGATCCAACCTGTTAAAATATGATAAAAAAAGGAAATTAATAAATCCTATTTTCTATCACTCCCTCTTTTTTTTTTTTTTTTTTTGTTTTCCCCAAACCTAATCTTTTTCTTTCCCCGATCGTCCAACCATCTTTCACTCTAATTTTTCTAATTTTGGGTATAATCATTTCTCTTTTTTTTATTTACCTGAATAGCACGATCACCATGATTTGTTACAGTCAAAGAAAGTCGTTTTCTACCAGCATTCAATTCAATTGTTCCAGGCATAGCAATGATGGCACCAGGAGCATCCTTTTTTGTTCGTTCAGTCATAGGTAAAGGAAAAGAATCCATGGAAGGAATAGGTAAGAAGGAACCATAAAGAGCCAATTCCAAATTTCCATTATCAGTACAAATAGGATCATGTACAGTGACTAGATAGGTTCCATCAGGAAAAGTACCTTCTACTTGAACTTCATCTAAAATATCCAAGACTTCATTCATAACATGTCGTCGTCCAAGCATTTGTTTTCCCATATCCATTAGTTGTGCCACCGAATAAATGCCATCACGCATTAATTCTAATAGTTGTGACGCGATTAATGCTGTTGCTTCCGTATGATTTAATTTAACACCTCTTGCTAATCGTTTTTGTGCAAGTTCACCCACTAATAATAATAATAATAATATCATTAATTAATTATATTTATAGGAAAATCATTATTGTTTTTTTTTTACCTTGATGAAGTAATAACTTGTCAAGCTCACGTGGAACAAGACGCATGGTATAGACAAAATGAAAGAGATATAAATTTTATAAAAAGAAACGGAAAGAAAAGAAAAGAAAAGAAAAAAAAAACAAATTGTCTCTTCAAAACAGTCTTTCCGCAAAAATCGTATCTATCGCTTATCACTCGCGGTAATTCAAATTACAACACTTGCCTATTTTGGTTGAAATGGGATGCACACATTTCCTTCCAACTTTTTCATATAAACTTTTCTTTTTTTTTCTTTTATCCGCATTCTTAATATGTACACGGATTCATTTTAAAAAAAGAAAATCAACATGTAACTCAAGAAAGAAATAAACTCTTTTTTTTTTTTTTAACTTTAATTTATTCTAAACATATAAACATCTTGAACCAATAATGAACCAGTTTTCTGTTTCTTACCCGACGTTGCATAGATAAGCCCAAATGGTAAGTTACCCTTTTTTTTTCTTCGTTCAACTTCCGATTTCAATACTTTAGTTTTTTTTTTTTTTTTTTTTCTCACTCTTTTTTTTCTTTCTTTTCTTTTTCTATTTCTATATTCTAAATTATACCTTTTTATATCCATGTCTGATTGTTCTTGTTGTCGTTTTGAAGATAAAATTTCAAATACTCCTGCTGCTGCTCCTCCTACTTCTTCTCACGACCACCATAGTCATAGTCACGACCATACTCATGGTCACGGTCATACTCATGAAGATCTTGACCACCCTGGAATTTATGACGACCGTCCAAAAGCAGAATATCAAAACCGTGATTGGTCTGAACGTGCATTTACTGTTGGTATTGGAGGGTAATATATATATTTATTGTATTGATACACGCTCAACTATTATTATTATTATTATTATTTATAAATAGTCCTGTGGGATCTGGTAAGACTGCTTTGATGCTTGCTTTATGTCAACGTTTACGTGACACCTATTCCATTGCTGCTGTGACCAATGATATTTTCACAAAAGAAGATACTGAATTCTTAGTCCGAAACAAGGCTTTACCTGAAGAACGCATTGCTGCTATTGAAACTGGTGGATGTCCTCATGCTGTAAGTCATCTTTTTTTTTTTTTTTTTTTTGAAATGCTTCAAAAGGGTGAAATTGGAATGAATGGATAACTGATAACTTTTTTTTTTCTTGTATGAATTTAGGCCATTCGGTAAAGAAAGAAAGAAAAAAAAAAGAAACTTGAATATATATATGGAAGATGATGGTAATTCAATGACTGATTTTATGGACTATTTTTTTTTATTACATTTTATAGGGAAGATGTATCTGCCAATATGAATGCCCTTGAAATCTTACATGCCAAATTTAATACACAATTATTGTTGATTGAATCTGGTGGTGATAATCTTGCTGCCAATTATAGGTATAGTATGATGAACATGTGAAAATTTGATATTAATGAACTATTGCTCATCTTTTTTATTATTGTTTTTTTTATTTTTTTTTATTTTATTTTATTTTCTTTTCTTTTATTTTATTAGTCGTGAATTAGGTAATGATAGAACTTTTTGATGATTTCAATCAAGTGATTAATAGAAAGATATATTTATATTTTATAATAGCTGATTATATTATTTATGTGATCGATGTGGCTGGTGGTGACAAAGTACCTCGAAAAGGTGGTAAGTAAAAAGTTACAAGAAATAGCCGCGGAATATGAATACTACCACGAATTTTGATGTTGATTGGTTGATCGATGGTATATTTTTATATAGGACCTGGTATTACTCAAAGTGACCTATTAGTAGTGAACAAGACTGATTTGGCCGAAATTGTTGGTGCTGACTTGAATGTTATGGCAAGAGATGCTAAAAAGATGCGGTATGTTACATTTAGAACTCGTATAATATAAACTTACTATTTTTCTTTCTTTCTTTTTTTTTCTAATAGTGGAAATGGTCCTACTGTGTTTGCTCAAGTGAAGAATGGTATTGGTATGGATGAAATCATTAGTCTTATCATTGGTGAATGGAGAGCAAGTGGTGCTGCAAAAGAATGAAATTATTTAGTTTAGTTTAAATGATACAGTGTTTGAATAAGCGGATTCTTTTTTTTTTTTAACGCAATCATTAAAAGTTTTGTGTTTTGAAATAAAGCATGATGATTTCTGTGATATTATAACTGTTGACGATGAATTATATATTTTTATACTTTGGGATGTGTCAAAAAGAAAGGCAAGAAAGAAATCATCCTAACGTTCAGAAGAAACAACAATAGAAACGTGACTAGCTTCATGAAAATATCCCATTTAAAAGGAAAAAGGAAGATCTTCTTAGTATGATAATAATCATTCAATTGTCATAAGTTTCCACCCAACATTTGGGTTATGAAATGAATGACCTTGTCATCATTATTGTTTTTCAACTATCATGGGGGTGCAGACAGGGAAACTGGTTTCAATCTCCGTGATTTTTTCAAAACCTTACTATTTTTTTTTTCTGCTGGACTCAATTTTTCTCTTTGATAACCTTTTTTTTTTTTTCTTTCTTTTTTTTTTTTTTTCTTTTTTTTTTTATATCTTTTATCACATATTTATATATTGTTGATCGATGGACGTTATCGTTAAAGATCCTACTTTACTTGCTACTACTTCAACTTTGGCCTTAATAGGTTTTGTGTATATTTTTTCTAAATTTGCATCTTTTGTCAAAGTATTACTCGATGTTTATGTCTTGAAAGGGATCTCGGTAAAAGAAAAAAAAAAAAACTATATTCTCAACTTTCTATCTGTACACGCGACTTGATTTTATTTACTCTCTTTTTTTTTTAAAAAAAAATATTTAGCTTCGAAAGTTTGGTGCTGGTCAAGGTGCATGGGCTGGTAAGACTTTTTTTTTTTTTTGGTTAGGATGTTTTGGTGGTTTAGAGATTTCCTATTTTTTTTTTTTTTTTTTTCGGTAAGATGACATGACTAATATAATCCTATTATGTTGTCATTAGTCGTCACTGGTGCAACAGATGGTATTGGAAAGGAATTCGCGAAACAACTTGCTAAAAACAAGTTTAACATTCTTTTGGTATCTCGTACAACTTCTAAATTGGAAACTGCTGCTAATGAAATCTGTAAGTCTTGACTATGAAACGAATAAAAAAGAAAAATAGATACTAACTTACTCTATAAAAAAAAAGCTGAGGAATATGACGTCAAAACAAAGATCTTTGCCATGGACTTCACCAAAGGGGATGATCTCGATTTCGTACGACTTGGACAAATAATGAACGGTTTGGATGTAGGTGTTTTAGTGAACAATGTTGGTACCAATCATGATATTCCTACTCCATTTGCTGATGAAGACGACAAGGTAATCAACAATATTATTGAAGTGAATGTCAAGGGTGCTATGAAAGTGACCAAACTTGCTCTTCCTCAAATGCGTCAAAAACGTCGTGGATTAATCTTGAATTTGGGTTCTTTTGCTGGTTTGGTGGCTACTCCTTACCTGTCTGTGTACTCTGCCGGTAAAGCGTTCTTAGCTACTTGGTCTCAAGCCCTTGGTACTGAATTGAAAAGTGAAGGTATTGTGGTTGAACTTGTTAATACCTATTTTGTTGTATCAGCTATGAGTAAAATTCGCCGACCTACTCTATTGATTCCCTTGGCCAAGCCTTATGTTACTTCTGTTTTATCAAAGATCGGTTTATCTTGTGGTGCTGATGTACCTTTCACTTCTACTCCTTATCATACACATGGTATTGTCAATTGGGCCATCAATAACTTGTTTACAAAGACTTTCTGGGTGAATCACAATGATAGTAAGGAAGAAAAAAAAATCACATGAAATAATAGGTGATACTGATTACTATTTTTTATTTTTATTTTTATTTTTTTTTTCTTAGCCATTCAAAAAGATATTCGTAAGAGAGCTTTACGGAAACGTGAACGTGAAGCTGCTGCTGCCAGAAAAGCAAACTAGTTTTAGATCATACATTATCTTCAATATTATTATCAATAAATCATATATTTTTTTTCTGTGCCTTTTTTTAAGGAAACCCATGCGGAATATGAATTTTTATGGTTTGGTTTCATCCATCCATAGTTTATTTTCTCTGTTTTTCCTTTCTTCATACATTTAACTTTTTTTTTTCTTCACGAGCACGTTTACTTTGGATACTGATGCCAAGGGATTCTAGACCAATAGCCTTACGAAGACTCATGCCATTCTCGAATCGGTCCGATAATAGAAAAATTCGTACATCTGACTCCATACATAGCGATGAAGACCCACTTATAGATGAAGAACTTGGCGTAAGCGAAAAGGACGAAAAAATAATAAAAAAAAAATAAATCAATGAATCGTATATATATCCAAATGTTTAATATTTATATGATTTTAAATCTTTTTCTTTTCTTTGGGGTTTAAAGGAAGCTTCTTTACGACGAAGACGACAACAACAGCAAACTCGAGGACATGGACAACAGCAAAAAGGATCATTCTCTTGGCAATTCTTACGACCGGCGCGAACGTACAAAGCAAGAACAGTTCCACTATATACTGATGGTAAATGGCAATAATGATAATGATGATAATATTTGATAGTTTTTTGGACTGACCAGGAAATGATATCTTTCTCTTTTTTTTTCTTCCTTCTATATGTAGATAAATTCAAACGCAAATTCTCACCTAACACTGTGATCAACCAGAAATACAACTTTATTACCTTTATCCCAATTGTCCTTTTTGAACAAGTAAAAAAAAAAAAAAAAAAAAAAAAAAGAAACTAGACATATGTTGTTAATATGAATGTACTCATTAAGTATTACTCTCTGACTTCTGTATTTTTAGTTTGTCGTATTCTTCAATCTCTACTTTTTGTTGGTAGCTCTCTCACAGTTCGTCCCAGCCTTAAAAATTGGTATATATATATATATATATATATATATATTATTTTTAAAATAATTTTTATATTTATTTATTTCTATTCTATAGGGTATATATTTACTTACTTTGGACCCTTATGTTTTGTGTTATTGGTAACCATCAGCAAAGAAGCCGTAGATGATTATCAACGATATAAACGAGATAAAGAGGCCAATTCACAACTATATCAATGTATGACACCAACAGGATTACAAAATATACCAAGTTCCAGAATACGTGTAGGGGATATGATTGTACTTCGAAAAGATCAAAGGGTAATGATATTAAAAGATTAAGAAGAGAATGAAAGGATGGAGTTATATGCATATTAGATTTTTATACTGACAATACCTTTCTCTCTCTCTCTTAATAGGTACCGGCGGACATGGTTCTTCTTCGAACATCTGAAGAAAGTGGATCTTGTTTTATTCGAACTGATCAATTGGATGGTGAAACGGATTGGAAATTACGATTAGCTGTACCTTCACTACAACGACTAGCGACAGATGATGACGTACAACATGTTAGAGGAAGCATCTATGGTAAAATATCAGGATTACATATTAAAAGGATGATGAATTAAGCTTTTTTTTTTTCTGTTTTTTGCAGCCGATAAACCACATAAAGATATTCATAATTTTGTTGGTACATTCACACACATCAAAGAAGATACGGGAATGGAACAAGTGGAACCTTTGGGTGTTGAAAATACAATGTGGATGAATACTGTTTTGGCTTCTGGTACTGCTATTGGTTTCGTGATATACACTGGGAAAGATACTCGTGCGGTCATGAATACAAATCATCCAGAAACAAAGGTTGGCTTATTGGACATTGAAATCAATCGACTAGCAAAGGTAAATGATTTTCTTTTTTTTAAAAAAAAGGAATGTATTTATTCTGGACTGATCATTCTTTTCTTTTTCTTCTTTTTATTTAGATTCTGTTTTTGGTTACTCTTGGTATCTCTATTATCATGGTTGGACTCAATGGATTTCAAGGTTTATGGTATATCTATGTATTCCGATTCTTAATCCTTTTCTCGTCTATTATACCTATCAGTTTACGGGTTAATCTGGATATGGGCAAGACGGTTTATGCACGACAAATAGAGAACGACGATGAAATCAACGGTACCATTGTACGCACAAGCACTTTACCTGAAGAACTTGGTCGTATTGAATATCTCTTATCTGACAAAACTGGCACATTGACACAAAATGGTAACGATGATTCATAATAATAATAATAATAATAATATTAAAAAATCACAAATAACAAGAGACTGTATTTAACCATTTTTATATATACATATATGTATTGGTTGTATTATAGACATGGAACTAAAGAAACTTCACATGGGTACTATGTCATATAGCTTGGATACAATGGATGAAGTTCAAACTCATTTGGCAAGCTCATTCGAACAAGAACCAGGTAGAAAGAAAATAAATTAAGATATGAATAGAAGAGATAATCATTAACATTGCTATATATCACGTTGTTGTTATTTTTTTTTTTTAGGAATGGCAGGGATTTCTGGCAAAGCCCGACGTAATATTGCTTCTCGTGTCCGAGATATTGTACAAGCTTTGGCTTTATGTCATAATGTAAGTAAAAGGGAGAGATGATTGAGATATTTATTAAATTATCTGAATCGCGTATTCTTATTATTAATGTTATTATTATTCTGATGATTGTAGGTAACACCTGTGGTAAGTCTTGATGATCATATCACCTATCAAGCATCAAGTCCAGATGAGGTAGCGATTGTCAAGTGGACAGAACATATGGGATTGGCTTTGGTAGCAAGAGATGTCAACAAGATTGAATTACATGTGATTGCGACTGGTGAACGATTGACCTTTGATATCCTTAACATTTTCCCTTTTACAAGTGAAACAAAACGTATGGGCATCATTATCCGAGATCGACAGACACACGAAATTATCTTTTATGAAAAGGGTGCTGATGCAGTCATGGCAAGAATTGTACAATACAACGATTGGTTAGATGAAGAATGTGGAAATATGGCTCGGGAAGGTCTGCGAACATTAGTGGTAGCCAAAAAGAAGATGTCCGAGGAAGCTTATGAAGAATTTAGATCAAGATACCATGAAGCAGAAGTAGCTCTACATGAAAGAAATACTTTGAAGCGAGCAGTGGTAGAAGGGATGCTGGAAAGTGATCTAGAATTATTAGGTCTAACCGGTGTAGAAGACAAGCTACAAGAAGGTGTCAAGAATACTTTGGAACAAATGCGTAATGCTGGTCTAAGGATATGGATGCTTACTGGTGACAAAATTGAAACTGCTACTTGTATTGCAGTATCTTCCAAATTGGTATCTAGAAATCAAAACATTCATCAAGTATCAAAATGTAAGACCCTTAAACTTTTTTTTTTTTTTTTGATGGATTGACCTTTTTTTTTTAAAAAAAAAAATTTGTATTATAGTGAAATCATATATTGAGGCCATGGACGAAATTGATGCTTTGCAATCCAAAACTGATAGTTGTCTCGTGATTGATGGAGAATCATTACAGGTATTATTATTATTATTATTATTATTATTATTATTATTATTATTATTATTATTATTATTATTATTATTATTATTATTATTATTATTATTATTATTGAACTAGTAAGAAAAAATAGATGGAAAGGATAAATTGACGTATATATGCATTTTTTTTTTTTTTGATTATCTAGTTATGTCTTGAAAGTTGTCAAGATGAATTTATTGAATTGGCTACGAGATTACCGGTTGTTGTTTGCTGTCGTTGTTCACCAACCCAGAAGGTAACATTTAATTTTGTAGATAGGAGAGTTGGATTAATGCATAATGTTGATTATTATTATTATCATTATTTTTTATAAACTATTGACAGGCGGATATTACAAGACTGATCAGGTCATACACTGGCAAACGTGTACTCTGTATTGGTGATGGTGGCAATGATGTTAGTATGATTCAAGCAGCTCATGTTGGTAAGGTTTTTATCATACGATACGATATGACAGACGATTTATTCTTTTCTTTTCTTTTTTTTTTTTTTTAATTATATAATATAGGTGTTGGTATCGTAGGCAAAGAAGGCAAACAAGCATCACTCGCAGCAGATTTCTCCATTACTCAATTCAGTCATTTGACCAAACTACTTTGTAAGTGAATGACACTTTTAAAAAAAACTCAATAATATTTTAACTTTATTTTTGTACATGTTTGATTCTTAGTGTGGCATGGACGAAATAGTTACAAACGTTCCGCAAAACTCTCACAATTCGTTATTCATCGTGGTCTAATCATTTCGGTTATGCAAGCTGTATTCTCTGCACTTTTCTATTTTGCCCCTATTGCTTTATATCAAGGCATGCTTATCGTTGGGTGAGTGGAAAGAAAAGAAAATAAAATAAAAATTGTTTGATTAGGAAAAATGATAATGATGGATTAATTTTTATACTTAACTCATATTTTCATTTGAATATATATATATATATGTATGTATCTAAATAGTTATGCGACATTATATACAATGGCTCCAGTATTCTCACTTGTATTAGATCAAGATGTTAATGAAGATATTGCTCTTCTCTATCCAGAACTTTACAAAGATCTCACCAAAGGAAGATCACTCTCTTATCGTACATTTTTTACATGGTTACTGATTAGTGTATATCAAGGTACAATGAAGATTAAAAAGTTTAGGTTTGACAATAGATATTAATACTTTTTTTTGTTTTAAAAAAAATAATAGGTGGCGCGATAATGGTATTATCTATTCTATTATTTGAAGATGAATTCATTCATATTGTATCAATATCTTTCACTGCGTTGATCTTGAATGAATTGCTTATGGTTGCTCTGGAAATCAATACTTGGTAATATATAAGATAGATGACTATTAACATTGGATGACTCATATATTATTCTCTCAGGCATCGAATCATGATTGTTTCAGAGATAGTGACTATGCTCATTTATATTGCTTCTATGTGGTTATTACCAACTTATTTCGGTAAGCTATTTAATTATTTATTTATTATCCCTGCTAACAAACAATTTTTTTTTATTTTTATTTTTCATAGACATGACATTTATTTTGACTGGACGTTTTGTATGGAAAGTGGCAGTGATTACAGCTGTTAGTAGTTTACCATTATATATTGTAAAATTCATCCGCCGCCGGTATGCTCCTCCTAGCTATACAAAGCTTATCTAATTGTATGATAAAGGATTTATGTGTTAGTTTTAGTATGAATAAACTAGACCTTTTTGATTCTAATTTCCATTTTAGGCTTTGTAGTGGAGTGTGTCAACGAGGTCACATGGTTTTTTTTTCCACACCCATCAGCCCAAAAAAAACAGCGGAGTCAGTCACATATTGTATTTTGTTATTGTTGTCTTCTTTTTTTTTTTTTTTTTTTACTCTTAAATAGTTTTCTTTTTATTTATTTATTTATTTATTTTTTTTAATATCGAGAATACAAAATAAGCAATCCTTCTTTCGATATTTTATCATACCAGGTTGCTTAGTTTGATCCTTGTATTATAATGTAAGCATTTTATTATATTATTATTCTTTGTTTATAGTGGACGATCGTGTCTCGTTGATCTTTTTTGATTGCTAGTATAGTTTTTTTTTTTTTTTTTACCCTTCACTGTTCGATATCCTTCTTTCTTATATTGGTCAAAACGTTGAATTCAATAAATACGCCTCATCCTATTGACACCTATTTTCACTACTTTATGTACAAACGACTTTTTTATTTATCTATTTGAACATTATCCTGTTTTACTTCATCTTTCTTTTATATATTTTATTTTATTTCAAACGAGACACGATCAATCCTTCTTTTCATATGGATCTTCATTCACTCACTCTTTTTTTTTTATTTATTTATTATAGCCTATAATACGTTTGACAATTCAACCTTTGGTATTGTCTTTTATACTATCGAATAAACGATCCTTTTGATACAGCAAGATCTCACATTTCAGGACATAGATCTCTGTACAACCATCGACCTCAATATACTTTCACTTTGATACGAAACGGAAAAAAAAGGTGTTTATTATCGACAATGCCTTCAGATACTTCTACAAACACAACACCTGAACCTTTACAACCAAATGATATACAACTCACCAAGGTAATATTTAATAGAAGAAACAAGTTTATTTTTTCTCACCCTTTATTTATTTATTTATTTAGAATGATATATCGGAAGCTGCTTTGGTCGCTCTCGAAACAAAACACGATAAAATAAGGTATAGCATTCGAATAGAACAGAATGTATACACTCTTTCACTATAATTCAACTATCTTCTTTTCTTTATTAACAGATCCATTTTATCAAGACGACATTATTATCTTCGTGAACTATTTGTATTACTTGGAATGAAAGAGGAGGATGAGGAAGATACTCTCGGTAGTGATGGTGCATGGAAAGCTTTTTGGGAAAAAGTTGATCTTCAAGAATTGGATGAAAATAAACTAAAACTATTTCTTGAACGACATAAACTAGGGTAAAAAAAAAAAAAGAAAGAAAAGGAATGGACTGGAGAGAAAGCATGTAATTTGAATGTACTCATCAATTATTATTATTATTATTTTATATTAATTAGTGGCAACTATTTATATGCTGACGATACAACTATGGAAGATTCATCATCTGCTGGTCAATCCCCAGAATCTAAATCGATGGATAAGAAATTGGCTCGACGTGTACTTCCTCCTCCTGCACGTATGGTTACTCGTGGTGTTAGTGGTGCTGTTCGTCCAAAGAGCGTAGATGAAATACTCTCAAGTCTTGATGTAAGTGATATATTTTTTAATGGTAATGATAATAATAGATACTAATATTTTTATTTAATATTTTACTAGCAAAAGGATGTGGGAGCATTATCATCCAAGGAACCCAAATCGAATCATCATTCACCAACTCCACCACTACTGAAACAACGAACACAACAGATCCATATTACACAAAAGAAACCTGATTGGAAAATTGGCCAACCTCAAATGTACAATGGTGTGAAAGTAGGTGATATAGGAGGAGATCGAATACAAACTCTTGATTTATTTGCTTGGCAAGTCAAGGCGAAAGCACAACCTCTCCACAAAGCTCTACAAACGGCGAAGAAAACGATCACTACTCAAGATTGGAAGGTAAAATAAGATACAATTCTTTATATTTAAATAGCTGAATTTAACTTTTATTTCTATTTTACGTCAAATAGCTTGCTAGGGAAGAAATGAAAGCCATCAAGATTATTCAACGAATTGAAGACCTCAAAGCCAAAAATATGTGGGGTTTTCGACAATTGAAACGTCATCGTGCATCACCTCGTTCAAAAACGCATTGGGATTCTTTATTAGATGAAATGGTAATTATACTTCGGAATAGGTAGAGAAAGTTGTTATACTGATATTTGTATTTATAGAAATGGATGCAAACTGACTACAAAGAAGAACGAAAATGGAAAAAAGCTATGGCGTTTATGATTTCTCGTGCTGTTATGGAATGGCATTGGGTAGAGGATAAATCTACTGTTTGCGTAAAGGTAAAAAAAAAAAAAAATAGAAACAAAGATACACTAGGTGTACTAATCTTTTGTTTTTTTTTTTTTAATTATCAATCAATCAATCAATTGATAGTCCAAGATACCCAGTCCTCTTGCTTCTCCTTTGCATGGTCCCCAAGTTACAAATATGGATGTTGATGGCAATCTATTAGATACAACAGAAAAAGAAGATGATGATCTCAAGGCAATGGATATGGAACCTGTAACGCCACTTGACCCGACATTCGACTCTACTACTATTTTCAAGACTCCACCGACATCTGAGCATCTTTCACCTAGCACTGTAGACGATGCAAGCTCTAAAACTCCATCATCTCCCAGTTTGTCTGCTGCTACCATACAGCAATATCGCTCTCTGATTCGTGATCTCAATCCTGACATACCTTTGATCACTCTACCTGTACAAGAATTTGGTGATTTAGACGCTC